>NC_062273.1:6495834-7695834 GCF_916048215.2 Malus sylvestris
ATTCAAATATTACACTAAAGCTAACGACAAAATGAGTAGTTATAGTAAGAAATACCAAACCACTAAGTTATGCTGGAATGTACCCAAACATGTACATACCTTGTCTCACACTCGCAAAACTTAAATCCTAGTTCCAAACTTGGTCCTCCAACAAGCCAATGCACACTTCATAAATGTAAAATATTTGAATTGTAAACCCTCATGAATTTGAACCACCAACCACGTATGAGATAAACAAGGGAAAATATAAAGCTTAGAAATCAAAAACTCATGTCTCAAGAACATCATATACAGAAAAATTCAAATCCACAAAGTCATTTACACAAAAAGGCAAGCAATAATGATCCAAGTGAGTACGTGGTGCCTGTAGAAAATAATTGATCGCTCGAATTCAAGGTTCCTTTTTTATTTCAAACCACCTGCCATAGATTGACATTTTCACTAAAAGAATTTTGTGAAATGAAAAATAGCAGTGAAAATGTAAAAGAGTTTTGTGACATGAAAAATAACCGTGAACCTTTAGCGTGTATTGCAGAGCGAACCCCACTCTTCAACTGATTTAGCATAGTTGTAACTGCTAACCAATCTCTAGCAGCACCTGAATTATAAGGACCGATAAGTCAAGGAATGTAACCATTTAAACTTCATTTAGCATCGGATACACTACATACCAACTCTTGTTCAACATCCAGTAAAGTAATTATCGTTAATTCTCCGACAACAGTAAACACATAAATATAACAAAATTCAATACCAGGACCGAGATTATCACACCAAAGAAACACATCAACCAAACCCATTATCCCAGCTTTAGAAATTCCAACTGTAACATCGAATTTTTGCCCCCACCCTCACAAAACCCTCAAAAGGCACCAACAAAAAAAATCTAAAATTCAGGGAGATTCACTTCAGATTGCAGGAGCCTTATCTGACCCTTCCATCAACCTGTCATCAGTTGGACAGCTTGTGGAGGATACGAAATGTGCTCTTGCTGCAATCACTGAAGTCCGGTGCACCCACGTTCGACGTCAAGCCAATGATGTTGCTCACCGCTTAGCCAAGTTTAGTTTGAATGTTGGTAGTCAATGTGAATGGCTTACTAGCCTTACTTTTATTCTCGACCTCCTTGTTGAGGATACACTGTAACTAAACTTTGTCTGATTGGGTTATGGCTGATTTGGCCTCACCCTATTAATCTCCTATCGTTTTCATAAAAAATTATATATATATATATATATATATATATATATATATATATATATAATTCATGATCATTTCTAGAATTAGACCTCAAACAATCAGTACAATAATCAAACGATCTTACCTCAAAATGCTTTTCAAGTCCACCTTGGATAAGATTCATCTCGACAAGCTTCAGGCCTTACATCTAAACCAAACACGGGACTATCTCAAACAAAATCAGAACACAAGGTACAATCAAAATCCTTAGAATCAGTTTACCCAACCCTAAATCTAATAATTTCAAGAAATACTATAGCAGCAATTGAGAGAGGAAATGCGGTAATACCTAAAGATCGAAGAGAAAGATGAAAGTAAAAGTGTTTCCTCTGCTGGGGGGGGGGTTCCAAAAGAGAATTACAGGGAAAACTGATGGAATTTATGCATCAGAAACATGAATTAAAGATGAGAATTAAAAAGGGAAGAAAAAAAACCTTTTTGAGGGCTTTGATTTTGACGACGGTTTCGATTTCTACCGGAAGGAGGCTGTCGATCTGTCTATTTGTAGTGAGGGAGAGTAACTCCTTGCATCTGTTTTTTAGTAGTGTGAAATTTGAAAGATTTCAAATTTTGGGAAATTTTTGAAAATTTTCTAGTCCCGCCTTCCAGTTTTTATTTTTATTTTTTTAAATAGTGTGCGTAATTGCACCACATTTAATGTTCGTCGTAAATAAAAAATTGTGGTGTGATTACTAATAATATCACAACATGCTGATTAAAAGCGTGGTAGTAAATTATTTTATTATAACGGGCTATTACTTGCCTGTTGTAAAATATTGTTATTCACAAGATGCCGACTAAGTCCGTGGTAAATGGTCATTTTTATAATGGGTACATAATGTCCATAGTCAAATTGATGTGGTAAATTAGCTATTTTCTTGTAGTGATTCTTCTCTCGCATGAGATCATGGGTTAGACTGGATTTCGCCGTCATTCGTGGATGTGTGCGAATTTGGTTTCAACACACCTCATCACCCATCTCTCCCTCTCCCCCTCCCAATTAATTTAAGGTTTTTTTATTTAATTGTGTAATTAATTAATTTTTTTTTATTGTAGGTTTGTAATTGAATTGGAAGAAAATTAAAACAAAGGTATGTATTCGTCTCTCAATTTAACATTTGTAAAAAATTTTAATTTATTTAATTATGGTAATATGTATGTTGAAATTGTGGGTTATGTGACATTTTTGAGTTTGTGAATTATTGAAGCATATGTAGCTTAGGTGAATTTAATTTTTTCAGGATTAGATTAGAAAATGACGGTGTGAAATTTGTTGAAATTTCATAAATATTTAAGCAAGTATGCGTCTCTGCGGTCTAACTAATTCTTGAATTTTCCAGGCCAGACAGTTCGGAACTAGCCTGTGTTTAAGGTTTGTGGTGAACGTGGCTAAGTTTCGGTCGTGGAAAATTTGTTGTATCCCCCTAATATTTTTCAAGTGCATACTAGATATTTGTTAATAATATCTATGTTGTGCAGTCGGGGAACTCTAGGGAGATGTTCCCAGATATTTTATAATCGACAAGAGCGTGAACCATAAACCGCAACACAGAAAATGCAATTTCAAAGTGTGGATAAAGTTGTAGGATAGAACTTGTGATGAATATTTGGATGGGATCGACACATTTATTGGATTTGCAAGCAACCATGTGCACTCAAAATAGTGGAGTTTTGTCCCGAGGGAAAATACAAATAGTTTTTTCTTCGAGAAACTTGTAGGTGGTTCAATTGTTGTACATAAACAAGGAGGTCATGCTATTCAAGTTTCATTGGTATTATACAAACCCAAACAACCTATGCGGTGTCTGTAGGCATCGAAATTTTAGTGAAATAAATGTTGATCAATAATTCAAATTTCAATGTTCACGTGTCACATAAATTTTACACATAGCATGTGACTCAACGAAAAATCGAGAATCATTAGAAAAGTCATCAAACATGACATGTGTCAACACTTGGCAGAAATGATTTATTTCATCTGATTATTTAAATCTAAAAATCAAGTTTTGGAATTCTATAAATAGGAAGCCAAGGCATTTATTTTAGGGGGGACAAGTCAAGACCAATTCATAACCAATTCACATCACACCAAAACCTTGAAGCTTTGAAACTCTAAAGCTCCCAAGTAAATCCTGAAGGATCAAGAAAGCTCTCTTCATTCTTCGTCAAATCCTCCTTCAAGATCAATCCCCGACGGCCCTTGAGGAACTTTCACCAATTCAAGATCAAGCCCCGACGGTCCTTGAAGAAAGTGTTCATCGTTCATCGTCCATCGTCCGTTCATCCTAAGATCAAGCCCCAACGGCCCTTTGGATCAACAACATCAACAAATCCACACATTCAATCGTTCATTCAAGATTAAGCCCAAAAGCTCCTTAAAGATCCGTTCATCACCATTCTTCAAGATCAAGCCCAAAAACCCTTGAAGACATGTTCATCCATCTACCTTCAAGATCAAGCCCAAAAGCTCTTGAAGAAATCCACACAACTGTTCTTCAAGATCAAGCCCCAACGGCCCTTGAAGAAACTTTCAATCGTTCATCCAAGATCAAGCCTCGACGACCCTTGGATCAATCGCACATCCACAAATCAACACCTTACGGAGATCGAATCAGATGATCAAATTTGAGAGAGATTGTAACCCCAAAATCATTAATACAAAATATTATTTTGTACACGTGTTCTTGTCTCATTTATTTTGGAATCTAAATATTAGGTTAAAATGTTTTAAAAAATAAATTATGATAATCTACATAAATTTATTTTGAAAAAAGTTACTGAAAAAATTTTTAGCCTAAATTTTAACCCATATTGGAGCAAAAAAATTGTTTCTAGGTTACAAAGTTTAGGTTTTAACCCAAAGGTTGGAGTTGGTTTAAACAAGGTAGCAATTGAATAGCAAAATCAAATTCGCTACCTCAAGTAGGAAAATGCATCTTGAACGGACATAGCAACCTAATTAGTAAATTAAATAAGTAGCAAATGACCTTGTATATTTACAAGACTAATTTCTAATTCTTCAAATTAGCAGATCGTGTTCGGCGATATAATTTTAAGGAAAACTAATGAAAAGGGCTTGAAAACTTTGAGTTTTAACAATAAGGACAAAATAAAGGGTAAAGGGAATAGTACCAATTTGACTTTTTAGTGTAAAAATATGGTTTTTTGTTAAAGTAAACAGTACCGAGAGCTTTTCGTTAAAGTTCTTATTTTAATCAAATGTATTGTTTATTAAAGTGTCCAAAACATAAATTCGGGCCCCACAAAAATAAGACAAACATGATATAATAATATTTTGGATTAAGTATGTAAAACCCTCCAACTTTTTAGTGTTATTCCAAATTGGTCTCAACATTTTTAAACATTCTAAACAATTACCCAACCAGTTGAAAATGTCACATACGTTAAACCCTACACTACTAGACATCAGCTCACCTACCACGACAAATTTACCACGGGCTTTATGCGCATGTTATAAAAAGTGAACATTTATCACGGGCTTAGTCAGCACGTTGTGGATAATAATATTTTACAACGGACAAGTAATGGTCCGTTATAATAAAACAATTTAATACCACAGACTTAATCAGCACGTTGTCGAAATATTAAACCACCACGGATCTTTATTGTGGTAATATTATTTTTAACAACATTTAATGTTCGTGGTAAATAAAAAAATTCAAAGTGGTTAAATTACACACGTTATTAAAAAAAATTTAGGAGGCGGGATTGAAAAACTTCCCAAAATTTCAAATCTTTGAAATTTCACTATACTCCCGCAATTCTCAAATTTTAAGTGAAATCATTCATTCCTATTACTTTACCTCTCTTTTACAAACTTTTCTCTCATTTTTTTTTTATCTTCTCTCCACCCATTGCCTCTCTTCATCCATGAATCCTCACCTCACCACAACCACCAATTTCTTCCCCATGATGTCGCCCAATCAAAAACCTCCCACTCTCCTCCTGCAACAACATCACCAACCCAACAAATCAACCCCAACACAACCTCCATGCGCTTTCCTCTGCAGCCTCACCGCAACAGTGGAAACCATCCCTTCCATTCCACCATGTCGCTTCGGAAACTGAGGTGCTTCAACTGGGAACGAACTGATTTGTAGTGGAAGCGAATACAATAATGGTGCTACATTCCCTTTGCCGAGGTCGTCCACATATGGTTCGATTAGCCATGACCTGGTCTTCCATTTTCTCAATCTCTCTAATTATTTTTAATTAATTTTTAAAATTATGAATAATCGTAGCGATAATTTGAAGTTGTTGTTAGTGATTCGTAATTTCCGAGTTGATAGTATTTTGATTTCTAAATCTTACCTGTTTTCCTTTTGTTCAAGTTCTTCTAGTATGTAATCTCACTCTCTCTCTACTAACCAATTGTTTAATTGCGAAAATCTAAATTTATTTTGTTCAATCTCTTATAAGAAATTCAAAATCTAGGTTTTGGTATTTATTCTTTGAAAGTTCTATGCACAACCAATATAAGAAATTTGCCTCCTACGGTTACTGAAGATGAGATTGAGGAGAAGTTTAAAAACTTCGGTCAAATTATACATGATGAGGGCTGTCAAGGTGAGTTTGTCTTTAAAACTATGAACTGGATCAAGCTAAAGTAGAAATTGGTGCGTGCAGGAAATTGGAGTCTGCTACGCTTTTGTTGACTATGAAGACATTGCTGGCATTCACAATGCACTCAAGGTTTGATTTTTTTGTGATAAGTTGTGGAGTTTTTGCTTTTGTTTCAAAATGTTCATTGGATTCAGGAAAATTTCTTGTTATTTGTTGAAAGTTTTGTCAGGTCTCATATGTAGTTATGCATCTATTGCGGATTCTTAAGACATATTGCATTTGTCTTTGAGTATTCAATTGTTAGAGAGTTCTGCCCTTGTATTTACTTTGTAATAATTTTTTGGGCTTGTGCTTGTAATTTGTACTTCTATACTTAAATATGTGTAGGGCTTGGTGTTGTGGCGTTTTTAAGGTCATTTGGTTGCATATGATGTTTGAATATTTCAATGCTAGTGTAATTTGGATATTTTGTTGGCTATGGTCAATTATTAGACAATCTCTATGGAATTTAGTATCGAGAATTAAAGATCATTCCATTCTTTTTCTGTTAATGTGGATTGATGGCCTGTTGTTTCTTCAATCAATTACCTTTTTTTAGGAGGTTATGTTGTCTTTGGGCATAATATTAATATAAAATATAGTTTTGATTGTAGTTTTATCCTTTTTTGGGTGTATCATGTGGATTGCTGGTCCATTGTTGTTGTAGTTTGATGTTTAGCACATTTTAGTAAACTTTATTAAGCTTCCATAAAAAGCATTATTTTTATAAAGCGATGATCTGTGTGTATGACCTGAAACTGTGTTTTTTCCTGTTCCCTGCAGGCATCTCCAATTCATTTAGCTGGAAGGCAAGTTTACATTGAAAGTGGAGCCCAAACAGCACTGGAGTAGCAGCTCGAAGACGTAAGTGCTTAATTTCATTATCCTTATGATTAACATCTTTAATGTGGCAAATTTAATGATGTCACACTATGACTGCATGATGAAATTCTTAAATACTATGTGTTAGAATAACATGACTGTAAGGGGATGTATCAGAGATGTTGGGTGAAATCCTGGAGGTGGCACTTACAGTTGTGTTTGTCCTAATGTTGGTAGCTGCTGGAAGGAAGTGGTGTTGCCTTCATAAATCTTAGAAATTTTTTGTGGTAGAGATAGAGAATATGCTTTTTCTCAATCATTCTTGGAATCAATCTTGCATTGCAATATTCTTTCTTCTAAGATGTTATTTAGATGTCAAGGTTTTCATGGAATCAAATCATTTTTGTTCATGAGCCTAATGAGTCTAATGAGTCTATTGGCATAGCCATAATTTTGAATGTTATATACCAAATTGCTAGGCATCTATTTTCTTAGAAGTAATCGTTTGATCAACTTATTTTTCCTTATGTGTTTAGGTGAATTATTCAACTAGGAGGAATGGGCAGTGGCAGTGGCAGCGACAGTTATCAAATTACAAATCTTTGTCATACAATTCAAGAAAAAGTGAAGTCTTTTAAGTGATATAATTTGTTTGTAAATGGAGATGTATTTCATACTTGATAGATCGTTTCATATCTCTTAGGATAGCTCATTGATTTTAAATGTGATTTTTTTATGTAATTATTATATTGTAGTAAATGTACAATCTTGTATATAAATATTATATTTATTAAATAAAAAAAAAATTTTAATTTTTTTTTTAGTTTTGGAAATTCGTTTATAACGGGCATAGGTCGTGGTCATTTTGTAATCCACAACAATCATAGTGCACGTGGTGATAGATCCTAGTCTACCACGGGCACAATTCGTGTTTATATCAAATTTAACAACGGGTATAGCTTGTGGTAGAAATTGAGATGTTTTATCACATCCAGATTACTAACGGGCATAATGTCCATGGTGGATTGTAATCTACCACAGGCATTGACCGTGATAGATGTGCTTTTTTCTTCTAGTGCCAATTCATTATTTTGTTAAATTAACTAGGGCTTATGTTGTTTCCAACATCAATAGAATGTTATGGAAGCATGGTCTCCACCAAGTAATGGTCACCACCACCCCCTTCTGACCTTTACCTCCAAACCCAACGCGCAACAATGAACTTCACCCAACAACTCAACGACCAACACTGAGATGAAGGTCATAGAGGTTGATGAAATGGTATGGACTGTCATGATGTGGCCACCACCATCTTCATTGCCCACAAAGAAGAACTTGAAGCTTTATTAGCTGAAAATTGGCAAATGAGGAAATCACATGAGTAGAAACAAGCTCATTGAAACCATATATGAATTATTAGCCTCTTCTTGTTAGGAGATTTTCCGATCTTTATTTTTGTTTTCAATTTTATTCGTAAATTTGTTTTTTTTTTTTTTTTCATCTTCATGTCTTTTTTTAAAGTTATTTTTATTATTATTTTAGTGTCCAAATAAGCAAATCAATAGGACCTATTGTTGTCACATGTACATTTAACGAAAAGATTAATTGAGACTTAACGGATGTGACATTTTCAATAGGTTGGTTACTTATTTGGAATGTTTAAAAAAGTTGAGATCAATATAGAATAACACAAAAAGATTGAGGAGTTTTAGGTACCTAATAATAATATTTTAAGATGAAGAATAAAATTTGAAGAGTTGGTTGGAAAGAAGTTGGAATGAAAAAATTTAGGGTAAAAGACTGTTTACTACCCTCATGTTTCATGGTTTTCAACATTTAGTACATCAAGTTTTTTTCGTCTCAGAGTCATACCTAAAGTGTAAATTTTGGGACAGTCTCATACATCCATTAGTCAAACTGTTAAGTCTCCCGTTAACTGCGATGTGGCGCCCATGTGGACAATGACTGGGTGCAACGTGTCATCCACGTGAAACTTAAAAATAAATTATTTATAAAATAAAAAAAATATATATATATTAAAAATAAAAAATAAAAAAACCTTCATCTTCCCCAGATTCGAAGGAAGAAGAAGAAGAAGAAAAAGAAGGGGAAGGAAGAAGGAGGAAGGAAAAAAAAAACCTTCATCTTCCCCAGATTCGGAGGAAGAAGAAGAAGAAGAAGATGAAGAAGAAGGAAGAAGGAAGAATGAGAAGGAAGAAGGAGAAGGAAGAAGAAAAAAAAAAGTTAAAAAGTTGCAGATTCGGAGGAAGAACAAGAAGAAGAAGGAAGAAGGAGGAAGAAGAAAAAAAAAGTTAAAAAGTTGCATATTCTGAGGAAGAAGAAGGAAGAAGAAGGAGAATAAAAAAAAAAACAAAAAACCGAATATGCAACCCAGATTTGGAGGAAGAAGAAGAAAAAGAAGAAGAAGAGGAGGAAGGAGAAGGAAGAAGGAAGAAGGAAAAAAAAAACTTCATCTTCCCCAGATTCGGAGGAAGAAGAAGAAGGAGAAGAAGGGGAAGGAAGAAAGAGGAAGGAAGAAGGTGAAGAAAAAAAAAGTTGCAAATTCGGAGGAAGAAGAAGAAGAAGAAGAAGAAGGAAGAAGAAGGAGGAAGAAGGAGAAGAAAAAAAATAACTTCATTTTCCCCAGATTCGAAGGAAGGAAAAGAAGAAGAAGAAGGAGAAGGAAGAAGAAGGAAGAAGGAGAAGAAGGGGAAGGAAGAAGAAGGAAGGAAGAAGGTGAAGAAAAAAAAAGTTGCAAAAGAAGAAGAAGAAGAAGGAAGAATGAGGAAGGAGAAGGAAGAAGAACAAAAAAAAAAAAAACAAAATCGAATCTGCAACCCAGATTCGGAGGAAGAAGAAGAAGAAGAGGAATGAAGAAGGAAGAAGGAGGAAGAAGAAGAAAAAAAGGAATGAAGAAGGAAGAAGGAGGAAGAAGAAGAAAAAAAAAAACTTCATCTTCCCCAGATTCTGAGCAAGAAGGAAGAAGAAGGAAAAAGGAGAAGAAGAGGAAGGAAGAAGGGGAAGGAAGTAGAAAAAAATATTGCAGATTCGGAGGAAGAAGAAGAAGAAGAAGAAGAAGAAGAAGGAGGAAGAAGAAGAAAAAAAAAATTATGTTATAAAAAATTTATTTTTAATTTCCACGTGGATAACACGTGGCGCCCAGTCATTATCCACATGGACGCCACGTCACAGTTAACGGGAGACTTAACAATTTGACTAACGAATGTATGAGACTGTCCCAAAATTTACACTTTAGGTATGACTCTGAAATGAAGAAAACTTGATGTATAAAATGTTGAAAACCACGAAACATGAAGGTAATAAACAGTCTTTGACCCAAAAATTTATAATAGCATATAAGTGCCACGTAGTTTACCAAAGAACACTTTTACATATAAAATTTGCCAACTCCCTTGAAGATATAAAACTGATTTTGTTGGGTGCTACATACACAAAACTTGTGCAATATACCATATAAATTCAAGGACAATGCTTGGGTACTCAACAGGGAGTACCATAGTTACTGACCATCCTATTTGGACCACTAAATTTAAAATAACTGTCAAATAAAACCCTCTCCCAGCTCTTACTATCTTTCTAACCTAACGCACCATTTCATCTCTTGTACTAGTATCCAAACATCCATTTTCTCTCTCAAAATAAGCACTACTGCCACATCTCCACCAACCACCTCCTGTCCTTTCTCTCGAAGCCATGGCAGCTTCACCCTCTCAAATTTGACGAAACCCATGAAAGCTCAGATCCATCTTGCTAATCTTAAGAAGGAAATTTCATCTATAAGAAAAAATTATGAAGCAGGTTGAAATTATACAGTGAAATTCGGGAGAAGGTTGGTGTTCAGATCTGCCAAAGATTCCACTACGGAGAAGTCCGACGAACAACGACGGGGTGTTGCTATGGCTTCCACGATAAAGAATATGAGGGTTTTGGGGCGAAGTTGACACAAAAAGGTTAGATGTGGGTGAGGCCAATGGAGAAGATAAGGTTCCTAGAGGCGTTGGGGAGGACAAGGTTTCTGGCGTTGATACCATGGTAAAAGCAAGGAGTAATGAGGTTGGAATGGTGAGGATTTGAGGGAGAAAGGGGATGTTTGGATGTGTGGTTAACGCTGTGTTTAGTTACAAGTTTATCAAATTAAAGTTGTTACATGTGTTTTGTTCTTATTGGGCCACTTCATATGTTCAGTATCTTGGGTACTGATTAGTTAGTACCTAAGTATTTTTCTAAATTCAATTGATGACACATCATTCGATGTACAAATTTGGTACGCGTGCCTTGTTAACTGGAAAACAATTTAATAGGAAAAACAATGGTCACATCATTAGAAATTTCGAAGATACTATATATGTGCTTGCCTTGCCTGGATTAAAGGTTTCGTATTGGAATTTTTGACTCCTAAAATAAAGGGAGTTTTAATGAAACACTTTCGGTACTATTCATTTTTAACGAAAAACCACATTTTTACCTTTCCTGATTACTATTCACTACACCTTTATTTGTCATTTTTTTAATAAAACTAAAAAAAAATTGGACTTTTCGTTAGTTTTTCTTAAAATTAAATGGGGAGAAGTTGTCACAGCCCGTCCCGAATAATTGATTTTCGACAGTGCGAAATGACGGTTCTAACCTTTGAACGTTAAAGCTGTAATGTGTGTGTGACTTCTTTTGGAGACTTGATATTTTTCCTTGGTTGGTTAGTGACCATGTGGAACTCACACACACATAATACTCTCTCTCTCCTCTCCCGTATCCTCTCATCTCTCTCAGACTCTCTCTCTCATTCCCTTAAATACGGACAAGACTCAAAGCTCACCCTCGAGCACGGATCGAAGCTTTAAAGGTAAGGTCCTAGTTCATTGTAACCTCATGAGTCTATTGATACCCTTATTTGGACAGGAATGCATCGGAAACCCGAGAAACACTAACCCCGATTTTGTGCACTGTTCATGCACACATAAAACCATGCATTTCACGAGCCTTGGGGTAGTTCGTTGGAAGAGTTTGGACGTCAGAGGGCCGAGATCGAAGCTTTTCAAGTCGACCAGATTATCGAGCTTCCTCAGGTAGATTCTAGTGGAATTCAAGGCTTAAAAGTAGTATAACGTGATTCTACATGTTATTAGCTTCATTTTGGTACCAATTGCATGAAAAATGGTGAAGAAACGAAGGAGATTAGTGAGTTTGAAGTTTTGCCCAGTTTCCGGTGCCGGTGACGGTCACCGGAGCTGGAGGTAGGAGGTGAAGGAATATTCCGTCAAGTATGACGAAATATTCTCACGTTGTCAGTCAAATGTAACGGAATCTGTTAGGTTTAATGGAATATTCCCTAACGGTGGTTAGGGAATCCGTCAGGTTTGGGCCGCGCGTGGGGGCGCGTTTTGCCGTGCCCTTGCTGGAGCGTGGTGGCGCGTGGAAGGTCCAAAAATATTTCTAAAAATATGGGGATGATCCTGAGGTTGTGTAAATCACTGTGGTATATTCATATACCTATTTTGAGCAATGTATGAGAAGTTATTAGCTAGTATTGCCTATGTGCTTTAAAAATAACGTTTTTATAGTTAATCCGCATATATGTGAGGCTTATCCCGAGGACGAGCGTATCCACGGACGACTCAGGGGCTACGACCCTTCAACATATCATTGAGTGGGCTTTTGTTTTCAGTATATATTTATATACTTAATATATTTCCTAGAAATGCATTTTAAAGAAAGTATGCTTTGAAATAATATGCCAAATGCTTCTATATTTTGAATATGCATTGCATGTTTGCATATATATATATATATAAATGTGGTGCTGTGGAGGCACATGTGAGTTCAGGTAAGTTATGTTTAGTTGTGTGAATCATCGATGATGTGATATGTGATATGTGATTAAGTAATGTTGAGCTCATAAAGCTGCACCTAGGGTGATTGTGAATTAGCCAAAGATATGAAGTACATGTCTGTTTATTTGCGTCACATCCCGCACTATATGCTCATATTGGATCAAACTTAAGTGCACAGTCTTGTCGTACAGACCTTATTATGGTTCCGACTCGTAGGTGACTAGCGATTTATCGCCCGGCTATTATAAGAGAATAGAATTGAACATAATTATATTTCACACAATCTTGTCATACAGACCCTTTTTAGTGGTTCCAAGTTATGTGCAGTATATTGCCGTATAGGTCATAGTAGTGACTTCGGCTAGATTGAGTTTGAGCTATGAATTCAGCCGTACAGACTACCACAGGAGTTTCGGCTAACATATCACATTTCTATGAAATTATTCTTACCTGAATTGTTTACTCTATTATATCTTGGCATGGCATATATACCTATGAATATGATTATGTGAAGCATGAACTGAATTGATATGATTTCAGATATATATATGTATATGCTTATATCTTGATTCTGGGAAAATTATACATGTTTTACAGCGAGGGGTTAGTATATTGATAAATGAAATGATTTTGTAAAACATTTGTTTTTGCCTAATCACGTTTTCTGTTTTGCGCGCCCTCCAGGTTTTAAGTAAGCTTGCTGTTTGTGGCTCAAGGACGTCGGCTGTTCTGATTTATATAAATAATAGTAGGACATTCCTGGTACTGTATAACTAGTACTTGTCCTACTGGACTGCACCTAGACTTTATGCTCTGATTAGGAGTGTTCACAGTTGTAACTAACTCCTATCACTTTCTGTTTAGTAGTGCACTCTAGAAATGTGGTTTTTAATTATTCGTATAATTGCTATCTTTATCGCTTCCGCACTGTGCACATGGCTACGTCACTCTCACGTGACGGCCAGCATGCCTTGACCTCAATCGGGGTGTGTCAGAAATCCCCTTTATTTATTATTTATTTCATGTTTTTCCTAAAATAAAAAAATTACATAGGAAAATGATGTCAAAGTCATCTCACTTCTTAGCCAAAGAAAATTTTATTTCCAACGACAACAACCTTTAATTGGAAAATGATGCAAAAGTTAAAGGCATGGTAAAACCAGGCGATTAAGCCTTATTATATGAAAGCTATGTAGTGAGAAAATACAGCTACTGCACTCCACTCCGCTAAGACACAGGAAAGAAAGAGCTAGATATTACAATACACTGTAAAACCACGAACCGAATTCATAAAGCCTTAAACACAACCTACGCAATGAGGAATGGCAGGACAGTCAACATGAACTCCTCATAAGTGAAAGTTCCCATACCAGTGTACGCTTTGTCCTTCTCCTTAAACTTCTCAGTTAATCCCTGAAGACACAAGAATCACAAAAGAACACGCTCCATTAAGTATTGAAAGTTTATCAGTTAACCCACTAATTTAAATTTTTGAATACTCAATCACACAAACTACACACAAATCCGAATAAACTTGCACACCGATGCTTTTAAGATACGTAGACAGCAAGAACAGATTAATAAACCTCAATTATCAAAGTAGGAGTAAAATCTAAAGCCGAAGGACTGAGTAGAAGTTCCCCAGTTAAACTATAAATTAAGTGCACAAAATATAAGCTTCAGTGAACATCGAACTCACCTTAACAGTCATACAGCACCTGCATTTAACCAAAATAAACGAACAAGGAGTAATCAGATTTCGATAAGAAAACGTAATATAAAATATAAAAAATGAAATGAAGTAAGTATCTAATTCATAAGAATTTGATCCTCAAGCCAATCCCAGAAAAGAATGATAGAAAAAAGGAAAAGGAAACATACTCGATGAAATTGTCATATTCAATGGCCCTCTTTTTGCCTCCAGTCTTGCCGAATTTATAGACCAGCAGTTCTAAAACTACAGGTGAGACAGCAAATCCCAGACCCAGCAGTGCATCTCTCAACTCTTTTGTATCAATGAACCCACTTCTGTCCCGGTCGAACCTCTCAAACACTCCCTGATCAACCACACCAATTACAAAACTGTTAATTTCACACAACAATTAAAAGACAAAATTTTAGGGGACTTTTGATAACCATTCATTTTTAGTTTTTTGTTTTGATTTTTTTTAAACAAAAAACTGAAATTTTGTTTGGTAACTATTTCCAGCTTTCAAAAAAAAAAAAAAAAAAAAAATGAAAACTCAATGCTAAAATTTTGAAAAATGATCAAAAAAGTAATTTTCAATTTTTCATTTTCTGAAAACTGAAAACTGAAAGAAGTACTATATACATTTCAATTTTTTATTTTTAAAAAGTAAAAATAAAAACTGAAAAATGAGAATAAAATGATTATCAAACGATCCATTAAAAAATAAAAAAAATAAAAAAATAAAAAGAGAAGGGAATTCGGGGGATTACCCTCCAACTTTGAAGACTGTAGAACAGTGCAGCGAATTCCTTGGGTCCTGTTTTCACAATTTACCCGCACACACAATAAATATTATTATCATCGACTATTTCATTAATAGTGAATTGAGCTACACTGAAAGCTACAAAGATAAATTGTAGCAAATTAACCCCCACACACAACTTGCATACAACGACTTCACCATGATAGTGGCGTCTTGATCTACTAATGTAACGAAAAAATTATACATGACATGATGAACTAAGTAACCATGATGATCTAGTCTCTTTTTAAATAAGTAATTCTCCGAAAAGAGAATATTTTTACTCACCACTCTCAAGTGATAGTGATGTTCATCACTCTATTTATCATAATGAGTTTACATTTTGAGATTGAGCAGTTGATAGATACAAATATCAAAGATTAAACTTATCCAACAGTAATAAATAAGGTGGTGAGGATAAATTTCAAATTCAACGAGAAAATCACAGATATGCATGCATGGAGTGTTAGGGTTTGTAAATTGTTACCGATCTTCCTGGTGTTGGTCTGGGTGAAAAGGTACATGAGAAGATGAACAGTCCTCAAGCTGAAGCTCTGATTGTACGACGACAGAGCTCTCTGCATCTCCTTGTCGTCGATGAAGCCGCTGCCGTCCTGATCTGCCAGCTGAAAGCATTCTATGATTTCCGGATCCGTGCCCGGCGGGAACACCGACGGAACCAAAGCCGCGAACAGGCTGCCGTAACTTGGAGCAGGCGCGGGGTATCCGCCTCCGTGGGCTTGATTCTTGTGAGGCTTAGCTGGAGCACCGTAGGCTCGGGCTTTATGGTCGTATTGGTGCTGCCCTTGCGGCGGTGCACCGTAGGGTTGACCTGGAGGTGAAGCGCTGCCGTAGCTGTGGCCGTAGCCATAGCCATAGCCGGGAGGAGAGTGTGAGTAGCTTGACATTCTCTTTAGTTCTTGTAGAAGATCTGAAAATTTGGTTTAGGAGTGTGCACAATTTGAAACTGATCGGGATGGATATTTATATTCAAGCTCGGATCTGGAAAGGCGAGGTAATTACCGGCACTTTCTAGTTTTTAGAATATATGCCTCGTCAACATCTTCTTAGTATCCTGACAAATCTTCACAAAACCCTTTTTTTATCAAAAATACTTGGACAACCTTTCTATAATCAAAGCATTTTTATATTACCAGTTTTCCTACACGCTGCGAAAGATTTTTTTTTAACCATGGCACGTTACGCGCAGCATATAGAATTTTATTTTATGTTTTGCATTTTTATTTGGAAATAGACAGAATGATGACTGAATTGACAACTAAAAATATATTCAAGCTCTTCTTTACGTAACGCGTAACGCGTTGTAAAGTAGAGTTTATTGCACCCATGACGTGAACAAAGAAATCATGCACACTCCAATTCGTTACAAAATTCACTAAATCTAAATAACTAATATTGCCAATCTACCATACAAATTAGTAAGCACAAGTCAAGAAACCATTCGAGAATAAAATGATTCCACTTTTATTATCCAGCTGAAAACCTATAAAAGAGAAGATGAATTTTCAAAATTGTTAGGAATACAAACTCTCAAACCTGTAGATGGTGATTAAACCACTAACACACTCAAACATTCGATTCTGATCGATTTTGGATCCTGATTTCTTCCTTTTGCAGAAACAATTTTCTCACCGTGTTTTATATCTTTCTGATTCCTTGTGCAAAACAAATTCTTCGTGCAAAACATTCGCTTCCGCTTTCAAATTGCTTGCTCCCATCATGGGAGTCCCATGAATAAAAGAAACATTAAAAATTCTTACCTACCAAGCATTTTTTCTTCAAGAACAGAAGTCGTGGCCAAGTAAAGTAATCAAAACCTTCAAGCATCTTAAAAGATCAGATTCCAAAAGAAGTGATAGTCGACCTTTGATTCTTCAGAGAGTTGGTGCGTTATGAGATTCTGAAAAAGAGAGGAGCAGTTATTGTATCCGTTATCCATTATGCAAGTTGTTTATACCATATTTAGGGCCTCGTATTTAGATCTCGTTTAAATACTCGGGGGACTTAAATGTAATTATGTGATAAAGGAAGGAGCAAATATGTAATAAGTGAGGAGTCCTTATTCTATAAAAGGACCCCTCACCCTCACAATTAGGGAGGGCCATTTCCTAGGCCTGAGGTCTCTCATATTCAGAGGAAGCCTCCTCACCCCCAGAGGCTTCACTCTCACTTCACAAACTCTTTCTCACTCTCAGAAATACAATATCAGTATGGACATAGCCCAAACCTTGGGGTGAACCACAATATATCTTGTGTTATTTACATTACTTGCAGATTCACAGTCGGATTTACGTTGTTCCAAGGCCTCTGGTTTTGTACATCAACATTCGGCGCCGTCTGTGGGAACCGACACGAAAAGCTATGTCGGTTCTCTTTCATTTTTTCACCTCCGCCGTGAATCTGCAGAAATCCAGAACCTCCCTCCTTGGGTTGTTTCAAAAAAAAAAAACCTTCGCAGATCTCTCTCTCTGTGTTGCTTGTTTAATCTTCTCACTTTAACACTGCAGTAATTTCCCTTAGAAAACTTTGAGGCTTTTTCCACTCCCAAACCAAAGTCCCCCAAACTGCAAAACAGAGTGCGAGTAGTGAGTGAGCTCTGAAACAAAACGGCAACAATGGCAGCCTCTACAACTGCAACAGTTTCGTTATGCTTTTCATTCGCAACCCATTGCAAAATCTCGCAAAACCTTCAAACTCTAGCAACCCATTTTAGTTGTCCGTCTCTCTCATCCTTTTCTTCCCACAAGCTGTCTTCTTGCTCTTTACGATGACCCACATTCCCGATTCTGATCAAGCCGTGGTCGTCGAGGTCGACTTTCAACCTCCCGAACCAGAGGCCGGGCCCAAGATTCGAAGCCAGCGGCCTTCCAAGTCGTGGAAACCCCTTCGTCAGAGGCCCCAAAACGAGAGCAGCTGTTCGGTGTTGTCATGATCGGTAGAAGCAGAAAAGATCAAGATCTCTCAGCATGCGTCAAAGGCCAGATCTCACCCTCTCTCCAATCTCCCCAATCGCTTCCTGTTTTCTGCTTCCCGCCACCATTCGTCTCAGTCAATGCCCGTAGCCGAACGACGGTCAATAGCAACTATGGAAAACGGCATCGTAGAGAACAGAGTCTGCTCCTCGAAGTTGGCTAACGGGAATCGCGACGTCTGGAGCTCGAAGGAGTCAGAATCTTCCTCTGCTGATCATCTTGTCGTTATGGTCCATGGAATTAGGGGAACTGCTGCGGATTGGAAGTTTGGGGCTGAGCAATTTGTTAAAACACTTCCAGATAAAGTTATCGTTCATTGTTCCTGTGGCTTTGACACCCAATCCATCGTATGCGTCTTGTGGGTTTCTAAAATAAAAAAAAAAAGGCAGAAAATCCAGTAGCGATACGTTTTGGCATAACACGATACGCCGACATAACCAGAAAATGAGCTCGAGCCATAAAGCTCGCACCCAAAGCCACCCTTTACGCTATCGCAAGCCATTTGATCGACAAAGCTTGAAAATTCGTAGTCGACAGTGGACTCTCCGGAGCCGTCAAGATCTACGGGAGCTACAATCAGCTGCTCGACGATCCATGTGGAGATGTGGTATACATGCCCCTGCCTACAAGTCTTCGCCTACACTGGGCGGTGTTGGCTGCTCGAAAAAAGAAGCATTTGCTTTTGGAAAAGCCAACGACTCTGGATGTGAGTGAGCTTGATCAGACACTGGAAGCGTGGGAATCCAACGGTGTACAGTTCATGGATGGCAGCATGTGGCTGCATCATCCCAGGACTGCCAAGCTGAAGGACTTGGTCTCTGATCCCAAACTCAGTTTCAGTATACGGGGACAAAAGTTTCGGTCCCGACCCGGCGTCCGCCCCGGATTTGAAAGCGATCAGATGCCGAGCAGAATAAGATTTCTGCAAAAACCCACGAGAAGCACTCATGAATAAGATAAGAAGATGCCCACCAAGTTTTCTTGTCTCCTTTAATCATTGCCTTTAATGCATAGAAGCAAGAAAATCATCAACCAGCTCTGAGAAAGCAAAAGTGGAATAAAAGAAAGAGGAAAGAGCTGGAGAGTAACGTGCAATCTTCTATCAAGTGGGCTTGGAACATAATAGAAAAGAAAAAAAATCATGATGTTGTTGAGAGAATGTTTCAGAAAAAGAAAAAGAGGAAGAGCGGGGAGAAAAAAAAAAGCAGAAAGCATGGCTACCCTTTCAACATGAGATCTGCGGTGGAAAAGAGCAAAGCAGAAAACATGGCTACCCACTGAGATAATTACAAAAACAGAAAAGAAAAGAGAAAAGCCAAAGCAAAGAATAAACACCCCATCAAAATGATGTAATTTATTTTTTTTATCTTTTGGAGACATCTGTATAAACCCCATCAGAGGGTAAAAAAAAAAAAACGGCAAAGCCCAAAACAAATGGGTTGGCATGTTGTGGAGGGCGAATGCCCATAAGCCCGAAATAGCACCAACTAGGTCATCAAAAGTACGCCAAGTACTCCACAATTATTCGGCAACCCGCCACTATTACCATCAACCAGGTGATCAAAAGTACGCCCATTACTCCACAATTATTCGACAACCCGCCGCTATTACCACCAACCAGGTGATCAAAAGTACGCCCAGTACTCCAAAATTATTCGGCAACCTACCGCTATTACCACCAACCAGGTGATGAAATGTACAACCCGTACTCTAATATCATTTGGCAACTAGCCATTCATGCCACCAACCAGGTGATGAAATGTATAACCCGTACTCTCATTCATGCCACCAACCAGGTGATCAAAAGTACGCCCAACACTTCATATTATACATGAGCATTACTCATGTCATGAGCATCATTCATATCAATCATACATAAACATTCATGAGCATCACTCATGTTAACATTCATGAGTATCACTCATGTCAACATCCATGAACATTACTCATGTCAATCAAACATTCATGAGCATCACTCATGTCAATCAGCTTCAAAAGCTTCATTTACAAAAGCTTCAGCTTCGAAAGCTTCATTTACAGAGCTCTAGCTTCAAAGCTTCACTTGAAAAGCTTTAGTGCAGGGTATACAAATACCGCCTCTGAACAACCGCCACTTCGTCCTATACATGGATTCAATTTGAAGTCTCCAGCCAACAGACTATATTGACCGAAGACTTGGGGGACTACATTATGTACCATATATTGGGCCTCAACTGGGCCATGAAAAATACTTGGGGGACTTAGCCCATTATTTATGTATTAAAGAGCGATCCCTTATTTTATAAAAGGGACTCCCTTACCTTCATTAGAGAGCAACGCCGCCAGCTAAGCAACCGTCTCGCCGCGAGCATCACTCCTAGCCCATCACTTATGTATTGAGGAGCGAGCCCTTATTCTATAAAAGGGACTCCCTCACCTTCATTAGAGAGCAACGCCGCCAGCTGAGCAACTGCCTCGCCTATAGCATCACTCCTAACCTATCACTTATGTATTGAAGAGCGAGCCCTTATTCTATAAAAAGGACTCCCTCACCTTCATTAGAGAGCATCGTCGCCTACTGAGCAACCGCATCACTGCGAGCATCAACTCTAGCCTATCATTTATGTATTGAGGAGCGAGCCCTTATTCTATAAAAAGGACTCCCTCACTTTCAAACGTCACAAACCGAGCCAACCAAGGCAACATAAGCCACAAGCCGAGCATCCTCGCAACATGTGCTACTTATAGTTGAGCATCATTTCACTTTGAGCACCGCCTTATATCAAGTACCAGTTCAAGACGACATCTAGTTACTTCGGCCCACACATGGACTGAATTTCAAGTCTCCAGCCAAAAGACTTTCTTAACTGAAGACTTGGGGGGACTACTGTTTATACCATATTTAGGGCCTCGTATTTAGATCTCGTACAAATACTCGAGGGACTTAAATGTAATTATGTGATAAAGGAATGGGCAAATATGTAATAAGTGAGGAGTCCTTATTCTATAAAAGGACCCATCACCCTCACAATTAGGGGGGGCCATTTCCTAGGCCTGAGGTCTCTCATATTCAGAGGAAGCCTTCTCACCCCCAGAGGCTTCACTCTCACCTCACAAACTCTCTCTCCCTCTCAGAAATACAATATCAGTGTGGACGTAGCCCAAACCTTGGGGTGAACCACGATACATCTTGTGTTATTTACATTACTTGCAGATTCACGGTTGGATTTACGTTATTCCAAGGCCTTCGGTTTTGTGCATCAACGTTTGGCGCCGTCTATGGGAATCGACACGAAAAGTTATGTCGGTTCTCTCTCAATTTTTCACCTCCGCCGTGAATCTGCAAAAACCCAACAACCCAAAGCTTTCCCAGAAAAACCCAAGAAACCAGTCTCATCTAATCTCCCTTTCTCTCTCTCTGTTAGTGAAGAACAAGAAAAAATGATAGAAAGTTCATCAGCTTTGGCACCGAAGACTGCATCTTTACACACAGACAATTCCTGGGTGGGCTGCTCACGATTCCTCAGGCAAGATTACTCATTTCGTCTTCGAGCGAAGAGAAAATAGGATCAACGATGTGGCCATAAAAGATTATGTACTATGGAATATGCCACACCAATCTCCACCATGCTAAGAAAGACTAGGGTATCACCATGTATCTAGCCATTTCATTCTCCCACGTTCCAGCTCCAGTCCCGACCCCTCCTGAGGTTCCATCGTCACTTCGACCATCGTACCATGTCAGCAAGGTGTGGGCCCCACCTCCGTCGTCCCACTTTTGCCTGAAACATTCTCCACAAACTAACAATGGCAAGCAACTCCAAGGAATAGCCCAAAACTGGCCCCCACTCCAATCGCAGGTACAACCTAACCCTCGACCCCTTCTTCAGAGACGGCTCCGCCAACAAGTACTGTACTCCACGCAACGCTAGTTGACAACGCGCTTTCGCCTCAGCTGTCGATGTCACTTTCGCCCACGTCACCGCCACACCCATCGCAACGCAACGAACGTTCATACTTTGGGTCCACGTGAAGGTGGTCTGCGTGGTAGGGAGCCATACGCTACGTGTCAGCGTCATGCAAAACTGCTTGGGGGGTGGAAATCTTGTGGACTTGTTTGTAGATTTTAGATGACCCGATATCGATGTGAGCATCGAAGCCATCTCCTTCTCCGCACCTCCATCGGTGGAAAGCCTGGCCCTATGCTCAAGAGGAGGCTATAAATGTTGGTGGGAGGAGAACAAAGGAAGCACATGGCCATTTCTTAAGGCTCATTCATCCTTTCAAAGCTCTCACATTACAGAGCTCCCTCACTCCTCTCACCTTTCAAATAAATACATAATCAGTGTGGACGTAGCCCAAACCTTGGGGTGAACCATGATATATCTTGTGTTATTTACATTTCTTGCAGATTCACGGTTGGATTTACGTTGTACCATCCGGTTTTGTGCATCAACACAAGTGAATGTAAAACCGTCCACTGATTTTCAATTGTGTGAGACAACGTCACAAATTCTTTTACTTTCCAGTATGCAGCTTCTTCTCGCCCGACAGTGGGAATAAAACTGCTTTTATTATTATTTTAGGATTAAGTACCTACAATTCCCCAATTTTTAGTGTCATTTCAAATCGGTCTCAACATTTTTAAACATTCCGAACAAGTACTCAACCTTTTGACATTTCAAACAAGTTCTCAATCTTTTGAAAGTGTCACATATGTTAAGTTCTAAGTTAAATTTGAGGAGTTTTAACGAAACACTCCCGGTACTGTTCATTTTTAACGAAAAACCACATTTTTACATTTCTTTGGTACTATTCATTACACTTTTATTTGTCATTTTTCATTAAAACTAAAGTTTTTTGGAATTTTCATTGGGTTTCCTTTAAATTTTCCGTTGAATGTACATGTGGCAACAATGAGTCTCACTTATTTGCTTACTTGGACACTAAAATAATAATATCAAAAAATGATATGAAGATGAAAAGTTAAAAATAAATAAACAAATTCAGGAATAATGGCGGTCCATACCATTTTCGCCTAGTAAAGTTTCTAGTTTTTTTTTTTGTGAGTGGTGAAGATGGTGGTGGCTGCATAATGGCGGTCCATATCATTTCAGCAACCTCCATGACATTTTCCTTGATGTTGGCAACTTGAGTTGTAGGGTGGAGTTTGTGGTTGTGCATGGGTTTGGAGGTGATGACCTGTAGACAGTGATGGTGACCATTACTTGGTGGAAGTCATACTTTCATGACCTTCTATTGGTGTTGGATACAAAATAAGCCTTAATTTGACAGAAATTTAATTGGGGCTTAACAAATGCGGCTTTTAAGAGGTTGGGTATTTGTTTGGAATGTTTAAAAATGTTGAGACCAATTTTGAATGACACTAAAATATTGGGGTTTTAGGTACTTACTCCTAGACTTGATTTTCGTGTCGTGTTTTCTATGTTCGTGACATAACCGATATCTTAACAGGTCGTGTCGTGTAACACCCATTAAAATGAACGGGTAACATGACCCAATCCTAAATCGACCTGAACCTAAATCGACCGTTAATATTATTAGGTAATATGACCTGATTCGTTACCCGTTAAAGAAAATATATTTTAAATCAATAAATAATGAAAATGAAAAAGCATAATTTGACCCCAAAAAAATGGAAAACATAATACTTAGTATATGCATACCAAGTTGTTACATAAATATTACTTCAAAACATTAAAAAATAAATAAAAAATAAAAAATAAAAAAAACATTTGTCTTTCAAGTATTATATATCCCAAAATAAGAGCCTAATGAAAAAACATTAGTACATTACTAAAAGAATATCAAATGTTCAAGGATGTGCAAAATGAAAGGAGTTTGCATTTCAAAGTTGAGAAACATTGGACGTTTTTTACAATAAAACCCTTCAATTTTCATCAATCACCAAGCGAAATGGTATTAGAACTTTAGCTTGATATACTGTCTTCAAGAATTGTAGACAATGTTATCATTAATGCTTTCCACATTAGCACTCTTCCACATAAACTAAGCATAAAAAATCAAACATTGTAAATCATTCAAATGTGTTTGATATTTTTAAATTACTTGATATTTTTATTTTTAATGTGTTTAATATTTTTAAATTACTTGATATTTTTATTTTTAATGATTTTTATAATTTTTTAATCTCACTCTTTGTCCATAGTATAATATAAAAATAAATAAATTAACAAAACCTAAATTTTGAAATTTATATAAAATAATAATACAATGATATAGTAATATACAATATATACATATACACTATGGCTATTGTATTTTATGGTAAGTTTTTTTAGTAGTTAAAAAAATTAAAATTATCAAAATGACTTTTTTCTTAACGTCTCGAAACGGGTTACCCATGTCACACTCTTGTAAACTTGTTAAAGACCTGTTATTAACAGATTTTTATTGTGTGACCCGATAACGTGTTGTGTAAAAACTTGCCAAGTCTACTTAATCCAATTTTTTTTTTCAAATTTTGCATTTTATGACAAAATTATCTCTCTGAATTTGTTTGTATTATTTTCGGCGAGTTTTGAATTTTATTGTTTTAGGGACTTTTTGTCCCATTATTCTTTTGTGAAGCCTTGTGACTCGAAGTAGAGTTATGGCTTTCTAATAATAAAAATAAGGATAAAAAAAAGGGTCTCACTTCCATGAATTAAAAATATTTTTCTTACGAATAAAAAAATATCCTTAATAATAAGAAGAGGTGCCCTTGATGATAAATAATTGTCTAAATTTTTTTGAATACATAACACTTTCGAGAGGACTTTTTATTAATTTTTATAATTACTTTGATTTCAAATGTGAAGGTTTTATTTTCTTTTGTAGTGGGTTAAGAGCATCTCTAAGACTATCTCGAACACTTTGGGTTAAAACATAAAATTTAGGTTTTAAATAATCCAATAATTCTCAAATGGTTGGGTCCAAAGTAGTTTTAGGTTAAAATCTAAAATTTGGGCCAATTGTTAACCTAGAATTTAGGCCAGGGTTAAAAAGTCGGCCCATCAAAATTTAGATTTTAAACTAACATTATTCTTCTTCAATAGTTGGGTGTAAAATAAATTTTGGGTTAAAACCTAAAATTTGGGCAATTTTAAATTTTCGTGTTGATGCAGCATGACGGAGTATTGGTTATGTTTCCCAACAGTTAGAACCATACCAAATAAACCATCTTACTCATGACTTAGAGCCAACAGTTGTCATATTTACTTGAAAATCGGATGACACTTCTCTGTGGAGAAACTTGTCCAAAATCTTTACCAACCTTAGACTTCAGAAATGCATCTTCATTTGAAAGGAACTAAATTTCTGACAGTGGTGATAGAGAAACAAAACCAACATCTACGATCGCACTATTGTGTATTACCACGGTTGTGCAAACGTAATCATTGTTTACCGCAACAAAAGACATATCTACCCTTGAACACTTTTAGCCTATCCTATCCCATTTTAGCTGGAATTCACAAGTATTGATATGATGTTACTTACGAATCATCAAGAAATCGTTCGAGTGGTTATAATCACTTTCTATATTTAAATAGAGATGGGGAATATCACCATAAGCTCCCGGTACGTGGTATCTTGTACATGTGGAGATTATGATGACGTTTTGGTGATCATTGACCAACTATCAACTCACTTTCCGTTGGTCCAGAGGGACTACGTTTTAGACCACTTGGCAAAATTAATATTCTTAAAAACATTTTAGATTTTCTGGCGTTTTGATTGACATCTACTTGATCGTGATTCCATAGTCACCTGCTTGTACTAGAAGACATCCTAGTCAATTTTGGGTACGTGTCTACCTTATTGCACTTCGTATTGTTTCTGAGGCAAATAGATTGTCTAGAAGAATCACTGACATTGAAATTTTAGTTGTGACCACCAACGTCTTAATCACCCAACAAATACTTTACTAAACGAATCTTTACTATTGGTGATTGAATCTTCTGGAAGCTACCATTGCAGCGAGATTTCATGCATTCATTCCAATTACCTTGTATTCTAGATTTGATGGACTTGTTTTCACCCTCAAATTCCTGAGTGTTCTTTTAGCCTTATCGACATAGTTTTTCGCTAAATCCAAGAGAAATTCAATATGAATCTGCTCGCTAAAGCGTTGTGAACTGCATTGTTCAGCTACATGGTGTACACATCATTACTGTATCTCACTGTGATGCATGATTTACTTCTAAGTCTCTGGAAGCCTTCTTAAAGGCTATGAGTTGTCAGTTTTTGTCCAGTACCATTTCACCCTCAGACTAACGGCCAATCTGAACTAACTATCCAGACCTTAGTGTACATGTTGCGTTTTGTTCGTTCGGTAGACTATGATAAGTAATTTCATACTATACGCATTATGTTATATTTGGAAACTATAAATGTTTTCCGGCGATGGTTTATTACATTTTCAAAAAGGTTTTTATAAAGTTTTGTTTTTGGGCCCACTCACCCTTGTTTTTCGTCCCTCCAGGATTTAGTGGCAGTGTTCGTGTCGACGATGATTTTTAGCAAACGCTGATATCGGATACTAATTCCGATGGTATAGTTCTTATTCTAATTTCACTATACTTTACTTATGATCTGACATCACGTGTGAAATGGGTTCATTCCCACTCATATGCGCACTCTTGCATTTAGGCACTTTTAGGTTTAAAGTTACTCACATTTTCCACATCACTACTCTTTATGGCTTCATCACCCTCCTGGTGTTGACCAGCACAGCTTGATTGGGAGTCAAAGTGGACATTCTGGGTCAAGGTGTGTAAAAAACAATTAAAATAATATTTAAATCAAAATTCAACAAAAAAAACTCTATAAATACATGTTTCATAGGGTCGGTTTAGTTAATTTTCAACTTTTCTCAAATTCTAATTATTTTTAGATTAAAATGTTCATAAAAATAAATTATGATAATCCACATAATTTTGGTTTAGAAAAAAAGTTACAGAAAATAAAATTAGCTTAAATTCATTCTTTATTAATCTCATGGTAAAATTTTAACCCATAATTATTAGAGCAAAAAAACTGTCACATCCTGGCCCGGGCCCTCACCACATCCTAGGCTCAACTCCGCCGTAGCATGATGTTGTCTGCTTTGGGCCCCGAGCACGCCCTCACGGTTTTGTTTCTGGGAACTCACACGAGAACTTCCTAGTAGGTCACCTATTATGGGATTGCTCTCGCATGAACTCGCTGAACTTCGGATTTCCAATGGAACCCAAAGCTAGTGAGCTCCTAAAAGGCCTCGTGCTAGGTAGAGATGGGAATATACATATAAGTCTTACAGGATCTACTCCCCTGGGCGATGTGGGATGCTACAATCCATCCCCCCTTAGGGGCCCAACATCCTCGTCGGCACACTTCCGGCCAGGGATTGGCTTTGATACCAAATTGTCACATCCCGGCCCGGGCCCCTACCACATCCCAGGCTCAACTCCGCTGTAGCACGATATTGTCCGCTTTAGGCCCAGACCATGCCCTCACGGCTTTGTTTCTGGGAACTCACACGAGAACTTCCCAGTGGGTCACCTATCATGGGATTACTCTCGTGCGAACTCGCTTAACTTTGGAGTTCCGATGGAACACGAAGCCAGTGAGCTCCCAAAAGGCCTCGTGCTAGGTAGGGGAATATACATATAATGCTTACAGGATCCAATCCCCTAGGCGATGTGGGATGCTACAAACCATGGGGCCCGGATCGGGATGTGACAATTTGGTATCAGAGCCAATCCTTGGCCAGAAGTGTGCCGACGAGGACGTTGGGCCCCTAAGAGGGGGTGGATTATTATATCCCACATCGCCTAAGGGAGTGGATCATATAAGCCTTATATGTATATTGTCATCTCTACCTAGCATGAGACCTTTTGAGAGCTTATTGGTTTCGGGTTCTATTTGAACTCCGAAGTTAAGCGAGTTCACGTGAGAGCAATCCCATGATGGGTGAACCAATGGGAAGTTCTCGTGTGAGTTCCTAGAAACAAAACCGTGAGGACGTGGTCGGGGCCCAAAGTGGACAATATCGTGTTATGGCGGAGTCAAGCCTGGGATGTGGTGGGGGCCCGGGACGGGATGTGACAAAAACTATTTATGTGTTAAAACCTACATTTTCTGGGTTAAAAAGTTTTGGTTTTAACCCAAGGGTTGAAAATGTTCTAAGAGAGGTAGCAATTGAGTAGCAAAGTTAAATTTGCTACCTCAAGTAGGAAACATGCATCTTCAACAGAGGTAGCAACCTAATTAGTAAATTAATAAGTAGCAATTGATCTTGTATATTTACAAGATTACTTGCTACTTCTTCAACTAGTAAATCGTGTTCAGCGATATATTCCAAATTCGGGCCCCAAAAAACAAACATGATATAATAATATTTTGGATTAAGTACCTAAAACTCTCCAACTTTTTAGTGTTATTCCAAATTGGGCTCAACCTTTTTAAACATTCCAAACAAGTACCTAATTTATTGAAAATGTCACATCCATCAAGACCTAATTAATTTTTTTTTGTTAAATTAATTAGGGTTTACTTTGTCTCCAACATCAATAGAAGGTTATGGAAGCATGTCCTCCATCAAGTAACAGTCACCACCACTTACCTCTAAACCTAGTGCACCACCACAAACTTTACCCTACAACTCAAGCGGCCAATATCTAGAAGAAGGTCATGGAGGTTGCTGAAACGGTATGGATTGCCATGATGAGGCCCCCACCATCTTCACCACCCATAAAGAAGAACTCGAGGCTTTACTAGCAAAAAATTGACGAATGAGGAAATCACATAAGTAGAAATAAGCTCATTGAAACCTTATATGAATTCTTAACCTCTTCTTTGTTAGGAGATTTCTCAATCTTCATTTTTGTTTTCCATTTTATTTGTGAATTTTTTATTTTTATTTTTTATGCATCTTCATGTCTTTTTTTGAAGTTACTTTTGTTATTATTTTAGTGTCCAAATAAGCAAATCAATGGGATCCATTGTTGTCATGTGTACATTTAACGAAAAAATTAACTGAGACTTAACATATATGACTTCCAATAGATCGGGTACTTATTTGGAATGTTTAAAAATGTTGAGACTAATTTGGCATGACAATACAAGGTTCAGGTTTTAAGTACTTAATCCTAATATTTCAAGATAGAGAATAAAATTTGAAGAGTTGGGTTAAAAGTAATTGGAAGAAAAAAATTGATAGTAGCATATAAGTACCACGTAGTTAGCAAATAACACTTTCACATATAAAATTTGCTAACTCCCTTGGAGATGTAAAACTTATTGTGTTGGATGGTGCTACATACACCAAATTCGTGCACGAAATTTGTGCACCAAATAATGTGACCCATCTACACCCTATAACTTAATTGATGTGTCATATTTTACACCAAATAAATTCGATTGATGACATACATTCGATGCATAAATTTGGTAACGTGCCTTGTTGACATGGAAAACAATTTAATAGGAAAAACAATGGTCACTGCATAATAAATTTAGAAGATACTATGTGCCTGCCTGGATTAAAGGCTTTCGTTTTGGAATTATTGACCCCTAAAATAAATGTGGAGAAGTCCACTTTATTTATTATTATTTTTTTTTTGCTAAAATAAAAAAATTACATAGGAAAATGATGTCAAAGTCATCTCACTTCTTAGCCAAAGAAAATTTTGGGGAAATTTTATTTAAACCCATTTAACTTCTTTTTACATCTAATTTAAATTTCAAATGTTAATTGTCTATTTTATCCTATTGCATAATTACTATTAAGTACAAGGCCTACCTAGCATAATTGTCTATTTTATCCTATTGCATAATTACTATTAATGTAACATCCCACATCGCCCAGGGAAGTGATCCTTAAATGTATATTCCCATCCCTACTTAGCACGAGGCCTTTTGGGAGCTCATTGGCTTTGGGTTCCGTCGGAACTCCGAAGTTAAGCGAGAAGGTGGCTAGAGCACTCCCAAAATGGGTGATCCACTAGGAAGTTGCTCGTGAGTTCCCAAAAACAAAACCATGAGGGAATGGTAAGCCCAAAGCGGACAATATCATGCTACGGCGGTGGAATGGGCCCAGGAAGTGGTCTGCCCCGGGCTGGGATGTGACAATTAAACCCTACGATCACTCTTTGTTTATCCTACGTTCATTTTGACTAAAACCCTAATAGCTCTCATAGAGAAAAAAAAGTTTTTTTTATTGAATGGTGATTTTGAAGTTTTGAATCCTCCAACCAAGGTATGACTCAATTTATGAATTTTTTGTTCATTTGATTTCAATTTTTTAGAGTGTAGAAGTTACTTTACTGTAATTTTTTTTCAACAAATACAACGAAAGCATCCTACCTTCCAGCTAAAACAAACAACAATGAAAGCACATGTTTACTCCTCAGATTTTGTTGATAGCCTTTGGCTTAATCGCCATGACAAAAAAAATATTATGAAGCAGTTGCTGCCCCAAATTCCAGAATCAATACTAAAATTCTAGTGATTTCTTGCTTTCAAGTCCAACCCTAGTGGTCTGCAGAATATCCTACCAATCCTTCTTCCCATATGTTTATACATTAAACCTGCTTTTGAATTACTGTTTACGTATGATGAAAAAATGTCCAGTGTGAAAGGACCCAGTAACCATGATTCCTTTGCATTATCTTGCTTAGTTGTTTCCTCAATACTAGGACTAAGAATATAAGTTATTCTTCTCTACTCTCTGGTCATGTTTGCTTTGTATAATGTTCTTATTAATCAAAGCTTATTGTCTCTGGTACTTCATTTGTTAATATGAAGGTAGAAGTAGTTGCTTTGTCCAGTTACAAAGAGAAGGAGGAGAAGTTTAAGGAGGAGGTAAACCCTTTACTATCAAAAGTCAAGTGGCACAGTGGCAGCTTTTGAGTTAAAAATTCAATGGGTGTAAAAATAAATGCATATATTAATAGTTTAGTTAAAAATCAAATGGATGTAAAGAGTAAGTTGGGTGTATAAATATGTTAGATGGATTTAAATAAAATTTCCGAAAATTTTATTTCCAACGACACCAACCTTTAATAGGAAAATGATGCAAAAGTTAAAAACATGGTAAAACCAGACTCTGAAGCCTTGTTACATGAAAGCTATACAACAACAACAACAAAGCATTTTCCCACTAAGTGGGGTTGGCTATATGAATCCTAGAATGCCATTGCGCTCGGTTTTGCACATGTCTAAACCCATTTTGTGTACGTGTTGATGCTTCATCGCCCAACATTCTGTGCCATACATCATCGCCGGCCTTATTGCCGTCCTATAAAATTTTCCCTTGAGCTTCAGTGGCCTACGACGGTCACACAACACGCCGGATGCACTCTTCCACTTCATCCATCCAGCTTGTATTCTATGGTTGAGATCTCCATCTAATTCTCCGTTCGTTTGCAAGATAGATCCTAGGTAGCGAAAACGGTCGCTCTTTAGTATTACTTGATCTCCGATCCTCGCCCCTAACTCATTTTGGCCTCCATTTACACTGAGCTTGCACTCCATATATTCTGTCTTTGATCGGCTTAGGCGAAGACCTTTAGATTCCAACACTTCTCTCCAAAGGTTAAGCTTCGCATTTACCCCTCATGAGTTTCATCTATCAACACTATATCATTTGCGAGAAGCATACACCAAGGAATATCATCTTGAATATGTTCTGTTAACTCATCCATTACCAACGCAAAAGGGTAAGGACTTAAGGATTGTTGATGCACAAAATCAGTGAGGACTTTGGTACAACAGAAATTATTAAGTTATTGCTCTGGTCATTAGTGTGGGAGAATGATCTTGTAATCATTAAACTTCTAAGTACCGAAGTGTGGTATCGTCTTCACTTACCTTATCTGTCTCATAGGTAGATGTGGCATCTTTTCTGGAAGTACTCTTCTTCCATCCAAGGGTGGTATCTTTAACTGGTGGAGATGCAAAAGGTAATGTATCAATTTCACTTGAAGCTTACTTGTAGTTTCAGGCTTGGTCAAGCGCGATACAAACCATGTAGTAGGAGTCCCCCAAGTCGCCGAGCTAGGGGATCTGCTGAAAGAGGTGATAGACAAGGTAAGCAATCAGAGCTCCAAGCAATCAGTCCCAGATCAGAAGTTTGATTTCGAGTTCCGGCTGATTGTTCTCATTCTCCCTATCTTGTAGGCAGCATGAAGGATAAAGAGAAGAAAATGAGAATAGATGATATGAGATACTTTTGCTTTTGAAGAAGTAACTTTCCACAGGCTTATTCTTGAACTGGGCTGGAGGGTTTTCTGGTTTCCTCTAGAGTATAAGGCCGACTGAAGAATTTGAGGGTCAAAACAAGTCCATCAAATCTAGAGTACGTTCGACCCTGCTGATATGGGATACTTTTGCTGTTGACAAAGTAGTGGATGTATCGGCACGCGTTCTGTTACGCTTGTCTCCACATGCTTCCTTGTATCCTTATCACTTTCCCTATCGGTTCCTCAGGCAGATGTGGTATCTTCTTTAGAAGCATAAGATGTTGAAGATGAGTACTCGAGAGCAATGCCAGGTAAGTAATCAGGTAAGGGGTTCCCGGCAGTCAGTTCCTGACTGGAAGCTTGATTCCAAGTGCTGACTGATTGCTCTCTTTCTCCTTGTCTTGCAGGTAAGAACAATGCCAAAGGAAAAGACAGGGAAAAAGCATGATATGGGATACTCTTGCTTTTAACCCTGATGATATGAGATATTCTTGCTCTGGTGTAGCTTGTTTGCAGAGGTATTACCGGGGGGAAAGAAAGCTGAGTATTTCGAGAGGCTTCGTTGGGAGTGCCCTCTCAGATATGATGAAGGGTTGAGCATCTTTGCAGGTCTGCCTGTCCGTTGAGGATGGAGGTCGACATATATAGGAGTCTCCCTAACAACAAGTAGTAATGTTATTCCTTTACCCTGCTTGGTCATAGCACGGTAGTGGGAGCTGCCAGCTTCACGTGTGTCAGAGCACTTTGAAAAAGTGATCTGTGGTATCTGGAAAGCTGATGTTGCGTGTGAAGATTACAGACAAGCTTTATCCAAGGAGATCTGGCTCTCGAAGTTGAGAAAGCGGTGCCTCTTCGGTTTTCGAACAAGCAATCCTATCGGGGATCTGGCTCTCGAGATTTGGAGAACGGTGCCTCTTCAATTTTTGAGAGAGCAATCCTGTTGGGAATCTGGCTCTCGAGATTCGAAGAGCGGTGTCTCTTCGATTTTTGAGAAATAAATCATGTTGGGAGTCTGGCTCTCGAGATTCGGAGAACGGTGCCTTTTCGATTTTAGAGCAAGCAATCTTGTTGGGAGTGTTTTCTCGAATATAAGTAAAGGTAAGGCATGTTTGCTAGTCTACCTTGCCACGAAGCACAGAGGTTGACACACAGGGACTTTCCAATTATCCAGCAGTGGTGCTGTTCATTTACCCTTGTGGGTAATAATATGGTAGCTAGACCTTCAAAATTTATGTGTTTAAACTTTGTTAGTGCTGTTTCTTTGCTATTCTTTTACCCTTCTTGGTCATAGCGATGTAGTGGGAGCTGCAAGCTTCACGTGTCTAAACTTTGTCAGAGATCTTTGGTAAAGTTATCTGTGGTACCCCTGAGGTGATGGTACGTGTGAAAAGTGGATGATTGAACAGTAAGATTCACGTGCTTTCTACTTCACCAGAAATCTTCAACAGAATGCCCGTAATTTCAGCAAAGCTGAGTGTGCATGTGACAGGTGCTGACAAGGCTGAAAAAAACAGGTGCCTCTTCGATTTCTGAGATCGGCCTTCGTGGTATCTGAGCAGCCCAACTTTTGAGAAAGCAAGCCTCTTCGATTTCTGAGATCGGTCTTCGTGGTCTTTGAGCAGCTCAGCTTTTGAGAAAGCAAACGCCTCTTCAATTTCTGAGATCGGCCCTCGTGGTCTCTGAGCAGCCCAGCTTTTGAGAAAGCAAACGCCTCTTCGATTTCTGGGCAGACGCCTCTTCGATTTCTGAAGCTCCATCGAGTGCAGATTTTTATAAAGGCTGGCATTAAGTTTCAAAGCACACTTGAATCTTCACCAGTAGAAGCTCCCTTCTTGTACTTCTAAGATCTTGATTTGTTCGACCTCTTCTCTCTTCAACACCTTTGAAAATGTCTGGCCCCTCTGACCGTCGTTTTGACTTGAACCTTGTTGAAGAGGCAACCACGCCTTCTCCAGACAACATATGGCGCCCATCCTTCTTATCCCCTACTGGTCATCTTACCGTTGGGGATTCCGTGATGAATAATGATATGACCGCTGCGGTGGTGGCCAGGAACCTTCTCACTCCCAAAGATAACAGACTACTTTCCAAACGGTCTGATGAATTGGCTGTTAAGGATTCTCTGGCTTTGAGTATTCAGTGTGCAGGTTCTGTGTCTAATATGGCCCAACGCCTATTTGCTCGAACCCGCCAAGTTGAATCATTGGCGGCTGAAGTGATTAGTCTCAAACAGGAGATTAGAGGGCTCAAGCATGAGAATAAACAGTTGCACCGGCTCGCACATAACTATGCTACAAACATGAAGAGGAAGCTTGACCAGATGAAGGAATCTGATGGTCAGGTTTTACTTGATCATCAGCGGTTTATGGGTTTGTTCCAAAGGCATTTATTGCCTTCGTCTTTTGGGGCTGTACCGCATAATGAAGCTCCAAATGATCAACCTCCGATGCCTCATCATTTTAGGGTTCTGTCCAGTACTGAGGCTCCGAATGATCCCCCTCCGATGCCTTCTCTTTATGGGGCTCTACCGACTGCTGAGACTTCTCCTAAGCAACCTTTGTGAAGGCTTCCTCTTGTTTGTTTATTTTGACTCATGTATATGTACATATTTGTAACTTATCGGAGATATCAATAAATAAGCTTTACTTCATTTCCAACGTATTGTGTTAAATACACCAAAGCCTTCTTCATTGAGTGGAGTTGGCTATATGAATCTTAGAGCGCCATTGTGCTCGATCCTGTGTCATGTCCTCCGTTAGATCCAAATACTCTAAGTCTTTTCTTAGAGTCTCTTCCAAAGTTTTCCTAGGTCTTCCTCTACCCTTTCGGCCCTGAACCTCTGTCCCGTAGTCGCATCTTCTAACCGGAGCGTCAGTAGGCCTTCTTTGCACATGTCCAAACCACCGTAACCGATTTTCTCTCAACTTTCCTACAATTTTGGCTACTCCTACTTTACCTCGGATATCCTCATTCCTAATCTTATCCTTTCTCGTGTGCCCACACATCCAAAGAAGCATCCTCATCTCCGCTACACCTATTTTGTGTACGTGTTGATGCTTCACCGCCCAACATTCTGTGCCATACAGCATCGCCGGCCTTATTGCCGTCCTATAAAATTTTCCCTTGAGCTTCAGTGGCATACGACGGTTACACAACACGCCGGATGCACTCTTCCACTTCATCCATCCAGCTTGTATTCTATGGTTGAGATCTCCATCTAATTCTCCGTTCTTTTGCAAGATAGATCCTAAGTAGCGAAAACGATCGCTCTTTGGTATTTCCTGATCTCCGATCCTCACCCCTAACTCATTTTGGCCTCCATTTGCACTGAACTTGCACTCCATATATTCTGTCTTTGATCGGCTTAGGCGAAGACCTTTAGATTCCAACACTTCTCTCCAAAGGTTAAGCTTCGCATTTACCCCTTCCTGAGTTTCATCTATCAACACTATATCGTCTGCGAAAAGCATACACCAAGGAATATCATCTTGAATATGTCCTGTTGACTCATCCATTACCAACGCAAAAAGGTAAGGACTTAAGGATGAGCCTTGATGTAATCCTACAGTTATGGGGAAGCTTTCGGTTTGTCCTTCATAAGTTCTTACGGCAGTCTTTGGTCCTTCATACATATCCTTTATAGCTTGGATATATGCTACTCGTACTCCTTTCTTCTCTAAAATCCTCCAAAGAATGTCTCTTGGGACCCTATCATACGCTTTTTCCAAATCTATAAAGACCATGTGTAAATCCTTTTTTCCATCTCTATATCTTTCCATCAATCTTCGTAAGAGATAGATTGCCTCTATGGTTGAGCGCCTTGGCATGAACCCGAATTGGTTGTCCGAAACCCATGTCTCTTGCCTCAATCTATGCTCAATGACTCTCTCCCAGAGCTTCATTGTATGACTCATTAGCTTAATACCCCTGTAGTTCATGCAATTTTGTACGTCGCCCTTATTCTTGTAGATAGGCACCAAAGTGCTCTTTCGCCACTCATTTGGCATCTTCTTCGTTTTCAAAATCCTATTGAAAAGGTCAGTGAGCCATGCTATACCTGTCTCTCCCAAAATTTTCCACACTTCGATCGGTATATCGTCTGGGCTCACTGCTTTTCTATGATTTATCTTCTTCAAAGCTACAACCACTTCTTCCTTCCTAATTCGACGATAAAAGGAGTAGTTTCTACACTCTTCTGAGTTACTCAACTCCCCTAAAGAAGTACTCTTTTCATGTCCTTCATTGAAAAGATTATGAAAATAACCTCTCCATCTGTCTTTGACCGCGTTCTCTGTAGCAAGAACCTTTCCATCCTCATCCTTGATGCACCTCACTTAGTTTAGGTCCCTTGTCTTATTTTCCCTTGCTCTAGCTAGTTTATAGATATCCAACTCTCCTTCTTTGGTATCTAGTCGCTTATACATATCGTCATAAGCCGCTAACTTAGCTTCTCTCACAGCTTTCTTCGCCTCTTGCTTCGCTCTTCTATACCTTTCACCATTTTCATCGGTCCTGTCCTTGTATAAGGCTTTACAACATTCCTTCTTAGCCTTCACCTTTGTTTGTACCTCTTCATTCCACCACCAAGATTCCTTTTTGTGTGGAGCAAAGCCCTTGGACTCTCCTAATACCTCTTTTGCTACTTTTCGGATACAACTAGCCATGGAATCCCACCTTTGGCTAGCTTCCCCCTCTCTATCCCTCCCACACTGGGTGATTACTTTCTCTTTGAAAATGGCTTGTTTTTCTCCTTTTAGATTCCACCATCTAGTCCTTGGGCACTTCCAAGTCTTGTTCTTTTTTCTCACTCTTTTGATATGTACATCCATCACCAACAAGTGATGTTGATTAGCCAAGCTCTCTCCCGGTATAACTTTGCAATCCTTACAAGTTATACGATCCCCTTTTCTCATTAGAAGAAAATCTATTTGTGTTTTTGACGACCCACTCTTGTAGGTGATCACATGTTCTTCTCTCTTCTTAAAGAAGGTGTTGGCTAAGAAGAGATCATATGCCATTGCAAAATCCAAGATAGCTTCCCCATCCTCGTTTCTCTCCCCAAAACCATGGTCACCATGAAAACCTCCATAGTTTCCTGTCTCCCTGCCCACGTGTCCATTTAAATCTCATTTTATAAATAACTTCTCCGTCTGGGCAATTCCTTGCACAAAGTCTCCAAGGTCTTCCCAAAATTTCTCCTTCGAACTCGTATCCAACCCTACTTAAGGTGCGTACGCACTAATCACATTGATGAGTTCTTGTCATATTACAAGCTTGATTGCCATGATTCTATCTCCTACCCTCTTGACATCTACAACATCTTGTGTCAAGGTCTTGTCCATGATGATGCCAACACCGTTTCTCGTTCTATTTGTGCTTGAATACCAAAGTTTAAACCCTGAGTTTTCTAGATCCTTTGCCTTAAGACCAACCCACTTAGTTTCTTGTAGGCACATAATATTTATCCTTCTCCTCACCATAACTTCCACTACTTCCATATATTTTCCCGTTAAGGTTCCTATATTCCACGTTCCTAAACGCATTATGCTCTCTTGAACTCTACCCTTCTGTCCTAGCTTCTTCACCCTCCCATGTCCAATAGAATCAAAGTACTTCTTTTGTGTGTCTTGTGTAAAGTTGATAGGAGCATATGCTCCCAAACAACTTTGAGTGGAGTCGTTCGAAAAGAAGTTTTTATGGCCCCCTTGCTCATTTAACACGCATCCGGGTGCCGATGGAGATACAGCGACCCTTGCTCACTTATCATTGTGCTCAGGCCACACAACGCGCCACTTACGGGTGACGCCCTAGCTTTAGCGCGATTTCGTTCTGGATTCATTTTCATAAGGATTCGACGTAACTGTGGAGTGCCGGCTGTCGACTACCTGACGCCCTCCCTCTCCTCCTTTACCCGGGCTTGGGACCGGCAATGTAAGATAAACTTACCCAGGCGGAGTTACATGAAAGCTATACAGTGAGAAAATACAGCTATTGCACTCCACTCCACTAAGAAACAAGAAAGAAAGAACTAGATATTACAAAACACTGGAAGACGCGGAACCGAATTCATAAAGCCTTTAGCAACACACAACCTACGCAATGAGGAATGGCAGGACAGTCAACATGAACTCCTCATAACTGAAAGTTCCCATACCATTGTACGCTTTGTCCTTCTCCTTAAACTTCTCGGTTAATCCCTGCAAGACACAAGCATCACAAAAGAAAACACTCTCTTAAGTATCGACAGTTCAGCGGTTAACCCACAGATTGTCCTCTTGAGATAATGAAAATCCATTTTTTGTGGAAACTATATGATTCAGTGATGAACAATGATTTTATGGTTTCCCAGCCAAGAAATTAAGCAACGAAATAAAGGGTTGTTCGTTCTCTTTTTGATATGCTTGTCAACTAACTGCAGCAATAACTTAGAGTTTTGAATACTCAACCGTACAAACTATGCATGAATCAGAATCAACTTTCAAGCCAACGCTAGGTTGAAGTTCCCCAATTAACACTATAAATTAAGTGCACAAAATATAAGCTTTAGGGAAAATCGAACTCACCTTAACAGTCAGACAGCACCTGCATTTAATCAAAACAAACGAACAAGGAATAATCAGATATCGATAAGAAAACATAATATAAAATATACCACAATGAAATGCTGTAAGTATCTAATGCGTAAGAATTTGATCCTCAAACCAATCCCAAAAAAGAATGATAGAAAAAAGGAAAAGGAAACATACTCGATGAAATTGTCATATTCAATGGCCCTCTTTTTGCCTCCAGTCTTGTCGAATTTAGAGACCAGCAGTTCTAAAACTACAGGTGAGACAGCAAATCCCAGACTTAGCAGTGTATCTCTCAACTCATTTGCATCAATGAACCCACTTCTGTCCCGGTCGAACCTCTCAAACACTCCCTGATCAACCACACCAATTACAAAACAGTTAATTTCTCACAAAAATTAAAAGACAAAATCTTATGGGGCGTTTCATAACCATTTTATTTTCATTTTTAATTTTTGATTTTTTAAACTAAAAATTGAAATCTTATTTGGTTACTGCAATATTTTGTTTTCAATTTTCAAAAAAAAAAAAATGAAAACTAAGAATCAAAAAATGAAACCAAATAAGATTTCAACTTTTAAAAGAAAATTAAGATTAAAAACGAAATGATTATAAAAAGGGAACTTTAACGAAAAGCACCTGGTACTGTTCATTTTAACGAAAAACCACATTTTTACACTAAAAAATCAATCTTGGTACTATGCACTTTACGCTTTATTTTGTCCTTATCATTAAAACTCAAAGTTTTCAAACACTTCTCATTAGTTTTCCTTTATAAAAAAAGGACAAAAAAAGAATTATTGGGATTACCGCCCAACTTTGAAGACTGTAGAACAGTGCAGCGAATTCCTTGGGCCATGTTATCACAATTTACCCAGACACACAATAAATATCATTATGTACAAAAATAAACTGTACCAAATTAGCAATGATGATGCTTTCAAAGACTCGAAAGCAACTTGCATATAACGGTTTTACCGTGATAGCGGTGTCCAGTCCACTAATAAAATGTCATGCTATATAAATAAAAAAACGTAAGCATGACATGATGGACTAAATTGCCAAGACGGCAATGATCTGTTTTCATCTCAGTAATTTTGGAAAAGCTAAATACTAAGAAGACCAAATTTCCGAACTTTTGTAAACCAAAATTTAGTCTCATATTATCTTTTTGTGGATAAGCATAACGCGTGATGCCATAAAGATTCAACGGTCAACTGACCATGACTACCACATTCGCATTCTACGGATTATATCCGTTAGGCGTTAAGGGCATGATAGACATTTCGCATTGATTCTAAGTTTCTAACGCGACTCAGTGTCCGATCACTGACTCGGCGCAGGCAACACCGTTTAGTGCGTCGATAAAAAAATTACAAAGATATGCATACATGGAGTAATGAGGCTTGTAAATTGTTACCAATCTTCCTCGTGTTGGTCTGGGTGAAAGGGTACATGAGAAGATGAACAGTCCTCAAGCTGAAGCTCTGATTGTACGACGACAGAGCTCTCTGCATCTCCTTGTCATCGATGAAGCCGTTGCTGTCCTGATCCGCCAGCTAAAAGCAAGCTATGACGTTCGGGTCCGTGCCAGGCGGGAACACCGACGGAACCAAAGCCGCGAACGGGCTGCCGTAACCCGGACCAGGCGCCGGATATCCTCCGCCGCCGCCTTGATTCTTGTGAGGCTTGTCTTGATTGTACGGCTTGTCTGGCTTGTACGGCTTCTCTGGAGCATAGGGTGCGCCGTATGGTGCGGAGGGTGGGGCGCCGTACGGTGCAGACGGAGCACCGTAGGGTTGAGCTGTCTGGTGCTGGTGCTGCCCTTGGGGGGGGGGGGAGCGCCGTAGGGTTGACCTGGCAGAGTGCTTCCGTAGCCGGAGCCGGGAGGAAGGTGTGGGTAGCCTGACATTTTTTTATTGTTCTTTTAGTGGTCTGAAAATTTGGTTTGGGTATGTTTGCAGATTTTTCAAATTGATGGTGATTCACATCCATCAGGATTTCCATCGCTATTTTCAGAGTTTGACGGTGAAGAAGATCAGATGATGGGCTGATGGAATGAGAAAGTTAAAAGACACTTGGAGAGAGAAATTAATCAGAGGTTATAGACCTTTTCTCTCTCCATCTGGAGCAAACAAACCAAATGAATGGCCAAGACTTAATGTTAGGGGTAAAATCGGAAGTTGGATAGATTATTTTTCTTGGGTCATTTTTATTGGCTTGGTTTGATATTGAGTTTTATTCTAACCATTAAATAAAATTAATACATGAATTTTGGTTAAAATTCAAAATTTGAAAGTCTTTTTTATTAGTTTTTTTTTTTAATTTAGTGGTATTGTTTTCAAGGGTAAACTGCTATTTGACCATTTGAACTATTACCCCAATTGAAATTGACCTCCTGAACAATTTTTTTTGGTAAATTAACCCCTTGAACTATTTGAAATTAGCCAATTAGCCCTTGTCGGTAGATTCCATCCACTATTTCGTCAAATTCAAGGGCAAATTAGTCTTTTCATCATAAATTCTTACTTGTCAACTATAACCACCAATAAATTTATGACATATGGACACAAAATAATTTGTAATAACAATGTGAAATGGTCCTTTATGTAAACGTTCGGTTTTCTTATGTTTTCTTATTATGCTATATGTTTTACACATTATTTTGTGTTCATGTGTTTTAATTTTATTGGTAGTTATCATTGACAAGTAAGAACTGATAACGGAATGACTAATTTGCCCTTGAATTTGATGGAATGGTGGACAGAACCTAACTGCAAAGGGCTGATTGCCTAATTTTAAATATTTCAGGGGGTTAATTTACCAAAAAAATAATTTAGGGGGTCAATTTCAACTGGAGTAATAATTCAGGAGGTTAAACAGCATTTTACCCTTTTTTCAATATATACTATTTATTATGAAAACCCTTTTTGTCAACCATTTTCAAAAGTTCAAGCTATGTCCATACTCAAATCAAATCAAAGAACAACAAAACAAATAAAAGAAAATACCCTTATTAAATTTGGAAAATTGGGCTTAGAAGGTTAAGTGGAGCAATAAATTGTTTTGCCAATTTCTCTCAATTATCTAAAATTGTTTACAGGCCCTTTAGAACTTTTTCTCTGCAAATGACGCTTCAAGTCAATATAGAGGAATCGTACACGAAATCTCAAGCATACGTGAAAGCTCAAGTGATCAACACAATATCAGCGATTTTGATTTATATTGCTTTCTGCATGCCATTTTGTGAATGCAAAAAAGATTATAAGCCTTCATAATCTCAAATTCTCAATAGTCACACAGTTTCCTCCACATGCCATCAATTGCTCACCGTATCAAGTTTTTTTCTTTTCTTTCGTTTGCTTGGATGCCAAGAAAACCCGAGAAAGTCGAAAAAGAAACCTAGTGCTGTTCGTGGCCAGGATTTCCGTTGGGGATGTCTCCTAGCCGACGAGCACACAGCTCCCCGAGAGGTTGGCGCCGGTTGATGCTTTCTGTCGGGCTTCTGCTTCACTGGCGGGCTTGTCGGGCAAGGCTGAAAGAGAAGGACAGAGTTAACTTTGAAAGGTGCCCTTATGGGGCCTTAGGTATAGGCCTTGAGGCTCACAATCAAAATTAACTTTTAAGTGTTCAGGCGTGCCACTGCCATCTTTAGCATGGCAGATGTAAAATGGATGTTGAGTTTTAGTTGTACATATACCCGAGAGGCCGTGTTAGTTATGACAGGTGCCTTTGTGGGGCCTTAGGTGTAGGCCTTGAGGCTTCCGATCAAGAACTAACCCAGTACTCGAATATACGATGTCTGTTTTATTGTTTGCAGAAGTGTTATAGCCATTATACTTCTGATTATCCGAGCTCGCAGAGCAGAATGAACCCAAATAGGTGCCTTTGTAGGGCCTTAGATATAGGCTTTGAGGCTTCCCATCAGAATTCATTCTATACTCATACGTTCTACTATAATCATAATATAATAGAAATAAAACTAAGAGATAGATCGATTACTTGCGCCCCAAGTAACTTCGGACTTCTTGTTATCAAAGCTTGTCGTGGATGGGTTAAGTCCACATAAGGTTATTTTTTTATGCCTTGAGGCCAAGGACTTTTGAATGATCAATCTTACATGCCCGAAAGCTTAGAACTTAGATCTGGTTTGAACTGTGAAGACATATTCAAATCGGATTCAAGAACTAAGAGAGTCTTTTAATCATCATCTTACTAGAAATAACTTGAATACAATTGGAAGTATATAACATATTGCTAGGCTAATGAATGAAAAGACAAAAACAAAGAGGGTCGGGCAAGGTTTAACCTTGTCGGGCAAGGCTGATTGTCTTGCAACTTCCTATCTTTGTGGTTTATCAAGGGGTTTGAAAGCTTTAGAAAATGAGGTAGGGAGTTGAGTTTGCAGAAAGAAATCGATACTACAGCAAGCTTAGGACAAGGTAGCAGAGCTATTACAAAGGCTTTTGGTGAGGGTTTATCCCGAAAGGGATGAAGGCTTGGGCTGACTACAGCTTCTTTTGAAAGCGAATCTGGCTTTTGAGCAGAGTTTGTGCTTGTATTTGTTTGTTTGATTGAGTGTCCTTATCTCTGATTTCTCTTTCTTCTTTTATAAACACTTCAGTTTGGCCTCTTGTAGCAGTAATCTTGCCCGAATGCAGCTTGAAGGATAATGACTTATCAGCTATTTACTTGTACTGCCACTATAAAGTGCTTTTGGGCTGATTAGTTGGCTGGTCTATACCACTTGGTCTCTAGGCAGGTGAGCAAGTGGTGCAAATGATATGCACCTAGTCGGGAAATGCCTTTTTTGCCCTATGAGCTTTGGCTGGGCTTCGGGCTTTTCCTTTTTTTTTCAGACCTCCTTTTGGGCCAACTCCTGCTTGTGCCCAAAGTTCAAGTTTTAACCCAAACAGTGCCCCCTTCAATCAATATTCAGACTGGAACTCCAAGCACCAATATTGATTGAATAGCTGCATGCACCTGTACCCTAGTTCTTGGAACTTGTATCTTCTGGTTGAGATCAACACAACCCGGAGTCTTTTGACCTTCCCATGACTCTTGAACTACCTTCTAATATTCCTATAAATTCCTGCTTAAATCATCTTCAACCTCCTCTGTTATCAACCCTGAGCGTTTTTGCCTCCGTAATTTTCTTCCCAAAACTGTGAAATGAGTTCTTCAAGATTCAAGTGGGGTTTCCTAAAACTTCCTTTTCGTGAGAAAAAAAGTTTTCATCAGATAACCACTATCTCCAACACCTTTGGTCAAACACCCTGCTATCTCCAACACCCTTGGTTAGGTGGTTTCCTCATGAAGACTTGCCTCCTTGCTCGTTGTCATGATAAGTCAGGCTTCACCATCATGTATGGTAATGGCTCTGCCTGAGGATCCTCTGCCAAGCTCATCTTGGCCGCACAATCCGATCACCTGATCGGATTCTATCCATGAAGACATCGAAAAACCAACTGAGACACCATTGCACCTAGAAGGAATCGAACGTAGCACATCGGAATTGAATCTGTTGTAAATTTCACCAATTTGTCGAAATGAAATAAACATTATTTAAGCAGCTTTGTGTCTTTCTGTCTTCTTGAATGATTGATGAACATACACTGCACTTTAGTATCCCGAAGCTTACTTTACCTTGCATCCTCTTCAATATAACAATCTCTAACATCCGATAATGTAGGACAATATTTTTTCAAGAATTTAACATTAATGGGATGTTTCTGCCAATTTCCTTCGAGGTCCGCCAAGTAGTATCCTCATTTGTCTAATACTCGACTAATCATGAAAGGACTTTCCTATGTCGGACTACATTTTCTGAAGCCCCTAAGCTGGGCTCCTAGAGGAAGGACTGTCTTCCACACCAAATCTCCTTCCTTGAAAGACTTTATCTTCACCTTTTTGTTATAAGCTCGGGCAACAGCTTTCTTCCTTTCCTGAATCTGGTTCAAGGCTTCAATTTGGGCTACATCTAAGTCTTCAATCCCTTGATACATGGCTTCGATATACTCTTCACTGTGTAACCCAAACTGATTTTGAATTCTGACAGAACTTACATTGATCTCCATGGGAAGCACTGCATCTTGCCCGAAAGTTAAAGCATAAAGAGTTGTCCCTGTTCCTGCCCTCTTGGAAGTTCTGTATGCCCACAGAGTATTTCCCAGCTTTTCATGCCACTTTTCCGGACTATCTGTCACCATTCTTTTGATAATGTTTACCAAAATCTTGTTGCTGGATTCTGCCTGGCCATTTAACTGTGGGTAGTAAGGACTGGACTGGATCATCTTTATTTTGTATTTGCTTGCAAACTCTTCAACTTCTTTTGAAATAAAAGATGGTCCACGATCCGTTACTATGGTTTCGGGCACCCCAAATCTATACAGAATCTTGGTTTCAATAAATTTTTTTACTGTAGTTGAAGTTATGGATTTTACGACCGAGACTTCTACCCATTTGGTGAAGTAATCCGTTGCTACAATTATGAAAGTGTGCCCCTTGCTAGAAGCTGGATAGATTTGCCCAATTAAGTCCATTGCCCATCCTCTGAAGGGCCAAGGCTTGACCACTGGATTTAAAGGTACTGAGGGTACATGTTGGAGAGGACCGTGCCTTTGACATTCTTCACATCCTCGGGCATAGGACTTGCAATCTTTTTCCATGTCGGGCCAGAAATAACCATACCTTCTAAGCAACCATCTCATCTTCGTTCCAGCCTGATGTGCTCCGCATACTCCTTCATGTACTTCAGCCATTACTCTCATGGATTCCTCTTGGCCTAAGCATTTCAATATTAACCCGTCTGGAGTTTTCCTTAGCAGGTCTTTCGCCCATAAGACATACTTAGTTGCTTGCTGTCTATTCTTCTTGCTAGTGGGTGAAGAGGGATCCCTTAAATAATGAATGATGGGCGACCTCCAATCTTCCATCTCCATTTCTAGAACCATTACATCCAAACTAAATCCTCTTTCCAGGATAGAAGGAAGGTTTCTTCTTTGAATCTCGACATCTACCCCATATTTCCTTTCCTGTATTGGCATGCCTGAGGCTAATTGCGCCATCTCGTTGGCCACTAGGTTGGATCCTCTGGGAACATGACTAACCGATATCTCAGAATCCCAATAACTCAGCAACTGTGTGGCTGCCAAGTAATATCCGGCCATGGTGATATGTCTGCACTTGAACTCCCCATTTAGCTGGTTTATTACCAATTCTGAATCACCAAACACCTCTACCTCCACTGCCCCCAGATCCATCAAGATTTCCAAACCAATTATTAAGGCCTCATATTCTGCCCAATTATTGGTGTTCCCTTGGTAATCTAGGAGAAATGAATAATAATGATACACCTCTTGAAGGTTGATAATTACAATCCCAGCTCCTGAAGCCTTCTGAGTGTAGGAACATTCAAAATATAGCTTCCAAGAAGTAATCCATAGACCAGTCGCTCTTCTTATCTCTTGCTGGACCTACTACTCTTTGCCCGAGATACCTTTGCTTGGCGGGATCCAAACACTAGTAACTTCCAGGGTTCCTAGGATATTGATTATCTCATCTTGAGACTCTTGATGCTCCGCCAAGAAGTCAGCAATTGCTTGGCCTTTAACTGCCCTTTGGGGTATATATTGAAAGCTGAATTCTGATAATGCTAGAATCCATTTCCCAATCCTTCCTGTTAGCATTGGCTTTGACAACATGTACTTTATCACATCTATCTTGGCGATGATGTGCACGTGACAAGGTAACATGTAATGCCTCAGCTTACTGGCAGTAAAATACAGAGCTAAGCACAATCTCTCTATTGGGGAATATCTTGTTTCTACCTCGATCAGAATTCTACTGAGGTAGTACACTGCCTGCTCTTTCCCGCCTTTATTATTTTGAGCTAGCAAACTCCCGATTGATTTATCTGAAGCAGAGATATATAGCTTTAAGGGTTTTCCCCTTTAAGGTGGTACCAACACTGGTGGAGAAGTCAAATAAGCTTTGATATTGTCGAAAGCCCTTTGGTGTGGTGGTCCCTACTCGAAATTCTCCTTATCCTTCAGTTTTAGCAAAGGAGTCAGCGGCTGGATCTTGCCCGCTAAATTGGTAATGAATCTTCTCAAGAAATTAATTTTTCCTAGCAGCCTCTGGAGTTGCACTTTGTTGGTGGGTGAAAGCGACTCCATTATTGCCCGCGATTTGTTCTTGTCCACTTCTACACCTCTTTGATGAACCAGGAATCCCAAGAAGTTACCCGCTCTCACTCCAAACACACATTTCTTTGGATTCATCTTCAATTTGTGGATCCTCATTCTTGTCAATGCTTGCCTGAGGTCTATCAGATGCTGCTCTTCTGTCTTGGATTTCACCATGATGTCATCAATATACACCTCCATATTATGGCCAATCAGATCATGAAAGATGACATTCATTGCCCTTTGGTAGGTTGCACCAGCATTCTTGAGCCCGAATGGCATGACCAGATATTCATATGCCCCCACATGCCCAGGACACCTAAAAGCTGTTTTATGTATATCATCCAGAGCCATCTTTATCTGATTATACTCGACATTTCCATCCATAAAAGATAAGACTTTGTGTTTTGCTACTGCATTTATGGATAGATCTGCCATGGGCATAGGATACTCATCTTTTGGTGTAGCGCCATTAACATTTCTGTAATCAACACAACATCGTACTGCTTTTGTTATGGCCTTTAAAATGGGTACAATGTTGGCTAACCACTCTACATATTTGGCTGGCCTGATAAATCCAGCTTTTACTAGCCTCTCAATCTCTTCTTTGACTTTCTCTTCTATCTCATTTGACATCTTTCGCGGTGCTTGCTTAACAGGTTTATATCCCTCCTTGATGGGCATTCTGTGTTCCACCAAGGTTGATTCTAAACCTGGCATCTCAGTATAATGCCAAGCAAAACAATCTTTAAATTCTTGCAAAAGATAGATACTCTTTGCCCAATCATCAATCTCCAATAAACCACTTATTTGTATTGGTCTTGGATCTTCCTCTGTCCCTAGATCAATAACTTCCAGAGGATCATGAACTTTTGGTGGTGGCTTATCAGGTTCTGCACAAAAAAATTCGACTAGCTCCGGGCTCTAAGGCAGGTCGTCTGGCCCATCTAGGTCATATATGCACTCGGCCATTTGGATGGCCCTCTCCAATTATTCTCTACAAGATTCCTCCCTACTTTCATCCTGGCTGGTCGAAGCTCCTACCTGCCATTCCTGCTTTTCTCTGTCTAAGAGCTCCCTTTCTTGCCTTCTTCATTTCCCATACACCAACAATCTTTTAATCAAGGATCTGACTGCCATTACCTGATCCTTCCCTTTTTGTTCTTTCATTGACGATGTAGGGGCGTTGGGATAATACAAGGTCTATCCCACTCCTCTCTAGTAAGGAACATTCCTTGTTCTAGAAACTTTTGGGCCATCACCTTGGTAGGGCGGCCGTTCTCATCTGCTCCTGAACACTTCAAAATTCCTACGTTGGGATTGTAGAAACTTGCTTCTGCAACACTGGTTGTAGGGAGAAATGGCCGTGATTCGGCCTCTGAAATTGTAAATCTGGATGGATCAAGGTTAAATGCAATATGCATGATTGAAATATGTTTCAATCCTGATTTTTTCACAACAAAAATCAAAAGAGTAAATAAACGAAGCCAAAGGATTTGTATGAAATCTCGCACGAGGAAAAAACCCTCTACACAGGAGAGAAAAACCTCAAGGCACACAGCCAATTTCACTAAAAACTCAAGGACATAATACAAGACTCAATTGATACTTTCTTATACTACAACAGAAGCTTGATCAAATACTCTTGTCTTCTAGACCACGTCCTTTTCACCTTCTCTTGGATGAACACCGATTCACGTAGGTTGATGATCTTCCTCACAGGAAAAGCTTACACTAAGTTCCATGATGAATGAATGATGTGTTATGCTCTCAAACTCTCACCTAGATAAAGCTAAGAATCTAACAGTCTTTTGTTCCTCCCCCTTGACCTTATAAAACAATCTCACAAATATCTTTAGCGTGCAAAAGGTCTACTGTAAAACTCCCAACACAACCCCTTATATACTAGGTTAACTCTTTTTCCTAATAATCAAAGAGATTGGCCTTATTTAAACCTCTTCCTTATTTAAGACTGTAGATTTGAATAGACTCCTAGAATCCCACACCAAATCAATCTTTAATAGGGAACACAAATCCTATATGAATGCAAATGATTCTTACCAGAAAAAAAACTTTGCCGTGTAATATTGGTTAATCATGCTCCTCATTTAACACAAGCTCCAACCTTTGCAAGTTATAATTAATCCTAAGACTAGGAAATAGCCAACTTACAGACTCTTTACATTTGCTAGGAAATAGCCAACTTAATTACCCTTTCAGCCTCTATCATCTCCTAAAAACCTAGTCCCTCTGCGTCTGCCTCATGATAAACAGCCACTTGTTGATGTAAAGTGGAGGGTATGGCAAGACTTTGGTGGATCTAATCTCTTCCAAGTAAGGCTCTATAGGTGGAAGTGCAATCCACCACAAAGAATGCCAGCATGATCTGTTTAGACCCCAAATCCACTTCTAAAGGCAATATCCCATGAGTCTTGGTGATAGCGCCCGAGAAGCTAGAAACCATGAAGTCTGTAGGAATAAGAACTTCTGTGCCTCTCCCCAACTTTTTCATTTGTTTGGCTGGCAGTACGTTAACAGCCGCTCTTCCATCAATTAAAATTCTTTTGAAAGGCACTCCTTCCAAATGGGCTGTAACGTATATTGGCTTAAGATGATTGGCAATCGAAATGTTTGGGTGGCTGAACACCATCTTATCTGTATAGATCCTTAAATGACCATTCTTAGATGCTTCGGATGACTTAGCTCTTCCCGACTCTCCCTCTTCAGCTACCTCAACACTGACATGGGCCATCATTGACTTAGTTGTCATATAGTCACCTTCCATCGTGGCAGGCTGATTAGGTCTGGCACTAAACATGGCGGATAGCACATACGCCATGTTGATATGAAAATTGCTAGGCTCTGGCAGTTCTTCTTTCTTGCTCCCGATCTGGTCCATCAACTCATCTAACCAAGCCATCGCATCTGCTGAGAGTAGTGGTTCTGGTGCCCCATCCTGTTGATTCATGCTCGAATACGGTGTTTGCTTTGGAACTTCGCCGAAAGGATCCACTAATGATAGAAAAGGTGATTTTCTTTTAGGCGAAACAGTTCCGAAACAAATGGGCTTTGTCTTCCATCCGGGAGTTGGTACCATGATCATATCTTCTTGAGCTCTCCTCAAGATCCTATATTTCCCAAGGTGTAGGCTTTGCGGCACATGGTTTCCCTCGCCTTCAGTCTTGCTATTAGCCTTTTCCACCTTTTTTTTACTCATCCAGCGGAGCTGACTACTCCCCCCAGATGACGTTTTCTCCAACTTTTGATTCTTGGATGTTTCCGACGTCGCAGGGGTTTTTAAGGAGTTCATGTAGGCTTTGTGTTGCCTTTGAACCCTTCTGACCATGGAGGCTCCCATTTGTTTAACGGGCTATCCATTTTTCCCAACCACGTACCATTTTTGCCCGAGACGGGCAGGGTTATCTTTTTTGACAGGATTTGTTATCCTCTCATTCCTCTTGACTTTTCTTCCCATATGGTCGTACTGAGAGTGCTTTACACCTCTCTTTTTCAGCTTCTTGGCATCTTTATCTTCTGCCTCCTCAGAAACTTCATGATTGCGAAATATCTCTGACAAAGCCCTAGGTTGGGAATCGCCTTCTAACTGTTGAAAAACGCTTCGGGAAGTATCCCTTCCCGCAGTCCGCCTATCTTTCTCATGTGCCTCTTTTCTTTTTTCTTCTTCATTCCTCCTGATCAGTCCATGATCCATGAGGGCTCCTGCGGGTGGTATTTCGATCTCATACTCGCATTGGCATTTACTGCATAAAACCATCCCTTTGATTATGACTGCTCTTGGATATTCGGGCAAGTTGACCACCCATTTTGTGAGTTTGTCAACCAATCTTCTTTCTTCTTCCCTTGTGACCTTTTCTTTCCCCTTCTCAGCCCAGGCCATACTGATCATATTTATAGGGGCCTATAAGAAGGGACAGTATGTTTATCCATCACTGCTTCCTTTGGCTGGTTGGTTTTAAGTCTCTCTTTTTCCCTATCATCTTTTTCCCCCAGGTTGAGGTAAAGATATAGGAATAGTTGGTTTTATAACCAGGTCGGCTTCCCGCCTGAAACCTGCGGAGGCGTTCTCCAGTCTTTGTAGCATTTGCAACAAAGCAGTTTGCAAATCTTCTGGTCGTTTTGACATATTTCTTTTGATCAAATGTATCCCACCGGTCGTGCTGAAACTATGTTCGTGGCTAGGATTTCCGTTGGGGATGTCTCCTAGCCGACGAGCACACAGCTCCCCGAGAGGTTGGCGCCGGTTGATGCTTTCTGTCGGGCTTCTGCTTCACTGGCGGGCTTGTCGGGCAAGGCTGTAAGAGAAGGATAGAGTTAACTTTGAAAAGTGCCTTTGTGGGGCCTTAGGTATAAGCCTTGAGGCTCACAATCAAAATTAACTTTTAAGTGCTCAGGCATGCCACTGCCATCTTTAACACGGCAGATGTAAAATGGATGTTGAGTTTTAGTTGTACATATACCCGAGAGGCCATGTTAGTTATGACAGGTGCCTTTATGGGGCCTTAGGTGTAGGCCTTGAGGCTTCCGGTTAAGAACTAACCCAATACTCGAATATACGATGTCTGTTTTATTGTTTGCAGAAGTGTTATAACCATTATACTTCTGATTATCTGAGCCCGCAGAGCAGAATGAACCCAAATAGGTGCCTTTGCAGGGCCTTAGATATAGGCCTTGAGGCTTCCCATCAGAATTCATTCTATACTCAAACGTTCTACTATAATCATAATATAATAGAAATAAAACTAAGAGATAGATCGATTACTTGCGCCCCAAGTAACTTCGGACTTCTTGTTATCAAAGCTTGTCGTGGATGGGTTAAGTCCACATAAGGTTCTTTTTTTATGCCTTGAGGCCAAGGACTTTTGAATGATCAATCTTACATGCCCGAAAGCTTAGAACTTAGATCTGGTTTGAACTGTGAAGACATATTCAAATCGGATTCAAGAACTGAGAGAGTCTTTTAATCATCATCTTACTAGAAATAACTTGAATACAATTGGAAGTATATAATATATTGCTAGGCTAATGAATGAAAAGACAAAAACAAAGAGGGTCGGGCAAGGCTGATAGTCTTGCAACTTTCTATCTTTGTGGTTTATCAAGGGGTTTGAGAGCTTTAGAAAAGGAGGTAAGGAGTTGAGTTTGCAGAAAGAAATCGATACTACAGCAAGCTTAGGACAAGGTCCCGAAAGGGATGAAGGCTTGGGCTGACTACTGCTTCGTTTAAAAGCAAATCTGGCTTTTGAGTCGAGTTTGTGCTTGTATTTGTTTGTTTGATTGAGTGTCCTTATCTCTGATTTCTCTTTCTTCTTTTATAGACACTTCGGTTTGGCCTCCTGTAGCAGTAATCTTGCCTGAATGCAGCTTGAAGGGTAATGACTCATCAGCTATTTACTTGTACTGCCACTGTAAAGTGCTTTTGGGCTGATTAGCTGGTTGGTCTATACCACTTGGTCTCTAGGCAGGTGAGCAAGTGGTGCAAATGATATGCACCTAGTCGGGAAAGACCTTTTCTGCCCTCTGGGCTTTGGCTGGGCTTCGGGCTTTTCCTTTTTTTTCAGACCTCCTTTTGGGCCAACTCCTGCTTGTGCCCAAAGTTCAAGTTTTAACCCAAACAAGTGCAAAATCTAATTAGTTCTGCTAGTTGTTTGATTAACAGAGCTCATCTCGAATAAATTCTCAATTTAAAATTCGCATTGATAATCTTAAAACACTAAAAATTCGCTTCTTGATGGGGAAAATTAGTCTTAAACTTAATAGGCAAAGGATTTATGCAGTAGTCTTAAACTTAATAGGAAAAGTAAGTATGCCGAAGTAGAATAAGGATTTCTTAATCCACAAGGATTAGGAATTCTAGGCTACTTTACCCTAGGTAGTGCAGGAGCTCAATTGGAATATACTCGTATCAGTTGGCAGCCAAACTCCACAAAAATTATTGTGCGTGAAGGTGACCATACGACGTGGGATAGTGACATGGTGTTAAGAATTCACTAGAATTAGAACGTGTTCGGTTTTGATTGGTCACCACATAATTTTTCCTATTACCATATCTACCACCATTAGCAGCAGCTGCAAGATTTTTTGCAGCAAATCAGTATCAAGAAATTTAAGAAAGTATAACAGATTTCAAGACCCATAGCTTTCCGTCAGCAAGGATCGATTAGTCACTAAAAAGAATTAAAAACATAACTCGTAACCCAAATACATATTCTAAAACATTAAATCAAGCTAAATCAAAGAGATAGCTAAAGGAAAAGAAATCATATATAAGCCACCTGATCCACCTGTTGACAAGTAAGCATTGCTGCACGATCAAAATCCCAGAAATGCATGAAGATGAAGTTCAATTCTGCAGGGGTTTGTTTAATTGTTGAAAGTGTTAAGTTTTGTAATCAACGGTCAAGATTATATAATCTAACCGGTGTGTAACTTACCACGTGTTTAGTTTGTTAGAGTTTAAGATGTTCGTGTGCCCTGCACGTGACCATAGTCACGTTGCTTGTGTGGGCAACGGCTATAATGTTCGGCTTTCATGCCTTGAATTTTGTAATTGAATCCAACGTGAATCTAGGTAGCGTTTGGTATGCAGACGGAACGGGACGGGACGGAACAGATGTTCTGTGTTATGTTTGGTACGCGCAAGATGGAACAAGATGGCTGTTTCGTCATGCGTTTGGTAGCGCATGGACGGAAAGGAACCAAAAGATTAAAATGACTAAAATACCCAAAACCCTTCTTACGGCAACACAGAAGATCGCCACTGCTACTTCTTCTTCTTTATCTTCCACTGTCTTCTCTCACCCTCCAAACCCAACATTCATCGCCACCCTTTCTCTTCTCTCACCCACCACAACCCGCCATCTCCACCATCACCGCACCTGGTAAGTGAGTTCTCCCGCATCCTCAGCGACCATAGGAACTCTCACCACAACTTGGAGCTCTCCCTCAACGCTCTGTCTACCCAAATCTCCACAGACTTGGTTGAGCAAGTTCTGAAACGCCGCAAAAATCTTGGGCTTTCTGCACACAGGTTCATTCTTTGGGCTAAAACAATTCCGGGTTTTCGACATAGTGCTGAAAGCTATCACATTTTGATTGACATTTTAGGAAGTAGCAAGCAATATGCTGTGTTGTGGGATTTCCTCATAGAAGTGAGAGAGTCCAAGTGTTGTGATATTGGCCAGGAAATTTTTTGGCTTATTTTTCAGGTTTATAGTAGAGCTAATTTGCCTCGCGATGGCATTCGAGCTTTAAATCGAATGGTTGAGTTTATTAAGCCCAGTGTTCATGATCTTGATCAGCTTCTTTACAAATTATGTAAAAGAAAGCATGTCAAGTATGCCCATGAATTTTTTGATAAAGTTAAGATTGGGTTTCAGTTGAATGCGCAAACTTATAGTATTTTTTGATGAGAGATTGGGGAGACGTTGGTGATTCAGATGAAGCACGTAAGTTGTTTGATGAAATGACTGAACGAGGATGTTTGGTTGATGTGCCTACGTATGATAGTTATTTGGAGGCTCTATGTAAAGGTGGGAAAGTTGACGAGGCGTATAAGATATTTCAGGAGATGGGTTCGAATGGAGTTGAACCGGATGCTTGTACCTATTCGATTTTCATTCGTACTTATTGTGAGGTGGATGATATTCATTCAGTTTTTAGGGTGCTTGATAGGATGAGGAGATATAATATTTTGCCCAATGTGTATACTTACAATTGTGTTATCAAGAAATTGTGTAAGAACGAAAAGGTGGAAGAGGCTTACCAACTTTTGGATGAAATGATTGAGAGGGGTGTTATGCCGGATACATGGAGTTACAATGCAATCCAGGCTTATCATTGTGATCACTGCGAGGTTAATGGGTCTCTCAGGCTGTTATCTAGAATGGAAAAAGACAACTGCATGCCCGATCGACATACTTACAATATGGTGCTTAAGTTGCTAATCAGGATAGGAAGATTTGATAGGGCAACTGAAGTTTGGGATAGTATGAGGAAGAGAGGATTTTATCCTTATGTTTCAACATACTCTGTCATGATTCATGGCTTATGCAAGAAGAAACGTAAACTAGAGGAGGCTTGTAAATACTTTGAGATAATGATCGATGAAGGTATACCACCATACTTTTCTACTGTTGAGATGCTAAGTAACCGGAGTAGGGGTTTAGGGCTCCTCGACCATATTGAGATACTTGCAAGTAAGATGGAACAAAGCATTTCTTGCTTAATACAAGAGTTGGCAAACTTGCTGAGAGATAATAAAGCTTATATAGCATCGAGAAGTGTAGAGAGTGACTTTGAAAGTGACTGATGAACCAAAGGTCGTGTATCAGATGGATTGTAAGGTGTAGTCCCGTCCTGACCTTACCATGTCTCAATTTGTCTATTAATATAGGTATCTTACTCTTGCATGTCTATTTGTATAGGCATGCTCAATGAAACTTTTGTTACTTGGTATGTAAACTATTGTTGTTGTTATGCTTTGGTGGTCAGTCTTACAGCCTGCTGGCAGTTATGAATCTTCCATGATATTTTGCTACAGCTCCATTCGAATTTTCAGCACAAACCCATCAAATTTTATTATGCAAATTGCAAAACCCACACCCCAAATCAATTTTTAGTCCCTAATTTTGGTCCTTTCAATTGTGGGTTGTTGTTGTGGGAGTTGAGGTTCTGCAAACATTAGAATTGGCCGTGTTTCGAAGGACACCCCTCTAAATTTTCCCCATTGCATTGCGTGGCAAACAACACGCACATGAGAAATGTTGAAAAATATATAAGTTTAATGATCATGCATATCGTAAACGTTTTAGGGTTTAATCATTCAGAACTTAAACAAAGAAAATGAAATATGCATAACTTAAACATGAAATATCCGAAATCAAACATTCGTCCTGACTTAAAAAACAAATAATGTCTTGCTAAAGCAATAATGAAAACACTAGAAGTTGATAAAGTTCATCATACTAAAACCACAAATACTAAAACCCCAAATGCTCAAAGGCTTTCCATAAACACTTTAATGAAATCTGGCTTCTGTGAGTCATCCAAGGTAGTCCCAATACCCATCAGATCGGTATCTTTCACTAACTTCATTGAAATTCTTAGCACCTGATCATATGGAAGACCCATGGCCTGAAGCTCTGAAGGTAGTCTAGCTTTCGCTTCTCTGAAAGTAAAACTTTCACCTAATTTCTTCATTTCAGTAACAGCTTTATTCCAACCTTCACTGATAACAGATACAATGTTTGCATCACCATCATTCCTACTCCTCTTCCTCTTCCTAACAAGTTGAGATGCGCTAGATGTAGCAACAGAAGGAGATGGGGTAGGTGAATGTGGAGGCATCTTGGAAGTCTCACAATCCTCACTTTCCAAACCCATATTTTCAATTGCATCTGCAGCTGATTCAGCCATACTACCTGTGGCTCGGTCTCTCCCAAACATCGTATATAACTGAGGATACAAACGGGAATGGCTTATTTGGTTTGCAAGATGCATTGGGATGTTTTTACAATAAGAACCCAAAGAAATCAAGGTTAATACTTTCAAAGCATCTAATTGATAAAGAATAAGAAAAAAAATTTACCTTCACCCAATCTTGTAGTATTTCGTCATTATCCACAACAACACATTTTTTCTCATCATCCCAACCAAATCCAGATGTATTCATCATGTCATATGCAGATGAATACTTTTCTTTCAGACGCTTCAATTTGTTTTGTATATGCTTCGGCTCTATATTAATGCCAGGAATCTGTTCCCTCATCTTGGAGGCAACCATTACAAAAGTACCAGCCTTAAAACTGCCGATCTCACACCCAACACCATCAGCAACCATCTTCTCGAGGATGGTAAGTAGTACATCCTCCTCATGATCAATCTAATTACGTGAGGTGGCCATATAATCTATCAAAGAAGCCATATATTACATAAGTAACACAAATAAACATAGCTATAATGAATAGAAAACCACATTCATGTATTGTTGTTTCCATTGAAATCTTTAAATTAGAAACACAATCAAATGACAATGACTAAATTTATATTAGTTGTACTAATCAATTACCAAATCAAAATTATTTATTAGCTGTACAAATTGAAAGCCACCAAATTAACGAATGAGGTTTTGCAGAAAAGCTTCCAACTTTCTCAAATTTCCCTAAAAATGCATAGATCTATGTCCCTAAAAATGCATACCTTTTGAGGAATGCAGGAAGCCATAAAATCCTCAAAGGTCTTATAAAATCCTAACTAACTACACCCTAATTTTAAAATTTATTAAAATTTAGTAACACAAATAAACATATCAAAGAAGCCATAACATCCAAATAACTCCCAATTACCACATTACAATAACAAACATCTCAATAGTCTTGATGTTACGAATTTTCAAGCCAATTACAACAACTACATTGAGTCCACATCTCAATAAAAGACAATTACAACAACTACCATGTCAACCAATTTTCAAGCCCTCATTCCTCTCCACTCATCATATATTTCTCTTGCAAGATCATCCCTCCATTGAGTCCATATCTGGCTTGACTCAACGGTTTCAATGTAGGCTAATACTTCTGGTAAATCTTCCCCTATAGGTAATTCATCAAATGCAAGCCTTTCATTTTCCTCAGGATCAACCACCATATACATTCTGATAAAATTATGAAGTAAACTACATGCGGTGATCATTTGTCCCTGAATCTTGATTGGATAGTGGGAATGACTTCGTAAGATAGCCCAACGTCGTTTGAGGAGACAAAAACATCTCTCAATAACATTCCTAGCACGTGAGTGTTTCATATTAAAATATTCTTCATGATTTCTAGGTGCACGTGAATTGTCTTCCCACTCTTGCAAATGGTATCTAGTGCCTCTATACAGTGCTAGAAAACCCTCACCATTAGTATATCCCGAATCAACCAAATAGTATGCACCTATATTAGTTGATAATAAATTTTAGTTGTTGGCCAACAAAGGTAAGGAAAGATACTAGGTGCTTGTCTATCTTACGAGTTGGGACCTTGAGGCCATTAACTCTAGTAACAGCGTCACCAAGAACTCTCGAATCAATAGTTGATCCCTCCCAACTGGATAACACATATACGAATTTGAGGTCATGTGTGCATACGCCTAACACATTAGTTGCTATATGACCTTTCCTTGTTCTATATCTTGGTCTATCAACATCAGGCACAGTGACCCCTATGTATGTTCCATCTAGCGCTCCTAAGTAACCCTAGACAAAAGAAAAACTTATTTTAATTAGCAACTACAAATAATAATGTTATTAATGATTTTATTATGATGATTACCTTAAAGCATTTCTATCTCGATTCCGTGCAATCCTCTGGGATAGGGGTTGGTTTTGCAAACAACACATCTTGCAAACTGAGCAACGCACGCAATACTCTGCGGACATACCAACTAATAGTTTCACCAGACCTAATGAATCTAACTTGCATTGACCTATTTTTATTGTGGTGGACTAATATGTTAACAAAAGTAGCTACTATCTCCTCTATTGTAACATGACCATCATCTACCAATCCACCACGAGTTTGTAGTAAATCACATAAAACTGGAAATGCATTCCTATCCATTCACAGCTCCCACAAGCATTGAGTATCACTCAATCGCGTGATACGGTTTATTTCCTCTCTCCTAACATGAAGTCTAACAAATGTCCTCTGCTCTAAACTAGCTATTTCCTGTTGTCTCCTTTGTTGTTGTCTATACCTCAACAATTGTGCATTCATAGTAAAGACTTATGCCATTATAATCCAAATGTTCAAAAGAACAAAGAATTGAGTCTCATATTCATCCATACCTTCACATGCAAAAAACCAACACAGGAATGAATGGAGCATCAACATACGCTAAATTCATTTTACATACTTGGACTTGGTAAAATTAAGCAAACACAAACAAGAGCTTCAACATGAAAAAAACCCTAGAAACCATCACAGAGCAAAGCACAGCAGGTATATAAACTTGAAAGTGATTTTAAGAAAGAATCAATCATGCAGGAAAGAATCAATCACATAGGCTAAACGTTAGTCTATTGAAGACTCATCAAATTGTGGAGGTAATAATGATAATATAATGTATAATAAAAGGCAAGGCCCAACAACCTATACAATTCAAAATAGTTCACTTGGAGGGTTTGGTTTAGACTAATGAAGTAAGTCATTGAAATTAAAGGAAGTAATAATATATAATGTTTATGGACGTTGCTTTCTTAGCTTTAAACCATTGAGCTATATGATCATCATGAACTCACATGCTCAGTGAGAAATTTGACAACAAGGTCCCACACTTTTTGCAAGGGTAATGGTCTACTCAACAACATATCAAATTTTCTCTAACTTCAATTTCTATTCACTTTTCCATCCATCTAAATAATTATGAACAAATAAAATCGATAATAAAATTTTGATCAAAACAAGAAATGGGAATGCCATAGTAAGCTGTATAAATGCAACCTACTACTTATCTGTCTTCTATAGCAGACAGATTAGAACACATAAACCAGCAACTATTAAAAGATTTAGTAATAAGCAACCCAGTTCATGCAAACTACAAGATAGAATAGGTGTATATTAATTTTACAGGCATAAAATGAATTAAAAGCAGTGCTGGCCGCAAAGAACATTAACTTGGAAAAGGGAATTGATAACTAAGCTTTAGTTGGAACACAGGAATCATGGGTGTATATAACGAGGGAAACATAACTGGGGCAATTCATATCTGTACAACCCTGCATGACCCCATCCTAAACATGTATAGCATTCCAAACCCAAACTGTGCCGGTATTTATAACAAATAAAAAGTACCCATGTATGGAAAGGAAGAAAATAGAAGGGAGATGGAGTGAAACCTTGAGCAATTTAAGCACGCCGCTTTTCTTTGGTTGACTCTTGATAAGCCTGTTATAGATAACAAACTAAGTTTCTGAGAACAAGTAACATCTTACACAAAAGAGAATAAATAAGATACTGATTGCATAACCAAAAAGTTGACATGAGATTTATATTCACATATCTAGCTCAGTTCCTTCTGCGTGGGGTTAAGGTTTTACGATTAATCAAATATGCACTTCTCAAAACCTAAAAATCATTTCTAAATAATGAATAAATATAGCAACAGTAATATGGAACTACACCAAAAGCAAAACATAAAATTTCCAAATGAATGTTCATGTTTCCTTGAGACCTCATTTGTGATGAGTCAGAGATGGTTCTTGTAGAATGTTACAACCCCTTAGAATTCAAAACTAAATATTAGGCTTTCTAACCAAGTTAGTGGTATTTCCATACAATTTATGAATTGATTATGAAACCTTCTTCTTTTATAGCTTCCTCATATACATAGATAACTTTTATGTCTTCCTTTTTAACAATTTTGAAAAGAAAGCCAAAAAAAGAGTACAGTCAACCAACTTTGTGGAGTTTGTGTTAACAAAAGAGGTTCTTGGTTCAAAGGAAACATTTCCAGAAAGAGTTGAACTAGCAAACAAGTACTACCACTGCTACATAAGAATGGTTACCAGAAAAATATGAGAAAGAACAAAAAGTGCAATAAATACGGATATACAGCACCTGCAAGTTTCCTGTGCAAAATGTATGGTTGAAGTTCTTCTTTTACAGGATCAACTTTCAACAGACCCTTCACATTAACCCCTTGACGCATTAAGAGTGCTGCAGAAAGAATGAGAAACAACATAAGTGAGATTTTGCTTGGTTATGATCACAAGAACAATATATGTTGCAAGGAAGAACAAGAAAAAGAAATAGAAAAAGAAAAAGAAAAATCAAAATCAAAATAGGATAACCAAAATGGACGGCCGCTGTGATTGTTATGTTTAGGATGTGAAAGGTGTAACTTCAAGAAATTCACCAACAAGGAAATCTATTAGTCATCAAGATTGTGTTCACAAGTGCCTTTGAAACCAATATATAAGAATAAAGCATCATTAAGGCTCCAAGACATAAAATTGGAACTCCATTTTTAGTACCCTTTGATGTTTTAAGCTTTCACATTCATAACTACTAACCCCACCTAGAAGCTCATAAAACAATCACGGGTCTCCTGGGAAGTAATGACAGGATTCCAAGTGACAAAAAGTTGGGAAAAAACTTGCAAATCCCATGTATGCTCGTCTCTCCCATATCATGTAATGAGAGAGATAGAGAAAGGTTTACAAAAATGTTACATGGGTGTTTATCTCAAAAAGTTATTGCGTTTTTGCTCAACCGGATCCAAATACAATGCAGAAGCAAGATACAAGACTACACAGAGAACATCAAAAGCATATGACAATTCCATAACACACAATTCTAGCATCATCACTTATGCCATTGTGCTCGAGTTTATCCAAGTAGCTCATAAATAACTGTTGTTTTGAAGCAACTTGGTAAAGACTTGCATGCATTTTCATAATTTCTAGACCAAACCCAATTTCTGTTTCTGTTTCAATAAGTATGTAATCTACCATCAACATAAAACCACACAAAACATTATATTCCCAATCAAATTATATTAACTTGCTAAACATCCTCAAAATATAGATTCCCTTGCATCACTCATCAAGTATTACTAGAATTTCTACCCTAAAAGTGCCTAACACCAGACCTTCATGCATCTGCAACCTCATAATGAAACATTCTACAATGCAAAAATGCCAATGACAGCAATCCATAGCACGCACCCTCTCTCAATTTAGCATCAATTTCCACATAAAGTAAAGAAATATCGGACAATCATCAAACAAAAGAGAACCAACCTCTAAAAAACCCCCATTAGTAATGTGTTCTCAACTCACATATATCCCTAGACAATGTTAAAGTCAGAAGTTCGCACATAAACAATGAAACAGAGAACGAACTACCTCTTGATACAAAAGATAATAACATCAAATGAAAACAATTCCATGACACCAACAAACATTGCAAACCACATGTTTAAAATATTAAGGGCTGCAAATTTGAAGAATTATTGATATGCAATGAATACCCAAAAGTCTAAATGCAAAGCTGAAGATGCTACGGAAGAGGATGAGGAGGAAGGTTCGCAGAGCTGCTACACGGAAGAGTTGCAAAAGGGAGATTCATAGTTGCTACATGGAAGAGGACAAGGAGGAAGGTTGCAAAAGGAAGATACAGAGGTGAAGAGGCTAGACGGAAGAATACACGTAAGAAGATGAGGAAGAAGGTTACGAAGGGGAGATGCAGAGGTAGGTTCACAACGGCTGAGAAGAAGATAAGATAGTTTTTAGGGTTTGTTGTATGATTTTGATGATGTAAATTTTGAAAAAGACAAAGGGCATTTTTGTCTTAAAATGTTGTAAATATTTGTCCCACGGACGTGGAACAAGCCGTTCCACGGGGGGGGGAGCTGGAACAAAAAATCATCAAAAACTTGTCCCATGGAACGAGGCACTCCACTCATTTTAGCGCACCAAACGTGGGACGGAACGCCTCGTTCCACTCTGTTCCGTCCCGTCCCGCGTACCAAACGCACCACTAAGGAACAATGTACTCCATTTTTGGTTCTTTGAGTTATGTGCAAAATCTCAGCTCACTGAGCTTTTCAATTTCTTGGTGAAATTCATACAAAAACTATACCAAGTTAACCCAAAAATCACTACAAACACTAATATGGCTTCACAACTTGGTTTAAGTTGAATATAAAGGGGTGGATTTGTGAAAGGTTCTCTGAGTTTTAAATGAAGAACTCAAGTGAATCGAGTTGCAAGATGTCTGGATTTGGTGCTGAGTTTCGAGCTTTAGTCTTCAATGACATCAACTATGAGATTTGGTGCATCAAGATGAAGGCAATCTTTAAATCCCACACTCAGTGAAATTTTTTTGAAGAAGGATTTGTGTTTCCCTCAAATGAGAAGTTAATGAATGGGAAGCAACTTCTTGTTGCTTAAGATCTAGTTGTTTACGATCAAGGTTCTAAATGATACTAGGCGCTAGTTTGGCGGTATACTGGGGCCTAGCGCCTAGACGGGGTCTGGGTGGACTAGACGAGGGGGTCCTAGGTAGACTAGATGGATTTAAATAAATTTATTATATATTATATACGTTAACTAAATAATATGTTATTTTTGGAAAAAATAATTTGTATGTGTGTGTGTATTGTTAAAGGTGTAAATACATAATTATATAAAAAAAGAATAATAAGACAAAGCAAAAATTAGATAAAATATGGGTTAAGAGAGAAAAGATATGAGGGAATATAAAAATAAAAGAAACGATAGCGGGACCATTGAAAAGAAACCATGCAAAAACTAAAATAACAATGGTGGGACCATATTAAAAGAATTAAAGAAGTTGTCCATTTAAAATGAAAAGGAAGATGGTGGGATTCCCCTTCCCTGATACCCACCCGCCACCATCCCTTTTCCTTGTCCCTTTCCCCAAAACCCCCAAACAATCCTCCCTCCATTCTCTCTCCATTCAAAATTCCACCATAACCTTTTTTTTTTGCCGAACCACCATAACCCATTTCACTGTAACAATCATTATTCTCAACAAAAATTCCACTATAACCCATTTCACCAAATCACCAAATAAGCAGAAAAGAGACAAGAAAATCTTCAGAGAAACTTATATCCTCAGGAAAAGATCTTGACTTATACATTGGATCAAATAGGTGGGATGCACAAACACCAGAAAGAAATCTCTGTAGAAAAAATTGCAATCTTGAACCCAGATGAGCACGTGGAAGAATAGGGATCAAACAGCCTCTCGATTTCGTCGATCATTGGCTGCATTATGAAATCAACTTCTCTAACGACGGGTCGGCCTGTGCGTGCGCCAAGCTCTCATCCAGATCGAGAAACTCCATCATCTTCTCTGGAGAGACAGCGGCGTAAGCGATGGCTCGAACAAGAGCTTGTGGCAAACCGGGTTTCCTGATCCAGGTTCGCATTCTGGGTGTTGGCCACAAAGAGAGAAGGGATGGAGGGTTGTTTGGGGGTTTTTGTGGAAGGGGACAGGGAAAAGGGATGGTGGCGGGTGGGTATCAAGGATGAGGAAGGTGGAGTGGGTGAGGGGTAGGATAAAGATTAGCCAATTATTTTTTAATTTTTTCTATTTAATTTTTTTTTTAATATTTAGGTGGGCCCATATTGACTCGTGGCGCCCAATCATTGTCCACATGGATGTCACGTCACCATTTAACGACATATTTAATAGAAACCTTAACGGATGTATGAAAGTGTCCCAAAATTATGACTTTAGGTACCACTCTGGGATGAAAAAAACTTCATGTACCGAATGTTCAAAACCAAGAAACTCTAGGATAGTAAACTGAGATTAACCCTTATTTTTAATATGAAAATTGTTAATTATTTTTGCCTTCAAGTGTCTGGTATTTAAGCAGTCACTTCACGTGTTATAAATAAGTGGAAAGACATAATAGTATATCATTTTCTTGTATTATGACATGTTAAATACCACTTGAATACTCGTCACTTGGAAAAATATCTCTGCAAAGTGTAAACGTGGTTTTCAAAATTGGCCACAATATGTCAATTTTATCATTATATACACCCTTATGTTTAAAATCACAATCAACTTAAACTTGTCTCTGGTTGAAGTTGGAATTGGAATCGTATTTTAAAGTTTAGAAGTTGTTATACTATTTTTTCGTTAACAAATATTTTATTTAATTAACTTAAGATTTTATAGAATTAGTTAAAATATGATTTAACTATATTTATTCTAAAAATATGAACTAAAAAGCAGATTTTATATTTAAAAAAAAGGTACCAGTGCAGTGCATTCACTAATGCAATGATCTTTTTATTACGAAGATATTTTATATTGCAAAACAACTCATGTGCGGTTAACGCACAAAAACAAGACAAGGATAGAAACCCTTATGGTAGATTAGAGTTCATTCATTTATTCTTTTTCAAAAAAACAAAACAAAAAAAAAAGGTCATTTGTTCACATGCATGCATCCAAATACGTATGTTAATTTTTGTATGACTTAACATTTTTTAGTGCATACACATCTCATCCGAAAGCCAGTACATTTGCCTCCCATAAATCCCTCTTTTTTGCATGTAGTTGCACAATTGCTTGACCTGAAGCAAATTCCATGGAATTTATGGCTTGGAGACTCACAGATCTTCGACGACTTCTCATTCTTCGATGACTTTTCTTTTGTCTTCCCCTCAGCAACCATTGGACCCGTTCCTGCCAAAACATGCATCTCTATATCAACCCATAAAATCTTGGTTTTCTTTTTCATCACCGGGAGAATGAGTATTCAGACTCAAAACTTCTTTCAATATATATAAATTTTATTTCTTTGTTAGGCATAAAGATGAAGTTAAGATGAGGAAAGAGAAAGATACCAATAGTCACCAGAAGGAGGAGGAGGATGAAGACAGTTGAAAACAAACGCCTAGAATGTTCCATCTTGATTTTGTGAGTGTGTGTTTGGTTGTGCACGAGTGTGAAACAAATGAAATCAAAAGAGAGCTGTCGATTCAAAGAATAAACATTGAAGATCCTTATATAGAGTTGGTATGAAAATTTAAGTGTATTTCCGTAATGGGTGTTCCTTGGCAAAAATAGAGTGCTTATGGAAAATTTCAGCTCCGACAGGTAAGAACAAAACCCTATTTTGACATCCTACATTTGAGGGGAGACATTGGCTCTATTTCTCCTTAAGTTGAAATATTGCTTTTTTAGGTTCCAAAAGTGGAGTTCAAACTCCGAATCTTTAGCCTATTTCAACACATGACCCTACTCGCCCATACCACTAGATTAACCAAATTGAAATTGATATATTACATTGTTGAAATGGTTCCTACATTTTTCCAATCATAATTGTCTCCTTTTATTTTTATTTTTGTTTCAAGAACATTTATTTGATTTTTATTTTATTGAGTTTGATATTAAAAAATGTTAGTACAAAAACTTTTGGTCCAGTTTCAGATTCAATAGTTTGTAAACCAAATCAAACTGAATTAATTATATTAAAATAATATAGTATTTTTATTTATTTATTTGTTTTGGATATTATTTTCTAAACCTAACTTATAAGCCCAATGTTGCCAAACTTTTAAGCTAGATTAATGTGTTGGAAACCTTTAACAAATTTAAACCTAACATATTTCTCCCTCTTCTTTTCTTTCACCCCAACTGCCTCACTATTCTATCCTTATTCTTTCTTGTTCTTTTCTCCCTCTTCTTTCTTCATTTCTTGCTCACATATTCACCCTTCTCTCCCTCTTCTTTTTTTTCCTAACTGGATCTTCATTCTCTCACTCATCTGATCTCTCTCGGCTCCCAGATAAAAATCTCCCAGCTCGCCAAGAATCCATACTCGCCAGCAGTTATTGTTAGGAATGTCAATACTACAAGATAGAGAATGCACAAAGTAAAGTAGAAAATGGACACCAAGAATTTACATAGTTCGGCAATTTATGCCTACGTCCATGGAACAACGATCAATCTTCACTATATGAAAATGATGAGTACAACAAGAGTAGTCTTACCAAGCCAAAGGTAGACTTGATGGATACAAGAAAGTATAACACACACTTTCTATCACTCTAAACTTCACTCACACAATGTGTAGTGGAACACTTTCACTCTCACTCTTGGAGTGGAACTCTAGCTTTGGACTTGATCCTTTTCTACTCTCTTATTTGCTAGCAACACCAACACACCTAATTATACGTGGGTTTTTGCCGTCATACCCATTGCACACCGACTTTGACTAGAAATGATAGCCACACAATTATACAAACTGCTAGAACTTTCTAGCATAGCATGCACTCCACCGACATGCATATTTGGACCAAATTTCCTTGGCACTTGGTTTGCTTATATAAGATGCTAGAATTTTCTAGCATCCATCCTTTATAATGGGCTGGACCTTTAATGTCCTTCATCATGGGCTGGACCCATGGTATACCAATAATCTCCCCCTCCAGTCCATAAGGGAGGAATTCCGATCATGACTTTAAGTTACTTGGAGTCCATCCCAGCAGCTTTAATGCAAAATTCCAACTTTGATTTTGTAACTGCCTTTATCAACATGTCTGAGGAATTATTATCTGTATGAATCTTCTTCAGCTGTAGCAACTTGTTCTCGATAGCATCTCTAATTGAGTGATAACGAATATCAATGTGCTTGGTGCATGAATGATCTGCAGTGTTCTTGCTTCAGAGCACTTTGACTATCACAATAAAACGCCATAGTTACTTTGCTTCAAACCCAACTCTTGGAGAAACCGCTTCAGCCACAACAACTCCTTGCATGCTTCTGTAACGGCTATATATTCAACCTCGGTTGTGGACAAAGCAACACACTTTTGCAGCTTGGATTGCCATGAGACGGCTCCCCCTGCAAAAGTAAACAAGTACCCAGACTTAGATTTTCTACTGTCCAAGTCACCTCCCATGTCAACATCTGTAAATCCTTCCAAGATTGGTTTGGAACCGCTAGAGCACAAGCACATCTTAGAAGTCTCCTTCAAATATCTGAGAATCCACTTAATAGATTCCAGTGGTCTTTCCCTAGATTAGAGAGAAACATGCTCACCACACCTACTGCATGAGTAATATCTGGTCGTGTGCACACCATTGCATACATGATACGGACACGACTCTTTGCTTAACTTGATAAGATTGGCTAAAGTGAGCTTACCGGTTTGACTGCTTTCATGTTGAACCTTTCAAGCACCCGTTTAACATACTTTTCTTATGACAACCACAACTTCTTGGATTTTCTGTCACGAATTATCTCTATGCCCAAAATTTGTTTTGCTGGCCCTAAGTCTTTCATGTCAAATGACTTAGATAACTCTTCTTTGAGTTTTTAATCATAAAAGCATCTTGACCGACAATCAACATGTTATCAACATAAAGCAATAAAATGATGAATTTACCTCCAAAAAATTGTTTGATATGGACACAAGAGTCAGCATGAGTTCTCTTGTACCCATTACTCACTATGAATGAGTTAAACTTCTTATTCCATTGTCTTTGAGTCTGCTTAAGACCATATAAGCTTTTCTTCAGCTTGCACACCAAATTTTCTTTACCTTTGACTTCAAAGCCTTTGGGTTGCTCCATGTATATCTCCTCTTCTAAATTTTCATGGAGAAATGCAGTTTTAACGTCTAACTGCTCGAGCTCAAGATACATGCTTGCTGCCATACCAAGGATAACTTGAATAGAAGTCATCTTCACCACCGGTGAGAAAATCTCATCAAAGTCAACTCCTTTCGTTTGACCAAAACCTTTGACAACCAAACGAGCCTTGTACCTTGTCATGTTGTCGTCTCTTTTAAATTTGAACACCCACTTGTTTTTCAATGCTTTTCTACCCTTTGGAAGCTCTACCAGCTCATAGGTATCATTCTTTAATAAGGAATCCATTTCTGACTCCATTGCCTTAATCCATCTGTCACTGTCGTTATGAGCTCTTGCATCCTCATAAGTTTCGGGTTCTCCATAATTAGTGAACATGATATACTCTGATAAAGAATACTTGGTAGACAGTTTTTTACTTCTGTTGGATCTTCTGACTTGGTCTTCATTCTCTTGCGGGGTTGGAGGTTCCCCTTGATTGGGTTCTCTTTGAATTTGCTATTCAAGCTCCCCCCCTGATTAGCAATTTCATGGTCTGGCTCATCTTGATCAGGCTCCCCTTTATCAACAATATCTGGTTCTGCAGGCACTTCATTGGCAGCTGCTTTAGGGAAGTCACCGTGACTTTTTTCATCTGAAGCTAATGGATCAACTCCTCTGACTACGCCATATGGTTGTGCCTATTTATCCGAATCCCTAATTGTTTGATCTTTATAAAAGATCACATCTCTACTTTTGATAAACTTCTTCTGGTATGGGTCCCATAATCTGTAACCATAATCTTCACTGCCATAACCAAGAAAGATGCACGGTGTAGCTTTGTAGTCTAACTTCGATCCTTGCTCTTTAGGCAAATGCACAAAAGCTTTGAAGCCAAACACCTTTAGATGAGAGTAAGACACATCATTACCAGTTCATACTCTCTCTGGAACATTAAGACCTAATGGTATTGATGGAGATCGATTGATCAAATAGCAGGTTGTCCTTACAGCTTCACCCCAGAACTGTTTAAATAACTTTGTAGTCCTCAGTATACACCTGACTTTCTTCATGATGGTTCGGTTTATTCTTTCAGCAACACTGTTATGTAATGGAGTTCCAGGAACTATCTTCTGATGACGTATGCCATGTTTCACACAATACTCTCTAAACTGGTGAGATGTGTACTCGCCGCAGTTGTCGCTACGAAGGCACTTGAGAGGTTTCCCGGTTTCCCTCTCCACCATAGCATGAAACTCTTGGAATGTCTGAAACACCTGGTCTTTGGATTTCAATAAAAACACCCAGATACTTTGTGAAGCATCATCACTATAAGTAACAAAATATTTATTTCTTCCAAGTGACTCGACTTCCATGGGGCCACACACATCTGAATAAACAAGATCGACCAAATTTCCTTTCTTTGTAGATGGAACAGAAAAACTAACTCTTCTTTGTTTACCGAATAAACAGTGCTCACAAGAATTTAACGACGTACCTTTGGTAAAGGGAATGTGAGACTTGATGCGAAAGCGAAATATATAACCACACAAATTAAACCCTCTTTTTATCAATTGTAGCAAAGTATGTAAGTAGGGATCGTTCTAGGCCGGGGATTAGGAGGGATTGCCAAATCACTTGAAACTGACTCAAAACGTAAAAACAAAGTTTAAAACACTAAACTAGACTCAAAGAATGCAAAACTAAACTATAAAACACCAAAACAAACCAAAAGCAAAACAGCAAATAAACACTCAAAACTGCCTTAAAAACACTTTATGGGCAGTTTTGAACACCTAACACTAAATTGGACAAAATTGGGTTATGACTTGACTCAAGACACTTAAAAACACAAACTAAATTGATTTCTAACTAATCTAACACTTCAAAATAAATGGGGATTGAGTTTTGACGAAAATTGAAAACAAGAACAAACTTTGTAAATTGAACAGATTCTAAAACGAATTTGATAAAAGTGAATGGATGGAAAGCTAGCTAAGGGGTTCTTCTCCACACATGTCACAATTGCATACAAAACGATTTCCAATTGCTTTTCGATAAACCATGAATTCCCAACACCCCAGATTAACCGTGAATTGCACTAATTACCCCTCATATTTTCCTTAAGTTATTGAATTGGATGAATTGCATACGACAACCCAAAGCATTCCCCACAAGTTCCCTACATGAATTGCATAATAGAGATACAAGCAAGAATCATTAAGTTCTATGAAAAACATAAGCATTGACGAGGCACTCGTTACTATGAATTGCATGAAATTTATGCCAAGAATTTACTTAACGCGATTGTGACTAGCAACCTTCACTACTTGCGAATATAAGTTCATAACGATTAGGTGAAACTCCCTTATATTCTAGCATCAAATTCATGCATGAAAATTAAGCGTGCACTCTCAACCAACATACACAAATCAGTTTTTATACGAACGGATAAGTAAATTGAATTCACAGCTTATGAAACGCAATTAGAAGTAATCAAATCATATTGCAAGCATAAACATGGTTTCGAATTCCCCCTAGCCAAAGGGGGGTTTAGTTCCTCATACTTACAAAACAAAGAGTATTTAATTTAAACATTGAAAACAAGGGAAAGAAAACACCTAAAACGTTCCAGCAATCCTAACTCGAATGGCATGCACGTCCAAGGCTTCTCCTCCTTCCTCTTTGCTGCGGCACAAGGTTTTGGGGACATGTTTGGATGGTATTTGTATGGAGGAATGGATGAGAGATGGTATGGTGGTGTTTAGGATGGATGAGGGGTGTGGCAAAAGAGAGAAAGAGGGCTGAAAATGTGTTTGTGATGTAGTGTATAAATGTGTAGATGGGTTTGGCTAAAAGAATGGATGGAGAATGGGTGGTGTGGTTGATTGTGTTTTTGATGTAATGTAAGGTCTAGTGTTCTTCCCTTCACTCCCTATTTATAGAAGCTCCAAAGCAAAGAATCACTCAAGTGGCTTCAATAAACAATACAAACAAAGACCAAAATGATGCAAAAATAGCTAGTTTACATGCTCTTTTATCATTGTGTCTTGCCTTTAACAAAAGGCAATCATTCCTCTTTTGCTAATTCAACTCCTTTGTAGCTGTCCATGTGCCTTCATTCTTCAATTTCTGATGCATTTGCCTTGTATTCCATCCCTTTTCCACATGTACTAGCTGTTAGACAACTTTCACACACATGTTTTGCATCATTTCATCTTGCAAACATCAACTTTTGGCCACTTTACACCTCTACACACATGCTATGCATCATTTCAGCTTGCAATTATGTTTGTAGTTGCTGAAAATGTGAATATATCTTGTAAAGCAATCCAACAAATGGCATCTTTCACTTCTTTTCCTTTCAAATTGTTCCTTAAGTGTATGTATCTGCACACTTCCACACTTCAACTTCATTATTCAGATTTTTGCATGTGTTGAAACCCTTTTTAAAACACCAAAAACGTCCATCCCACTTGCTCCATATGCATGCAATCCATTTTGGCCCAAAATTGCTCCAAATTGCACCAAAATGCACTTTCTTTCCAACTTAGTTATTAGGACCTACAAACACACGAAAATAGCTTAAAACACTCTTATAAGCAATAACTAACTAAGTAAATGCAAGAAAACATGTTAACTAAGTCGCATAAATATGCTCCTATCAAATTCCCCCACACTTAGCTTTTGCTAGTCCTCGAGCAAAACGAAACAAACAAACAAAACAAAGTAAACAAAACACATTCTAATCCTTCCAACATTTGCCTCAGGGATTTCCAATGCACATGACATGTTAAAAATCATTATTCCCACAGATTTTAGTTATCTTCACACTTGAGCACATACTTAATCACAGTCACCACTTACTAGTTCACATTTAACCAATTAAAATGATGTTTTGAATGTAGTAACATGTCTTAGAGAATTTGCTCAATTCCTTATAAGATACTCTTTATTTTCACACATTTTCTGACTACACACCCTACACTAGTTATATGTGAGAAGATTGATGTAAACATGAAAACGAACACTCACATATATGTGTTACAAAGAAAGCAATTTCTGGAGTTATTAAGCATGTTTAGATATGATCTCATGAATGGAATGCTACTACTTAGATGCGAGAACCAGTGACACCATATGCTCATACTAAATTCAAACTCCACAAATTGAAACACATAACACTCAAGATAGAAGTCAAGGGTTGTAACGAGGCTTGGGGTAATGGTTAACAAAGGAAAGATAGGGATAACAAACGTTCCTAAGGCAATAGCAAGCAAAGTAATGAAATCGAAACTTAGAATTCACTTTAGAATGCAGAAATCAACTTTTAACACAAAGGGAAGATTTGAGCAATACTTAGGACCGAATTCAATGTTTTGGACCCTTTCTTCAACAAACAACACTTTAGTACTCTTTTTCATACATTTTCACAACTTTTCTTTTTTTTTTTTTTTTTTTTTTTGACCCGTGCCTTATTAAGGACTTTGGCACACACACACACAAGAATCACTTCCCCCACACTTGTTTTTTGCAATACATTAATCAAAAGGAATTCAATTTGAGTCATGCTTTACTATGCTTCAAGAACAAGGGTATGGATGGTCCTAATCTAGGCTAGGTGAGGATAGTGTGGGTTAACAAAGAACGTAGGCTAAACAAGGCTCAACGGGGTTAAACTTAAACATATCATGAATGGGATAGGCTTTTTGGCTCTCGGCTCACTAAACAACTTCATCTTGAATATGTGTTATGCAAATCAATAACATGCTTTGAATGAAATAGGCATGAGTTCTAGCATTTGGAACTAAATGATGAAACGCCTTCTAAGTAGCAACCAAGCAAAGAATAATGAGATTATGCAACGACTTTAGAAAACAATGATGTACAGTTTATTAACTCTCCAAATAAACGTTTAGGCTCAAGTCTCACAAGGTTATAGCGTACATTTGAGTTCCTTCTTTCAAGCATGTTACAAAACTGATTTTTCCTTTATGATTGCATGTGAATTCATAGATTATAACCACAACCAAGCATACACCAAAGAGTAAATCAAATGTTCATCCATGTTTATAACTCTCTTTAACAGTCATGTAATTAAAAACCAAATCCTCATCATTGTGTTGGAAGGTACCCTAAGACACAAAACAACTCTTTTTGGTTTTTTTTCAAAACAATTTTTCAAATTTTTATGAGATTTTCGGATTTTTATGTCAAAACACACTAAAATACTCCAAAATAGCTTAAAAACACTTAAAACAACAAGGAACAACACTAGAAGTAATGGGTGACAAACTCCTACGAATTTCATGCAAAACAACTTGGTTACCCCCCCACACTTAAATCAAACATTGTCCTCAATGTTTTAAGCATAAACTCACACAAAAACAAGCAAACAAACAATTAACGAATAAACATGACAAATATGGCAAAGTAAAAACCAGACAGAGTAGAGTTTAAGAACGCAAATCTGGTTTTGGATATAGATGATCTTGTTGACTTTCCACAGCTTTGATCTCGAACTGGTTTGGAATTCTGAGCGAGAAATATGAGAGTTCCTTGGTTTCAAATCAGACTCCTTTTGCTGGGATGATTTGATTGTGCAGTCTGCATTCTTCTCTGCTTGTTTCTTCTGCACAGCGGGCAGGCACGAGGTAAAGGTGTTGGTCTGTTTCTTTCTTCAATCTTTCCAAGTGCCCACCTCTTGCTTTCTTTCTCCTTGTCCCTAGCTGAGGATGAATTGGTAAATTGTCTCCACATGCTTCGAGGTATCATTTTCACTTCCCTTATCTGTTCCCCAGGCAGATGTGGTAGACGAAAAGGAAGCATAAGATGATGAAGATGAGTACTCGAGATCAAGGCTAGGTAAGCAATCAGGAAGGGGTTCCAGGTAGTTGGTTCCAGATCGGAAGATTGATACCAAGTGCTGGCTGATTGCTCTCTTTCTCCTTGTCCCAAAACAACGACAAGGAGAAAGACAGGGAGAAAGCATGATATGAGATACTCTTGCTTTCAACCTTCATGATATGAAATACTTTTTCTTTGGATGAGTTGTTTGCAGAGGTACCCCAAGGAATAAAGAACATTGAGTGACTCGAGAGGGTTTGTTGGACAGGCATTCTCCCAGAAGAATGAGGGTTATGTATGTCTGCCTTGCAATGGAGGGTGAAGGGTGACATTTATAGGAATTAATAACCAGTACTATTCTTTCACTCTTGTCAGCAACCGTTGGATGATTTAATAGTAAACTTCACGTGCTTTCTACTTCACAAGAGATCTTTGACAGATTGCCCGTAATTTCCGCAAAGCTGAGTGTGCATGTGGTTGGCGCTGACACATCTGGAAAAGCGAGTGCCTCTTCGATATCTGGAATCGGCGCTTCGACAAACTGCCCGTGATTTCCGTAAAGCTGACTCTGCATGTGACAGATGTTGACACGTCTCGAAAAGTAAATGGTTGGAATCGGCACTTCGACAAACTGCCCGTGATTTTCGTAAAGCTGACTCTGCATGTGACAGATGTTGACACGTCTCGAAAAGTAGATGGTTGGAATCGGCTCTTCGACAAACTGCCCGTGATTTTCGTAAAGCTTACTCTGCATGTGACAGATGTTGACACGTCTGGAAAAGCAGATGCCTCTCCGATATCTAGAATTGCCTCTTCGATCTCTGAAATCCCGTCAAGTGCAGAGGTTGCATGTGACAAGTGCAGACAAATCTGGAAAAGAAGATTGGCCGTGGTTTCTAAGCAAGCCCAGCTTTTGAGAAAGCTAGTGCCTCTTTGATTTTTGAATTGGCCTCTTCAATTTCTGAGCTCACCTCTTCGATCTTTGAAATCTCATCGAGTGCTGATTTTTATAGAGGTACGCAGGACGTTCAAAGCACACTTGAATTTCTGCTTGTAGAAACTCCCTTCTTGCACTTCTACGATCTTGACTTGTCTGACCTCTTCTTTCTTTAACACCTCTAAAAATGTCTGGCCCCTCCGACCGTCATTTTGACTTGAACCTTGGTGAAGAAGCAGTCCCGCCTTCTCCAGACAACATATGGCGCCCATCCTTCATATCCCCTACTAGTCCTCTTACCGTTGGGGATTCGGTAATGAAGAATGACATGACTGCTGCGGTGGTGGCCTAGAACCTTGTCACTCCTAAAGATAAGAGACTGCTTTCTAGACGGTCTGATGAGTTGGCTGTTAAGGAGTCTCTGGCTCTTAGTGTGCAGTGTGCGGGTTCTGTGTCCAACATGGCCCAACCCCTATTTGCTCGAACCCGTCAAGTTGAATCGTTGGCGGCTGAAGTGATGAGTCTCAAACAGGAGATTAAAAGGCTCAAGCATGAGAATAAATAGTTGCACAAGCTCGCACACAACTATGCCACAAACATAAAGAGGAAAATTGATCAGATGCAGGAAACTGATGGTCAGATTTTACTTGATCATCGGAGGTTTGTGGGTTTGTTCCAACAGCATTTGCCTTCGTCTTCTGGGGCTATACTGCGTAGTGAAGCTCCAAATGATCAACCTCAGATACCTCCTCCTTTTGTGCCCCCGCCGACTGCTGAGGCTCCGCCGACTACTGAGACTTCTCCCAAACAGCCTTTGTGAAAGCTTCCTCTTGTATTTTTCTACTTAATGTTCCTTTTTTTTTTTTTATGAATGTAAAAATACCTTGCATATTTGTCAATGTTTCAAAAAAAAGATATCAAAACCCAAAAATAATTAAATAAGAAACAACCACATAAATTAAAAAAAAATTGACAATCAGGCAAAATGAAAATGCAGAAAAATGAAGGTTTTTAGAAACGCAAAACTGCTTGTGGAGTGATTCAAAAATCTTCCTCATTTGAATACATGGGTTGCCTCCCAAGTAGCGCTTGCTTTAACATCTTGTAGCCGGACGAAGAACTCATTCACTCCTCATTGGAGCCCACGGCTTGCAAGGAGATGTCCTCCACGGCATGCTCCTCAAAGTTCTCATAATAGGGCTTCAATCGGTGCCCATTCACCTTGAATTCATGTCCCGTTTTCAAGCTTTGGATTTGGACTACACCATGAACAAAAACATTAGTAATAACAAACGGTCCAATCCACTTAGAACGTAACTTACCGGGAAACAACCGTAAACGGGAGTTGAACAAGAGCACTTTCTGGCCTATGGAGAATGTTTTGCCTCGAATCATCTTATCATAGAAAGCTTTGGTCTTCTCCTTGTAAAAGCTAGCATTCTTGTATGCCTCATGCCATATCTCATCAAGTTCATTGAGTTCAAACTTCCTATGACTTCCTGCGGCATTTAGGTCCATATTGAACTTCTTGATGGCCCAATGAGCTTTGTGCTCCAATTCAACGGGGAGATGGCACGGCTTGCCATAGATGAGCCTAAATGGGACATTCCAATGGGTGTCTTGTACGCCGTACGATATGCCCAAAGTGCATCATCTAACCGTAAGCTCCAATCCTTCCTTGTAGGCCCAAAGGTCTTCTCTAGAATTTGTTTGATCTCATGGTTGGAAACCTCGGCTTGGCCATTCGTTTGAGGATGGTAAGGTATAGAAACCCTATGGTTGACATTGTATTTCCTCAATAACGCCTCTATGGTCCGGTTGCAAAAGTGCAATCCTCCATCACTTATGATGACACATGGCATGCCAAACCTTGCAAAAATGTTAGTTCTAATAAAATCTGCAACCACTTTAGAGTCATTAGTCCGGGTGGCTTTAGCTTCCACCCACTTCGACACATAATCAACCGCAAGCAAAATATACATGAAACCATACGAGGAAGGAAAGGGACCCATAAAATCAATTCCCCAAACATCAAAAATTTCAACATTAAGGATAGAAACTTGCGGCATTTGATCCCTAGCACCTATGTTACCCATTCTTTGGCATTTATCACATGTTAAGCAAAAAGTTCTAGCATCCTTAAAGATACTAGGCCAATAGAACCCACATTGCAACACCTTAAGTGTTGTTCTTTGTGTGCCAAAGTGACCACCACATGCATATGTGTAACAAAAACTTAAAATTGAACGAAATTCAGAATCATGCACACATCGACGTACAATCTGATACGGGCAAAATTTCCACAAATATGGATCATCCCACACATAAAACCGTGCATCATGCCTAAGTTTATCACGTTGGTGCCTAGTGAGAGTGCTTGGAATCTGTTTTGACACCAAAAAGTTCACCAAATCGGCATACCAAGGCTCACTAACCTTTATGGACAGCAATTGTTCATCGGGGAATGTCTCGACAATGGGTAGGGACTCCTCATTATGCACCATGCGGCTTAGGTGGTCAGCCACCACGTTCTCACTTCCCTTCTTGTCACGAATCTCAATATCGAACTCTTGAAGTAGTAACATCCAACGAATTAGCCGCGGTTTGGCTTCCTTTTTAGTGAGCAAGTACTTCAAAGCTGCATGGTCAGTGAAAACAATTACTTTAGTCCCAATTAAATATGATCTAAACTTATCTAAAGCAAAAATAACGACAAGAAGTTCTTTTTCCGTAGTGGAATAGTTCAAATGCGCATCATTCAACGTCCGTGAGGCAAAGTAGATGACATGCGGCCTCTTGTCCTTCCTTTGTCCCAAAACAGCTCCTAACGCATAATCGGACGCATCACACATAAGCTCGAAAGGTAGGCTCCAATCCGGTGGGACAATGATTGGTGCCGTGGTCAACAACTCCTTGAGTTGGTTGAATGATGTCGTGCACTCCCTGGTGAATTCAAACGCCACTTCTTTTTGTAGGAGACGGCAAAGAGGTTGTGCCACCTTTAAGAAATCTTTGATAAACCTACGATAGAAACCTGCATGGCCAAGAAAAGAACGAACCTCTCTAACCGAAGTCGGAGAAGGTAAGTGACGTACAAGATCTATTTTTGACTTATCAACCTCAATACCTTTTTCAGAGATTGTATGACCTAAAACTATGCCTTGTTTAACCATGAAATAACATTTTTCCCAATTAAGAACAAGGTTAGTTTCAACGCAACGTTTTAAGATCAAACTTAGATTATGCAAGCAACCATTAAAAGAATCACCAAAGACGCTAAAATCATCCATGAAAACTTCAATTATTTTCTCTACATAATCTGAAAATATGCTCATCATGCATCTTTGAAATGTGGCAGGTGCATTACATAAACCAAAAGGCATGCGACGATATGCAAATGTACCAAAAGGGCATGTAAAAGTAGTTTTTTCTTGGTCCTCGGGTGCTATGACAATTTGATTATACCCAGAATAACCATCAAGAAAACAATAGAAAGCATAACCCGCTAACCTCTCAAGCATTTGGTCAATGAACGGCAATGGGAAATGATCCTTCCTTGTGGTGGTGTTTAGCTTCCTATAGTAGATGCACACCCTCCAACTGGTTTGAATGCGTTGAGGAACAAGTTCATTCTCGGCATTAGCTACCACTGTCACTCTGGATTTCTTTGGTACGCATTGAACGGGCGAAACCCACCTACTATCCGAGATTGGATAGACAATTCCACAATCTAGAAGCTTTATGATCTCCTTCTTCACAACTTTCATCATAGGAGGGTTGAGACGGCGCTGAGCCTCTCGAGATGTTTTAGACCCCTCCTCCAAAAGTATGCGATGCATGCACGTAGTAGGGCTAATTCCCTTGATGTCGGCCAATGTCCATCCAATTGCTGTTTTGTACTCCTTTAGCACCCTCACTAATTTACTCTCCTCTTGTGCCGTGAGTGAGGATGAAATGATGACGAGCAATGTCTCATCCTCTCCCAAGAAAACATACCTTAAGTGACTAGGCAATGGCTTAAGTTCAAATGTGGGTGGCTGCACAACTGAGGGAAGCATTTTATTAGCCGAAATCGAACTTAAAATAGGGTCAAAAAACTTACCAGTTTGCAATGGCAATGACTCAAGGGCAGCCACCATCTCAATGATATCTTCACTAGGGGGCACGGCAATGGAATCCTCATGCATGCCGTGGGTTTCCTTGGTGGCTGTTTCAATGTTTTTCATGTTCTTTCCTTGTGCAATGACCAATTCAAGTGCATCGTCCTTCAAATTGTCAAAATGGTCCTGCGCCAAAGAGTCAATTATATCAATAGCAAAAAATGAATGATTTTCACTAGGAAACTTCATAGAATCAGAAAGATTGAAATTAATCACTTCCCCATCAAATTCCATCGTTAAAGTGCCATTAAACACGTCAATCTTTGTTCGGGCCGTTTTCATGAATGACCTTCCAAGGAAGATGGGTAATGAAGGGGTATGGTCCGATTCATCCATCTCAAGTACGTAGAAATCCGCCAGAAAGATCAAATGATTAACCTGCACTAAAACATCCTCCAAAACTACCTTTGGATAGGCATTAAATCTATCGACCAATTATATGATTACACCATCATTTTTTAACTTTCCTAGGTTCATAGATGCATAAATTGAATATGGCATGACATTTATAGATGCACCTAAGTCTAACATGGCAGATTCAAACCTAGTATTACCAATGACATAAGGAATCGTAAAACTACCCGAATCTTTGCATTTAGGGGGCAGTTTGCGTTGCAAGATGGCTGACACGTTCTCGCCTACTTTCACAACTTCCTTGGTCGACATCCTCTTCCTCGTGGTGCAAAGTTCCTTCAAGAATTTGGCGTACCTCGGGACTTGCTTGATTGCATCCAAAAGGGGTATGTTGACTTGAACTTTCCTAAATGTCTCTAGAATGTCCTTTTCAGCTTCTTCTTTCTTTGTTTGCTTGAACCTATTTGGAAAAGGAACATTCGAAGGAAAAACATTAGTAGGAACTGGATTTGACATGTTCTTACCTCTATTGGACAGATTGGATGACTTAGGATCACATAGGGCTTGCGGCAAAGGTGTTTCCACCTTTGCCGTGGGTGGTTTTTGTTCTTCCTCTTCAATCATCAACTCCTCCACCTCGTTAGAACGTGATTTGGAGTGTTGGGGTTCAGATCCTACGTGCTTCCCACTTCGCAAAGTTATAGCTTTTGCAGATTCGAATCCACCTTTTGGATTGACCACGGTTGAGCTAGGCAACTTGCCTTGCTCTCGAAACTGCCCCATAAACTCAGCAATTTGTCCCACTTGCTTCTCCAACTCGTCCACCTTTTTGTCCCTAGTTTGCATGCCCTGCGCCATAGAAGTTAGTAAATTAAAAATCTGATCATTATCAATAGAAGAGCCTGATTTTTTGGGTGGGTTGTGCTTGGGGTTGAGTTGGTGCAAACGGCTTTTGATAGAAAGCCGAGGGTTGTTGCCTAAATGTGCTTTGTTGTTGGCCTTGTTGGGGTTCTCGCCATTTGAAATTTAGATGATCACGCCAACCGGGATTGTAAGTATTAGAAAATGGGTCATTCCTCGGTTGGTATTGGTTGCCAAATCCCACGGCATTGAGGGTCTCCCAACCTCCATTCTCTATCAATTGTGGGCACTTGTCCGTAAGGTGTCCTTGCATGGAGCATACGCCACAAGCTGCCACATTTTGCACTTTTGGACCTTCCACCACCTGAGAAAGCAAAGTAATAAGGTTAGCCATTTGATTTTGAAGTTCGGTTATGGCACTTACCTCATTCACTTGGTGTTGCCGTGGGTTGCTCCTTTGTCTAACACCTTCGTATTGTTGGGCATTCAACGCTCGATTGGAGATTAATGTCTTGGCTGCTGAGGGGGTCTTGTCCACCAAGGCTCCTCCCGCCGAGGCATCTAGCATTTGACGTTCAATTGGTAGTAGCCCCTCGTAGAAGTATTGTAGAAGAAGTTCCTCCTTCATCTGATGCTGTAGACATGAAGCAACAAGAGATTTAAAATGTTCATAGTAAGTAGGAAAAGATTCACCTTCATCTTGTTGAATTCCACTTATCCTTTTTCGTAGGAGGATGACTCGAGAAGTTGGGAAAAACTTCTCCAAGAAAGCCCGTTTCATGCTCTCCCAAGATGTGACCGTTCCGGGAGCTAATTCATACAACCAATCTTTCGCCTTTTCCATGAGAGAAAAGGGAAAGGCCTTCATCTTCAATATGCTCCCGTCAACATTGATTGGAGTCATGCTTGAACACACCATCTCGAACTCTTTCAAGTGCTTGTTAGGATCCTCCATGGACAACCCATGGTACTTTGGAATGTGGTGTAGCAAACTTAACTTCAACTCAAATTCCTCGGTCTTTCCTTGGGTAGTCGCGGGATATTGAATACATAGAGGTGCGGCATTGTCCAATCCCGAAGCCGAAAGCTCCTTGATTGTACAATTGTCTTGTGTCATTGCTTCCTCCACTTCACCCACTCTTGCCGTGGGTTCCTCTTCCTCAAAATCAAGTTCGGCTTCTGAATTTGAACTTGATTCACTAGGTTCTGTATTCTTCCTTTTTCGTCTCAACTCTCGCTCAAAATCATCGTCAAAGTCCAAGATGTGTTCACGAATCGGATGAGAACTCCGAGTCATAAACTAGTACCTAAACCAAGAACCAAAACAAGGTCAGAATCTGGAACAAATTAAAACAAACTGAAATAAAACAATCCAAGGGACTAGCAATGTTGCTAATCCCCGGCAACGGCGCCAAAAATTTGATGCGAAATATATAAGCACACAAATTAAACCCTCTTTTTATCAATTGTAGCAAAATATGTAAGCAGGGATCGTTCTAGGCCGGGGATTAGGAGGGATTGCCAAATCACTTGAAACTGACTCAAAACGTAAAAACAAAGTTTATAACACTAAACTAGACTCACAGAATGCAAAACTAAACTATAAAACACCAAAACAAACCAAAAGACTCAAAACAGCAAATAAACACTCAAAACTGCCTTAAAAACACTTTCTGGGCAGTTTTGAACACCTAACACTAAATTGGACGAAATTGGGTTATGACTTGACTCAAGACACTTAAAAACACAAACTAAATTGATTTCTAACTAATCTAACACTTCAAAATAAATGGGGATTGAGTTTTGACGAAAATTGAAAACAAGAACAAACTTTGTAAATTGAACAGATTCTAAAACGAATTTGATAAAAGTGAATGGATGGAAAGCTAGCTAAGGGGTTCTTCTCCACACATGTTACACTTGCATACAAAACGATTTCCAATTACTTTTCGATAAACCATGAATTCCCAACACCCCAGATTAACCGTGAATTGCACTAATTAACCCTCATATTTTCCTTAAGTTATTGAATTGGATGAATTGCATACGACAACCCAAAGCTCCCCACAAGTTCCCTACATAAATTGCATAATAGAGATACAAGCAAGAATCATTAAGTTCTATGAAAAACATAAGCATTGACGAGGCACTCGTTACTATGAATTGCATGAAATTTATGCCAAGAATTTACTTAACGCGATTGTGACTAGCAACCTTCACTACTTGCGAATATAAGTTCATAACGATTAGGTAAAACTCCCTTATATTCTAGCATCAAATTCATGCATGAAAATTAAGCGTGCACTCTCAACCAACATACACAAATCAGTTTTTATACGAACAGATAAGTAAATTGAATTCACAGCTTATGAAACGCAATTAGAAGTAATCAAATCATATTGCAAGCATAAACATGGTTTCGAATTCCCCCTAGCCAAAGGGGGGTTTAGTTCCTCATACTTACAAAACAAAGAGTATTTAATTTAAACATTGAAAACAAGGGAAAGAAAACACCTAAAACGTTCCAGCAATCCTAACTCAAATGGCATGCACGTCCAAGGCTTCTCCTCCTTCCTCTTTGCTGCGGCACATGGTTTTGGGGACAGGTTTGGATGGTATTTGTATGGAGGAATGAATAGGAGATGGTATGGTGGTGTTTAGGATGGATGGAGGGTGTGGCAAAAGAGAGAAAGAGGGCTGAAAATGTGTTTGTGATGTAGTGTATAAATGTGTAGATGGGTTTGGCTAAAAGAATGGATGGAGAATGGGTGGTGTGGCTGATTGTGTTTTTGATGTAATGTAATGTCTAGTGTTCTTCCCTTCACTCCCTATTTATAGAAGCTCCAAAGCAAAGAATCACTCAAGTGGCTTCAATAAACAATACAAACAAAGACCAAAATGATGCAAAAACAGCTAGTTTACATGCTCTTTTATCATTGTGTCTTGCCTTTAACAAAAGGCAATCATTCCTCTTTTGCTAATTCAACTCCTTTGTAGCTGTCCATGTGCCTTCATTCTTCAATTTCTGATGCATTTGCCTTGTATTCCATCCCTTTTCCACATGTACTAGCTGTTAGACAACTTTCACACACATATTTTGCATCATTTCATCTTGCAAACATCAACTTTTGGCCACTTTACACCTCTACACACATGCTATGCATCATTTCAGCTTGCAATTATGTTTGTAGTTGCTGAAAATGTGAATATATCTTGTAAAGCAATCCAACAAATGGCATCTTTCACTTCTTTTCCTTTTAAATTGTTCCTTAAGTGTATGTATCTGCACACTTCCACACTTCAATTTCATTATTCAGATTTTTGTATGTGTTGAAACCCTTTTTAAAACACCAAAAACGTCCATCCCACTTGCTCCATATGCATGCAATCCATTTTGGCCCAAAATTGCTCCAAATTGCACCAAAATGCACTTTCTTTCCAACTTAGTTATTAGGACCTACAAACACACAAAAATAGCTTAAAACACTCTTATAAGCAATAACTAACTAAGTAAATGCAAGAAAACATGTTAACTAAGTCGCATAAATATGCTCCTATCAAGACTTCTTTGCCAGAACTTGTAAGCCTTTCTCGCTCATATGGCCTAGCTTCTTATGCCAAAAGTCTAGAGATGAGTCATCCGCATCATTCAACTCACCTTTCAAAACTTTGGCGTTTGACCGGTACAACGTACAACAAAGTCGTCCTCTTGCTACCACCATTAAGCCTTTAGTAAGCTTCAATTTTCCTTCGCCAATATGGTGATAATAACCTTGTCGTTCAAGGGTACCGATGGATATCAGATTGAGACGTATATCAGGAATATGTCTCACATCTTTTAACATCAATTGACAGCCAAGATTAGTTCTTAGGAAAATATCACCAATTCCAAGAATTTTGGAATAGCTTTCATTCCCCATCTTCACTATGCCAAAGTCACCTTCTTTGTATGTACTGAAGAACTCATTTTTGGATATAGCATGGAAGGAAGCTCCATTGTCAAAGATCCATTCAATGTCTTTGTCAGAATCACCCATATGCAGACATTCACCAACATACAATATTTTTGGTACATCACCACATATGATAGCGGTGGTATTGCCAGTATTATCTTTCTTCTTATTGTTTCCTTCCATTTGCTCTCTCTTCCAAACTCAACAATTTTTCTTCATGTGGCCTTTTTTGCCACAATGGTGGCATGTACCCTTGAACCTTGACTTGGATCGGCTAAGACTTATGCGATGACCTCTAGACCCTCTACTCTTGCTTCTTTCACGGTTTTCTGTGACAAATACTTGGTTGCTATATGTGCCAGAAGTCTTTCTCCTAATTTCTTCATTAAGCATGCTATTTTTAACATTATCAAGAGTAAGAACACCATTAAGAGCAGAGTTATTTGCACTCACCACAAAGGTCTCCCAACTGTCTGGCAAAAATCTAAGCAACAAGAGTGCCTGCAGCTCGTCCTCAATCGTCATGTTTATAGTAGCCAACTAGTTGATGATATTCTGGAAATTGTTCAAGTGTTCTACTACACTTAAACCATCCTTGTACTTCACATTGATGAGCTCTTTAATCAAGAAGGCTTTCTTGGCTGGGATCTTCATCTCGAACAAGAACTCAAGCTTCGTCCAAAACTTGTGGGCGTTGGTTTCATTAGACACATGGTGAAAAACACTATTGTCCACCCATTATCTAATTGTGCCAATTGCCTTGCGATTCATCTTCTTCCACTCGGCATCAGACATGCTCTTAGGCATATTGGCATCTTCTTCAATTGGCTCATGCAGATCCTTGCAATAGAGAATGTCCTCCATCTTTGGCTTCCATGTTACCTAATTGGAGTTGGTGAGTTTGATCATAGTGCCACTTCCTTCCATCTCGTTGTATAAGCCAATCGGGCTCTGATACCACTTGTTAGGAATGTCGGTACTACAAGATAGAGAATGCACAAAGTAAAGTAGAAAATGGACACCAAGAATTTACGTGGTTCGGCAATTTATGCCTATGTCCACAGAACAACGATCAATCTTCACTATATGAAAATGATGAGTACAACAAGAGTAGTCTTACCAAGCCCAAGACAAGACTTGATGGCTACAAGAAAGTATAACACATACTTTCTATCACTCTAAACTTCACTCACACAATGTGTAGTGGAACACTCTCACTCTCACTCTTGGAGTGGAACTCTAGCTTTGGACTTGATCCTTTTCTACTCTCTTATTTGCTAGCAACACCAACACACCTATTTATAGTTGGGTTTTTGCCGTCATACCCATTGCACACTGACTTTGGCTAGAAATGATAGCCACACAATTATACAAACTGCTAGAACTTTCTAGAATATGCATGCACTCCACCGACATGCATATTTGGACCAGATTTTTCTAGCATTTTCTAGCATCCATCCTTTATAATGGGCTGGACCTTTAATGTCCTTCATCATGGGCTGGACCCATGGTATACCAACAGTTACAACAACTCTTCGGTGTCCAGCTTTCAGAGGGTTAAGAGATATTTTGTTTGAAATTTGAACTCAAAATCTGTGTGATGATGTAAATGAAGTTTGTAATTTTCTCTTAGATTTGTATCTTTTGTAATACTCTGAATGAATTTTGTGATGGGTTTGTGGAAATTAAGATAGGTTGGTCAAAAGAAATTCTTTATAACTTTGGTTTTGGATTTGCAGGTAGTGCATGCAAAGTTGATCACGCTAGCCCTCCACTTCCATCCTCCAAGGCCTCTCTACTTTCAGTAAAATTTGGTTTTTATTTATTAAACTTAATTATTGTACCTGGCTTTTTTTATCCTTTGTACTAGTTGAGAAGTATTCGTATGGAGGTTTTTAATCAATTTTTTTTTCTTTTCGTTTTGGTCTTAGCTTGGTCTGTTGTGAAATTGCAGCTTTGTATTTTTTTTTTCTTTTTGTGTTTGTCTTTGAAGGTTAAAAAAAATAAAAAATTAATCTGTATCTTTGTATTTGTATATATATATATATATTTGGTCTCTAAACTTGGTTTGTTGCTGTTGTTATTCCAAATGAATTAAACTAATTAGGTAAGGAGAAGAATAGCATATACTGATCAATTTCAAAATTAAAAAAAAAGTCATTAGAAAACCAAAATCGAACCGAAAAAACTGAAACCAAAATTAAACCAAACCGAAAAATTGAAACAATACCAAACCGAACCGAGCAGTATATTCGATTTGGTTTTCGGTTTTGACAAAAAACGAACCGATTGAAACTGAACCCACACTTAAAGTTTGATACTAAACCTTTTTTCATGGGTATAGTTTATTTGGCCAAATTTAAATGTGGATTAATACATTAGGCACTTACTTAGCTTCTTGAGAATTAAGGAGAGATTTTTTAGTGTGCCAGGAATGCAGCCATGTATACCAAGTGTAACAATACAATTTATTGTAATCTTTTTTTTTAAGTTTCCAACCAATTATACTATTACACTTAATGTACCGAACCGTATTCCTAACACACTAAAAATCTCTCCAAATTAAGCCCTCCTCTTGAAATGTAAATTTCATGATTAGAATTCGCATTGTCATAATTAATTTGGTTGTTATATAACTTATATTTGCTTAGATTAGATTAGGTCTATATTTCTAGGCCTTGTCGTGGCTATTAGCTCCTGGGTTAGGCTTGTTTGTTGGACTTGGATGTGCTTCTTATGAGGCAAGTTTTTGTTTGTAGCTCGGCCGTCTTAGCCTCTGTAGACCTAGCAAAATCTTAAGCAGTCCATTAATATGATTAGCAATTTATTACCCACTACACCAAAAAAAACTTCTGCCTGATTACTGAGTTTAGGTGTGACGAACGTGACTTTTCCAAGATTAAGTTATTGAGGGGGGTATTGTCCTCAAAAGTTTGGGTGTGATGGAGAATAGCAAGGTTAGAAGCAGAAGGGCAGGCTAAAGTGAAGATGGCCTCCAAGAAAGCAAGAAGATTTATATGACTCGTGCCGAACTAGAAAAAGCTTTTAAAGAATAGAATATGAAGATGATGCCTTGAAGACGGGTCTAGTTTACTTTGCGGAGGGTGTCATGGCATGGGCGACAAGTATTGTCGCTGTGAATCTAGACTACTTTCAGACAGCCTCTCTTTTGCTAGGGTGCAATATTGTTCGAACAATTTCAAGCACCCTCTCTTTTGCTGCTTTTAGGGTTAGTTTGGTATTGTTGTACTTTTAAAAAAAATTGTTTCTGCTGTGCTGTGAAAATAAGCAGCTGTAAAATTAAGTAGTTCATTGTTTGGTAAAGCTTTTGTAAAGTGTTTTTTTTTTTTTTTAAAGTGTCTAAGTGTTTGGTAAACTTTTATACAAAAATGCTGTGAATATGTTACATAACTAAAAAAAGGTATAATAAAAAAGAGTATGATGATATAATAATAATTTTTTATTTATTTATAATTTATATATTTACTTTTTTTATTTATAATTTATTAAAAAGAGTATAGAGTATGGGGGTGTGATTAATTTATATATTTACTTTCTCTTAGCATGCATGTATTTTTTTTTTTTTAACATGAGAATTGTTAATTACATTTTACCTCAAAGTGTTAGTGTGAGACCAAATTTTTCAGGGCCGACATAATGCTGATCTGAATACAATTATCTCAAAAGTCTGGTCAATGACTCGCCAGCTTTGGGATGAACTATATTAGATGGAGGAGTGGTGCCACCATCACTCTACTCTAGGGCAATAGGTGGAGTCCTAAGCGACCCCATTGGATGACTATGCTTGTTTCGCAAGACACGCGATTTGATCTGGATATGGACGCAATCAGATCCTTTAAGTCATGAAGTTCCTACAATCTAGGATTTGGCATGCGCGACAAGTAATCATAACTCTTAAGAGGGTGCAATATGTACTCTTAAATATCCTCTATGGTTCTCCCAGCTTAGAACGAGGATTCTATCTTAAAAAGGTCTTTCTCCCCACGGTATAAATACACTCATCTATGGTTCATCTTTGGCAATGCAATCTAAGCACTTCAATTCTCATGCCCAATGCTTGTGTCTAAAATCATTCACCAACTTGACTATCCGAAAGTCTTTGGATGGCATACCTCCCTAGTCTCATGATTGGTTATGCTTATTTACTGTTTTGCAAGTTGCCTGAGTTTGTACTCACCCGCCTCTCACGGCGGTGCACGAATTTGGTTCCAATAATTGGTGTTTTTATTGATAGGACATTCTTATTCATATCGACCAGATCACTCTACCCTCTAGAAGCTATGTCCAAAAGATCATTATATGGTCAAGCCACAGACTCGAGCAAGGAAGATTCCTCTTTCATCGATCAGGTCTGGGAGGATGTACTGAAGATACGCACGTCAGTGAAAAATCTTATGAAGAATTACAAATCAGGGAATGGGAAAAACTCACCATGCTAGATAAAATGATGAGAATTGTTAAATACACCATTGTCGGCCTTGGAAACTCCACCGCTCAGGATCCTCCAAAGATAACTGGCCCATATCCGGGCAAGCTGGCTTAGGAACTCATCTGAACTGCCCCCCTGAGGAAGCTGCAGAAGAACCTGGGTTTGTTACTGCCCTGATATTTAGGAGGGAAGTTTTTCCCGACAGTCAACCAGGTAGGACGAAAAAATGATTACTTCAAAAAGGCATATAAGGGAAGGAAGATGATGCGTGGAGTGCATCACTTAAAGAACCTTGTCACCAGGCCAAAAATTACCTATTCACCTTCTAATGGTGTTCTTGTTATCAAATTACAAATCTCTTATGCCATGGTATGTAGGATTCTAATTGATAACAGGTCAGTAGGCAACATCCTCTTCACAAGTGAGACTAAAAGGATGGGTGTCCTCGACAAAGTGAATTTCAGAAGATCCCCTATCCAAACCCTTGATGGAACTTCGCTCAACAGTACGAAACAATATAGCTCAAGGCACAGGCAAAACCGTTTAAACATCTTATGACCTTCCACGTGATGGATAACCCATCCCCTTAGTCGAGAATGGCTGTACATCATGGACAAGATTCCCTCTACAGAAAAATTCATACCCCGTTATCCAAGTATAGAGTCGAACAACGAAATGTCAAACACTAGAGAAATTGAAGAACCGATGCTGAGAAGAATGACCTCTACTAGCTAAAGGTAGACCCTTGCATGCCACTCCAAGTGGCTTAAACAAAACAAGCACTAGTTGAATTAGACATGGTCTACGCGAATACAAGTCCATAGAGAACTCATTTCCTCACGCCCTAGCATAGGCTTATCTTCAAAAGTGATCCCCGGTGTAAGTTTTATATCATATTATCTTTCTTTTATATATATATATATATATATATATATATATATATATATATTATAGAACTACACCAGTGATTTGATTCTCCATCCCGAAGATATGTTGACAATTCTTCCCAGATTCAATAACACCCCCTTATCAATTAATCTTACTCTAATTATAATAAAGAAGTTTGATCTTTCAATATCCGTTTGATCTTTAGTTTTTGGTGATGCAGGTAGTACTCCACTCATCCCAAACAAAGCATAAACTTTGAAAACTTCAGACGAATGCAAGTCTAAAAAAGTCTAAAGTAACACTGTTAGATGAGCCTCTCTTAGCCTAGTTTGTCTCGAACGGTTAGCAGCTTGGGTGACTCAAACCGTAATAAGCTTGGCAATGATTGGCGGGCTACAGGCATAGGCACATGGCACCCTGACTTAGAAGTCCAATGTACCATCCGGCCTCCGGAAAGTTTATACAACCAACAAAATTGTAGTCATAATATTTAAATATGGGCTCTACGTCATTTAATGGGAATAATCACAAAGGCAATCTAAAATCCGATGATGGCTTTGAACTCCGACCCCGAGTACGACTACTTCTATCCTGAACCAGCATACTAGGTCAAGTTGTTATGCAACATCCTATGTTAACTGGTTTGAATAGGCTATCTAGACTAGGCAATCCCTACGAGGAATTTTATTCCAACGGAGCTCCGATTCGCGAAAATGCTTTGGCCAAGCCAGCCAAGGTAGTTTGATTGGAAACGCTCAGGTTTGACGTATAGGGTCTGACAAAAGGATTTAAAAAGCGTTTCTGAACCACATGTTGATGAACAAGTTTCCAAAAAAAAATTATTTAAGATTCATTGGAAACAGACATGCAATTAAAGCTGAGAGAGGTCACTCCCTCTAGCACCATGTTGCAAGTATTGAAACCTTTGACCCAAAAGAACTGGGGCAAGGTGTAAAGAAATCAACCCCTATTTATAGGATACCTTCAAGTACGATTTAAAGCTCTTAAATCTGATAAATGTGTTTGAATAAGTGCAGTAGCAAAAGTCTTCTCATAGGTTTATTATTTAATTCCTAGTATTGGAGTCATGTGGTACTCCGATTATCTCGATGAGGATGCTTTATGAATACTAAGTTTGGGAAGCGATGTTTCCTAAATCAATGTTGCCAAGGGAAGCTTTTGAGCTCTATCCTGAACCCATAAACTTACTCGTATTTCGCTCTACCACTTATTTCTCATATAAAGTTCGTTTACTTTAGAGAATTTTTTTGGATTAAGATCCCTCCATGAACAAGAGAAAGAACAAAGAAGAATTCATATTACGAAAGAAAAAGTTTGAAATTATAGAAGGGACAAGCCCCCTCTCATAGCTGGGGAAAACCTCAAAACCTAATCTCCATTTGTGATTTCTTTCCCTTTAGACAGGACGGAAGACTCTACATGAGTATCAGATGCTAGATCATCTTTGGGGTTAGATTCTTCTTGCTTCGCCTCTAAGTCCGAGATCTCGTTGAGCAGATGTTGTGAAGGAGGAACATTCATGTGCTTTTTCTCGTCATAAATTTTGTAGGCATCGCAACCTTTAGGGTAATTTCGCCAAGCATAACTAGTAAGATACCCAAGGTCATATCCCTCTTCGTACTCCTCTGCGAGCAACATCTTATGGTCATCTTGGAACATCGATATTTCTGAGACATACATGTCGGTAAGTTGCTGGAAATCCGTGATGCGCATATTCTTTCTTGGATCAGCTTCCTATCGAAGTTGCTTAACCTCTAAACGAAGATCTTTCTGCTCTGTTGCCCAAACATCTCGCTCCAAAGCCAACACGCCCTCTTATTCCTCTTTCAAGACAGCGAGAGCTTGACCTACCTTTACCTTGGTTTGTCTCTCCAGCCTCAAGTAATCTCTTGTCCTTGCGAGATCTTCCTAGTAATCCTTACCTTTAAGTCCTTGATTACAGCAACGTCCACATATCGGTGTATCTCTGCTTGATGAGCATCTTTCATAGCTTACTGCCTGACCCGTATGTTCTTAAGCTCATTCGGCTAGGATAGCAATTGATGTTCCACCTCCACTCTTGTTGCAGTTTCTAGACCAACAATCCGTTCAAGTTTTCAAATTCATCTCGTTTGTCAAAATAGGGCCATCTTCGTCCCAGGTTAGCCTGATATACAAAAAGTATGAAGGAAGACAATCTCAATAGCACATGTTAGCAAAAAGAAAAAATAGAAATGAAAGTTACCTGGTAACAACTTCCATAACATCGCATCAGGATTTCTTCAGGAGACGTACAAGCTTCTTTGTAGTCAATATGGGCAATTGTAGCTCCAAGGAGAGCACGAACGAAGTCAGTATTTAGAAGTCCGTTGACATCACTACGAAGGGCAACATGGCCAAGCCAGATCACAAGAGGAGGGCGCGTTGTTCCTTCAGATCGTGTTGGAACAACTGGCGGAGGGTTCTTCCAAGGAAAACGGAGATTGATACAAAATAATGAATGGTAGCTTTGCTTAACGAAGAATGAAGAGCTTGTGAAAATGTCAAATAAGGAAATTCAGGCTTAAGCTCGAGTGATGGAAGCAATGCTGGTCTTAAGGGTAGAGAAGATGAAGCTGATGCTTTGCTTACCAAAAAAAAAAATGAGGCAAGGATCCTTGAGATTAGGGAAGCTGGAGGAGTCCTCTTCCCCAAGACCTTCGAACGTGGCATTTCTATTGTGGAGAAACAACCAATGGTTGTGAAGAGGAGCAGCTGGGTTGCTTCCCGCTTTTTCGAATCAGAAGACGAAGCAACATGTGACCTAGAAGAACGGATATTTTTCTGGGCAATTCGGGCCTCAACTCACTTCGGCTCTATTATAGAGTTTTGAACAATAATTGATAGCCATATCCTTTCCCTAGTTAATAAAGCGTTCAGACGAGAGAAACCACTTCCAATTACGATGCATGATAGGAATTTGCATTGCTCAGTAAATCAGTTCTAGACAACATACGCTGATTATGGAACCAAATTCGTGCACCTGTGTGAGCGGTGGTCAAGCGCAAATCTTGGTGAATGCAAGCAACCTGCAAAATGGTGAAACAACCGTGAGCATAAAATGTCATTGTCATAGAAACAACCCACTTCTACTCTCACATAGGTGACCACTAAGTAAGAATACACCGCAATACTCCTCTTATTAGTTTACAAGATATATTGTTACTAAGTATAAATATACACCTTAAAACTTTTGTAGATAACACACTTCATCCATCATAGGAATGAAGTATATAGTGTGTTAACTTTTTTGAATCATGCCCACCAGTTTACCTATTGAACTTAGGCCATTAGATCTCCAAACACTAGTTTCCGCTCGGCTGATTCATTGGTTATGTTGGCTTTCACCTCATGCCCCTCAATGATCAACTTACTCTTTAGTCAATCCTTTAATAATTGGATCCACTACTAGGTTGCCTATCTTTAATGATGTGAACAATCCATCTTACGAACTTTTATTTCATATGAAAGTAGTTGTTTTCCAATGTTAAGTCCTCGGAACATAAGTTAGGACTTACACAATAATTTGCTAACACTTGAGTTGTTTTCTTTTAGTTAGACCTTCTATAAGTCCATGATGATAATTCGCTTTCTTCTAGGTCACAAGCTTATTTGAATTGATTCTTTTTTTGTGAAATTTCAGTTGTTTTTATGTAAAATTCAGTTAGACCTTCTATAGTGCTTCTTTTATATACATGTATTTTTATTTGCTTATATCCCTAATTTATATTGTACATTTATATGATACTTTTAGTTAGGTGTTGTTTTATTTTAATAATTTTTCCTTATGAGTTATACTTTGTAATTAGTAGTGCCAGTTGTTAGAGTGAAGTATGAATGCTAGGTAAGCACTCTGGTGAATATTAGATACTACATAACTGGGCGTGGCTAGCTAGAATATTGGAGGTGAAGTCTATGACAAGCTAGTTGTCAATTGGTGGTTACACTTCCATGCATTGAGACAAGTCACTTGCTGACTATGCTTAATTTCGCAGGAGGTGGAAAATGAGTTAAGCAGGAGTTGTTATGTTTTAAAAGCCATTTGTTACTTTAGGTCGACACCTCTTGTACGTGCAAATAAGTAGTCATCAGATGAGTCTAAGCTTATCAATTGCTACCGAAACCAACCAATTAGAGTCTTTGTGCTCGCCGCGTCTTTTTAGTATAAACAGGAGTAGTTCCTATTGTTTTAGAGAGAACGCTTGCATACAATTTTGTAGATGATAGATCTACCATTTTCCCCATTTTCTTTCCTTTGGATGAGAATGTTACCTTCATCATCATCTTGATTTTATGGCCATGTATCTTGACCTAGTTTTTTGTTACACTTGGTAGTCACTTGGTTATCTCACCTTTGCCCATTAATTTCATACAGTCATCATCGAATCGACTTGTCAACCTAGCATGCATTAGTGTAATTTTATCCATGCATAATATCTCACGATAGCCGCCAAGCCATCCAATGACTAGTTCTTGCCGACATATTTTTACTTAATCCCTAAATTTTGCTACCGCCCACTTTCTCTTACAAATAGGAAACATTCTTCATTCTTTTCTTTTGGAAACCACAGAAGCATGCAATGCATGCCTTACGTAGAGGTGGTTGTACATATATACATATATATAGATATATATTATATATGTACGCGAGTGTGTATATATTATATATGCTTAGAGAGAGATTAAAAATGAAAAGAGAGTGGAAGATACACATGGGATTATAAGTGATCAAGGAGCTTGCTCAAGTATGTGGAGCCTAGCTATTGCCATAGTGACGTTGGTCTTCCTTTTAGCTTTGGAATCGAGGTAGGGGAAATATGACAAACCTTTATTGAAATTGATTTTATTAAATTTCGTGGAGTGGTATAATATTCTTGATTTGTTTGGTTGCTTAATGTGGTTGGATGTTAACTGGCTAATTGCTTCAGTTGAGTGTTTACTTGTTATTTGGGTGATTTGGGTTGGAGATCAATGAATTAGATAAGATGAGTTTATGAACTTGGGATAGCTTATGGGAGTTAGTTTGTATAATAGAACATTTGAACCACCACTGTAATGGTAAAATGCATGGTATGGGACCTGCAGGTCCGCATGTTTTATTATATAAATTAAAGGGTGTAGCCGAAGAGGTTGCACTACAGTCATGCCTTGTTATCACTAATAATTTGATATTTGATTATTGATGATGCCATGATGCTTAATTTAATATTGTCAATTTACAGTGGTAAGATTATGTCCCTACTGAGCTGTTGAAGTTCACCCCTCTATTGTTATGCAGGTTTACGAACTAGACATTCAAGGGGTAGGCAGGATGAGATCGAATTAGATGTGAGAATAGAAAGTTTATTCATCTTTTTACTATTGGGTTGTAAAGAATTCTTGATTTGTTTAAGAATCATGAGTTATTTTTATAAGAGGAATTTATTTTTCCAACCCGTTTCAATTTCCTTTTATTTATTTAGTTTTTAACTCATGTTTTGGATTTGGGTTCGAGTTTTTTTTACCGACCCAAAGTCTGGGACATGACAGTAAATCTAAGAGAATAACTAATCAATTAGGTTTATTGGAGTTAAGATTAAGAAGAGTAGATAAACTAGTGAGGATGACCGATATCAAGTTAGTCCTACTTGGTTGACATGATTCTTCTATGCTTGATGGGTTTTAATGTGTTTAATTGTATGCCTTATCTTACCAATATGATATAGTTATCATATAGAGATACAAGAGTTGATACCTACCCACGGATTTATTCATACCTTAGAAAGAACAACCTTTAACATTGACATGGTAATTGGATACTAGTTGGTTCTAGGAAAAGTAATTAGGATCGTTATTGGTGAATTCATAACCTTAGCTTTTCTTGTGTCGTGTGTTTATTTTAATTAAGTGTCTTTTTTTTTTCTTGTTAATTTTAGTCTTAATTAATTACTCAATTATCCTTCAATTATTCAATTCAATTATCCTTTGTTTGTTTAATCAAGTCTAGCGTGGTTAATAAGTTATATTGGTGTTAAACAATCCATGTGGATCGACCTCGTATTTGCTTATATTACTACAATTGATTCGTACGCTTGCGAGTTTAATTTAGTTTAAATTAATTTATTATTTAGATTAATTTAAATACACATCAAAACCCACTTGGTGGATTAGGGTTCAATCATAATCTCTTTCAAACAAACAAAACAACAAAAAGGCCATTTGTTCCCACGCATGCATCCCAATACGTGTTGGAGCAACTTTAAAAAATATGAGAATAACAAAGAATTTCTTTGATAGTAATTATAAAGAAAATTACAACATCAATTATGTATGAGATTAATACACAAAACTAGAGAGATAGTTAGAAATATTTACAAAGTTGGAGATTGAGGCTTGGATATATGCATTGTCCTAAAGACATAATTTCGCTTCTACTTTTGTGCTTATAGTTCAGTAGGCGTCCATCTCCCAAGATTCAATAATCTATAATCCGAAGTCGAAACAATTCAATCTTCGAACTCTAGTGAACCCAATACATGTCGTACTCTCAAAACACGACTCAGAATTAAACAACAAAAAATGAGAGAAACAAAATGGAGAAATTCTATTTCTCAAGAATAAGATTTGACTCACTAATTCTCTATTTTACACAACCAGAATTCATGGGTTTATATAGAACTCAAATACTGCTTGGTAAAAGAAATGTAACTTTATATCTATAAACAGGAGACATTTGGCTAAGGGCTATCCATCAGTCCTTTATTCTTTTCCGCTTAAAAAAAATTCATATGCAAACCTTAGTGCCGCTTCAAAAAGAATGGCACCTTTTGAATATAAAATTATTTGATGTAAAAGGTTACATTCACATTTTAAAATTAAATATTATAACATAATAATTATAATATATAATTTTCGAAAATACTTACGTTAGTTTTCGTGTGACTTAATGTTGAAGTGTTGAAGTGTATTTTGGCCTCTAGAGTCAGTTATCATGTTCTCTAGGGATAGCTCTAGGCACTAGAGTAATTAGTCTTCTTTCTTTGATTCAAGGGATGTGATTGATTGGTGAGCTACCATGTTCTCTAAGGATAGCTCTAGGCACTAGAGTAATTAGTCTTTCAAAGTCTAAGTCATGGCTGAAGAAAGTTCTATAAACCATGATGAGGAAATCCAGCATAATCTCTCTCTAAACTTCTCAGATGTTGAGGTTAACACTAATCAATGTTTATGTTCAGTTCTCTTAAACGAGTTCAATTATCTTCCTTGGTCCCGAGCTGTTTCACTAGCTCTTGGAGGTAAAGGGAAGTTAGGGTTTGTAAATGGAAGCGTGGAAGCTCTAGACCGTTCTTCCTCTACATACGATGCATGGCTCTGCAAAGATCATTATCTTAAAACGAGCTGAGGAAGACAAAATTTATCAGCTGTTAGGGAGTTTGAGCTCTAAGTACGAGGACCTAAGGAGTCACATCTTGATGAGTCAAGACCTACCTACCTTTAATAATGTTTGTGCAACTATCCAACGAGAAGAAGCAAGGAAGAAGGTTATGAATGTTGATCAAATTACAAGAATTTAGAAGCCAAGGTATACAAGGGAAGAAACACACATCTAAAATGCAAATATTGCAATGGTGTTGGTCATGTGGAAGACAAGTGTTGGGAACTTCATCCTGAACTTAAGCCTAAGTTCAGCAAAGATGGAAAGATGATACCAAGGTCCTCACAACAATTTCAACCTCATTTCAAGGCACAACTTGCTGATGCTCACCCTCCTACTATCTCACAAGGATCCATGGAGTTCACTACCAATCCATTGTCACTGATCAATGAATTTGCAGCTTACCTACAAAGTATGGGACACGAAGGAGGCTCACATGGTCAAGGCAATGAAGAGGGTAGTCACACAGCTATGTTAGGACAGTTTGCCAGCTTTCTTGCTGGAAATGAGAAAGTTCCAAAGGGAGAAGCATCAGGTATACTCAAAGCCTTCACTACTGCCCTATTAACTAGTACTGAGACTGATTGTTGGATAATTGATTCAAGCGCCACAGATCATATGACAAACAAAGTTACAAATTTACATCATTTTAAATAAAAATTCAAGTCCCTCGCATGTGTCTGTTGCAAATGGAAAAAATGTCTTAGTTTTGGGAAAAGGAGAAATAAACTTACTCTCTCAAAAAATACCTTCCACTGCCCTCTATGTACCAACCTTTCCTTTCCAACTTTTGTCAATTGGAAAGATCACCAACACTCTAAACTGCCATGCTATTTTCTCACCAAATAATGTGATATTTCAGGATGTTCTCACCATGAAGATGATTGGTGAAGGGGTCTTCATAAATGGACTTTACTACCTGTGCAAGAATGCCTGTTTCACTCAGGCTTTTCAAGCTCAATCAAAGTCCATAGATGAAAACCAACTTTGGCATAGGAGATTAGCCCACCCCTCTGAAGTTGTCTTGTCTAAACTGTTTCCAAAATTTTGTAACCCTTATCCTACTTGTGATACTTGTCAATTTTCTAAGTTTACTAGGCTACCTTTTGGTAATTCAATGTCTAGGACAAGTAAACCTTTTGAAATGGTACACACCGATGTATGGGGACCTACAACTGAATCAATGGAAGGGTTTAAGTACTTTGTTCTATTTGTTGATGATTTCTTTCAAACAAGTTTTCTATATCTTATGAAATCAAAGAGTGAATCTTATGAAATCAAAGAGTGAACTCCCAACCATTTTCAAAGATTTTCACATGCATGTTAAAACACAATTTCAATCAAACATTAAGGTTTTAAGGTCAGATAATGGCACTGAATTTCTATCCAACAACATGCTTCAATACATAAGTTCTCAGGGTATCATACATCAAACCAACTGTGTAGGGACTCCTCAACAAAATGGAGTAGCCGAGAGGAAAAATAGAGATCTCTTGGAGAAGACTCGTGCTCTCATGATTCACATGCATGTTCCAAAGCAATTTTGGTCGTTTGCCATCCTTACTGCCACTTATCTCATCAATCGACTTCCAAGTCATGTGTTAAGGTTTAAATCTCCCTATGAAGTTCTTAAAGGGAGGAAAATAGATTTGACACACCTCAAGGTGTTTGGTTGTGCTTGTTTTTTTCACATCCAAACCTTGAACCGTGACAAACTAGATGCTAGGGCAACCAAGTGTGTGTTTATGGGATACTCGGCCACCCAAAAGGGATATAAGTGCTTCAATCCAGTCACTAAGAAGTGCACAATTTCAAGAGATGTGAAGTTCAAAGAAGACTGTCCCTATTTTACAAGTCAGGGGGAGGATTTAGTTGACATTTTCCCACTCCCTCAAAACTTTAATCATCCGATGTTGGAAGAAAGATCAGTCACTGTGAGTCCAGATTGTGAAGAGGTACAAACTGACCAAATTATTGCCAGTGAGAGTGAAGAAGAGCCCTACTCTGATCATTCTCAGTCCACTACAGAGTCTCAGGTGATTAAGAGAAACCCTCCTCGAATCAGAAAACCTCCAGCTAAGTTGCAAGACTATGTTACATATGCCTCACAACATCCTATCACTGAATGTATCAGCTTTAGTAAGTTCTCAACATCTCATGCTGCATTTCTTAGTGAAATTGATAAGCACTGTGAACCAAGAAGCTTTCAAGAAGCTTCTCTTCTCCCTTAATGGAAACAAGTCATGGCAGAAGAGCTTCGTGCACTGGAAGAGAATCACACCTAAAGTCTAGTTCAACTACCACCAGGAAAAAAGGTTGTTGGAAGTCATTGGATCTACAAGACAAAATTCAAAGCTGATGGATCTATCGAGAGACACAAGGCTAGACTTGTTGCTCAAGGTTTCACCCAAACCTTTGGAATAGATTATAAAGAAACATTTGCATCGGTGGCCAAGATGAACTCAGTCAGGGTTTTACTTTCAGTTGCAATCAATTGTGGGTGGTCACTTTACCAAATGGACGTGAAGAATGCTTTCCTTCACGGAGAGTTGCAGGAAGAAATGTATATGCAACCTCCTCCAGGCTATGATGGTATCAAAGGCAACATGGTTTGCAAATTGCATAAGGCAATATACAGATTGAAACAATCACCAAGAGCTTGGTATGCTAAACTCAGTTCTGTTCTAGAAAAGGCTGGATTCGTGAGAAGTAATGTTGATTCTTCGTTATTTATGAGAACTGGCACCAGTGGGAAGTTGGTGGTCCTTATCTACGTTGATGATCTTATCATCACTAGAGATAGTATCGTGGAGATTGAGGCACTAAAACTCTCACTACATCAAACTTTCGCTATCAAAGATTTGGGGAGGTTAAAGTATTTTTTGGGGATCGAAATGGCAACATCTTCAAAATGACTGTTTCTACATCAACGGAAATATGTATTAGACCTTCTTCAAGAAGCAAAAATGCTTGACTGCAAGCCTGCTATCACTCCTGTTGATTGTAAACTGAACCTCAGCATAGATGGAGAAGCCATGCATGATGTAACCTACTATCAACGATTAGTAGGCAAGCTCATAAACCTCACCATCACTCGTCCAGAAATCACTTATGCAGTGAGCTTTGCTAGTCAGTTTATGGACTCTCCCACTGTTGATCACCTTAACATTATTATGAGAATCCTTCGTTATCTCAAGGGTTCAATAGGGGAAGGAATTACTATGCACAACAATCAATCCACTGTCATTAGTGGCTACACATATGCAGACTGGGCAGGTAATGCAATTGATAAGAAATCAACCACAGGCTATTGTACATTTATTGGTGGAAACCTTGTCACTTGGAAGAGCAAGAAGCAACAGGTAATTGCTCATTCCAGTGCAAAGGCTAAGTATCGAGCCATGGTAACCACTGCTTGTGAACTCATTTGGCTTAAAGGGCTTCTTTCAGACTTAGGGTTTTCTAGTTCTACTCCTATGTTACTTATGTGTGATAATCAAGCAGCCATGCATATTGCTGCCAACCCTGTGTTCCATTAAAGAATCAAACATATTGAAGTGGATTGTCATTTCATCAGAGCTCAAGTTCAAACTCAAATCATCCAGACCATGTTCACACAAAGCCATGATCAATTGGCATATCTCTTTACAAAGGCATTGGCATCCACTCAGTTCCATCGATTATTAGGCAAGCTTGGCTCAGTTAACCTCCTCGATCCAGCTTGAGGGGGAGTGTTGAAGTGTTGAAGTGCATTTTGGCCTCTAGAGTCAGCTACCATGTTCTCTAGGGATAGCTCTAGGCACTAGAGTAATTAGTCTTCTTTCCTTGATTTAAGGGATGTGATTGATTGGTGAGCTACCATGTTCTCTAGGGATAGCTCTAGGCACTATAGTAATTAGTCTTCTTTCCTATCTCTCTTTTTTTCTCATATATATTTGAACCCCTTGTACATTAAACTCATGAAATACATTACAAATTAAAGCCATAATTTCTATACTTAACATTGTTTAGTGCATATACATCTCATATGGAAGCCTTTACATTTGCCTCCTGTAAATCCCTCTCCTTTGCATGTAACTGCACAATTGCTTGAAAAAATAAACCTAAAGCAAGGACCGTGGTATTTATGGCTCCGAGACTCACAAGTCAACGAATTCTCATCCTTCGACATATGTCCTGTCTTTCCCTCAGCTAACCCTGTTCCTGCCAAACATGCATCAAACCCATAAAAATCATGGTTTTCTATTGGGGTGTGATATCCACACACCCCATTTTACTTCTCGCACATCTTTTTAATTTTTAGTCGTCGGATCGGATGAATTGAAGAAAATCAACGGACAAAAATTATCAAGGAGTGTGTGAGAAGTAAAATGGGGTGTGTGGATAGCACACCCCTTTTCTATTTCATCAACTGGAGAAGGAGTACATCGAAACTTAGAACTTCTTTCAACGTATATAAATTTTATGTCATTGTTAGGTAAAACGACGAAGTTAAGATGAGGAAAGAGAAAGATACCAATAGCCACCAGAAGGACGACGAGGATGAAGACAGTTGAACACAAACGTCCGGAACACTTCATCTTGAAACAAATGAAATAAAAAAAGAGTTATTCTTTCAAAGAATTAACCTTGAAGGTCTTTATATAGAGTTGGTATGAACAAATTTAAGTGTATGATCTCTAAAATGAGTTTCGTTGTAAAAATAGAGAGCTTAGGTGAAATTTCAACTCAAATAGGCAAGAGAAAAACTCTATTTTGGCTTATCAGTTTTTGGCATCCTACATTTGAGGAGAGACAGTGGCTCTATTTCTCCTCAAATTAAAATATTGCTTTTTTAGGTTATTGAGGTGTTCGAACTCTAAATTTTTAGCCTATTCCTATGCATCACCCTACTCAACCTTACCACTAGACTAACATAGTTGAAATTGATATGTTACATTGTTAAAATGGTTCCTACATTTTCCTATCACAGTTGTGGATGCAGTTTTTATGGCCAAATGGCCCAAATGAAATATGGATTAATACTTTAAGCACTTAGTTCCCTGTGAATTAAGTAGAAATTTTGCAGTGTGTATACCAAGTGTAATGTGGAGCCAAAATAATTCTACAAAATCATGAAGGTGACACGTGGATTTTTAGACAAGAAGGACGAGATTACCGTCAAGGCACATGGGAATTCTCATCCGCAGGCAAAGGACAATAACGGCTCAATTAAGGAGGAGTCAAAGGTGACCAATATGGAATTTTATTTCATATTCCTCTCATCACTCTTCATCAATCGCTTATTAATTTTATTCAAAAGGTAACTCCTAAAACTTCCTATTTAAATTAGGAATAATTGCCATGTTGATTGCAAGATATTATTTCACATAAGATCTTGCAATTATCACCCAAATACACCATAAAGGGTCGGCCACTCTCGCATAAATACCCCACTTATCCCACCTAAAATGCCAAATCATTTGCTACCCACAAACTTTAGAATACATTCTTTTCATAATTCTAACTTTGGCATCGGAGATTCTTCGGCCAAAGCCCCCATTCATCTTGGGCGTGTGAGGTTTTTGACCTTAATCTTAGATATTATTATTTTGCAAGTGCATTTTCATCAAAGAAGAAGATGGCGGAAGTTTGCATCCACATGTAACAATACAATTGGTGGAAAATGTGGTGTCAACAACATGGGTTGCTAATGGAGTTGGTTGCTACAATACTTTTGTAGTTCTTGTTGAGTAAAAATGCGCGAGTTTATCTCTTTTTATCCCATATCTTACGAAATTCAATTGATAGACGTAGTTTCAAACCAAACTACAATATTAAAAGCACCAAACAATACATACATTTAGGAATTTTTATCGCACTCCAAAAATATTATCAAACACTTAACCATTTAGCAAGTTGGCTCTTTACCACAGTGGTGGAAAAGTGTTGGGCCCTTGCATGACGGTGTGGATTCAAACCACATTGGTGGCTAATCTAACATCTAATATAACAAAATCTATTGTTTGACCAAAAGAAAAAAAACACTCAACCATTTAATTTTTGAATTTTTTTTACATTGGGAAATAGTGTATGATGGTGAATGCAGATAACAGCTCATGTACTCATTTTACAACTTCAGCATTTCTTGGGAGCAATGTTTTTATAGCTTTAGCAATAGAAATGAACACTGGATATCTAAAATAGACCAAAAAAAAAGGGAATTTGTGTTGAAGCCAAACAAAATGGATAAACCTACCTTTCCATGTGGTGAACAGTTGAACCAAAACCTGTATGAAGTTGCTGAATGCAAGACAACCAAATAAAAGATTTGCTATATTTAGAAGGTAATTTTCGGGACCTTAGTTTTCGGATCATTAGTGCGGAACAATGTAGACTATTGGATCTAATCTCAATTGCTGAAAGCAAATCAATCAAAGCATGCTTACTATAAAAACAGTCATAAATGACCCTGTAAACGAGAAATTTTAGCGAACGAGGATAGAAGAACACTTGTACAAAATAAATGCTTTCTATTAATGTAAATGTAGGGTTACAATCTCTTTACATTTTTTAATCCTCTGATTCAATATTCAACTGTAAAGTGTTTATGTAAGGGGTTTTTGATCCAAGGGTCGTGACGACTTAACTTAGAATGAACAAATGACGCAAGGTTTGGCTTGTGAAAATGGTAGTATCGGCCCATGTAATGATGCTTGATGATTCTTCAAAGGTTTGATGAAGAACGCAGAGAGTTTTCTGAGTGTTTGAGAATTTGGGAGTTTGGGGGCTTGAGAGCTTCAGCTTCTACGTGTGAGAATGATTTTCTAGACCCTTTATTTTTCTTGGAGCCTCGTATTTGTAAGCTCTCCAAGTCTTGCCTACAACTCTATTTGGCCTTGATTGTGGGCTCGATTCGTTGATGAAAGAACTAAGACTTGATTTGTAGCTTGGTTCGTGATTTAGCATTTTAAATCAATTAATTTGTTTTAATTTAAATTAAATTAATTAAAGAATTAATAAAGATAATTCCTTAATTACTTTTCACCAAATGTCAACACGTGTCACTCTGATGACTCGTCTGGTTTTGACGAGTCAAATGTCATGTGTATGATTTGTGGGACACATAGTGCATGTCACGTAAGTCCTGGCATGACGAAACTTTAATTTGTTGGTGAACATTTGTTTTCACCGAAATCGATGTCTACAGACTCGTCAATAAAAACTCAGTGCACATGACAACAATATATTTTTGAACATAATGACCCATCTCAACAACAGTTATATATATAGCTTCATTAATCTTGTCGTCTCCTCCTCTGCCCAAAACTCTTCCGTGAACAAATTCAAAAACTTTCAATCAAGTTCCATACCCAGCTCTCAAAACTCAGTCGAACTTCTCCACTGCTTATTGTCCCCAGTGGGCTTTCCACACCGCTCTTTAGAAATTGACGACGAAGTATCTCATTCAAACTTCACTCAAAATTCGTTCCAAATTTGTTGAACCGATTCAACACAAAAGACGTCTACTTGCTTCCTCCAAGTTGAGGTCAAGAGCCTTTGCTTCCTCAAATATTTGACGTCATGCTTTCTTCCTCTAAAGTGACTTTGAAATTTGGTGAGTTTAAAATTTTGGAACCCTAGTAAGTAAATTTAGTTATCTATGTTAAATTAGTTTGGTGCGTATGGTTAATTATGCATGGTAGTTGATGAAATTTGTGGAAAATTGGGGAATTTTTGGTTCGATGTAGGTTAATGCACTCTTGTTGACAGGTTAATGTATATGCGTTGGATTGTTGAATTTGGTTGTGTTGAAGTTATATTGTTGACTTGGGGTTGAGTTGTGTTGATAAAAACTTGTTTAATTTTATAAATTAACTTATGTTTGCTAAATTCATGATACTTTATTCATAGTTGATGTATTATTATGAAAACTTGTTGACAGGTTGTGTTAAAGGTACATATTGTTAAATTTGGTTGTGTTGAAGTTATATAGTTGACTTGGAGATGAGTTGTGTTGATGAAAGCTTGTTTAATTTTTTTTTAATGAACTTCATGTTCCTAAATTCATGAAGCTTTGTTCACAGTTATGTATGGTTATGGATATTTGTTAACATGTTGAATTGGGTTGAGTTTGAGTTATATCGTTTACTTTGGTTTAATTGTTTTGGTAAGAAATTGCTAAAATTTAAGAATGCTTGTACTATTATGTGTACATGACATGGAAAATCAGGGGGTTAAACTAGCCATATGAGAAAAAGAATCGTATAGGGGAAGTGTGAACAACCTTTCCCAAACTTCTCATGCGTTAGGGCTTATGTGGCAAAAGTTTAATAATGCTCAGAAGGCTGCCTTTAGGGCTTCATGCATCGAGTACTTAGAAAACGTTGACAAACTACCCTTTAGTTGTCAGTTGGTCAGGGTCGCAAATCAAGAGGCAAAAGATTTAGGGGGACTGAGCTATTTAATTGGCTGTGAAGTTACATGTTTCACCAAGAAGGACTTTTGCTTGATCACTAGGCATAGATGTGACAAATTGTACTACATAAAGGTTGCCCCTTCTGAGATTAGAAATTGAAGGAGCATTTTCCTTAAAATTTTGGGTATGGTGGAGAGACCAGCAATGGTAGGAAGGAGAAGGGCAAGGCTAAAGTGAAGACGGCCCTTAAGAAAGTCAGCCTGAAGATTTCACTGACTTACAACGAACTAGAAAGTGCTTTTAAAGAATGCGAACACGAAGATGATGCCTTGAATATGGGCTTAGTTCACTTTGTGGAGAGTGTCTTGATAGGGGCGAAGAATAATGTCGTTATGAATCTTGACTACTTCTACCTCATTAAGGATATGGACAGGTTTAATGATTGTTGATGGAGTACAATATTGTTTGCACAACTTCAAGACAACCTCTTTTTTGCTACTTTTAGGATAAGGGAAGAGTGGTAGGGGGTGTAGACGGAGATGATGAGAAGGAAGAAGAAGGGAAGGCAAACAAGAGGGGGCAGATAGCCAAATGGGGCTGCAAAGCCTTTACGTATGCTTTTCAAGTACTATATATATGTTGCATTTATAGTTAATATTGATTATATACTATTGGGATTGAGTACTAGGGGTGGGTTCAAAAAAACGAAAACCGAAAAAAACCAGATCGAACATCAAATCGAAACTGAAAACCAAAATAAATAAATAAATCAAAAAAGAAAAAACCGAACTGAAACGAACCTTATTGGTTCGGTTTCGGTTTTGGAGGTTCAAAAATCGAACCGAATCGACTCCCTTTACACTTTATGAATGTATGCCCATGATGTTTGTTTTATGAACCTTTGTTGCCAAGTTTGAAACTAATCTAGGGCTTTTTCAAGGAGCATACTTGGTTCAATTAGGGAGGATATTTCATTGGTTATAGAAGAAAGTTTTGGAAGGTTTTGGAACTTGGAAGAGCTACTCTATTTGTTTGCCTTTTGAAAGGATACGGTAATAATTTTTCTTTGCAATTGAGGTTGTTGATAGAATATGATTGTTTTATATGATATTGTATATATACAACTACCTTCCCACTTTCCACTTTCCCCTTTTGTCGTATTATTAGTCTACTCATGCAATGCTCTTTTCTAAATTCCATGTTAAAAATAGATCAAGTTTTATAAAATAAAATAAAAGTCGAAACCGAACCGAACCGAATGAAACTAAACCCATCCCTTTTGAGTTGCTTTATTCAATAAAATATATTTTTCCTTTCACTTCAACCTAAAATTATACAGTATAGGTTGTGTTTTTTCCAGACAAATAAAATTACGAAGAAGATAGTGCTCTTACTATGCATCCGAGTAGTACACCTATTACCTATTCAAAATGTTACCAAGGAAATATTTAAATATTGATGTGCTCTCACAGTTTTTTCTACATTTTCTAAAGCAAAAACAACTAATATTACAATAGATATCCACAATTACAGCTTAAGTCAAGACAATTAAAAGTACCATATGTCCCAGTGATAATGTGACCAATAGAATTGATGGTATAAGCTATGAAATTAGCTTGGACGTACTTTATTTTTAACATAAAATTGTTAATTACATTTTACTTCAAAATGTCCGGTATTTATACAGGTACTCCATATATGTGTTATAAAATAAATGGAGAGACATTAAAAATGTATTGAGGAAACTTGTATTATGATATATTAAATACCGCATGAATACCTAGCACATGAAAAAATATCTCATCGAAGCATAGACGTGGTTTTCAAAATTGGCCACTATATATCAATTTTATCACTATAAATTTAGATATACCCTTTATGTTTAAAATCACATCAAGTTAAACTTCTCTCTCATTGGCTGTCTGTTGGAATTGGAATCGTATTTTAAAATTTAGAAGTTGTTATACATTTATTTTTGTTAACAAATATTTTTTTGGTTTTTTTTTCTCTCCTTTAAAAAAGAACCAACCGATGGCTTCGTAACGGTGGTCCACCCTTTCAGAGGCCAGGAATAATTATTTTTTGGGTTTTTATCACTAATGGTCCCTGAGATTGACCAAACTCATCATTTTGGTCCCTCGCTTTCAAAATTAATCAATGTCGTCCCTGACATTTACCACTGCACATCAATTTGGTCCTTTCGTGTAGATTCCGTCAACTTTTTCTGTTAGTTTGCATGTGGGACCCACAAATCCAATAAAATTGTGACACGTGGATTACACAAAAGAAGGGTTTTTATCATAAATTGTCACTGACATTGATCAAACTCCTCATTTTGGTCCCTGAGTTTCAAAAATCAATAAATTTGGTCCTTGACTTTCACTACTGCACATTAATTTAGTCATTTCGTTAAAATTTTGTCAATATTTTTTGTTAGTGTGATAATATGATCCCACTAGTCCTGACACACCCCGACCTAGAATGTCCACTTGGACTCCGAATCGAGCTGTGCTGGCGGACTGATAAAGCAATAAAGTGTAGTGATGTGGAAAATGTGAATAAATTTAAACCTAAAAGTGCCTAAATATAAGAGTGAACTTGTGAGTGGGAATGAACTCATTTCTCACGTGATGTCAAAGCATAAGTAAAGTACAGTAAAGTAGGATGAGAATTATACCGTCAGTAGTATTCCCACAACAACAGTTTGCCAAAAATCCTCGTCGACACAAAAGCTCAGCCACTAAAACCTGGAGGGGCGAAAAACAAACGTATAGTAAGAAAATACTTACCTTATCTTGCAAAATCTCAAGAATTCAATATGGCACAATATTTCGTAAATAAACACATGACGTCCGTATTCACATAATCTCGCATAAATAAACATATCATATCGAGTGCTCATCGACACATGCTGACACACGAGTTCATGCAGAGATATTCTAACATGAACAAGATTTGATGTAACAATGATATACGCTCTAGTACTACAATCACGTGAAGACTAGCTCTATGCGCATCACATACGAGTCCTAATTGCCTATAGCAATCTAGGACAGGACTGGCACCTACAATGGATTCAAAGTGAGCGTACGGTGCGATATGCACATACACGTGAAAGACTGACCCTAGCCCGGGCGAGTACTAATACTGGTGCAGCAAGTGATAAGCAGATAACATAACTAAAATCATACAACGGTAAATCAATAATTTATGTCGACATAATACTATTCCATAAACATTAATCATGGCCATAAATATAATTAAGGCATCCTCTAATAGTATTGTTACATGTGCATCCCGTAGGATTATTTCATAATTTCCCAACAATAAGACATTTCTTATAAACGTTAATTTAATTATGGCAATCACTTAGAAAAAAAATTAGGATAAACGGTCCTCGTGGTGATACTCCATTAGTAAATTTAGTCCAAAAGTAATTTTCCGTTAAATGTCCGTTAAATACAGGATAAAAATGTAATTTGACCCATACACCTTCCTCTTCCCTCTCTTTATAATTTCACTTTCTTCCATTTCAGGATGATGTATTTTGCATCTTGCATATCAGCAAGCACATGGATTTCTTCAATTAGACCAGCATATGGATCCCTTCATCGAAGTGGCCAACCTCCATCCTCACCAATCAAAACCCATCTACCCATTTCTTAGTAGAAAACTCAAAATCAAACCCTCAGTCGAACCATAGTTACCTAGTTCATCAAGAATCACAATTTCAAACTCCAAAACGCTGCTGGTGTTCGCGTCCGACGACGGCATGTTAATCCACGCCGTCCACAACATGTTTCTGGGTGTGGGATTGGGGCTACTATGCACGGTGATGAAGTGCGGCGACATCATATATAGAAGCACTAGTCCTCAAATCTGATGACTTGACGCTCATGGCCCCCGGTGTTATTCTGGTTTTGGGCGCCCTGTCGTATTTCTGGGCCGCCCTCGGCGTGACTCCATGTCTCTTTGACTTTTTTGTGGTAGCTTTTATTGAAAGGCTCTTCAAACCCACTTACAAAATGGTACTTTAGTTGATTTTTGTTTAAATTATGGGTTTTGATTGAAATTCTGAAGTGGGCTTTGTGTTGATTGTTGTGGGTTTACAGGATATTTTGTTATGGGGAAGAAGGTGTTGATAATGCAAAGTACAGTATCCCGAAATAAAAGACTGAAAATGCAAATTACAAATAGATCAGAGAGATGAGGAAGAAGAAGGTGTACACATGTCAAAGTACATTTTTATCCTTGCATTTAATGGACATTTAACGGAAAAATCACTTTTTGACTAAATTTGCTAACGGATTACACCACAAGGGTTTAAATCCTAATTTTTTTACCACAGGGGCTATCTTTCGATTACCTTGTCATCACAAGGACCATTTATCCGATTAGGCCATACACACACACACACACACACACACACACACACACACACACACACACACACACTATATAAAAGAAAGACTCATTCACAGTTACTTGTGATGTCACATCCGTTCGAGCTAGAAAGGTCGGTGTCTCCGATAGTGATCGCACCTAGGCATAATATTGGGACTCATTAGTAAAACTCCACTAAGACAATTAGACTTGGGAAAACAGAGTGCGGATTTGGAATCAGGACGTCGAAATACACTAAGGAGGGTTCCCGGCAAATTTTGTAAAAAGTCAACGGTCAACCCTAAAAAGTCAACTGAGACGCCTCGGTAGTCAACTGCATTTAAACTTTAGAATTTCACTAAATAGATGTTAAAAACAGACTTGGGGCATCAAAATTAGCCTATGAGGGGTTCCGAGAAAATTTCGAAAAAGTCAACAAAGAATATTCCCAAGAATATTCCAAGGGAATAATCCCTCCAATTTCATAAATGCATCTGGGCCGGATCTGACCCACGAATCTAGGCTTGGGTCATGGGTCAACGGCCCAAAGGTTTGGGCCAGATTTTCACTTTTTTTTTTTAATCCGATCACCGCTTCTGGAAAAACTCAGCCGGAGAACAAAGCAAGGTCTGATCCACCACAAATCTTCACTAAACCTAATCACCCAATATACCAAATTGAAGATCAGTGAACAACAATTTGAAATGTACCATTAGTTTCCTTGGCCATGGCCGAATTGGCCGGAAAATGGCTCGAACTGGATTCCTCACCGGAAAACTGGGGAAATTTCCCTATGCCATTTATGCATCAAAATTTCACCCATTCATGCATGTAAGCTCAGCAATCACATTAGAACATCAAAAGGGAGAGAAAGAAGGTGTCATTGAGGCTTACCTAGGCCGAGATCGTGGAGAACTCACTGGAATAACTTCGAGAACAGTGGTGGTTCCACGGTGCAAAGAAAGAGAAGGAAGGAGGGACCTCCGCCAGGTCTGGGTTCGAGATGGAGAGGTCTCGAGGGTGGTGAGGTCACTGGAGAATGAACCAAGGTGGTGGAAGTCACGGTGAAATGCGTTGCTAAGAGAAAGAGAATGTTCCAAAAGAAAAGACAAGAAGAAAGAGAGAGATCTAGAGAGAGAGAGAGAATCAGGAAGAATACCCCAAAAATGGGGGGAGGTTGCCACGTGTCAGCTAAGGAATGGTCCTAAGTGGAAAAGATCTCGTAAAATTACCAAAATACCCTTACGTTTTGAATTTCGTAATATCTCTGTTTTTGTTCTAAATTCAATTCCGCTTACGCGTACGTGTTCGTACCATCTAGTACTTCACAAATACGCTAAAAGAATATTTCGTACGTCTCACTATATGCTGGTCAACGAAAGTCAACGCTCTCACCTCTAAGGGCATCTTCGTCAATTCATTCTTTTAAAATTAATAAAATCGTAAAATTAGGGACGGGTTGGCACATGTCTAATCATATGGCGCCACATGGATTAACTAAAAAAAAAGATTTAAAACTAAAAGTACTATAAGAAATTAAAAACAAAAACTAAAAGAAAAAAAAAAAGACATCATCATCTTCATCTAGGTATGCTCAAAAAGAAAAAGAACGCACCATGACACAACTAAAGCTCTTGTCCTCCGTGAAGTCACTTCTCATTCTCTCAAGTTGGTTATAATCCTATCAAATTTGAATTGAATTTGGATTCAATTTTATCGAATTTAGATTGAATCGTATACATCAACACACTAACAAAAAAATATTGACGAAATTTTAATGGAAGGACTCTATTGATGTGTGATAGTGAAAGTCAGGAACCAAATTTATTGATTTTTGAAACTCAAGGACCAGAATGAGGAGTTTGATCAATGTCAGAGACCATTTTTAATAAAAACCTTTCATTTGTGTAATCCACGTATCACCATTTTATTGGATTTGGGGTCCCACATGCAAACTAACAGAAATAGTTGACGGAATCTAAACGAAATGACCAAATTGAAGTGCAGTGGTGAATGTCAAGGACGACATTGACTGATTTTGAAAGTGAGGGACCAAAATGATGAGTTTGGTCAATCTCAGGGACCATTGGTGATAAAAACCTTTATTTTTTTGTTAACTTAATATTTTTTAGAATTAGTTAAATTATGATTTAACTGTATTTATTCTAAAAATAAAAATAAAAGATGATTCTTTTATTTTTAAACATACAATATTATCTACACTAAAGGGGTGGTGGTAGGTTAAGCCTCACAATGGGCTATCAATAATGTGGTTCAAATTCGTCTTTGGCGAGAATCGAACCTAAGACCTCTCACTTACAAATGAAGAGAAATGTCACTAGACCGAAGACAATCCTTTTATTTGAAAAAAAAGGTAACAGTGTATTGCATTCACTAATGCAATTTTTTTTTTTTTTGTCAAACAATAGATTTTGTTAGAACTCAATACCTTTCTACTATTATGGTAAAGAGTCACTTGTATGCAATGATGTTTTTAGTACAATGGTTTTTTTATTGCAAAATAACTCATGTGCTGTTAACGCACAGAAACAATACAAGGACAGAAACCCCCACATTGAATTAGGGTTCAGTCATTTCTTCTCTTTCAAACAAACTAGACAAAAAAACAAGGTCATTCGTTCCCATGCATGTATCCAAACATGCGTCAGTTTTTGTATGGCTTAACATTTTTTAGTGCATACACATCTCAATCGGAAACCAGTGCATTTACCTCCCATAAATCCCTCCTTCTTGCATATAGCTGCACAATTGCTTGACCTAAAGCAAATGCCGCGGTATTTATGGCTCGAAGACACACAGGTCTTCAACGACTTCTCATTCTTTGATGACTTCCCTTTTGTCTTTCCCTCAGCAACCATTGGCCCCGTTCCTATCAAACACGCATCAATATATCAACCCATAAATTCTAGTTTTCTTTTACATCAACGGGAGAATGAGTATTCAAAATCATAACTTCTTTCAACTTATATAAATTTTGTTTCATTGTTAGGTATAAAGATGAAGCTAAGATGAGGAAAGAGAAACATACCAATAGCTACCAAAAGGAGGAGAGGATGAAGACAGCTGAAAACAAATGCCCAGAATGTTCCATCTTGATTTTATGTGTCTATATGGTTGTGCACGCGTGTGAAACAAATGAGATAAAAAAGAGAACTGTTGATTCAAAGAATTAAACTTGAAGGTCTTTATATAGAGTTGGTATAACAAAATTTATGTGTATTTCTGTAAAGAGCGTTTCTTGGTAAAATTAGAGAGCTTATGGAAAGTTTGAGCTCCGAGAGGCAAGATAAACCCTATTTTGGCTCAACATTTTTTGTCATCTACATTTGAGGACAGACAATGGCTCTAATTCTCCTCAAGTTGAAATATTGCTCTTTTGTTCGGTTCCAAAGGAGGAGTTCGAACTCTGAATCTTTAGCCTCTTCCTACACATCACCCTTCTTACCCTCACCACTGGATTGACTCAGTTGAAATTGATATATTACATTGTTGATATGGTTCCTACATTTTCCTATCAGAATTGTCTCTTTTTGTTTTTTTTGTTTTGTTTTCAAGCATGTATATTTGATTTTTATTTTATTTAGTTTGATACTACACCTTTTTTTTTATGGGTATAGTTTTTTTTGGCCAAATTAAGATGTGGATTAATACTTTAAGAACTTACCTAATTCCCTGAGAATCAAATAGAACTTTTTCGGTGTGTCGGGAACACGATCCAGTAAACCAAGTATATGAATACAATTGGTGAAACTTTTTTTTTCAAGTTTTCAACAAATTGTATTATTACATTTGGTGTACTGAATTGAATTCCTGGCACACTGAAAAACTCTCAAAATTAAGCCCTTCTCTTGAAATTATGTATTTCATGATTAGAATTTGCATGGTCATAATTGATTTGGTTGTTACATAACTTATATTTGCTTAGACCTATATTTCTGGGCCTTATCGTGGCTCTTGGGTCTTGGGTCTTGGGTTAGGCTTGTTTGTTGGGTTCAGCCCTACTTCCTGTGAGGAAAGTTTTTGTTTGGAGCTTGGCTATCTTAGCCTTTGTACACCTCACAAAATCTTAAGTAGTCCATTAACATGAGTACTAATGTTTTACATAGTTCACTAGGAATGACTGCATTATGCCTGATCACTTAGCTTAGGTGTGACGAACCGTACGACATAGAGGATGACACTTCAAAATTAGGTTATTGAGGGAGTATTTTCCTCAAAAGTTTGGGTATGATGGAGAGAGTAGTAAGGGTTGGAAGGAGAAGTTTTTGAGTGCATCATAAACACGGCTTGGTAAACCAAGTGTACGAGTACAATTGGTTGGATTTTTTTATTGAGTTTTACACTTGGTGTACTAAACTGTATTACCAGCACACTAAAAAATCTTTCAAAATTAATCCCCCTCTTGAAATGCTATATTTCATTATTAGAATTTGCATGGTCATAATTGGTTTGGTTATTGTATAATTTATGGGCCTTGTCCTGGCTGTTGGCTCATGAGTTAGGCTTGTTTGTTGGATTCATATATTTTCCTTGTCAGGCAAGTTTTAATTTGTAGCTTGGCCGTCTTAGCCTTTGTACACCTAGCAAAATTTTAAGCAATCCATTAACATGATTAATAATTTGTTACCCACTTCCAAGATTAGGTTATTGAGGGAGTATTTTCCTTAGAAGTTTGGGTATGATAGAGAGACCAGCAATGGTTAAAAGGAGAAGGGCAAGGCTAAAGTGAAGACGGCCCTCAACAAATTCAACAAGAAGATTTCAGGGACTTGCAATGAACTGGAAAGAGCTTCTAAAGAATGGAACACAATGATGATGACTTGATGATGGGTTTATTTTACTTTGTGAATGGTAGGTATCTTGATAGGGGTGACAAGCAATGTCACTATGAATCTAGACTACTTTCAGACATCGTCTCTTTTGCTAGGGTGCAACATCGTTTAAACAACTTTAAGAATGCCTCTATTTTGCTGCTTTTAAGAGAGGCAAAGGAAGAGCGGAAATGGATGTGGATGGAGATGATGAGGAGAAGGCATGGAAAACTAGAGCTGGATAGGGTTGTAAAGGTTTTACATATACTTTTCAGGTATTATGTGTTGCGTTTGTTGTTAGTATTGATTATATATTATTGTGATTGAGTACTAATTTAGTATACGTGCAGGTGTAGGCTTATAAAACGATTCCCCAATTGGAGATGTCCTTACGTTATTGTAAGATGATTGGTCTGCATGGAAGCCATCCCGTGACTTCTCTGGTGGAAAACAACCAAGAAGCAGCCCACTTTTGAGTAGCTCAAGATGTACATCACCAAGAGCCGAGAGGTATGACTGTCTATGAATGTTTTATGACTGTGTATGAATCTGTGTGAAAGTTTAAGTATGATTATAAGTTGAGAAATTATATTCTGATGACTGTTATATTAACTGAAAATATTACTTTGGCCCCTAAAACTCAATTTTCTCTACATAAAATCCGACATAAGTTTTTTTCTTGAATAAAACTCATTGACTAGATTCGACATCAGCAAATTCATTAATTATGTTTGACTTCACACATTAAAAAAATTTCGGATGCCTAAAATACCCCTATTTGAATTTTTTTTTTTTATATATAAACCCTATTTGAATGTTTGATGTACATAATTAATGCCATGCGGATGGATGGTAAGGTAGAATTAATGATTTCACAAAAAAATTATTAAAGTTATAAATTCATTGCCTAATATATAATAACATAAAACATGTCTAATATATGTTATTATACATGCTTAATTAAGTCAATAAAATTATATTTTACATATTAATGTAGGTAAATTATTTCTCACACACACACACATATATATAAATGCCTGATATATGTAAAATTCATGCAAAATAATTTACCTACAAAAAAAAATTGATTCAAATAGTGCACCTACTATTAAAATTTTAAAATGTTAGATTGCTTAAAAAAGAAAAATAATATACCAAGTATATGTAAAATACATGAAAAATAATTTACCTACATAATAACAAACTCATATATGCAAAATACATGCAAACTAATTTACCTTATAAATTCATTGTTTAATTTTTAAAAGAAACAATGTTTCTACTAGGTTTTTTTTTCCAAAAATAAAGTCCGTATTATTTAATTTTTACGAAAAATTGTGTACCTATTGTGTAATTTAAAAAAAATTACATATTGTTTATTTTTTTTTTATGAAAATAATGTAACTATTGTTTAGTTTTTACAAGAAACAATATATCTCCTAGTTTATTTTTACCTTTTTTTTTTATTTTCACAAGTTAATGTATCTACTTTTTTCAATAGAATGTATATTGAATTAATTAGATTTGGATTAGGCGATTTCACATAAAAGAAGAAAAGAACTTCTTCTTTTAAAAAAAAATTAAAAGAAAAAAAAAACTTCAACTAATTGAATGTTGTTGACAAACAAAAGAGAATAAATTAAAAGTCTACAAAAAAAACTGTAATAGCTTATTAATGTTGGTGGCATGGTGTTGTAAATAAATTTAAATGTATGGACATCTTTAATCTTACATGGCATCAAATTCAAAATTTGGGTTTTATTTAGATGTTTTAATATAGGTGGGTTTATGTCTAGAGTTCAACAGTTGTAAGGAGCTAAATCTAAAGCATTAATTTACAGCCTGTTGGCATTTGGCACATTTTGCCAACTAAAGTGGAGAAGAAGCAAACCTACTAGACGTGGGAGGATGACGAAGGTATTCTTATGCCCGACAACCTAACCACCAACATGAATGATGGTGGTGAATTGAAACTGAAGATAAAGCAGTTGAAGCTTTCTTTGGCACGAATGACGCATGAGAAGGATATAGTAGACAGGAAAATGTAGAGAAAGATCGAAGAGTTGACGACGGCTGTGGAAGATTTAAGAAAGGAAGGTAATCAAAAGCGGTGGAGGAGTCCAGTGAGGAAGAAATGGAGGCGGAAGCGGAGGAGGAATAAATGGAGGATTCTCATGAGGAAGAAAGTGAGGAATCGAGAGGGAAAAACAGTGAGGACATGAGGAAGACAATTGAGTTGGATGAAAAAGAAGATGGTCTGAACGTAGTACACGAGACTGTTGATAGGGATAGTCTACAGATATTTATGCAAAGCTTGTTGAGATGTTGGGAGAAGCACTACTAGACTGGTATGAAGAAGTTGAAGTTCCGATTATAATGGTGACGAAATGGTATTCACTTTTCACAGGGATCATCTGAGAACTAAAAGTAAGGTTTGCTTGACAAGGGCGACGACCAAAGCTAAGGTGCATGGAAAGAAAAATAATAAAAAAAAAAGAATCGCAAAGTGGCCGTAGATTATACGGGAATGGTCTTTTACGGATTTTTTTTCTGGGAATTCTAGAGATTTCGTTATCAGAACCGTTTATCGTACATCGTACGGTAAAAAATTATTTTAAAATTTAAAATTTAAAATTTAATATAAATAATACCTAAAAAAATTGATCGCACGATGCCGGTCAACCTTGGGAGGACTTGGCGCACAAAATTTGATGAATATGTACCTCACATTTGGAGGACGTGATAAATTATTGTGAAGAGGGATTAATTTGATCCCCGGCACTGAAGAAGATATTGTTCTTACTGTACATCCGAGTAGTAACCTTGTTAACTATCCAAAATGTTACCTAGGAAATATTTAAGGGACACTTTAGATGCGATCTCTAATTATTAATATTTTTTTACTAAAATCTTTGTGATTTTTAGTTTTTTATTGAAGTTTCTGACATTAATGTAATAATGTATTTCTATGTAGGTTATTTTATTTTTAAACTAAAAATAAAATTTGTAGTTATTTATATTAATAAGATTTTAAATAAAACCCATAATTTATGGGATTAAAATATTAAAGATAAATTATATTCTCCAATATATTATACGTATACATGGGTACATTCATAAAAAAATTAACCAAAAGATTATTGTACCAAAACATGGGTACATTTTTCAAAAACACAAAAAAAAAAAAAGAAGAAGAAGATATTAGGCTTAATAATTATTAAGCGTTTCTTCTATTAAACTTGACATGGATACATTCTTAAATCAACGAAATAGAATGTACCCATATCAGTTTAAAAAAATTAGATTAGAGAAAAGATTGAATGAATTTTTTATAAAAAAAAATGGGTACATTTTATATTAAAAAGGGGTAAATTTTTCATACAACAAATTGGTACAAGTTGGTATATTTAAGACTGGGTACATATCATTTTTTTTTATATAAAAATTTAATGGGTACAAACTTATTCTAATTTTCTTTTTTATATTTTAGAAATGTTTGAATTGAAATTAATTACGAGTTTAATAAGGGTGTGAGTATTCAAACTCTAAATCAATTACTATTTTTTATTATAAAAATTATGTAACTTACATGTAATTCATTAATATATTAATGTTATGGACTTTGATCAAAATCTAAAAACTAATAAGGTTTTAGTCAATGAACATTAAAAACTAGAGACCGAATATTAATTTTTTCAATATTTAAATATTGATGTGCTCTTGTAGTTCTGGGAGTTTTCAAAGTATTTTCTACGCTTTTTAAAGCAAAAACAACTAATATTACAATGCATATCCACGATTACAACCGAAGTCAAGACAATTAAAAGTAAAAGCCTGCCTAGCCATAGGAGGAGCGGCATCATCCGTCCCATTGATAATGTAGCCAATAGAATTGATGGTATAAGCTACGAAATTAGCTTTTCTAAGCATGCATGTACTTTATTTTTAACATGGAAATTGTTAATTACAACCTCCAAATGACTAGTATTTAAGTTGGTATTCCACGTATTATAAAATAAGTGAAGAGACATAAAAAAATATGTCACTTCCATCACTTGTATTATGGCATGTTAAATACCATTTACCCAACACTTGAAAAAACATCTCTCTAAGATGCAGACATGGTTTTCAAAATTGCTGCAATGTGTCAATTTTATCGTTATATACACTCGTATGTTTGAAATCACATCAACTTAAACGTGTCTCTGATCGACTGTCTGTTGGAATTGGAATCGTGTCTTAAAGTTTAGAAGTTGTTAAAAAAAAAATTATTAAGAAATATTTTATGAAGTTAACTTAAGATTTTTTAGAATTAGTTAAATTATCACTAAACTGTTTTTATTCTAAAAGTAAAAATATCACTGCAATGCATTCACTAATGCATAGATAATTTTATTACAAAGCTATTTTTTTATTAAAACAAAACAAGGACAGAAACCCCCATGGTGGATTAGGGTTCAGTCATTTATTCTCTTTCAAACAAACATAACAAAAAAAAATAAAAAAGTCATTTGTTCCCATGCATGCATCCAAACATACGTTAGTTTTTTATGACTTAACATTTTTTAGTGCATACACATTTTCTCCGGAAGCCAGTGCATTTGCCTCCCATAAGTCCCTGTTGTTTGCATATAGCTGCACAATAGCTTGACCTACAAATACCAGGGTACTTCTGGCTCGGAGTCTCACAGGTCTTCGACAGCTTCACATTCTTCGACGGCTTCCCTTTTGTCTTTCCCTACCATTGGCCTCGTTCCTGCCAAACATGCATCAATATATGATCCCGTAAAATCTCGGTTTTCGTTCTCATCAATGGGAGAATGAGTATTTGAACTCATAACTTCTTCTAACTTATATAAATTTTATGTCATTGTTAGATATAAAGATGAAGTTAAGATGAGGAAAGAGAAAGATACCAATAGCCACCAGAAGGAGGACAAGGATAAAGACAGTCGAAAACAAACGCCTGGAACATTCCATCTTAATTTTGTGTGTATGTGTGGTTGTGCACACGTGTGAAACAAATGAGATAAAGAGCTGTTGATTCAAAGGATTAACCTTGAAAGTCTTTATATAAAGTTGGTATGACAAAATTTATATGTATTTCCGTAAAGGGCGTTTCTTGGTAAAAATAGAAAGCTTATGAAAAATTTCAGCTCCGAGAGTCAAGAACAAAGCCCCATTTTGGTTGGCTCACCATTCTTTGGCATCCTACATTTGAGGAGAGACAATGGCTCTATTTCTCCTTAAATTGAAATATTGCTTTTTTTGGTTGCAACGTAGGAGTTTGAACTCTGAATCCTTAGCCTTTTCCTACACATGACCCTACTTACCCTTACCATTAGATTAACCCAATTGAAATTGATGTATTAAATTGTTGAAATGGTTCCTATATTTTTTCTCACAATTGTCTCTTTCTTTTTTTTTTTCTTTTTTTCTCTCAAAGCACATATGTTTGATTTTTATTTTACTTACTTTGATATTAACCTTTTTTAATGGGTAAAGTTTTCTAGCCAAATTAAAATGTGGATTAATACTTAAGCGCTCACTTAATTCCTTAAGAATCAAAGAGAAATTTTTCGGTATGCTGACTCTTTTACTACTTCACCTCGACGGTTATGTCACGATATTCTTAAAGCCTATATGCGATGGATAGACTCTTGTAACCGTGACATATTTGCTTATTTGGACATAAACATAATTTAATTTCTTTCTAAATGAAAGGGAATGTTTAATTCCACAATAGAAGTATTTTTATGAGGTACAACTATAAATTCCTATTTATTTGTTACTGAATCGACCATAGACCAATTCCCCCAGCATACTAAGTGTAAGAATACAATTGGTTGGAAATTTTTATTCAAGTTTCCAACCAATGGTATGATTACACTTGGTGTCTCGGCTGCTTTCCGACACAATAAAAAATCTCTCAGAATTAAGCCAGCATCTTGAAATGCTATATATCATAATTAGAATTTGCATGCTCATAATTGAATTGGTTGTTATATAACTTATATTTTGCTTAGAACTATATTTTATGGGCCTTGTCGTGGCCGTTACCTCCTGGCTTCAAGGTTCTAAAAGACGCCATGCACTATCCTGGCTTCAAGGTTCTAAAAGACGCCATGCACTAGTCGGGCGGCAGGCTGGGGTTTAATGCCTAGATGCCCAGGCAGGAGCCTAGAAGAACTTGGCAAATTTATGTAAATCTATTATATTTCGTATAACTAAGTGCCTATTTATGCTTAAAAAACTTCATAATTGTATCGCAATATATAAATTGCAAAATAAAATGACATATAGATTATAAAATATTAAAAGATAATGAAACCATGGGGAACAAATGTATAATGACTGTTCATCCAAGTATTCAGCAAGTCCCTTACAAATTTTTTTTTTAAAAAAAAAAACGATAAAATGCACTATGAAATTTATCAATCTTTTGTCTAAATGAGAGTCGTGACCTAGGAGGGTGCCTAGCCAGGTCTATGTGGGTTAGGTAGACGCCTAAGCAGGTCTAGGCTGGATAAACGGCCACCTAAGCAAGTCTAAGAAGGATAGGCAGACGCCTAAGAAGGACTAGGTTCCCTTTCTTAGTTTTCAAACGCTTAGGGAAATCGGAAGGATGGCTAGTCGCCTAGCGCCTAGGCAGGGATTTTTAGAACAGTGCTTGGGCTAGGCTTGTTTGTTGGAAACAGACCAGCTCATTAGGAGGCAAGTTTTTGTTTGTAGCTTGGTCATCTTAGCCTTTCTAGGCCAGCTCATTAGCGATGACGTGTGTGCGACGCAGTGGGTGCGATGGCGTAGGAGCGAGGACGTGCATGCGATGGTGTAATAAATCAATCTTCACGTATTCACCAATCCCCCTCTCTCACCACCTTCTCTATGATCCAACAATGGCGACTTCAATTTCCAAGCTCTCCAATCCCACCCCAGCTTTGTCCTTGTCAAACCTTCAGCCCCAGAATGCTGCAGCCCAAGTGTTCGATCAACCTCCTTGCCACCCCCGCCGCCACCTTCAACTCCAAAATCTCATCCTCCAAGCTCTCCTTACGAAGCAATTATTCTCTCTGTCTTCTCCTCTCTCTCATAATTGTTGAAAGTTGTCCCACATTGGTAAGGGAAAAGGTTTGCTATGTGCTTATATGATCTTGGGCTACTCCTCATATTACCAATTGGTTTTATGGTGGAACCCCAATTTCATCAATAATGTCTCCGGAATTAAATTTTTATTTTTTTGGATATATAAGAAAAAAAATTTTCTAAATGTTTTTAATTTTTTACAAAAAAAAAAAAATTTAATTTTTTTAATATCCACGTGGCATCAAGTCATTATCCGTATAGGTACCAGAATTATGAAAGTATCCCATAATTATGACTTAAGGTACCAGACTGGGATGAAAAAAACTTGATGTATGAAACGTTGAAAACCAAGAAACTTCAGGGTAGTAAACTGAGATTAACCCAAAAAATTTCTCTTAACCCTTGTATAACATTATTTTTTTCTCTCTTAACCCCAATATCACTATTTATTCCTATAGGATCACACCACATATATTTTTATTTTGTACCTAATCCTCTCACTTTTTTAAAATATAATATATTAATTAGTTTAATTTTAATTAACTTGTATAATAGATAATAATTTTACTTAAATCTGCCTAATTCGTCTAGAACCCGCCTAGGCACTAAGCACCAACCTACCACCCGACTAGCGCCTAACATTGTTTAGAACCTTGCCCACAGTCCCTTTCTCTGAATCTCTGCCCTGTGTGTGCCAATGATTGGCTGCAGCCTGAAACATTCAACCGACAATAACAGCCTTGCAGTTACGTACGTAATGGAACGATACTATAAGAAATAGTGCTTAAATCCTCCTTCAAAATCTTCGGGTGGTCAGTTTAATACTTATGAGTTATTGGAATATAGTATAGCAATAGATGTTGCATTTTGTTGTTACTGCTATATTTTTAAATGTGATTTTGATAAATCGAGAAATGTTGGTAGCCTAGTAGTGATGTCTTCACTGAGAAAGGGTTTTCAAATATAACTTATATGTATTGATAAATTAGGACAATGTTATAAAAGAACTTGGTTGTTGTCATTTTTTTTAACTTTGCACTCTTTTAAATTCGTCCATCCCTCCACAGTTTCTGGCTTCGCCGCTGGGAAAGATAAACCTGCCATCCCATGTGGTTGACATTTGAATCAAAACCTGTATGAAATTGCAAAATAACCAAATCAAAGATTTGCTATATTTAGAAACTGGAAAAAGATGGCTACTAGGGCCCCACTTGGGAAAAACCTTGGGTGCAATTATGAAGCCCCATACCGACGTGCCTCCCTAAAATTAAGGATCCATCTTGATCCATCCCGTTGATTGGAACAAAGCAAAAGGTCCCAAATGCCATTGCTAAATTTAGCAAAATCTTTATTCTCCACCCCATCTTCTTCCCCGCACAAAAATTAGCGCATGAAATTTTGGTCTTGAAAAGATGCCTCCATGAGATTTCTCACCACTTAACAGAACGTCGGTCACTTTCAGATAAAAAGACCTATGGCCGTACAATAAAAACATGGATTCGGGTGTGCGCTTGCCCTGATCATTGCTCTCCATCCCTCCAAGCAAGGCAAAGAAGACTATCATCCCTTGCTTTATAGGCTCAACAAGTTCCTTAGAAGGACTAAATTTTCCTTTTGCAGTAAAATGATTAACCAAAACAAGGGCGCATGCTCTACAATGTGGCCTTGGATGGACTTGTCAATTTCTATCAATTTTCCCATTAGAAGTACTGCTATGTTAACCTCAGAGTTGTCCCAATGCACAGAGGTTAAAAGATAAAAATGCAAAGAGGTCTTCCTACTTTAGTATCGTAATAATTTGTTTTTAATAAACTAATGAAATTAGACAACTTTCCAATTCGATCTATTAATCAACTCAAAACTGTATAAATTTGAGGCACATCATATAAGATTTAGGAGAAAAGAATTTGGTTCTTTTTTTGTTTCTTTTTTGCCCATAATATGAAGAATGGTAAATTCTCAACTATGGGTTGAACGACACTATCATACCTCATCTTTTAAAATTGACAATGTCATACCTCATCTTTAGAATTTGTTTCAATGTTATACCTTCGTTAGTTTGTCTGTGAATTTCTCAGTTAAATGCTGATGTGGCTTGATCCGAAGCCCAGTTTCTCGCCCAGATGGATTCCACATGGCGCCAGACCCATTACTACACTCATTCCTCTGTCCTTTTCCTATTCATTCCCATTCGAACCTGCCAAATGCCCAAAACCAAGTCTTTTATTAAAATCGTACCCTCCTTCGATTTCCCCTTCTATTTGTTCCTATTTGCCAATCGAATCCTCTGGACCGCCAATCACAATCACAATCACCAAAATTCCCCCAAATCACCATAAACAAACACGAAATTGAAGCAAACCCAAATTCCAATAGATCAAATTATGGAATTACATTGCATAATGATTCAAAAATTACCTTAATTTACACAAAAAGCTTCAAGATCTAACAAGAATTACAGATCCAAAGTAGGGAAATTTAGGGAAAACCCCCACCGTGCGTAGTTCATCTTTTCGTAAAACCGAATCGAGAAAAACGAGAGCAACAGATTCACCTCATCCTTTCCCCCACCGAGTGCTCAGCGACTTCAGGTTCAGCATCGGCTTCCCCGAAGCCGTTGCCCAAGGCGAAGCAAAGGAGGACACCGTCGACGAGAAAGAAATGACGGAGCTAGAGAGGGAGAAGGCCTTGCTGAGACGCCAGATGTAGTGGGCGTGAAGCCGTCGAAACCCGCCGAGAGCAACGACCACATATCTTAGTTGTTGGCTGCCGTAACCAGTGCCTGGTGCATATCAGCTTCCGGAGCCACTCATCCTCCATCATCTTGTGCCACTGCCTGCTCACACACGGCGCCATCCCCAACATCCGCGCATCCACATGCTTGAACACCTTGAAGATCAGATTATCGTCCAGATTCGAAAACCCCACCCCTTTCATCTCATCCTGGTCGATGGGCGCCGATAGGTCCGAATGGGAAGATCCGAGACGAGGTAGGGTTAGGGTTTCGGGGGAATTGGGGGGTTTTTTGTTTGAAATTGGTCTGGAGATGGAGAAAATGAGGGATTGTAGGGGTGTTTGGTTACAAATTTAAATTTGGTGAGGGTGATGAATTTGTAGGGGGTGGGTCCCACTTATTTTATAAAAATATTAAATAAAAAGAGGAAGAAGAAGAAGAAGAAGAAGAAGAAGAAGAAGAAGAAGAAGAAGAAGAAGAAGAGGGAGGAAGAAAAGAAAAAAAAATTGTCCCTAACCCCCCTTCCCCAACCCCAGCGAGACAAAAGAAAAGAAGAAGAAGAGGGAGGAAGAAAAGAAAAAAAAAAAATTATCCCCCCCCCCCCCCCCACCCAACGACCCAGAAGAAGAATAAGGAGGAAGAAAAGAAAAAAAAAAATTGTCCCTAACCCCCCCTCCCAACCCCAGTGACAAAGAAGAAGAAGAAGAAAAAAGGAAGAAGAAGAAGAAGAAGAAGAAGAAGAAGAGGGAGGAAGAAAAGAAAAAAAAAATATTTGTCCCTAACCCCACCCCTCCCCCCAACCCCAGCGACAAAGAAGAAGAAGAAGAAGAAGAGGAAGAAGAAGAAAACGAAGAGGAAGAAGAAAAGAAAAAAAAAATCGTCCCTAACCCAGCGACAAAGAAGAAGAAAAAGAAGAGGGAGGAAGAAAAGAAAAAAAAAAAATTTTAAAAAAAAATTGCCACGTGGCAGACATTTGGCAGCCAAGTGGCACAAATGTGGCAGCCTCGTCAGCATTTAACAGATTAATGGATGGAAAATCTAATGGATGTATTATATTGAAATAAAATAGTACTTAAGGTATAAAAGTAAAATGTTTTAAAGTTGTTGTATGAAGTTGTAATAGACCTCAAAATCTAAGGGGCTACTGTATAATTTACCCAAATTTTTAAGATAAATAAGGTTATGAAAAAGGATATGAGGCTTGGTTCAAAGTGAGACCCAAGGCACATGCCTTGTTCGCCTTACCTCTTTGGGTCAACTCTGCTAACATTTTGCTCATCCAGGACCTGGCCGATAATGAAAACATATCCCAGTCTATAGAAGGAAGCGATATTTGTGTACGTTGGACACATAGAGTGTTCACTAATTATATATTTTTGTGCGACTGTTTGTACTTTCATTTTTTTTTCATTAGAAGCGCTTGAATCAAGAGTGTACGTAAATTCCATGCTGGAAGTTAAAGTCTTACATCATAACATAAGTGATTTTTAGGTATTTTCACCTTTTACCAATTAGAGCATCTCCAATGATATAAGCATACTGCACACACATGTGGAGAGTAGGAACTAGTTTACCTACTAAATTTGCCTGCAACGCCATGGAGCAAGATTTTGCTTATGTAGTTCATCAAACCATGTTCGCCTAGTCAACTGTTGTACATACATACATATATATATATATATGTGTGTGTGTGTGTGTATACATATATATACATATATGTGTGTGTGTGTGTGTGTGTATTGATTGTCCAAGTGTTTGAGTCAACGTGCTCTTAATTTGCAGCTAATAGATTTGGAATAAAAAATTAGAAGTGTTTATGGCTCTTCGAAGCCCTTTATGAAGAAGCATCTTTTTATGTTCTCCAATCCATTGAAGCATTTTTTTAAGTGCTTTTCCAATAAAAATTTGAATTTTTAATAAAGTTTTAACGTTTATATATATATTTTATAACCAAAACAGCATTTTTTAGTGAAGCACGTTATGTCCCAAAAAAAAACCTGAATGACCAGCATTGGAAAACTTATTCATACTTGTTTTACATAGCTTTTTGAACAACCAGAGATTTTCTAAAAAAGCTGCTTCTTTCTAGGGGTGGAAAAATATACCTAAAATTCCAAACCGAACCGAAAAAATCCAGATCTTGAACCGAAAATCCTGAAAATTTCAATAACCAATCCCAAAATTTTGGTACGGGAATCGGTCTCACACTTTCATTCGTTCGGTAATCCCAAACCGAATCAAAATAAAAAATATATATATATTATTTAATTTTAAATATATATTTGGAATTGTAACAGCCATCCGATTTAGTTGAGATTTAATCTCAACCGTTGAATACAAATCAAAGTTCAAACCCTTCGAGAACTCAACTCAGTCATTCTCTCTTCGTCTCTTCTCAACTAGACAACCTCACCACCCTCCTCGACCTCACCTCAGACAACCTCACCTTAGAATAAGACCACACCCACATCACACAAGTGACTCACCTCTCTGATCTTTCTCTCTCTCTCTTGACTTCCCATCCCTCAGACCCTCATTGTGGAGGAGCCTTCCTTCATGGCACAGAGGCAGAGTCACAGCCACCGGCGCCACTCACCTCTCTGATCTCTCTCTCGACTTCTTCATCCAGATTCTAGTGCACTATACACCATTTCTCTGCCCCAAATCAGGTAAATTTTGGAATTAATTTAGGGTTTGTGAAATTTAGATTAGGGTTTGTGAAATCTAGATTAGGGTTTATGAAATTTAGCACTTAGAACTAATATGGAGGTAGAAGATATGTAATGGCTGAACGATAGTATTAGAAATTTTAATGTTTCTACCCTTTGAGCATGTTCTTCTCACCAATGTTTTTATTGCTCGTTTTGGTAATTGATTTATTTAATTTTTTCTCGTTTTTTGAAAGAAATGAAATTGAAAATGGTTATTTGTGTTTTGGGATTGACATTGGCCATGAAAATTGGAATTTAGCTCAAAAATGTGGTTCGAAAAGTAATCGAATTGGAATTAAAAATTTTGGTGATTAATCTAGCCTGTGTAGTTTTGTTTTGTGATGGTAACTTAATAAGTTGTTCATTTGTAGTAGTGGAAATTAGGGGAAAAGTGATTGAAGTTCATAAATTCTTTGGCAGTCGGGTTTTTTGTTGACTGCGTCATGAAACGAAAGGTGGGTACTTTATTTTATCAGTTCCGAAGGAACTATGATTGCCCGAGAATGCTGATTGTTAATGCATACCATATGAGGTGGTTAAAGAAGAAAAAAGAGGGTGGCAGGGGCCGGGTGGTGGTTGCGGTTAATGAACACAATTGAATCCAATTTCAAGTGGAACATACAATAAGAAAATCTGTTTTCTTCACTTTGAAGCATTTCAAACTCTCGTTCAATGTCCAAAGTTGGAATCTTTGTTTTTGTGAACTGTGAACTATGGTTTTTACTAGCCATTGTGTACTTGCATGCTTCAGTTAATGCTGATATTTTAGTTCTTCCATCTCAGAGTTTTATCATTCTGATGTTCAAAAGATCAAAACTATTCGGGATTCCCCGAAAAATTTGGTTTAAGATCGGTCTTGAAATTGGAATTCCCAAAAATTTTGGTTTGAAAATCGGGATATGATTTTCGGTTCGGTATCCCATATCGAACCAGCCGTACTTCTTTCTACAAGCTATGGAAAAAGTAATACAAAAAGGAAAAATAAAGAAAGCTGGTGGCAGGAACATCAAAAATAATACAACACACATGCGCACTTGATGAAACTTGGCAGAATCTAATAATCAAAATAGTGTACATAAAATGGAGACAAACACGCATATGACCCTTTATTGCAGTGGTAAAAAAAAATAATGTTTATGTACTCTAATGCTAATTCGATAAAAAGGGAGACACCTAAATTTGATCAAATAGAAAAGAAAAAGAGATGTGTATTGCTATTTGACTTTGTTTATATTAAAGTTAGTCCCGAATAATAATTTGCATAATTAATGGCTCCCATTAAAGAACATTCCTTATCTGAGGGCAACAAAGATTCAGCCACCATAGGACCGTACCCCTTGAGTAATTATGATATTGCTAAACAGCTACATTTGGATTGCGCTCTGCAGAATATGTCCAACTTGTCCATTGCTAATTCAATCGTACGGCTGCTGTTACTCACACATCATATAATTGTAATTCATAGATATAGTAATCATCTTGATTATCCAACCCATTAATTAGTTTCCTAATATATATCTTGGTAATGCTATTTGAAAAGGTTATTCTAGGGCACATACCCAACTAACAAGATGTACATAGTTGACCTAAACACATTTCTAATTAAAAAGTCAACCCAAAATGTATTCTTGTTCTTCATGGAGGTACATAGACATATATTTATATAGTTGGGTTCTAAATTACATATACACAACCGATTCATTGAATTTGATCGGTTGTTGCCCTATCATTATCGTAATAATTATTTGTGCTTGTCAATAGTTGAGTGGGTTGTCAGTCGCTTCTGGTTTACGAGCAGCTGCGATGAGTCATTCCTTACCTAGGCTTCTAGGGTTTTCTCTACTAGCCACATTTGAGCCTCTATTGTTTGAGCCCTTGTAGAGGATCTATCTCTATGGGTTGAAACCCTTTTTATGTTATTTCATTTATGCACTATTTTATAATTGTTGCAGGGAAGAACCATTACTCATGTTTGTTTGCATAAATGGCGTCTTCTTTCCATATGCCAGTCCTTTCTAAAGCTACGTACTTTGTAATCAATTCGTTCGGACTTTGTTTTATAAATGTTCTCAACCTTTAACAAAAAAATAAAAAAAATAAAAAAAAACTGCCATCACAACAAGTGAATATATATGCGAGTATATACTTAAATGAGAAACCAAACGGAATTAGAATTGTACAATTAGTATATACAACATGTTAGAGAAGGAGTCTTATATATAAGCAACGTTTTTCTCCTAAAGTTTAGGAATTAATATTGTAATATAATTCTGATTGTATTTTTGAACTTTAGGAGATTACGTTAGATGAATAGTGGTGTTTTGCAGATTAGAGATTTTTTTTTCCTTAATGTTTTGAAGTAGTTGTTGCCTATACAGAACCATATTATATATGTATCTTCATTTGCTCGTTTGAAATAAAATTGAAACGAAACGGCTTATTCATCTATACAATTAGAGATTTCCTTTTTCCTCAATTATTTTTCTAACCAGAAAAAATCTCCAATCCACTCTCTAATCACATTACGGTTCTCTAAGTCCCAGAAGTTAATTAAGATGTGAGAAAATGGTAATCTAACATTACCTTACCACTAAACAACCCACATAAGGCTATTTTCTTTTGGAAAATTTGGTTTAAGTCGAACAAGAATTTCATATTTTGGCAGATTCATATTCGTTAAACTTCAAACATAGCTCAATAGGAATAATCTCTCTCTTCCATGTCATAAAAGCAATTTTCACTTTTAACTAATGTCAATACCTAAAATACTAGTATTTTATTTCTATTTTTTGGTGTAAATCCATAATAACTATTTTTTATGAAAAGTACTCGGGAGACAATATATTTGTATGACATAAGTATACCATCTAGATGTAGTAATTGATGTATACATACTACGTCAATTAATAAGTTTATCTCATTAGATATTGACGGTAAGACTTGTCTCATTATGTGATAATATGGTATAATTATGTAATCTTCCTAGTATTATTCTTTTTCTAATACAACAACCAATATTATATTGACCATTCAACGTCCTAGTAAATTATTACAACTAATCTTTCATTACCACCAAATACAATTTATTATTGTATCTGTAATTACCCGGTAAATTGCTACTATAAAAAATAATTCGGTGCACGTCAAAAAATGATAAATATAAAGCTAGCCTTCTTGGTAGATGTTCAGATTAATTAAGCAGTTTCATTATGCATGCCTTAAATTTCCTCAACTAATAACTCGTACGTGCCGATGAATGTTAAAGTCACATTGTCAACTTGAGGATCAATTATATATCAGGGAATTTCATACATAATTAAACTTATAAATTACTAAACAATAAGAGTCAATGGCATATGTGTCATGTCAAAATATCGATCATGAATGTTTTAAGCGTTGGCACACATGTTTCAATGAAAAGTAGGGTTCATTCGGCATTTTATGTCATTTTCAGGTTGGAAATGTCGACTCAGCCACTGAAAGGATTTGGTGGAAACCCTAGCTACTTGAATAATTTAATTAATTATGGCCTTAAATAAGCAGAACGGTGTCTCAATCTCATTGTATAATTATTTGATTAAAAGTGTTTACTAATCCTTGGATGTGATCTACCTAATCCAAAAAGTTTTGTATCTTTCCTTTCTATTTTTTGGTTTAAAAAAATGTTTATAGGGAGTGGAGGCTATCCCATTCTAGGATCAAGGCATACCATAAGTTTCTTTGAGAACTTGCAGAGGGGATCTTAATCTTTTTTTTTTTTTTTACAGATCGCCTACTAAGAGAGATTATCAGCAGTAAAACTCGAACCCATATCTTAGTCTAATAAAGAGAACAATCCTTACTTACTTTGGACTAAAAAAAAAAAACAATCCTTCCTAACTCAACTACCCCCATTATTGGCTTGTATCTTTCCTTTTTATTTTTATATAACTCATCATTCATCAAGTTTTGTGTTTCGAGAGAAAGGGTTGAGGCATGGCCTGAAGAGATTAAATAAGAGGAATTAGGGGTTACAGTGGGGTCTCATCAATGACAAAGACAAATTTATGGTTAAATAAGGAGGATTCAAAAGTTATGTTTTATATGATGGGTCAAAGGGGCCGAGGCGGTTTTGTATATATTTTTTCATGTCCCTTTTATTGTAGTCTATTTTATCTAACAAGGTTAAAGGGGGCAGGCGGTAGAGGTAGAGAGATTGAGAGATATATGTTTGTAGAATTGTAGGGAAATGTGTAACATTCCTACATTGTGCCTTTATTTATAGTAGTAAAAAGAGAGAAGATATTCCTTCTTCCCCAAGTAATACAAGTTGTAATAGGAAATGATAATTATAATCAAATCTAATCTAAGATTTACATAATCACACTTAAACTAGGAATGTTTACAACACTCCCCCATGAGTGTGTAAATACTCAAGGTAGATTTAGCATCATGCAGAAGTTGAGGAAGTCGACTCGTCGACAATGATTCTAAAGAACAACGCTTATTCTCAATAAGATACGAACTTGCATAAGTAAATGAGTCTCACTAAAAAACCTTAAGGCTATGGCAAAACCTAAGTTGGGACAAAATCCATAGTCTAAGGAAAAATGTGTGAGAAATGCAAAGTTAAAAGAAATGTCTACGAGACGTCATTAGGGATATGACTAGCGCAAGGTGGGTGCCTCGTTAAAACCTAGTTAGGTAGCAAAAATCCAGTGGAAAAAATGTTCCTAATCGTAGGGAAAAAGAGTACATTAAGATCAAGCAAGTATCTTTAGGATGCTCCCCCTGAGTTTGACACAGTTCTAAGGAGAAATAGCAAAGTTACAATTCAGAAAATTTACGCATACCAATACCATGAACAAGCTTCTGAAACGTCGTCTTCGGTAGTGATTTGGTGAAGAGGTCAGTCAGATTGTCATGTGAACGGATTTGCGTGGCTTCAATCTTCTGATGCTTTTATTGTTGATGTGAAAAGAAGAACTTCAACGCAATGTGCTTGGTGCTGTCTCTTTTGATATAACCCTTCTTGAGTTATTCGATGCATACTGCGCTGTCTTCAAAGATCATCGTCGAGACATCAACAGTGGGATAAAGATCGCAGGAGCTTTGAATATGGCCCACTATTGCTATCAACCAAAAACATTCCCAAGTTGCTTCATGTAAGGCGAGAATTTCAGCATGGTTAGATGAAGTGGCAACTAAGGTCTGTTTAGTTAACCTCCAAGAGATTGTGGTGCCTCCAACCGTAAAGACATAACCCGTTTGAGAACACGCCTTGTGCGGATCAGATAAGTATCCTGTGTCGACATAACCAACAAGGCAAGAATCAACCCGAAAAGCAGAAGGTGTGGCATCACTCAAGGATTCGTAGGGATAGAACAAGCCCAAATCCGTAGTACCCTTAGGGTGCGTTTGTTGCACCGGATTGTCTCGGACTGGACTAGCTTCAAGGATTAAGCTGGACTGGCTTAGACTAGACTAAGCTAGACTGACTTAGTGAAGCGTTTGGTGCAGTGTCGGACTAAGAAGCAGGATTATAATATTATATTATTTAATCTATATTTATTAATATTTTAGTTTTAATTTAATATATCAATTAATATTTTTTCATTACTATATCTTCTTCCCTATTTTCTAGAACCATCTCTCTTCATCATTTTTTCTCTCCGCCTCTCCCTACCCATTCCCCTTTTCTCCCATTTTTGTTCCTCCTTTTTTTATTGCAAATCTTCTACCTCTTCACTTCATCTTCTTCGCCTCCTCTGCACTTCACATCTTCCTCCTGCCTCTTCACTTCCTCTCACAAAATCACTTGCAAATCTTAAGATCAAAACATAGAGCAAGAAAGAGATTGAAGGAGGTGGGCTACATGTGTGATTGGCTCAAAGGTGGAGGATAAGGGTTGGATCTGGTTTGGTTTTTCTGGGTGCATGTGTGATTGAAACAACCATGATCATCCCATTGCATTTTTTTTTTTTTTTTTTTTTGGATTTCCTGGGTTTCTAAGTTTTCTAAGTTCGAATTTTGGGATTTTCTAGGTTATCTGGGTTCGAATTTTTCTGGGTGCATGTGTGATTGAAACAACCATGATCATCTCGCTGCAAATTTTTTGCATTTTTTTTTTAATTTTGCGAGATCTGGATTTGAAAAGGGTTGTGGGACACAAGATAGAAGTAGATTAGAGGAACGAAACAGGGAGGGGTGGCAGTTCGGCCAATTTCGAGGGGCCTCGCGAAGACCCTTCAACAAAGCTTTTAGTCCGACTTAGTCTAGGCGAGTCCCATTAAATGTAGTCCCAGCGTGAAACAAACACAGGACTACAGTCTAGTCTAGTCCAGTCCCCTCTAATCCGGTCAAACAATCACCTCCTTAAGGTAACGGAAGATGTATTTCACACTAGTCCAATGTCTGCGCGTAGGTGCATTATATATCTTGCCAAAAGATTAACAGCAAATGAGGTGTCGGGTCCAGTGCATTAAGCTAAGTACAATAAAGCGCCAATCACACTTAGATAAGGAATTTTAGGCTCCAAAATCTCTTCATTATCCTCCTTCCGACCGAAATGATCTCGTTCTGCATCTAGTGATCGAACAACCATAGGAGTACTCGAAGGCTTCGTTTTATCCTCATTAAAACGGCGCAATACCTTCTGGGTGCAGTTCGATTGATGTACTATGATTCCATCTGAACAATGCTCTATCTCGAGACCGAGACAGTATCGAGTCTTACCTAGATCTTTCATCTCAAATTCCGACTTCAGGTGCACGACAGTTCTCACAAGCTCTTCATAAATTATATCACATATTTCCGAATTGTTTCAAACCGTAGAATGAACGCCTCAGCCGAATTGAGAGCGTGTTCCAGGGTTTGGAAATATTTGAACCAGTCAAAGTAAGTCCTTCAGGAACTTTCATATAGATTTCCGTATCAAGATCCCCATAGAAATACGCAGTTACTACGTCCATTAGCTACATACTCAGTTTGTTGGAAACTATTAAACTAATAAGGTAGTGAAAAGTAATCACATCTATAAAGGGTGAATAAGTTTCATCATAGTTAATCCCAGGGTGTTGTGAAAAGCCTTGTGCAATAAGACGAGCTTTGTAACTCACAATTTCGTTTTCCTTATTACACTTTCGAACGAAAACCCACTTGTAACCAATAGGCTTCACATGTGAAAGAGTATGAGCTACAGGTCCAAACACCTTACATTTCGCAAGTGAATCGAGTTCGATTTGGATTGCTTATTTCCAATTTGACCAATCAGTTCTACATCAACATTCATCAACGGAACGCGATTCAATGTCATCGCTCAACATGATCTCAGTATCTACTGCAAATGCTAATGCATCGTCGAAAATCATCTCATTTCTACGCCACACATCATCTAAGCTAGCATAATAAACCGAAATCTCACAATTCTCGGGAGGAGGATTCATCTCTTTAAGGACGCTTCCATAATCTAGAATTTCCTCATGAGTTGGATAGAATGAGTAAGTTATAATCAGATTCACAGTGGGCTCTTCGGGACCTTGTGCCATGGGTTTCCTTTTTCGGGAGTCTGAATCATTTGAACCAAAGGGTCTGCCACGCTTTTTTGTAAGGGCAGATGATTGGCTAGCCGCTGATATACGTGAATCACCAATATTGGCGTCCTAGGCCTCCAGGAGGGAAGTCCATCATACATTTGGTACATCCATCTTTGTAGGCATATTCATAGCTGGAATATGTGATCTTGTCACGCACGCTAGATAAGTGAAAGCATCTGGCATGCTCTGAGCTATGCTCTGAAGATCTAATATGCGCTGCACTTCAGTTTCAGACTGAGCGATACAAGGATCTAAATAAGACAAAGTGGGAGTTGTCCATGATAATTCACATCGTTCTTCAGGACCGTTAATGTTCTTATCTTCCCCTAACGATGGGAATATTATCTCATAGAAGTGACAATCTATGAAATGAACGGTAAACAGATCGTTTGTCAAAGGTTCTAAGTAACGAATAATCGAAGGAGAATCATATCTGACATAGATTCTCATCCTTCGCTAAGTCCCTATTTTTTTACGTTAGGGCGGCGAGATCGGCATATATACCGCACAACCAAATATGCGCAGATGCGATATGTCAGGCTTGTATCCGGTAACCAACTGAAATGCACTAAATGGTTGTGTCGTAACAGGCCTTAGGTGGACCAACTTTGCTATGTGCAATATTGCATGGCCCCAAGTAGCGATCATGAGCTTGGTACATATAACCAACAATCTAGCAATTATTTGTAAGTGCTTAATGAAAGCATGTGCCAGGTCATTCTGGGTGTGAACATGAGGTACAGGATGTTCAACTTCAACCCCAACTGACATGCAATAGTCATCAAAAGTTTTAGATGGGAATTCTCTAACATTATCCAATCGAATAGATTTGATTGGATAATTAGGGTGGTGAGCCCTGAGCTTGATAACCTGAGTCAACAGTTTGGAGAATGCAGCGTTCTTTGTGGACAATAAGCACACGTGTGACCAACGTGTGGAAGCGTCAACCAAAACCATAAAGTATCTAAATGGTCCACATGGAAGGTGAATCGGTCCACAAATATCCCCCTAAATCCGTTGTAGAAAAATAGGAGGATTTGAACGAATCTTGTCATAAGAAAGCTTAGTAATAAGCTTTCCCATTGAACATGTTTGACATGCGATCCCTTGGATCGAACCTAAACTTCGAGTTAGTGGATGCCCATGTGAAGATTTGAGGATACAGCGCATCGCTATTCGTCCAAGATGTCCCAAATAATCATGTCAAAGTGTAATTTCGTACACGATCCCAGTAGTAGGGCCGACCATATAGTGGCATTCTATGGGGCGTATGGTTGTAGTATATAGACCAATCGGGATACGCTTCATCTTCTCTAGAATACACTTATGGCCATATTTGTAGAAAGTTTTGAATAGAAATTCAACTCCGTTTTCTACGTGGGTTTTAGCTTGGTAATTGTTATCTCTAATGTCCTTGAAACTTAACAACGTTCTTTCGGAACATGGAGAATAAAGGCCCTCAAAAATGGTCAAGATCGTACCATTAAACAACATTATACATGTCTTACCGTATCCTTCTACCAGGTTGGATGGGCTTGAAAGGGTTGTCAAAGTGCATTCTTAGATATGAAGTTAGTGAAATAGATGCGTTCACCCAAAACTGTATGCGTGGTTGCACTATCTACCAAACAACTAACTTTTCCACTAGTCATACCTAGAATGAAAAATTAATTTGAATCTGTCACATGCATAAAAGTTCTAAAAACAAATATGAATTCAAAATAATTTCATTTATTCAAGTATGGTAACTAATTAAAACTTAATATCCAAAAACAAATCACCAACAAATAATCCAAACATAAAGGAAAATTGTTTAAAAATCAACCAAAAACAAACGAGGGTTCGGGCCACTAGGTGGAATTCGGCCCTATTGTCTTATTTCAACTAAAAAAATAAGTCTATATCTAAGATTCTAATCTTCCATAGGGGTGGTATGCTCTTGAAAGTCAGAAACCTCCATCTTTGTAGTCTCCATTTCGTCCACTTGCACGAAGTTTGATTCAAACTTCGTACGACGAGAATGATATTCATCTACAACCTTCTTAGGAGCTCGGAAAACACGAGACCAATGGTCATTTGAACCACAGCAATAGCACATGTCCACATCCATGGTTTTAGGTGTTTTGCCTTTATTCTTGAAGTTCGAGGCCTTGTGAGCGAGGTTTGGGCGCTTCTGAGCTTTGTTTCCTCCCTTGGATAGGCCTTGACTCTGTTGACCTTGGAGGGATGGCTTCTGGCCGCCCCTACCACGTCTCTTTTGGCATGTTGGACGTTGGTTTGTGCTATAATATGCTTCAGGTACAGCAGTCGCCCCAGTAGGTCGAGCTTAATGATTCTTCATCAACAACTGGTTCTGCTTTTCAGCAAAAAGTAAAGCAGATATCAAATCCGAGAACTTAGTAAACTTCTGAGATCTATATTGTTGCTACAGGACAATATTAGAAGTAGAGAAGGTCGAAAGGTCTTCTTCAGGAGATCCTCTTCGGTCAAAGTTTCAATACAAAACTTGAGAAGTGATCGGATTAGACAAATTTCAAAATTATATTCATTCACAGACTTAAAGTCTTGGAAGCCCAAATGCTGCCAGTCAAGTCTTGTTTTAGGCAAGAATCTGTCCTTTTGATGATCAAAACGATCAGCCAAAGCGACCATAGTGCACGTGGATCCTCCTCAGCAAGATACTCAGTTTGCAGAGCGTCATGGACATGTCTTTGGATGAAGATCATAGCGGTGGCTTTTTCAGCTTCACCAACAGGGTTGTCCGTCTCTTCTTCAATAACGGGACACAAGTTCTTTGCAGTGAGGTGGAGCTTCACATCTTGGATCCACTTGAGGTAGTTTCTTCCAGAGACCTCTAAAGCGGTGAAGTTGAGTTTGTTCAAGTTCAACATGTTCCTATCATAAAATAGATGGACAAGATGTGGTTAGTGTAATGGAGAAAAATCAATCCATTCACATAGGAATAGAACATATAGGTTCTAATAGACATGTATTGGTTTAATTTTGCATGAAAAACTTCGTGTTTTCATGGGTGATGTTTTTAAATGAAAACTTTAGGTTTTCAAACAAGGCATGTTTATAAGAAACTTCACGATTCAAAATAATTATGAACTTCAAGTTCATATATTCATGTAGGTAAACACAAATATATGCAGAAAAATGCAACAAGAATATGCAAAATATAATTTTAGGTCTATAATTATAATTGAATTAATTATTTGGACTTTAGGCCAAATTAAAGTGTGGGTGAAAAAATATAAAACCCATTGGGTCTAAAATAATTAGGCGAATAAAACTTAGGGCCCAAAAGAAAAATAAGCCCACGGGTGGCTTAACAAAATGTGATCTGTGTGACCTAGGCCCAAAAAATTGGGCTGGGTTTGGTCTTGGGTGGGGCTGCAGGCCCAAACAAAAAGGAAAAGGGGTCGGGCTGCTGAAAGCGAGCCCTCCAAAAAATTGCACATGGCCCGCTTCAAGAGGGCCAAAAAAATTTGTTTGTTTGTTTTTTTTTTTTCACGGGTTAGAGAAAACCAATCAGACTGAGAAAAGGGTTTGCAGTGGGCTTTGGCATACAAACCCAAAACCAAGTTTTGGTTTTAGATTGGTCCGAGAAGAACCAAAGCTCAAAAGGCTATGTTGTTGGACCAAAAGAACAGCCCAGCGCGTGCTGGGTATGCTTTGCCGGGGAAGAACGCCCAAATTAGTTGACGGCGCCGTGTCAGACGGTGTTCCAAGGTCAGGGTAAGCCATGGTTCATCGGAGAACCAAGTGTTTGTCGGCAGAGATGAGATCTCAACGTCGAGGGAGAGAGAATCGAAGGAATTCAATCGAATTTGAACGAAAAACCCAGAAATTGTTGGTGAAAACAATGGGTTTTGTCCAATTTACATGACTGCTGGTTATGTTTCGTCGGAAAAATCAACGGGGAAGACCTGGGCTTCAGGCCGTGGGTTGAGACAGGGTACTTTAAACACATCGTTTTGGTTCAAGCTTGCGGCCAGGATTCGATTTTTGGGCTGGTGGCCTACACAGTATGGCCCATCGCCATGGATGGAGCAGTGTAGGGCGCGGGTTCGAAGAACCCTAGTTTTCCCGATTTCAATTTTTTCTTTTTTTCTTTTTCATTTCATTTATTTAATTGCATATTCAAGTAATATTTTAATGCATGTACATATATTTGATGCAATTCATGGAAAATATCAAATTCACATAATTCAACAATTATGAATATAATGCATACACAATTTATGTAGAATCTAAAATTTGAAAAACGTAAAGTTGGGTCATGCATTATGGTGAATGTTATGCTATCAGGGCTGCAAAAATATCGAGATAAAAACCGTTGTTTTGAAAGAACCTAATTGCGTGATGATATGGATGAACTGGTTTGATGTAGAAAAATTCTTCAACGTCAGATTCCTAAGCGCAGTGGTAGGAACGTGCTAATAACGTGTTGTGGTCTATTTTATCTAACAAGGTTAAAGGGGGCCGGCGGTAGAGGGAGAGAAATTAAGAGAGATGTGTTTGATGAATTGTAGGTGAATGTGTGTGTTATCCCTCCTATATTGTGCCTTTATTTATAGTAGTAAAAGGAGAGAAGATATTCTTTCTTCCCCAAGTAATACAAGTTGTAATAGGAAATAATAATTAGAATCAAATCTAATCTAGGATTTACACAATCACACTTAAACTAAGAATGTTTACAACACCTCTTTATTTATCGATGAATAATGTCAAGTAAACTAAATTTGTAAATTAAATTTATAAACTAAATAATGTGTTACTAATAAAAAATAAGCACGTTAATCAACACTTAATTAATAATCTAATCATCGACTTTCATATTTAATTTTCAAAATTTAGTCTACAAATTTGATCTCCCTACAATTAATATGTAAATCCTAAAACTTCTTTGACAATGAGAGTCTATATAATAGGAACAAATATTCAAAATCTACTTGCGCTTAATTATATATAGAAAAAGTCCCTCTTAAGAGGAATCCTTTTTATATAATAAGAGCCGTAAATGGCTCCATTGTTAGGGTAACTTCACATTGATGGAAAACATCGACAAATTTGAAACCTGTTTAACCATGATTTGATTCACCGTGAACATTTCAATTTCTCGTAGTTAAATGACTAAATGGTTTCTGATATTACTCATGTGCATTAGATGAATAGAACAAATGCTATTACGAACGTACTGCAACAGCACCAACGGGAAAAGAATATTTTGGTGAGGTAATGAATTCAATCCATTCCCAAACTCAAACGAAAAAAGAGCATGTCATCCATTCCAAATTACTCGATCGTTTCTTATATTCTTCTAGTAAAAGAAAACCAAAAGTTTCCTTACCATGAAAATTTGAGGGCTCACTATATTTTACTCCATTCATGCATAGGCGATGTCTAAAATACGACACAATATTTAAATTTCTCACATTGCACCTTTAAGTTATAAATTGCATCAATTTTTGTTCTTGTCTATTCAATGTTCGATTTTCTAGTAAATTAATGATGTGTCTATTCAATGTTTGATTTTCTATTAAATTAATGATGTGACAGATGTTAAACTTATTTTTGAAAAATATAGAAGCAACACTTGAAACCATTAAGATCATCGATTGAGGAGATGCGGAAGCTCCATGATGACTATTTTTGGCCCATACCGGTGCTAGTGTAGCTTCCTTGTTTTATGATTTTAAAAACCCTAAACCCTCATAAGGTCAAACAACCAAAGAGGCGTAAATGGACATGATTATATATACAGCTTACAATGTGAGAAAATGAAACCATGTGGTCCATTCTAAAAAACTATAAACCCTGTACAATGTAGAATATAGTTACAATAATTTCTTAATTAGTTTTTTTTTTTTTTGGGTAAATTTGACTCGTACATTCTACATAATCAAAATATAAGGCTTGTTTTATGTCTAGCTTTTGAAGTTGATTCGTAAATTGTTATATTCAAGGTATGTTAAAGAAAGAAATGGAAATTTTGTCTTCAGCTTAAAAGTAGAAGATTGATTACTCATTAAAAAAACTTATTCCTTCAAATCTCACCAAAATGGTAGAAGGGATAAGACTTTTTCATGTATAATCACCTTCTAATTGTCACTTAGTACTATGATCTAGTAATATTCCTCTTCACTTATAAGTGGCAAGTCTTAGGTTCGATTCTTGCCTAAAGCGAAACATTATTATGGCTAGCCCATTTTGAGGCTTAGCTTACTCTTCTAATCATTTTAGTATAGATAATATCGTTTATACAAAAAAAAATAAAAAATAAAAAAAGCCTTCTAATTCCTTAAAACAAAAAATCATTTTCATCTACCATTTATGTATACCTAAGTTTTATGAGTTATCAAATTCAATTTAATTCAAAATACCACTAGGAAATATACTTCCACTTCCTTTTAGATATTAACAAAAAAATAATTAGACAAAAGTGGAAAAGATGAAGGAAAATAGTTTTCCCACGGGGTGTCTACATCACAATCCAATACTATTTTTTTCTCATAATCATGTATTAGCAGACTGTCCTCATTGTTGGAGTTGTTAGAAGAAAAAAAAATAGGAGTAAACAATCGCAGGAAAGATGGTGGGGGCGGTCTTGGTGGGCCCCCAGAGACCTACCCACGGCCAAGACTTGAGGTCCACAAATCTCAGCCGTTAGATGCTTCCAACTTTCACCCGATTCGGGGTCCCACACCCAAACAATCATACAAAAATTGAACTCAACCATGACACGTGTCTCCAGGTCAACTAACTAAGGTGCTTCACTGCTTGACATCTGGATTGTTACTAATTATACAAAAGGAAAAAGAAAAGTTACTTTTATAATATAATTTCTCGAAACAAACGATATTATCTACACTAAGAAGGTAAGAGAGTAAACTAAGTTTCATAACAGATTAGCAATAATGTGATTCAAATTTGCCTTTAATGAGAATCGAACCTAAGACCTCTCATTTACAAATGAATAGAAATATCACTAAACCGTAATACTAGGAGTACAATTCCCATAATTTTTGTGAATAGAAAAATAAATTATTATTGGCACTTCAAAAATTTAATTGCCCACTCTAAAAATCTAATTGTACACTCCTTTAGGAGTGTGCAATTAGAATTGTTGAGTGCCTATTACAATTTCTTTATAAAAACCTTGAGAAGACGAGATGAAATTTAAAAGGGAAGTACTTTTACGATTTAAAAGATTGGAAGCTAAGACCTCATGTGTATGAATACCATTATACGCAACTCTATTTATTTATTATTAGTAATGTAATTCTTTTCTTTTTTTATTTGTTTTTTTTATGATATATTTACACTAAAGTATATGAATTAGTTTTGAACTCGTTATTGTCAACAACACAAGCAATCTTGAAAAATAATATTTTTTTAAACAAATCTTGAAAAAGAATCTTTTTTTTTTTTATTAACAAACGATATTATCTACACTAAGGAAAAAGGGGTGGGCTTAGCCTGACACAATGGACTAGCGATAATGTGGTTCAAATTCGCATTTGGCAAGAATCGAACCTAAGACCTCTCAATTACAAGCGAAGAGGAATACCACTAGACCGTAGTACTAAGTGGCATCTTGAAAAAGAATCTAAGAACCAGAATAGTTGAGGTAGTATGAAGTCAGGACTTTTATGTTTGGCTTTCCTTGTCAAATATTGTAATTGAACCTCACACATGCTCAATCTAGTTTTAGGATATACTCTGATCATGGGTTGTTGCTGCTGGAGTAAATGTTCAAGATGTGGCACATTTCACCTCTAAAGGTTTGTTCATGTATGTGCATTTCATATCTATATTTGTGTTACTCTTTGTCTAGTTTGATTGCCTAGTCAGTTTTGTGCACTGACTTCCAACTGTCTAGGCACACAAATTAAGACAATCTACATCGGCTGACTGATACCTTTTTGTTAGTGGTCAGTTTCTAGCCATTGATCTGTCTAGATCTCTTTTGCAGCCTACAAGTGTCTTTGGCACAAGTTGGCTGATGGAAATCAGATTTCCTTAGGTATATTTGTTCCCTAATGTTTCAATTTGTTCTTGGGGGTTTATAAATTATTTTTAGAGTGAGAGAGTTGCATTAAAAGCTTTGAACTTGCCTCTTCTCCATTTGTAAAACCCTAACTGTCAAACCTTCTTCATGCATTAAACACCAATCATTAGGAAGTAGGTTTGCATTATTTTCATGATCTTGCATTAAGTTTTAAATCTTTATATAGACCTATTTTTATGATTCTCATCAGTTTCTTCCTTCAAATGTTTGACTAGAGAAACTGAAAGATCATTGAATCCAGATTCACATACTATCATTGTCATATCATTTGCATTGGTTGTGTTGGTTCTCGGTGCCACAATGTGATGAGCTCAGGAGGAGCTGCCACTTCGTGAAGACTGAAAGAGTTCATCTCCTGTAAGACAAGGTTGCACAAAGGTAAATCTGCTTTGTAGAGAGGGATCTAAGAATTGAGCTTGTGTGGCCTTTGTATGAACCTTGTTTACACTAGTGGATTGGACTCAATGGTGAGTCCTTGGTTTTTAACCTAGAGGTGGATTTTTTTGGCCAAAAACTTATTGTGTTGATTATTGTTATTCTTGTTCACATATCTTGCTAATTTGCATGTAACTCATTGACTCTAGGGTTTGCAAATAGATATGTGCTTTCAACTAAGTTTAACAAAGTTTAAATGTGCACCGAATTGGACCTTTGTTAACTAGGGTTAAGTTAGTAAACCAAGTATAATTGTTTATTCTTGGTTTTGGTAAACTAACAAATCTGATCTTAGTTAACTAGTGATACTGACTAGTCAGTCAAGCATATATCGAATTTTAAATTACAGGATATTCTGCCTTATACCAATTTTAGGACGTAAGCGAGAGGGCTCTAAAAATAATTGTTTATATTTTCATTCAATGCTCATTTTTATCATTATATATAAATATACCACAAATATATCACTTACATTAAAATTTATCAAATGATTTTCATATTCACAACACTTTTAAAAATATAATTTATCAAACGCTCAACTGCTTTATAGTACAATTGATTATCCAAAGCACAATAAAAATAGTTTTTTGAAAAAGCATTGCAATCTCAAACTAACCCTTAATATCTTCTCAAAAAAAAAATATAAAGTAATGCTACTATAGACTAAATATTGCGTTTACACATACAAATGCGATGATCAATAAATATGTTACCTTCTAGCATTGGTTGGAAAAGAATAGCAAGATCAAGGACACATTTGGTAATAACTTGATTATAAATACTTTTGCTCATCAATATTTTTATTAAAAGCATTAGTGTGCTTGGAAGTACTTTTAAAATGACTGAAAATGGTTTTGATGAAAGTTCTTTTGGAACCAATACTTAATAAAAATGCAAATAAATTTTAAAGAAGCACTTGTAATGCTACATGCAAAAAGCACATAATTATGCGCTGGAACAATTTAAAGGCATAAAGCTTTTTTGGTGAAAGTTATAACTAATGTCATAGCAAGTGTTTTTAAAATGACTGGTGCGTCTTTCAAAATGCACTTCAAATGCTTTTTGAACCCAAAATCACTTTTACCAAAAACGCTTTCAGTCATTTTAAGAGCACTTCTAAACGATCTAGCTCTCTAAAAGAAGGTGTGTTTCTCCTTAAAACAATAAAAATAATTTTATAATCCATTTAAATACTTTTGAGCTAGTCTACTAAACGTTTCTAGGGTTTTGATTATTTACAAGATGCTTTTAGCCATCCTAGAAGTATTGTCAAACGAGCCATAACTTGCACGTCTAATAAAAATGATTCTCTGCACAGTGCCGTTTCTTTTCCGTTTATTTCTTCTTTTTCGATTACAAACAAAAGTTTTAGTAAGTCATCGATTTCAGTTACGTTGAAAACATAAATAATAAGGTGATACCGACAAAAGGTTATATAACTTCGGTTTTAAAAAAAAATCAAAGAAAAGAGAAGAGAAACTATTATGTATATTATTCTAGTGGTTAGCGCTTGAGTGCTACAACACATATATTTTAAAAATAAAATAAAAATATTAAACTATTAGGAAACTGAAATTGTTATAAGTATTAAAAAAATATAAAATTTTGAAACTCTAAAAATCTTATTGCGCATTTCTCATAAATACATATTTATACTCTTAAAAAGAACACAAGAATTGACTTCTAGTTGTGATGGGTCCATTTCATTGATTTTTGTTCTTCAAATGTATTTAAAGTGTATTGCTATTTTTTCTTAAATAAAATAAATATGATAAAACTTTTCTATATATTTTTGTTCTTCTGTTTGATATGTATGAATCACTCTTCTCTTAAAGCTTGAGAATGGTAATACTCATTAACCAATTATTAATGTTACACTATGAATTCCCCCCAAAAAATGTCATTGTTAGGTAAATCATTTTGAGAGCACTTGTATAATCTGTGGGCTAAGTAGAAAACTAAATTTACATATTTTCCAATAAAAGAAAGTACCATCCATATCCATATTCTCCCACTCTTTGAATGATGAGGTGGTCATCAATTGATAACATCTCAAGCATGTATACTGACATTTACTTTTAGTCCAAATACAATAGTTAATCATTTGCTTGAATAAAATTTACTTCCTCATACCCATAAATTGTTCAACAAAATTAACATACTCATACTAGTTAAGTTATGTTCGAATTTACCCATGACCAATCCACGTTTATGTGTTTGCAACAAAAAGGTCAATAGTAAAAGTTGAAGATATGCATTGCGATCAAGACAGTTTGGCCATTTCACATGAGGCTGAACAGAATAAGCTAGAGAGTGGTTTTGGTCCGCTTGGACAAGGACGCCATTAGCAGTTTCCCAAATTAAAATAAACAAAAGTAAGCGGTTTCTCCCCAGGTCTCTTCCCTGGTCTTGAAGGAGAGAGAGAGAGAGAGTCAGAGTGTATTTTTAAGAACCGCTTTATCTGAATATTTGGTTTACAGCAGAAAATAAAGTCGTCCATTTCTTAGAGAGAGAGGGCTGAGAGAAGGGAAAATAGAAAAGCCTTGTCTCTTTTATTTCTTTACATTGAATTCCATTATTTTGTTCTCTCTTTAATTATCAACACAGCTAGCAAGCTCTCAGCTCACAACCGACTTCTCTCTCTCCTCCTTCCTCTCTCTCTCTCTCCATGTGGATGATGTTCTTGGTAGGAGGAAACAGAAGGCGGTTTTGCCATTAATGGGGTTTTCAAGAGGTTTTGATTTTGGAGGACGCGGAGGACAAGAAGAGGAAAATAAAAGAGATCACCAACTCTTAGAAACAAAGCTCTTAGCTTCTTCTGCAAGACCTACTTCTACATCTTCTTCTTTTCTCATGGCTTCAAGTATTCAAGGAAACAGCAATCAACTTGAACACCAACAACAACATCATCATCAAATACAAGATCAGCATCATCACCATCATCAGCAGCAACAGCAGCAGATTCAATATGGGATGATGCAATCATCATCAGCCAATATTCCTGCTGGGAACTTCATGTAATTATATATTCATCATCATATAATCATCATCACCATCATCATCAAAGTGAAAAAGGCTAGCTAGCTAGAGATTAATTAAATCATTCATTTTGTCATCTTATAATTTTAGGTTAATTCTATTTTTTCCAAAATATAATATTTATTTATATTAATTGGTGTGTTGTGATGATATTCTTGTGTTGCGTTTTGTCTTACATGTGTTTTAGCAGATGATTATTCCTAATACCATTGATTTTTCATCTTTGTACATATGATCACCAGATCAAACAAAGACGGTGGAGCTGCTTATGATTTGGGGGAATTAGATCAAGCTCTTTTTCTCTACCTTGATGGACAGTCACAGGACCATCACAACCCTTCAGCTAATCATGTTCACCATCAAGACCAACGACGTAAGCATCTCTGTCGTTTCATTTCCCCTTCTCTCTCTTTCTTTCTCTCTCTCTCTCTCTCTCTCTCTCTCTCTCTCTCTCTCTCTCTAACCACATGATTCTTTCTTAACCTTGAGAGAAAGGGAGATATGGAGGCAGAGAGACAAGAGAATCAGAAGGGAATATATTTTTCCCCCTCTCAGTCGTCCTCAGTCCTTTCTGGGTCGGAAATGGAGTAGAGATTTTGTTTGGGCCACAGGAAAAGCGTGTTCAACAAAACTATTTCCATCTCCTCTCTCTCTCTCTCTCTCTCTCTCTCTCTCTCTCTCTCTCTCTCTATCTCTCTCTCTCTGCCCGGTACTTTCTTTGACCGGATCCACAAAGCAAATACACACAAAGGAAAACTGTAAATTCACAAATTTACATGAAAAACCCCATGTCTCTCCTTTTTTGAATTTTTTTCGTTTCTTCTTCTTTGAAGCTTGGTTGGACCCTGACACACATGCAACAAACACTCAGATCATGACTTCCTTGCTGGAAATATCCCCGTCTGTCCTAAGAAATATTTATCATGACCATTTCAAATTCCTAGTTCTTATGGTTCCTCTTTTAATCATTTTTCTAGAGCTCCCTTGGTTAATTCATCTCTCTATTTTCTCTAATATACCATGATTACTGATTAATTTCTACTTAAATATATATACATATATATATATATATATATGATTTTCAATAGTTGTGAGAATTAATTAATTTTTGTGTGCAGATCTTCATCAAAATAATTCGTCATCTGGAATGAGGCCTCCAACTTTGAATATTTTCCCATCTCAGCCGATGCATGTAGAGCCATCATCATCAACCAAGGTATCTCACTCTAACCGTTATTTAGTTGTATATATTATATATACTACTACTTAGTATTTTAATTCATTTCTTGTTGGTCGGTTCAAGTCTATTTTATTTTATTTTGTTTAATATAGAGCTAATTAGCACATTGAAATATTGAATTATAGTTGTAAAATGGGTTCGTTTGGGTTTGGTAATATAGGCAGCTGGAACGGGATTGGTTTCTCCTTCAAGTAGTGGTTCAAAGAGACCATCAGAACCGTCCATGGAGTTGGCCAACGCACGCAATGATTCTACTGCCCCTCCTCCTCCTTCTGGACCTTCTCACGAACCTGCCAAAGCTATCAAGGTACGGATCATGGAAATTAAATCAATTATTTACTCTAAATTATTAACTAGAAAAAACTATATTAAAATTGAGATAAATTCTATGAATTTGTTTATTTTGTTGTATATGTTTTACTTTGAATGTTTTGGCAGCGTGAGGGTAACCGCAAGGGACCAACTACATCAAGTTCAGAGCAAGAAGGACCCAAAACACCAGACCCTAAGGTGACTTTGGGTTCACTTTTTATAGTAAAATATTTTCACTTCCTATTTCTTCTCTACAACAACAATTTCCAACGTTTGGTGTGATTATTCTTTCCAGACTTTGAGAAGGCTTGCTCAGAATAGAGAAGCAGCCAGGAAAAGCAGGCTTAGAAAAAAGGTACTCAACCCGTAGAAAATTTGCAAGTCATTAGCCTTTTTTTTTGTTTACTTTTCCATTACAAATTAACAATTAACCTCGGTTTTTCAAAACTTTAATTCTTAATCTAATCCTTAAACCTTTTTCTTTTTTCCAGGCATATGTGCAGCAGTTAGAGACAAGTAGGATTAAGCTAACTCAACTGGAACAAGAGCTGCAAAGAGCCAGATCTCAAGTGAGTTTACTCTACTAATTAACAATTTTTTTGGTTGATTTATTTCCTAAACATTTCTTTAAGATTGGGTTTTGGTTTTGTAGGGCATGTTCTTTGGAGGAGGACTTGTAGGAGGAGAGCAACAAAGCCTTCCTGTTGGTATCAACAACACTAGCTCAGGTAATAAAATTATATTTGTTCCATTTTCACTTTTTATGTCTTAAGTTCAGCATCAGTATAAAACCCTTTTTAAAACCCATTTTCATCTTTCTCTCATTATTTCATTAGACGCTGCCGTTTTTGACATGGAGTATGCAAGGTGGCTGGAGGAGCACCACCGTCTCATGTGTGAGCTTCGAGCTGCAGTACAAGAGCATTTGCCGGAGAATGAACTGCGACTTTATGTGGACAACTGCTTGGCACATTATGATGAAGTGTTGAACCTCAAAGGCATGGTTGCCAAGACTGATGTGTTTCACATTGTTTCTGGTATGTGGAAGACTCCGGCTGAACGTTGCTTCATGTGGATGGGTGGATTTCGGCCCTCTGAGGTCATCAAGGTTTGATATTCCTAGCTCATTAACCCCAGAAACTTACAAATACATATCTTCCTCATTAATTAGTTGTTCTTTCGTACTGGAACATATTTCTTTTTCACAAAATCTTCAAATTCATGAAAGAAGTAAAACAGTAAATGTGTGACAAGAAAATGACAAAAGGACACAACCAGATTTTATCTACTTGAATTAGGTACACAACTAGTATGAGGCAAAATTATTGTTACCATTTTGGAAAACCACGTTGAAAACCTTCATCTTAGGTTAGATCATGCATGCAGCAGTACCATATTGAAAACCCAGATTTTTAAGCCCTTAATTAGGGTTAGCTTAAGTAGTAAGGGAGTCTAAGGCAATAGGTCAGGATCATGATTAGTCTATGTTCAATTACCTGCAAAATGTAAAATAGAAAACTCGGTTTAGACTCAAGTAATTCTATGCTTAATTAATTAGCTGCAACGCAAACTCTAATTACATAAAAATGAAACAAGGTTAATTCGAAACCCTCCTCTGAAACAAAAATAACTTGAAACCCCTCCTCATCTATTTGTTTGGAGAGGGGAGGAAAAAGATAATATCGATGAAACATGTGAAGGGAATATGATGAGATATGATATTGTAGTACAACGAGCGTACATATTATGATCAAAATGACAAGTAAGATATATATATGCATGGGTACATGTACATTAAAGTAGTTGTCGGTGGCAGTGGCAAAAGAATGTGGATCCATCTCAATTCTCATTGTGTGAATATTATGAATGACGAAAGGTAACGTGAAGGTTTTCCTACTAAAAGGTAGAGTTAGGTGTCATCCCCAAAAGTCATGTATGTTAGTACTACAATTTTGATCTCTGAAAAATTGAACCAGCAGGAAAGAGAGTTATACTGGTGTTTTCTTTCTCTCTTGATTTCTTTCTCTCCTTTGATGAATATATACAAAAATCTTGTATCTATCTTCATCTTTCTCTTTGGTTTCTAGCAAATAATTAAGCAAAAATAAATCATAGCAAAGAAAGTTTGGTTTTTGCCTATTTGCATGCATGATATTAATTTACTATTAATGTTAATAAATCAAATTATTTGTGAAAGATAATTGACGTTGATTAGAATTAGGATCCCTCGAGGATCTTCGGTGTAATTTCTTTTCAGTACGTTCAAAACACAATTAACGTTGATGATTGGTTTTTGTTGTTGTTATTGATGGATATTAGATTATTCTGAATCAAATCGAGCCTTTAACGGAGCAGCAACTATTGGGTATTTGTGGGTTACAACAATCCACACAGGAGACTGAAGAAGCTCTCTCTCAAGGTCTTGAAGCTCTCAATCAGTCTCTCTCAGAGACCATAACCTCTGATTCATTGAGCTGCCCTCCCAACATGGCCAACTACATGGGACAGATGGCTATAGCCATGAACAAGCTCTCCACCCTCGAGGGCTTTGTTAGACAGGTACGTATATGAATGACTAACTACATATACAATTTTTTTATCCTGAAAGTTTGGTATCAAGTATTAATTTACAGTTTCTGATATATCAATATATAGTCCGACAAATATCCAAAAACAAAATATATTAGTGATCAGTACTTGTACTAGCCAATTAATGACTGCCCTAATTGTTTTACACCGAATTATTAAAACTATATTATAGATTATTTTCTTAATGGCACGTTGATGAGGTATGAAGTTCTATCCGTTTGATCTTGACGGTGGTCCCCTACAATGATCTTGTGAATGGGACCTTCATTGTTTTTGGTTGGAAAACCTACCCCAACACCATGAACCACTCCATGTCTCACTCGCATGACGTGGCTGGAGGGTACTTCGAATCTATTTATCTGCATGCTTCTTTCTCATAAGAGGTTGTCGCTCAAGTATTATTTCTTGAAAGGGACTTTATGCATTCAACTCGTTCCTTCTACGTCTCCTTAAGTCCAATAAAACTAACCCATACCATTAAGTTCAAAAGTTAAAAGCAAATATTTAATGCAACGTATGTCTTCAGAATAATACATTTCACTCAAAAGTGATTAAATCACTAATCACTTCTCTAATATAAGTGAGCACCTCATACTGTCGTGAGACTTAGCCCCATTAGAATCGTCTAACAAAGACCATTTTTATATGTAACTTTGTGTAAAAGATTAGTTCTTTTTTTCTTTTTTTTCGGAGCATAGACAACTAGTTCGTTGTTCTCGTACATTTATACTCCATCAACAAAAACAAAAAAATATGTACGTCCCTGTCAACTTGCAAAGCATAAGCTAATTAAGCAAGTGAGAGGCATAAAATGAAAGAGCTAGCAAACTATAGAAGTATAAGGTCGCGACCAGCCCTCTTATTTTACAACCAAACTATAGAAGTATAAAATGATAGAGCTAGCAAGTGACAGACCAAGATAAAGGATCGAACTAGATTAGAAAACCAGTAGCCAAAGTTTTCCTCTGCATCTTTAGTAGCTGATAAGCATCAAATCTGGTCACGTCCACTAATATACATCACCATCCAAAAGATCCCTAGACCCATATCTTTGCATGATGTCATGGTCCTAACCGCTTGACTTACAAGCCAACGTAGTCCCTTTACCGTAACTTCCTTTTGACCGACTGTTCTAGAACCCTAATAGGCTCTTATATTATATATAGCTAGCCAACACACACACGTATACATACATATATATATATATATATATATATATATAGAGAGAGAGAGAGAGAGAGAGAGAGAGAGAGAGAGAGAGAGATAGAGAGAGAGTAAAGGGAAAAAAATCCCTTCAAATCTCATAATAAAATGAGAGTAATTTTCAAGCAGGTTGCGAAGTTCAATTCAATTTGAATATAGTGCTCACCTTTTTTAAAATCAAATTAATTAAGGTCCTATAGTTGTAATGATGATATGGGTTTGAATCATTTTATTATTTGGTTTTCAATAAAGATCATATTCTTATATTCAACAATCTAGTCGCAGGTAGATTAAGAGAGTAATTATTATATGTTTAGGGCACACTGATCCCTTCTTCAAGACTCATCTACCCAATTAGTAATTGACATCTTTTTTTTTTTTGGAAACTTAGTAATTGACATCTTAACATGCTCTATTGACTTAAATTATCTAGCTTACTAAATTCCTTCTTTTGTTTGAACAAATATAGAATTCAAATCATTGCAAAAAGTGTGCTAAACTACTCAAGGAAGATAAGTCCATGTAATTATTTTCCCCTACTCACCCCTTGTAGTCAAAATTCTTTGCAAAAGGTCACCAAGTTTACCCCACGACCAATGATGACCAACAAAATTTCTCACCCCCACATTTCATTAACTTCCTAACTAATGACTTTTATGCTTTATCTAGTTAACCGATTCGACAATCACTCTTATTGTATATCACAAAGTCAAACTTATCTGCTTGTACGTAAAGATATGAATTGTAAATGTCAAGGATTAATCTCATCTGGTCTAGGTTCCTATTCTTGTACCATATGTACATTATAATATGTATTTATTTATTCAAATAAGTTGTGACAGGCAATTTGTGCACATATATTTGATGTTTATGATTATCTAATAGTTATTTAAGTGAAACTTACAGGCTGATAATCTGAGGCAGCAGACAATTTACCGGCTTCAACAAATTCTGACGACCCGTCAAGCAGCGAGGTGTTTGCTGGCAATCGCTGAGTACTTCCATCGTCTCCGAGCTCTCAGCTCTCTCTGGATGGGTCGTCCTCGACAAGATCAGTCATAAATTAGAATATTCGAAGCAACAAAATTCATATCAACTATCATGACTAGCTTCAATGCATGTCTCTCTTCTCTGTTAATTAGTTACAGTTTAATCAACTAATGTCATCTTAATATGATGTGACATCGCTTTACCTCTTTCCTATCTAGATAGAGAGATGTATAGATAGACAATTAAAAGTAGATAAAACTCCAAGCAGTTGTAGAATTTACTCTCTCCCTTATAGATATTTCTCGTTAATTTTTCTTGGATATGGAAATTAATTCAGAGGGGATATGGTTCTATGAGCAGCCAATGCTGACCAAGAAAATAGTGGCAAGAAAAAAGAAAAGAATTAATTTAGAAAATTCGAACATTAATTTGACGACTGGAATCCAAGAAGATGGTCTGGCTGGTGCTTAGGTTTTTGTGAGTTCGTGTGAAGTAGACACAGAAGAGAAGCCGAGTGTGTTGAAAGTTGAAACTCAAAACGTCCACGTGGTCTTAGTGTTGCTGCATGGATGCCTTATGGTCTTGGATCTCGGTATGTTAGGCCATCTTCAATCAAAGGTGTTATGTTTAGCTCGCGTCCAAATTATAATCCTGCAAGAATTTTTTTTTAATGAACAGTGATAGGCCATATTTATATATCATCTTCAACCGAAATGGGTTATTTTTTAGCCGACTCAATAATTTATTATTTTAAGTTTGTTTTTTAATGTTATTGGTTAATTGAATTAAAGTATCCTATTAAAATAAGGTTTCAGGACATATTTTGAATGCCACTTGTCGCTCAATGATAATAAGCCTCCGGACATATTTTGAGTGCCACTTGTAGAGTGGCCATTTGAAAATTATTGAAAAAGTTAAAGGAAAGATTATTGGAAGAGGTAAGAGAGGGGTGTGTATGAAAAGAGTGTTTGAAGTAAATAGAATGTGAAGAAATGAAATAAAATGAGATAAGATAGTATGAAATGGTGAAAAAATATGTGAGAAATGATGTAGAAATATCTTAAGTACTTATAGGAAAAAAAAAGTAGAATTTTTAATTTTTTTTAAATATTGTCTTAAAAACAATCTAGCTAGGCCCAACTGAAAGGGTTGGCTGGCTGGCTAAAGATGGCCAACCCGTTGGTCATATGGCTGGATTTTGGCTAGGTGGGTCCCAAGATTTTTTGGCCCAGACCTTTAGTGAAGATGAGTTTTGTGCCAAAAAGGATTGTCCTTTGGCCTATGGCTCTATACCTGGCTCAATTGGAGATGGCCTTAATTACTCTCTTGGGCCTTCCTTTGGATCCTGGCCAAGAGATTATGGTCTAGTAATATTATTTTTCACTTATACGTGAAAAATTTACGTTTGAATTTCATGAATGATGAGTTCGATACTAATTGATCATTCCCACCCCCTTAGTGTCAAACAAGTGGGCTAACAAGAGCACATATACATGCATGACACATTTAAATAAGGCATGGCACGCCACGGTATAATTCGTTAGATTGGGGGCGACCGAAGATTTAGGCTATCATATTTAAATCAATACATAGTTAAATATTAAGGATATTTGGCCAAAGGTCAATAAAAACTTCACTAATTAGCCATATATCAATGGCCAATTTTATTTTTGGACATAATCAATGAAATACTTATAATAATTATGCATAGGTTAATGAAGCATGCCACATCAGTTTAAGCTAAGTATAAAATAACTATTATACCCTTCTCTCTTCACTTTATTCCATTCATTATCTCATTCGCTTTCTCATCCTTATTTACTTCATTCTCTCCTGATTTCCTATCATGTCTCTCTCTTCCCTTCTTTCCCTTCACTCTCTCATGTTTATCTATCCTCTTTCTTTTCTCTCCTACGTCAAACCAGAATAAATAGTTTGACTAATCCCTGTGCGCTAAAACTTTCCAATACCAAACACAATGTCAAGAGAAAGAAAAAAAGAAAAAAAAAGGGAATTCCGTAGAAAATTGCAACTATCAGCAGTAAGAACAAAAAAAGAGAGGATGTAATAGATATCTAGCAAACTTCCGAAGGCTTTGGTCGTGGAGATTCTCTTAAGGGTAGTGTCAATCAAAACCCTCTTGAATTAAAGGTGCGTTTGCAAAGAGTTTACAGCCTGCAATTAAGAATCAGGAAACAAACACATTGTGTGTTTTGAATCTAAAAGGAGTTGCGTAAAGTGTGAAGCATAGGAGATGGGGAAGAAAAAGAACCAGAAAACGGACACTGCAACATAGTGTCTGAATCAAAATGTAAGAATTAAAAAATTAAAAATTAAAAAAAAAAAAAAAGGAAACGAACACTGCAATGCAGTGTTTGAATCAAAATATAAAAACAGAATCAGGAAACGAACACTCCAATGCAGTGTTTGAATCCAAATGTAAAAATAATGTAAAAAACAGAACTAGAAAACGGACCCTGCATTGTAGTGTGTGAATCCAAATGCACAAATTAGGAGTTGCATGATGTGTGAAGAACAAGAGGCGTGTGAGTGATGGATAAAAACAAAAAAAAACAAAACCAGAAAATGGACATTGCGTTGCAACGCAATTTCTAAATCCAATAAAACCAGAATCAGAAAATAAACACAGTAATGCAGTGTCTGAATTCGTATTGACCTATTCCAAAATATGAAAAATATAAGAAAATGGGTGTCATTTAAAGTGGATGCCATCTGTAATGACATATTTTGTAATTTTTGTTTATCTTAAATGCATTTAAGTATCACAGCACATGATTGACCTTTTTATAATTAGCATAAATATGATTGATATATTGTTAATATTGTAACTTTTTATTGATTTTATACAAAATCACCATAAATATTGGTATATTATTCTTTTTTTTAAGTAAAAACATATTTTGGGACTAATAAGACTTAGTATTTGTGATATTTACTTAAAAAGGTAATGCTAAGGAGACTAAATTTGTAGACAAAATCTTATAAATTAAATGACATAGAAGTTGATGACTGGATTATTACTTAAGTGTTGACTAGTGTGCTTATTTCTATTGGTGAGACATCATTTAGTTTGTAAATTTAGTCTACCTAGCATTACTCTTACTTAAAAGTAAGTTCAAATTATTTTTTAATATTTTAAAATAACTAAAGGTAGGTGAGTCAAAGCTGCCCCATATAGGCCATCTCTAACAGAAAGTGCTAACTATATCCTTATCCAAAACTATAGTCCTACAAAAATGTTATTTTTAAATGAACAGTATCAGGCGATACTCATATACCATCTCAAAACGAAGGGGCTAAACATAGTCCCCTCAATAATTTACTAGCTTTAAGTTTATACTTTAAATTTATGGTTTATTTAATTAAACTACCTTAGAATGTTTTCAAATCTAACCTTTGAATTTGAATCAATTATTGTAACTGAGGAGTTAGACAAAAAAATGGCTAAGAGGTGACACACCCCGATCTAGAATGTCCACCTAGACTCTGAATCAAGTAGTGCTAGCCGACACCAGAAATGAGACGAAGCCATAAAGTGTAGTGATGTGGAAAATGTAAGTAAATTTAAACCTAAAAGTGCCTAAATACAAGAGTGAGCAAGTGAGCGGGATTGAACCCAATTCACATGTGATGTCAGAGTATAAGTAAAGTACAGTAAAAGTAGGATAAGAATTATACCGTCGAAGGTAATCTCCTATTCCAACTTTTGCCAAGAATCCTCGTCAACATGAAAGTTCAGCTACTAAAACCTAGAAGAGCGAAAAACAAGGGTGAGTGGGCCAGTTTGTGGATTAGGTTTTGGGTCCTCTTTTTTTGTATCGGGTCGGGTCGGCCCATTTAGGCTCGTGGTTGAACCCATTGGACCCAACGAAAAAAAGGTTAGATTTTGTAAAGGGAGACGAAAAACTTCAAAGGGCTATAACGGGTTCAAACTCAACCATTTTCTACGAATCAAAAGCCAAAATCAAGATAGAGAGATAAGGAACAAGTGTACACCAAGATGGGGGTTCAACCATGGCCAGAGTTAGCCGAAAATGGCCTGCAAAGCTTCATAATCCTGCCGAAAAACTGGGGAAATTTTCCCCAAGCTATCTTTGCATCCAAACAACATAAAACATCTCAAAGATATCCTAATCGTACTCCTAAACACGATCTATGAAGATTTGAGGATTTTCGAAGCTTACCTTTGCCAGAAATGACAAGAAATCATCGGAGAAACTCTTGAATAGTGTCACTACCACTATATAAAGAGAGAAAAGAGGGAAAAAGTGGCAATGTCCAAAGCTTTGGGGTGTGTGAGTCTGTCATTGGTCGTTGGGGAAAAGTTCTTGAAGGTGGTGCTCGCTAGAATGGTGATGGTGAAGTGATGGTGGTGCTACGAATTTCCCCCAGAATGAGGGTAAGTGAGAGAGCTAACAGAGAGAAAGAGACGGGAGAGACTACTGGAAGAGAGTTCGAGAGTGTGGGAGACAAGGTGCCACGAGGCAGGATAGGAGTAGGGAGTTGAGGTGTAAGCCCCACAAGCCACAAAAATCTCACCATCGTAGCTTCGATTTCGATTCCTCTTGAGCATACGCATTTGTACTGTCGAGTACATTGAGAATACGATAAAATAATAGCTCATACGCGTTACAAAATGACGGTCAACGAAAGTCAACAATCTCACCTTTAGGGGCATTTTCGTCATTTCACTCTTTTAAAATTAATAAAATCGTAAGATTAGGGATGTGTTGTTATAAGAAGGGGACTACATTTGGCTAGCTTGATGCCCCTTTAGCCAAATAATGACCTAATGTTTTACATAATTAAATGGGTTGGGCTGGTCGGCCAATCCCAAAGCGATTGTTGTTCGTTCTCCATATGACTTGGGGGGCTAAAGTCAAACTTGTCAATGTTTGGGCCTTGTGAGATTGATACAGAGCCCACAAAATCTCTACTTTCAACTACGAGCCCAATTAAAAATAATTCAAAAACAAACAAAAGATAAAACCGCAGTTAGGGTTTTACTTCAATCCCGCACCCTCTCTCTCTCCCCCAAGTCCCAACCGTAGGTTTCAGACAGAGACACCGTGAGATCTCACAATGGCGGCTAAAGCAAGAAACCCGAGAAAGACCCGAAACCCAGATCTGGTTCGTGGGGTGGGTAAGTTTTCGAGGTCCAAGATGTACCACAAGCGTGGTCTCTGGGCTATCAAGGCCAAAAATGGCGGCGTTTTTCCAAGCCATGACCCGAAGCCGGCGGCCGAGACCGCATCCGAGAAGCCCCCGAAGTTCTACCCCGCCGATGACGTCAAGAAGCCACTCGTCAACAAACGCAAGCCAAAACCCACCAAGCTCAGGTTCCCTTTTTCACATTTTTTAGCTACTTAAAAAAAAAAATAGAAAAATGGGTTTGATTTGTTGGTTAGTTTTTTAAATTTTTTTATTTGGTTGATTGAATGTAGGGCGAGTATTACACGGGGGACGTTGTTGATTATATTGGCTGGGAGGTTTAAGGGCAAGAGAGTTGTTTTTCTTAAGCAGCTTCCATCTGGGTTGCTTCTTGTTACCGGTGAGCTTTCGCTTCCATTTTTTCTTTGAACTGTTTATTTTTCGAGTTTTTTGTTTTTTTTAGCTGAATGGTTGTATTCTTACTGTTACTTTTTTTGTTTTTTTGTTACTAGTAATAGCATATTTCTTCATTTTTCTGAATGACAAGTTTGATAAACTTACTCTGAACTGGTCCAATTAGTACATTTGAATTTTCGAAACCCGGTCAATTTGAGCTTCTATTTTTGTAATAACCTCCCATTCTGTTCGGACTTAATGCCAACAATGTTGATTTGTATGGCACCGGTAAGATTTGGTGCAAAAATGATGGTTCCCTTTGTTGTAACTTATTGAAAAACGGTCCCCTCCCATGCACACTGCGCTTGGGAGATTGCTCGTCTCCTGTTGAATGGGATATTTTAAAATGGGGTATGTTCAAATAGGGTAGTTTGTACTGTGAGTGATCTGGTACTGGTTTTGTTCTTCTGAATCTGTATCACACGATGAATTATTCTAGGGAAACAATGATTGATGACATGAAATATCAATTTGCAACATGTCGTCTGATACCCAATTTACATGGTTACTTTCTCTGATTTATGTAGATATGTTCTCGAGAATGTGATCTTTGCACCGTGCATCACTTAATTGTGATTGTTATAAAGTCTAAACATATGAATTAGCTTCACTAAACCTTCTACAAATGGCTTTTTCCTTGATGCATGTAAAACTTTTATGCCTTCAACTTTTAGTATCATAGGACTTCATTAATTGATCCAGTTATTCTTTCTTTGTTTCTTATTCAAAGATTTCTTATTTTTGGTTTAAATTGACTGATTTTGTGTATTTGCTAGACTGTGTTTTGTTTTGGGATGTGTTATTCACACACCCTTTTTTACTTCGTACACACCCTCTTAATTTTTGGCCAACTGAATTAAAGAAAATCAAAGGACGGAAATTAACAAGGGGTGTGTGAGAAGTAAAAAAGGGTGTGTGGATGGCACACCCCTTTCTTTTTTATTGCATGGTGTGTTGGGGAGAGTGTGTTTCTAGTTTTTGACGCTTGCATGCTTCTTCACGAAACTTGTTAAGTGTCATTCTAACTTGAGTGCTGATTTTATTCGACTGCAGGGCCCTTTAAAATTAATGGTGTTCCTTTGAGACGCGTTAATCAGTCTTATGTGATTGCCACTTCAACCAAGGTTGACATTTCTGGGGTGAATGTAGAAAAGTTTGATGACAAATATTTTGCAAAGGAAGTTGAAAAGAAGAAGAAGAAGGGTGAGGGAGAGTTTTTTGAGGCAGATAAAGAGGTTAGACTCATTGTTTTCTTCGTTTACTTGTACTTTTGAGCAAAATTATAGATATCTTCCATTATTGCTACTGTCTTCATGGACTTTAAAGTCGTTCGATGTGGCAGTGCAATCACAGTCTTCTAAATTTGCATATTATTTTTATCATGCAACATAATACCCTGAGATGAAAGGATAAGATTATACAGATTGTCTGCTACTTTATTTTTCCCTTTTGATTATATCTACCCGTCCTTTTGCTACGAGGTTGATCTCTTTTACATGTTAATCAGAAGCATGTAAATTGTTGGGCAATAATGTTCACTGTGGTAGATTCCGTTGGAATTTTTTTAATGTCTATTAATATTTTCCAATTGGGAGCAGCCTCTCCATAAATGGGGGTAAAGCTAGCCGACATTCACCTCTCCCAGACCCTGCGTAAAGCGGGAGCCTTGTGCACTGGGTACGACTTTTTTTATTAATATTTTCCAAACGACAAATTGTAGGAAAAGAGTGTGCTCCCACAAGGAAAGAAAGATGATCAGAAGAGTGTGGATGCTTCATTGATAAAGTCCATCGAGGCTGTCCCAGACTTGAAGACGTACTTAGCAGCGAGATTCTCTCTTAAGGCGGGCATGAAGCCTCATGAGCTTGTCTTTTAGACTACTATCTCATATACTACTTTTTAGGATCATTTTGTGCTGTTCTACTCGTTTGTTTCAGATTACCAGCATACTCTGTATTTTCATTTTACCAGCGTATCCAAAATTTTGCGTTGATCGGAGTTGCATTATGAAAGATATTGTTTTGGTCATTTTGATCTGTATGGCCATGGGAGACTTTGTTTCTTTGCACAAAAAAACAAGCTTTTGTACCCGTGTAACAATCTCAAACGATCTTCCTATAAACGTAAAACTGGCCTTTGACAGTTTTAAGAAAAAATTGATTGGGATGCTTAAAAATCTCTGCATCAACCCCCTTACTGTAACAATATTATCCACATTAAGAGGTGGGGGAGTGGGCTAAGGCTTCACAATGGGTTAGCAATAATGTGATTCAAATTCGTTTTTTGTAAGAATCGAATTTAAGATCTCTCGCTTACCATTAAAATGGAATACCATTAGACCGGAATTTTCTGGTATGTTTGTAAAACAGATTTACGAGTCAATGGTGCAAAAACCCACACCTCTTGTGTACATAATGCCAAGTTTCATGCTGAATGTATGATGTCATCATAATGACTAGTTCAATAAAATTGACTTACATGCTTGTGACTTTCCCTTGGCCTATCTACTTCAAACCCTAAACCTAATTACCTAATTACCTAATTACCTAATTACAGGGCTGAAACTCCCCACCGTTGGACATCAAATGTCTCAGGGCTATCTTCCAAATGGTTTAATAATTCATGTGGGCCAAGAGCAATAAGCGAAAGCATACCTTAACATATTCCAAATGTTTCATAACTAGTCTTCCTCTGGCACAGATGAGTTCACAAACATTGGATACAGCAACTAGTCCTTCTTTGAGCCTCCAATGGAGACGTTAAGTACTGGTTTGGTACTGAGGTACTTTTATAAAAAGTGGGTATCAAAAAAATCTGAGCTCAAAAAGATATTTGGTAAACACTTAAAAACAACTTATTTTCACAGTTTTGGATGAAAAAAAAGCTGACAACGTGAAACAGCAAAAATAAGCTTATTCTCACAGCACAGCAGAAGCAGTTTTTTTTCAAAGCACATCAATACCAAACTAGCCCTAAATGGAGTCTCAGCATTTGTATAGTTCTTAAATATAGGGACAAAGAACTTCAATGGGTTGGAATAGAAGTTCTCAAATTATCCCAGTAGACTCACTCATACCTCAAAGAAATTTTCAGGGCTTCAATAGGTCAAAATAGAAGTCGTCAAAGTATCCCAATATAGAGACTCACTCAAACCTGAAAGGAATTCTCAAATGTGAGGATTGTATAGGGACTCAAAGAGTGGGCTCCCTGTTGATTTTGAGTGGGAAACAAACTTCCCTCACATGTGAATTCTGCACAACAACTTCTCTTTTTGGTTTTTTCCTTTTTCTTTAATCGTTAGGAAACAAACGGTAGAGATAGCTTTCTAAATTTTATCAACGACAACAACACTCTTAACAAAATGCACAACAACTTTTCAATAATTTAGTCCCTGCATTTAGGAATTATAGTGTTAGAATCCCCCATTGAAGACAATAATTCTTTAGGGACCTGAATGTTTTCTTGAAGTCCTTAAATGAATCCTCAAAGTGGTGGTGGGAGTTTGGGATGCTCTAGTAACCTGAAAGATGAAGGAAATTTCTAAATTAAACTAAACGAAAATAGCTGAATTCAAATCTAAGAATAGAAGAGTACGAAATACAATATGATGAGTTAAACAGGTTCTTGACTTAATCAAGGATGAAGAATTTTGACCCACTTTCTATTCCTATAGCACCATAGAAAGATCAAAGCATGGATTTCGTGCGCCCCGGGGGAGGGGGGGGGGTGGGATTGTTTACAGAAGAATGGAAAGTTGGACCAGAAGATTGGAACAAAAGCTTTTGAAGAATGCTTGCCACAACATTGGGTGATCGAGTAACATGCAATGTTTTAGTGGGGTTGAACTGAAGAAATATATGCTTCAATATGCAACAAATATGATTAACATGTTGAGACACAACGAGAAGTATGTTTTGTTATAGTATCCTCATTTCAGGTACATGGGAAACGATTTTAAGTACAAACTTTACCTGAAACTTGTATAAATAATCAACAGTAGACGCAAGTAAGGGCAAGGGTTGCAGCTGTATACTGGTTTACTGCTACATCTTGTCGGTTTCATGTCGTAAATCACTTGTTCCGAAATAGGCATATTGCAGGCAGTAATGGTGTTCGAGAGCAGCATCTTGAACTTGACTTTGAGCTAGCATCTTCACCTTCTCTGTTAGATTTGTACGATCCAGCCAGGATTCTCGTTTTAGTGAAAAATTCGCAACCGTGAATTTGAGCTGTTCCGGGTTTATTGATGCTTAACGTACAGTATCCTTAAATTCTGCTTCTCAGGTATTAAGAGCCACCTTTTACAGTCAAGTCGCATAATCCTGCATTTTCATGTGTTCAAACTTTTTGGGCATCTGCCACCTCCACTACCAGTTTGGAATTGCCTTTTTGGTTGCTGTCATGTGAATTAAAAAGTAATTTGTTGTTATATTTGTTGGGATAAAGAATGATCAAAGCCTTGATTGAAAATGACTGTAGCATGGAGGAAGTGTGATACTGAAGGTATGTACTACTTAGAACCACTATTACGACGCTTTTAACAGCAAGTTCAAGTTCAAGCGAGATTGACACCCGTAATATTTCTTCTTTATTATCATATTGTGTTATAATGAGCCAAAGCTGCAACATAAATTTTCAACTATATACATATGTTAATAAGTTCCGTTTAAACTTGTTCTTAAGAGAGTCTGAATAGCGATCCTCTTTACTCTTTATATGCTTAAAATTTTGTAATGGACCAAATAATGCTACTCTAAAAAACTGCAGCTTTTCTTCTCTAAGAAACAAAAAATTGAGGATTTTTTAGCTAGTTACGGGTTAGGATACGTTTTTGCATACGACGGGTGCATATATGTAACTCTCTCTCATAGAAACTTCCTCATGTGCTGGTCGGAAGATAGGTTATTGTGATAAAGATGTTATATACACATTTTCCATGCAAGAATTTCTCATCAGTTCAGTTTGCGAATTAATAATGCAGAACCACGCCTGCCTTGTTTGGGAGAGCACTATAGTAATAATCTTCATTTTCTGCTGCCTTTAGTTTTTCCCTTTCCTTGGAAGAATAATGGATGTTTTTTTAAAGATTTTCCAGTATGTGTTAGTATATAGATTTTATGGCGGTTGGATGATCCTCGATTGAACTCCAACACTCTGTTTATCTAGTGCATGCCATACACCAGAGAATAGTAAAGCTTTTGATTCCTTCGAAACTAGACTACTAGAAGACACACCTGAAAGAAGAAAAAAAGAAGGAAAAAAGAAGAAGGAGAAGACAACCCTTTTACGTAGGTCAGCTAATCTTCAAGAAAATGTAATGTACATTAGCTCTGCGGCTTCAGACTGACCATGAAGGATAAAAATGTACAATTATGTTACGAGTGCACTATAGGAATACGAGGATATATCGGTGAAGACTAAACAAAAAAATATAAGAATTTAGCCTCAAGATTATGCACAAACTAGAGTTATAGCACCGAAAACAAGAAAACTAGGGTTGATTTAGATAGGCCAACAATTCATAATATAAAACAAATATATTGAAGAGACTTGTATTTTAAGTAATTATAGACATTTATCCCTACACTAAAAATCTCAAGTTGAAGTCCTTCTTTTCTCACTCTCTTTTTATAAATAATAATAATAATAATAAGTGAACTTTAACGAAAAGCTCCTGGTACTGTTCACTTTAACGAAAAACCACCTAGATCACCAAATGTTTACTCGTGAAAACAAAATGTACGGAAGAGAATATCTGGACAGTATTATGTCGTCTATTTGGCCCATAGCATTCAATTGGGTCTGCCAGTTTCTTTCTCTACTTGTTTGGGCTTTGGCCTAAAGGAGGACAAATGATGACTAGAAGACGATGTAAGTTAGCCAGAATTTTACGGTTCGACATTTGGTCTGAATCGATCGGGTCGGTCCAATGGTTGATAAAAAATTTGAAGACCTTTCGACATTTATACAGTTATACTCGGTCTAATTTGTTCCTAACCAAACCCACCGATTTTTACCCTTAATTTACTTTTCATATGTCTTTTTTTTAGTGAGTAATTTTATGATAGTTGTATAGCCAATCAGTAATACAATCTGATGGTATTGCTCTACATTTGTAAGTTAAAAGTTTTAGGTTTGAATTTCATAGCTGACGAATTTAATTTCAAATTAGGTTCTTTATCGTGTAGCTTAGCTGAACTCCCCCTCCTTTAGTATAAAATATTGTTGTAATAAAAAAAGAAAAAAGTTATGATAGTTGTATAGAATTGATTGTGCACATGTTCAATGGATTTCGTGGTTGGAATACACTCTCTTGAAGTTGGTTTTTATGCTCCAAAGTACAATGGAAAAAATCAACTAGGGACGAGTACAAACAAAACCGAACCAACCAAATTGAACTTGAGTCAGTTTTGGTATGGTTGAATTGATATAGCAGTTTTCTTTTACAAAATCAAATTGAATTGAACATATCATTTATGCTTGATTTTTAGTTTCAAATAAAAACCGAACCGAGAGACCGAATAGGACAGACTTTTTATCCACATTGACAAGACCTGAATCAAATCGATTTCTTTTTTAATCTCTATACATGCAATTCTTTCTACGTTAGAGGATATTTTCATGTTATTTTGCACATAATTTTTTAATATAATTTTTTATACAATATAAAATTAAAAAATTAGCAAAAAAAGCCCTCTTTTTATTTGTGGAGGCGAGATGACCTATAGAAAAAATTAACTAAATATGTAAAAGACTTTTTAGCTAAAATGGTCATGAATTGCCATAACTCCTTACTTTAATATCTAAGATTCGAAATCGATAGAACTAGTTCTTGAGTTTATCCACCATCAATCATTTTGATCATTTCGTGAACATGTTTGTTACATAAGGATAAAAGGCCAAACCTACCTTCAATTTAATAAACAATAAACTAAAATAATTTGACACAAAATAAAAGTATTTTTGTCATTTTAATTTTATTTAATGGAACGGCAGCGGCTCTCTAATTATCTAAAATCTCCCCAATTTTAGTTTGAATAATGTTTGTATTAATAAGAAGTCATAGGGCAATGAACAAGCAAGGCAAATAGTGACATTGACTCGGCACAAGTTGATTGGGTTTAATTAAGACTCAATTCACCGCCATCAGTTGCCAATTAAGGAAGGGTGGAAGTCGCTTGGTGAAGCACAACGTGGTGGAGGTTCATCTGCATTTGCCAGATCACAGCAGGCAGACCAAGGGATTCAGCAGACAACCTTCATTTTTGACTTGTTATTTTTTTTTCAAGTTGTCATAACAGTACAGAAGCGTGAAATTTTGGCAAATGTTGGATTACAGCATCTCTAACAACACTAGCAAAAACTTGGTTATTATATGATTTCAAATCACGTAAAATTATTTACAACAAATCACTCTTAACAATTCTACTTCATCGACACTCTAATTTGAATAAAGTTGAATCATTTAAGAGTGGCCAACAACTGTCCGCAAAAAAATGAAATGACTTGCTACATAGCTAGTCGGCTAGCGCTTTGTTTATAAGGTTATGTTTGGATGAGAAATTTGTGGGTACCAATGAATTTCAATTAGTTAGAAATGCATAATAAAACAAAGAATAATATTTGGCTACTCAAAGATAAGTATGAGCTCCTACTAAGAACTCTTAGTGTTTTAATCACAGAGTTTTATGCTTATGATCATAACTGTTCATATTATATTATGAATCACACTGTAAAGATCATCTCTGTAAAAATTAAATTAAAACTAAGATTGTTTAGTCAATATATTGTAGCTAATACGTAGACGGTTCGTAATATTTTTACTAATACCGTTCATTTGTTTTTAAACAATTTGATGACTAAACGACCTTAGTTTTAATTATTTTTTTGCAAATGCGATCTTTATAGGGTGATTTATAATATGAACGATTTTGATTATAAACATGAATATTTTGTAAATTGACAACGAATCATTTTGAGAAATTTTAAGTATGATTTTATACTCAACTTTGAATAGTCAGGTATTGTTCTAAAACAAATTGACGGATGAATCTGAAAATGACTGCTTGACATGAGTCATTTACAAACTATTAATGATGATGTAGGACATTTCAATGCCTCTGTCACATGTTTGTCGCTTATGTCTAATTATTTTATTCTAATCTGGTAGTACTTGCAAATCTCTCTTCCAAATATAGCTTATTTCAGTCAAAGAAGTTGGGAGTAACTTGAGAAACTCTTAGGTCCTCATCTCTATCAATCCACCTATGGCCGACCAATCTTTAATTTTGTCAATTCCTATGGTTTTACTTTCGCAAACAACTCAGATAATCATGAGATAAAGCATTAGGCCTTTAGAAAATGAGACAATTTTTGCTATTAAACTAACAGGTATAATTCCCTTTCATAAAATAAAAAATAAAAAAAAAAACACTAACAGGGATAATGAAAATTCTACAATGCTTTGGAATATACTCCAAATTATAACCGATACATCTTGATTTTTATATTTTTAAATAAAAATCTATTAGTTAAAAAATTCAGAATACCTCAAACTTAAAAAACGTAAATGTTTCACAAAGACACTAGATGTTTGAACGAAATACGGGGCAAAGCATGCTTACTTTTTTTATGTCGATTTATTGTGCACAAGATCTTTGACTTGTCCAAACTTTAGTCGGTACATGCATCACCCATTATCCCAAAACACTTTTGACTTCGATGGCCGAATGCAATACCTATAAATTCCACACTTCTTTGAACCACAAATTCACATCTCTCGGGCTCCCAACCAAAACCCAAAACAATGGAACTCAGGTTCTCCATCTTCCTCTCCCTAACCCTACTCTTCTCCTCCGTCCTAAAACCCGCTCTCTCCGATCTCTGCAACCCCGACGACAAAAAAGTCCTCCTACAAATCAAGAAAGCCTTCGGCGACCCCTACGTCTTGACCTCATGGAAATCAGACACTGACTGCTGTGATTGGTACTGCGTCACCTGTGACTCCACCACAAACCGCATCAACTCCCTCACCATCTTCGCCGGCCAGGTATCCGGCCAAATCCCAGCCCTAGTCGGAGACTTGCCATACCTTGAAACCCTTGAATTCCACAAGCAACCCAATCTCACTGGCCCAATCCAACCCGCCATTGCCAAGCTCAAAGGACTCAAGTTTCTCAGGCTCAGCTGGACCAACCTCTCAGGCTCTGTCCCTGACTTCCTCAGCCAACTCAAGAACCTCACATTCCTCGACCTCTCCTTCAACAACCTCACCGGCGCCATCCCCAGCTCGCTTTCTCAGCTCCCAAACCTCAACGCTCTTCATCTAGACCGCAATAAGCTCACAGGTCATATTCCGAAATCGCTTGGGCAGTTCATTGGCAACGTTCCAGACCTGTATCTCTCCCACAACCAGCTCTCTGGCAACATTCCAACCTCATTCGCTCAGATGGACTTCACCAGCATAGACTTATCACGGAACAAGCTCGAAGGTGACGCATCCGTGATATTTGGGCTGAACAAGACAACCCAGATTGTGGACCTGTCCAGGAACTTGCTGGAATTTAATCTGTCAAAGGTGGAGTTTCCGACAAGCTTGACCTCGCTGGATATCAACCACAATAAGATCTACGGGAGTATCCCAGTGGAGTTTACCCAACTGAATTTCCAGTTCCTGAACGTGAGCTACAACAGGCTGTGTGGTCAGATTCCAGTGGGTGGAAAGTTGCAGAGCTTCGACGAGTATTCTTATTTCCATAACCGATGCTTGTGCGGTGCTCCACTCCCAAGCTGCAAGTAATGGCCACAACTGCAGATTTGGCCAGCACTTTCCGAATAGTTGCTGTTTAAACAGGTGTTTGGTCATACAAATAAGCGACCAGTCATGGCAGCAGTGTAGCTCATTTAAAAGTAATTAATAAGATTTGTTCATGCATTTTACAACTGCATATAGAACACAGATTTATAGCGAATAATCCATGTAAAAGAAAAGATTATAGCGAATAAACTTGGCCAATAATTTACTTGTCAAAAAACAGAAACATAATAAACTTTGCCGATCTTTTTTCTCTTCAATGTTCCTAAACCAGGATACTGTTTGGGAAGTCGGAAATTAGAATACGACAGGAAATGGATGAATGAAAATAAGTCAGGAAATAATATTTCATGAAAGAAACCACCCCGTTTTCGCATTATTTATGCGGGTGTTTCGGATATCAACTATATCCAGTTTTTAACAAGTTTGGCGTAAATTAGAGGCAAAGGTTACCACATCGGAATAAGTGTAGGGTCTTCTTCACTGGTGTTGCCAACGTCACAATGGAGACTCCTTCCATGGCAATCTGTCAAGTCCGTCACCAATAGCCCTGCGGAACTCACTGTTGTGGAGAAGGAACGATGAGTCATGCCCACCAGTGACCCATCTTAACCCGGCCAAGCTTTTTGAAGCTCCAGCACCCATCATCCTGAAACATAATTGTGGTTAAAGGAAGAAACTTGGAAAGCTAGCTAGTCATAAAAACCAAAAAACAAGACTTTACATTCCATGACGACTTATTCAGAGTAGCATACAATGGTCAAGTTATTTTCAAGAACAGGAAATGGGTAAACGCTAATAGTCATAAAGGTTGGTTAATAACAAATGAGCAGAAAGGTAACTTCATAAAAGTTGAAAATCATAGTACACATAACAACAAAAGAATAAATGGATTGCAAAATTACGAATATTAGAAACACTACAAGATTCGTCGAAAAAGCTACAATTCAGAGAACTGCATTGTGACTAACTTGTTTATAATAAAATACAAGCACTATTATATATAGTGAAAAGTAAATTGTAGCAATGGTTCATCAATTTTAATCAAATTAAAACAATGGTCTCTCAACTAAAAATTCATTACTATTTGTCCCTCAACTTATCAAAATGTATAGCTATAGTCATTTTCATCAATTTCGTCAAAATTGTCAAAATAAATTATGTTGGAATAACCATTTATATAATTAAGGTCCCTTAGCTCATTAAAGTGTGTAATTATGGTTCTTTTTGTCAACTACTTCAAAATTTTTGTCAAAACGAGTTATGTTAGAAGGATCATTGCTACAATTGGGTTAAAGTTAAGAGATCATTTCTCTAGTTGAATTAAAGTTGAGGGACTAATGGTAATGAATTTTTAGTTGAGAAATTATTGCTCCAATTGATTTAAAATTAAGGAACTATAGCTACAATTTACTCTATAATGAACTAAACCTAATCCTAATAGACAAGAAATCCTAAAGTTAAAGAAAAACTAATGAAAATAGCTTAAAAACTTTGAGTTTTAACGATAAAGATAAAATAAAGGGTAAAGTAAATAGTTTTTTTAGTGTAAAAATGTAATTTTTTGTTAAAATAAACAGTACTGCGAACTTTTCGTTAAAATTTCTTAAAGTTAAAGTCAAAGGGCAAGGAATCCTAATCATTGTATCGGAAAGCGTGTGACATCCGTGAGAGACAGGACATTGCGCATTCGTTCTCTCACTTCCTCCAGAGTCATTACAAACAAAACCGAACCAACCAAATCGACTTGAGTCAGTTTTGGTATGGTTGAATTGATATAGCAATTTTCTTTTACAAAATCAAATTGAATTGAACCTATCATTTATGCTTGATTTTTAGTTTCAAACAAAAACCGAACCTAGAGACCGAATAGGACAAACTTTTGTATTCACATTGATAAAACCTGAATCAAATCGATTCCTTTTTTAATAGTCAATTTAACAAAAAGTTCTGGTATTATTAATTTTAACAAAAAAATCATATTTTTACATTAAAAAATTAATTTTTATTATTCACTTTATCCTTTATTTTGTCTTTAAAACTCAAAATTTTCAAACACATTTTACTAGTTTTCCTTTTTTAATATCTATACGTGCAATTCTCTCTACGTTAGAGAATATTTTCATGTCATTGTGCACATAATTTTTTTTATAAAATATTAAATTAAAGAATTTAGCAAAAAAAAAAAAAAGCCCTCTTTTTATTTGTGGAGGCCAGATGACCTACAAAAAAAATAACTAAATAAGTAAAAGATTTTTAGCTAAAATGGTCATGAAATTGACATAACTCCTTACTTTAGTTTCTAAGATTTGAAATCGATAGAAGTAATTCTTGAGTTTGTCCACCATCAATCATTTTGATCATTCCGTAAAAATTTTTGTTAAATAAGAATAAAAGGCCAAACATACCTTCAATTTAATAAACAATGAGTTAAAATAATTTGACAAAAAATAAAGATATTTTTCTCATTTTATCTTTATGTAATAGAGCAGCGGCAGGGCCTCTAATTATCTAAAATGTCCGTATTTTAGTATGACTAATGTTGTATTAAAAAGAAGTCACAAGGCAATTAACAAGCAAAGCAAATAGTAACAGTGACAGGCACAAGTTTATTGGGTTTAATTAAGTCTCAATTCACCGCCATCAGTTGCCAATTGAGGAAGGGTGGAAGTCACTTGGTGAAGCACAATGTGGTGGAGGTTCATCTGCATTTGCCAGATCACAGCACGCAGACCACAAGGATTCAGCAGACACCCTTCGTTTTTGACTTTTTTTTTTCTTTTCAAGTTGTCATAACAGTATAGAAGCGTGAAATTTTGGCAAATGTTGGATTAGAGCATCTCTAACAACGCTAGCAAAAACTTAGATATTATATGATTTCAAATACCGTAAAATTATTTATAACAAATTACTCTTAACAATTCTACTTAATCGACAATCTAATATGAATAAGGTTGGATCTTTTAAGAGTGGCCAACAACTGTCCGCAAAAAATAAAATAACTTGCTACATAGCTAGTCGGCTAGCACTTTGTTTATGAGGTTATGTTTGGATGAGGAATTTGTGAATACCAATGAATTTTAATTAGTTAGAAATGCATTATAAAACAAAGTAACGGATGAATATGAAAATGACTGCTTGACATGAGTGATATAGATTTGTTTGTGTATTATTAATAATCATGTAGGGCATTTCAATGCCTCTATCACATCTTTGTCAATTATTTCTAATTATTTTGTCCTAAATCTAGTAGTACTTGCAAATCGCTCCTCCAAACATAGCTTATTTCAGTCAAAAGAAGCTGAGTAATCTTGAGAAACTCTTAGGTCCTCATCTCTATCAATCCAGCTTTGGCTGACCATGGTTCCCAAACCATGCTCCATTTGTTCTCTTTAATTTTGTTTATTCCTACGCTTTTACTTTCCCAAACAACTCAGATAATCATGAGACCTAAAGCATAGGCCTTCAGAAAATGAGACAATTTTTGCTATTAAACTAACAAATCCACTCAAAATTCTACGATGCTTTGAAGTATACTTCAGGTTTATAACCGATACATCTTGATTTTTGTATTTTTAATTAAAAATCTGACCGTTCAAAGATTAGGAATATCTCAAACTTTAGGAGATGTAAAAATTTCACAAAAGACACTACATGTTTGAATGAAATAAGGAGCAAAGCATGTTACTTTTTGATGTCGATTAAATGCGCACCAGATCTATGACCTGTCCACACTTCCTTCAACCACAAATTCACTATCTCAGGCTCCCAACCAAAACCCAAAACAATGGAGCTCAAGTTCTCCACCTTCCTCTCCCTAACCCTACTCTTCTCCTCCGTCCTAAACCCCGCTCTCTCCGATCTCTGCAACCCCGACGACAAAAAAGTCCTCCTGCAAATCAAGAAAGCCTTCGGCGACCCCTACGTCTTGACCTCATGGAAATCAGACACTGACTGTTGTGATTGGTACTGCGTCACCTGTGACTCCACCACAAACCGCATCAACTCCCTCACCATCTTCGCCGGCCAGGTCTCCGGCCAAATCCCCGCCCTAGTCGGAGACTTACCGTACCTTGAAACCCTTGAATTCCACAAGCAACCCAATCTCACTGGCCCAATCCAACCCGCCATTGCCAAGCTCAAAGGACTCAAGAGTCTCAGGCTCAGCTGGACCAACCTCTCAGGCTCTGTCCCTGACTTCCTCAGCCAACTCAAGAACCTCACATTCCTCGACCTCTCCTTCAACAACCTCACCGGCGCCATCCCCAGCTCGCTTTCTCAGCTCCCAAACCTCAACGCTCTTCATCTAGACCGCAATAAGCTCACAGGTCATATTCCGATATCGCTTGGGCAGTTCATTGGCAACGTTCCAGACCTGTATCTCTCCCACAACCAGCTCTCTGGCAACATTCCAACCTCATTCGCCCAGATGGACTTCGGCAGCATAGACTTATCACGGAACAAGCTCGAAGGTGACGCATCCGTGATATTTGGGCTGAACAAGACAACGCAGATTGTGGATCTGTCCAGGAACTTGCTGGAATTTAATCTGTCAAAGGTGGAGTTTCCGACAAGCTTGACCTCGCTGGATATCAACCACAATAAGATCTACGGGAGTATCCCAGTGGAGTTTACCCAACTGAATTTCCAGTTCCTGAACGTGAGCTACAACAGGCTGTGTGGTCAGATTCCGGTGGGTGGAAAGTTGCAGAGCTTCGACGAGTATTCTTATTTCCATAACCGATGCTTGTGCGGTGCTCCACTCCCAAGCTGCAAGTAATGGCCACAACTGCACATTTGGCCAGCAATTTTCGAATAGTTGCTGTTTAAACGGGTGTTTGGTCATACAAATAAGGAAATAATATTTCATGACTCGTTTTCCCATTATTTATGCTGGTGTTTCAGATATCAACTATATCCAGTTTTTTACATGTTTGGCGTAAATTAGAGGCGAAGGTTACCACATCAGAATAAGTGTAGGGTCTTCTTCACTTGTGTTGCCAATGTCACAATGGAGACTCCTTCCATGGCAATCTGTCAAGTCCGTCAACAATCGCCCTGCGGAACTCACTGTCGTGGAGAAGGAACGATGAGACATGCCCACCAGTGACCCATCTTACTTCTGAACCCGGCCAAGCTTTTTGAAGCTCCAGCAGAGTGTTTCGGGATGTACCCATCATCCTGAAACTTTAAGTGTAATTAAAGGAAAAAACTTGTAAAGCTAGCAAGTCACAAAAATCAAGACTTTACATTCCACAATGACTTATTCGGAGTAGCATGCAATGGTCAAGTTGTTATTAAGAGCAGGAAATGGGAAAACGTTGATAGAATCTTAAAGATGGGTTAATAACAAATAAGTAGAAAGGTAACCTCATAAAAGTTGAAAATCAGAGTACAACGGATTATAAAACTACGAATATTATAGAAAACGAAGAAGCACTACAAGATTGGCCAAGAAGGCTACAACTCCGAGGACTACATTGTGACTGACTTGTCCATAATAAAATAATAAAATACAAGCACTCCTATACATGGTGAAGTAAACCTAGTCCTAATAGGCAAGAAATCCTAAATGGTCAAGGAATCCTAATCCTTATCCTCCAAGTAAACTAATAAAAACAGTAATAGACTAATTTTCCAACAATAAATACTTACAGTGGCAGAAACAAATATCACGGCATTGGGATTTTTTGGAATCGGAAAGCGTGTGACATCCGTGAGGGACAGGACATTGCGCATCCGCTCTCTCACCTCCTTGAGAGTCATTGCAGCCTTCTGCACGCAAGATCCTCTCTCAGGGCCTCCCACGCAGTTGCATGCTTTAATATTCCCTCACAGAATGCCACAACACCAGAGTGTGGAGAGAGAAAAGGTAGGGTTGCGATGGGTGTAGGGTGCAGTGATCTAACCATTGCAGCATGTACTCCTCCTAGGTTCCACAGAAGCATTATATTTTCGGCCAAAAGAAATGTGATTAAATGAAGGGTGCCAGTGTTCCACTTCTAGGAAAAGTTCATGATTTATTCCAAAGGTCAGAACTAATACTTTAGTTTTGACTTTCAACCATGTAGAAACAAAGTAAAACTAGTTCAAGTTTTAACCAAAAAAAAAGAAAAAAACTTCAAATTTTAAACCAAAGAAAGATGGCAACGACTTCTAATAACTTCAAACACTTAAAGCTATAGCAAGAGATGGATTTGGGTCTTTACCCATGCTAAGTCCACAGACACCCATCTTTCCAAACCCTGCTTCACAGTCTAGCCAATGCAAGAGACTGCGAGCTTCTTGAATTGTTGCCCTTCCTAATAAAAGTAAGTCACTGACACACAAGAGTTTTGCCCCACGCTGCATCACCGGACGTCTTTGTCCATAGAAAGGGCTGCATAACATATCCACCTCAATCAAAAAGCTGGAAGGTACGAATAGTAACCATGTAGAACTCTGATTTCAGTTACAAAAGGTGTCTGGCTGCGCAGAATAATTTACCTCTCAAGCACCATAGTAGCAATGTTTTCCTTCAGCAAAGGTCCACCAAGACGTAACGTTCATTCAAATGTATGGTCCCCAGTTCCTGCAAAATGGAAAATCAGCAAAGAAATTCCTCCCAGTGTTCCTTAACAAAGCCAACCAAAGAAGAACAAATTACTTCGCACACAATCATATACTTTGCAGCAATAATATAGTTGAGAGAACCAAACCAAGTACATTCGACGGCCATGTTCCTCAATCTTCCAAGGGAACAAGAACAGTTCCAAGTATAGTTTCCCAAAACTAGTTAACACTTTAAACTCAATATTAGACTCTTTGAGAGAAGTATACAAGTCGAAGACAAAGACCCAATTGAATTGTAAACATTTTAAAATAAATAAACAAAACGTATTTCTAGCATTTGATTTCTAATTCTAAAATTTCAATGCTCAACACAATGCATGGTGTACCAAGTTACCGCTATTTGCCAACCTTTGCTACTGTAATCAAAAGGCAGAAAACAGGTTGAAATTATATTTCAGAACATTTCATCAATAAGCAAGGCTCAAAGTTCATATTGCTAGAGATAAATCGAAGCGGTAAATGTAAATCCAACCTCCCAATAGTTTACTAATGATTTGCCATACTACATTGGTGTAAATAACCAAATCAAACACGAATACAACAACAACAACAACAAAGCCTTTTCCCACTAAGTGGGGTCGGCTATATGAATCCTAGAACGCCATTGCGCTCATTTGTGTCATGTCCTCCGTTAGATCTAAGTACTCAAGTCTTTTCTTAGGGTCTCTTCCAAAGTTTTCCTAGGTCTTCCTCTACTCCTTCGGCCCCGAACCTCTGTCCCGTAGTCACATTTTCGAACCGGAGCGTCAGTAGGCCTTCTTTGCACATGTCCAAACCACCGGAACCGATTTTCTCTCATATTTCCTTCAATTTTGGCTACTCCTACTTTACCTCGGATATCCTAATTCCCAATCTTATCCTTTCTCGTGTGCCCATACATCCCACGAAGCATCCTCATCTCCGCTACACCCATTTTGTGTACGTTGATGCTTCACCGCCCAACATTCTGTGCCATACAACATCGCTGGCCTTATTGCCGTCCTATAAAATTTTCCCTTGAGCTTTAGTGGCCTACGACGGTCACACAACACGCCGGATGCACTCTTACACTTCATCCATCCAGCTTGTATTCTATGGTTGAGATCTCCATCTAATTCTCCGTTCTCTTGCAAGATAGATCCTAGGTAGCGAAAACGGTCACTTTTTGTGATCTTCGCTAGATTGCTCCGGTCATTAGTGTGGATAAGTATATAAATGGATAGAGATAGGAAAGCAAACACAAGATGTACGTGGTTCACCCAGATTGGCTACGTCCACGGAATAGAGGAGTTCTCATTAATTGTGAAGGGTTTACACAAGTACATAGGTTCAAGCTCTCCTTTAGTGAGTACAAGTGAATGATTTAGTACAAATGACATTAGGAAATATTGTGGGAGAATGATCTCGTAGCCACGAAACTTCTAAGTACCGGAGTGTGGTATCGTCTTGACTTGCCTTTATCTGTCTCATAGGTAGATGTGGCATCTTCTCTGGAAGTACTCTTCCTCCATCCAGGAGTGGTATCTGTAACTGGTGGAGATGCACAAGGTAATGTATCAATTTCACTTGAAGCTTACTTGTAGTTTCATGCTTGGTCAAGCGAGATACAAACCATGTAGTAGGAGTCCCCCAAGTCGCCGAGCTGGGGGATCTGCTGAAAGAGGTGACAGACAAGGTAAGCAATCAGAGCTCCGGCTGATTGTTCACATTCTCCCTATCTTGCAAGCAGCATGAAGGATAAAGAGAAGAAAAATGAGGAGAGATGATATGGGATACTTTTGCTTTTGAAGAAGTAACTTTCCACAGGCTTATTCTTGAACTGGGCTGGAGGGTTTTCTGGTTTCCTCCAGAGTATAAGGCCGACTGAAGAATTTGAGGGTCAAAACAAGTCCATCAAATCTAGAGTACGTTCGACCCTGCTGATATGGGATACTTTTGCTTTTGATAGAGTAATGGATGTATCGGCACGTGTGCTGTTACGCTTGTCTCCACATGCTTCCTTGTATCCTTCTCACTTGCCCTATCTGTTCCTCAGGCAGATGCGGTATCTTCCCTGGAAGCATAAGATGTTGAAGATGAGTACTCGAGAGCAATGCCAGGTAAGTAATCAGGTAAGGGGTTCCAGGCAGTCAATTCCTGGCTGGAAGCTTGATGCCAAGTGCTGACTGATTGCTCTCTTTCTCCTTGTCTTGCAGGTAAGAACAAGGCCAAAGGAAAAGACAGGGAAAAAGCATGATATGGGATACTCTTGCTTTTAACCCTGATGATATGAGATATTCTTGCTCTAGTATAGCTTGTTTACAGAGGTATTATCGGGGGGAAAGAAAGCTGAATATTTCGAAAGGCTTTGTTGGGAGTGCCCTCTCAGATAAGAGAAAGGGTTGAGCATTTTTGCAGGTCTGCCTGTCCGTTAGGGATGGAAGTCGACATATATAGGAGTCTCCCTAACATCAAGTAATAATGCTATTCCTTTACCCTGCTTGGTTATAGCACGGTAGTGGGAGCTGCCAGCTTCACATGTTTTAACTTTGTCAGAGCACTTTGAAAAAGTGGTTTGTGGTATCTGGAAAGCTGATGTTGCGTGTGAAGATTACAAACCTGTCGGGGGTCTGGCTCTCGAGATTCGGAGAACGATGCCTCTTCGATTTTTGAGAAAACAATCCTGTTGGGGGTCTGGCTCTCGAGATTCGTAGAGCGGTGTCTCTTCGATTTTTGAGAAAGTAATCATGTTGGGAGTCTGGCTCTCGAGATTCGGAGGGCCGTGCCTCTTCGATTTTGGAGCAAGCAATCTTGTTGGGAGTGTTTTCTCGAAAGTGAGTAAAGGTTGGGCATGTTTGCTAGTCTACCTTGCCACAAAGCACAGAGGTTGACACACAGGGACTTTCCAATTATCCAGCAGTGGTACTGTTCCTTTACCCTCTCTTCGATTTTGAGAAAGTAATCATGTTGGGAGTCTGGCTCTCGAGATTCGGAGGGCAGTGCCTCTTCGATTTTGGAGCAAGCAATCTTGTTGGGAGTGTTTTCTCGAATGTGAGTAAAGGTTGGGCATGTTTGCTAGTCTACCTTGCCACGAAGCACAAAGGTTGACATACCGGGACTTTCCAATTATCCAGCAGTGGTACTGTTCCTTTACCCTCTCTTCGATTTTTGAGAAAGTAATCATGTTGGGAGTCTGGCTCTCGAGATTCGGAGGGCGGTGCCTCTTCGATTTTGAAGCAAGCAATCTTGTTAGGAGTGTTTTCTCGAATGTGAGTAAAGGTTGGGCATGTTTGCTAGTCTACCTTGCCACGAAGCACAGAGGTTGACACACCGGGACTTTCCAATTATCCAGCGGTGGTACTGTTCCTTTACCCTTGTGGGTAATAATATGGTAGCTAGACCTTCAAAATTTATGTGTCTAAACTTTGTTAGTGTTGTTTCTTTGCAATTCTTTTACCCTTCTTGGTCAGAGCGATGTAGTGGGAGCTGCAAGCTTCACGTGTCTCAACTTTGTCAGAGAACTTTGGCAAAGTTATCTGTGGTACCCATGAGCTACTGTTGCGTGTGGGAAGTGGGTGATTGAACAGTACGATTCATCTGCTTTCTACTTCGCCAGAAATCTTCGAAAAAATGCCCATAATTTCCGCAAAGCTGAGTGTGCGTGTGACAGGTGCTGACAAGGCTGGAAAAGTAGGTGCCTCTTCGATTTCTGAAATCGGCCCTCGTGGTCTCTGATCAGCCCAGCTTTTGAGAAAGCAAGGCTCTTCGATTTCTGGGATCGGCCTTTGTGGTCTTTGAGCAGCCCAGCTTTTGAGAAAGCAAACACCTCTTCGATTTCTGAGATCGACCCTCGTGGTCTCTGAGCAGCCCAGCTTTTGAGAAAGCAAACGCCTCTTCGATTTCTGAGCAGGCGCCTCTTCGATTTCTGAAGCTTCGTCGAGTGCAGATTTTTATAGGGGCTGACATTAAGTTCCAAAGCACACTTGAATATCCACCAGTAGAAGCTCCATTCTTGCACTTCTAAGATCTTGATTTGTCCGACCTCTTCTCTCTTCAACACCTTTGAAAATGTCTGGCCCCTCCGACCGTCGTTTTGACTTGAACCTTGTTGAAGAGGCAGCCCCGCCTTCTCCAGACAACATATGGCGCCCATCCTTCGTCTCCCCTACTGGTCCTCTTACCGTTGGGGATTCTGTGATGAAGAATGATATGACCGCTGCGGTAGTGGCCAGGAACCTTCTCACTCCCAAATATAACAGACTACTTTCCAAACGGTCTGATGAGTTGTCTGTTAAGGATTCTCTGGCTCTCAGTGTTCAGTGTGCAGGTTCTGTGTCTAATATGGCCCAACGCCTATTTGCTCGAACCCGCCAAGTTGAATCATTGGCGGCTGAAGTGATGAGTCTCAAACAGGAGATTAGAGGGCTCAAGCATGAGAATAAACAGTTGCACCGGCTCACACATGACTATGCTACAAACATGAAGAGGAAGCTTGACCAGATGAAGGAATCTGATGGTCAGGTTTTACTTGATCATCAGAGATTTGTGGGTTTGTTCCAAAGGCATTTATTGCCTTCGTCTTCTGGGGCTGTACCGCGTAATGAAGCTCCAAATGATCAATCTCTGATGCCTCCTCCTTCTAGGGTTTTGTCCAGGACTGAGGCTCCGAATGATCCCCCTCCGGTGCCTTCTCTTTCTGGGGCTCTACCGACTGCTGAGACTTCTCCTAAGCAACCTTTGTGAAGGCTCCCTCTTGTTTGTTTATTTTGACTCAAGTATATGTACATATTTGTAACTTATCGGGGATATCAATAAATAAGCTTTCCTTCATTTCAACGTATTGTGTTAAATACACCAAAGCCTTCTTCGCTAAGTTCTTTGAATTTTCTTTTGTTGAAGCTTGTATGTTGAAGCTTTGTGAGTGGAGCATATAGGTTGAGGTAGTGTTCCCTTAATTTCCCGAATGAGGAAAAACTTCTCGGTTGGAGACTTGGAAAATCCAAGTCACTGAGTGGGATCGGCTATATGAATCTTAGAACGCCATTGTGTTCTGTCCTGTGTCATGTCCTCCGTTAGATCCAAGTACTCTAAGTCTTTTCTTAGGGTCTCTTCCAAAGTTTTCCTAGGTCTTCCTCTGCCCCTTCGGCCCTGAACCTCTGTCCCATAGTCGCATCTTCTAATCGGAGCGTCAGTAGGCCTTCTTTGCACATGTCCAAACCACCGTAACTGATTTTCTCTCATCTTTCCTTCAATTTCGGCTACTCCTACTTTACCCCGGATATCCTCATTCCTAATTTATCACACGGTGAATAAATATGAACCGTAATTATACCTGCAAGATGAACGACACAGGCCATCCTCTGAGGAGGAACCGATTTTGGAACAAGAAACGCAACTCTTGCACTGTGACTCTCAGGAGGCAATGCACTGAGAAGCTGCTCATCACAAGGCGTCCGGAAAACCCCTTCTCTGAGAGAAGCCGTCTTGCTCTCCCAAACAGTTTTCCAAGTTGGTTGGATCACAGCAGGAGGCCAATTCTGGCCAGCTGCTTCTGGAAAAAGCTGATTTATCATCCTCTCAAGCAGCTCAAGCTTTGTGCCGCCCCACCCTCTCGAAAAAAATTGAGGGCTAATCTTTGTTCTGTGCATGAACGCACCGTACTGGTCCAGAACATAATGAAGCATTCCCAGATTCACAGTCACCATTTTTGAGAGAAAAGCAGAAATTCAAACACCAAAATTTTCACAAAAGTTCGGTTTTTTTATCAATTTGAACAAAACCCAGATGAAATTATATGCACACTTTCAGAAACAGAGAAGAATCCAGAATGTTGGGGAATAAGTATTTGTGGATTTCATCATCTGAAAAACATGATTTGGGGATGAACAGATTAGGGATTACTTAACAATTGAAATAAATACTCAAGAACTATGGCGACTGTGAATCGAGAGGCACGGATGGTGAAAAATCAATGGGAAACTGGAAGGAATTGGTGAGACCAAAGGAGATGGGAGAAGAAGGGGTGGTGAGAGAGTGGAGGGGATCCAAAATCCGAAAGCGAAAGGGGAGAGGGGGAAGCAAGAGAGGGAGGCCTATCAAACCAAAACCAAAAACAAAAACAAAAAATGTGGGCTGAGAGTAAACATGGGATTGAGACGGTGGGTTGGGGACAGTGCTTTTTGTGATGGCAAGAGCTTCAAGGAGAAGGATTTACTGTTTTACATGCAACGCCAACGGCTTCATCACATTATTGTGTTAAAATTTACAAAACAAAATTAGACAAAATTAAGCTGGGAGTGTTTTTTGTCATGGGAATATTCCTTGGTTCGGCATTAGTTTTTTTTTTTTTTCTTACTTTGCACAAACGTGCTTCAAAATGAGTTAGCAATAATATTGTTCAAATTCGTCTCGAACTTAAGATCTCTTAAGTAAATGATGATCAATAATTTTCAGTTACCAAAAAATTAGGGAAATTCACTTGCAATTTTTTTTTCAATTTAATTTCAAGTTTTCTCATTTAAAGGTTACAACCACTTAGTTATACAGTATATTAGAATATCAGCTTGTAAATAAAAAAATTTACGCTCGAAAAACTAGTCATTTTTCTCGTGAGCTTACTAATTGATAAGATAGTTTCAGGTTAAAAATAATCATTTGTCAAATAAACTAAAATAAGACGAACTCCATAAACACATGTCGAGTTCAAAATACAGTCAGTGGAGGGAAAACCCAACGAGCAAATTCTTATGGGTGAAGCACCAAGATAATTTATAGATAAGAAATTAAAGCAGTTTCCATCCAAATCCAAGCACGCGTTTATTTTCTTCTTTCGTAAAAGTTTAATTGCGTTTGGCAGTGGAAAACCCCCAAAATTTGTTAATGAATTCGACCTCCTCTCGCTGTCAACTTGTCATGATCAAGTATGAGGTTGTCAATTTCTTGTTGGGGTTTACATAATCTTAAATTTGGCCCACAGACTACCACAAATCTTAAATTCCACTTTTATAAGGCTAATGGAATGTGAAATAACACTTTTTTACTTTCATAATCTTTTTTTGTAATCCACCGATTATTCTTGCACCTGGAATATGGTTTCTATCTGTTGATATGTTTTGTTCAACTGTTATTGACATTTTCATAAATTTATGTATTCGGGTGTGGTTACCACTTGACTTTAAGCGCATCAAGATATTAATGTGTAGATAAAGATATAAAATCTGATCTTTCAAACTTGTTTTAAATGCAAAAATACACAACGATTTGTAGATATTCGTGTAGTTTTTGTATTTTTTCATATCTATACTCATCTTGCATTTGATTATGCTATATATGTTAGTGAGTCTGCTACTATAAAGACCGCAACCGCATATCTGAGAGAAACTTTTTAATAGGGTGTTTGAACACGTTATATGTAAGACGCATCTCCATAAAACATAGATGCTTATATTTTTGTCTCATCTGATTTTACGACAGTTCAATGTAAGAGTTGTCCTAGTAGCCACTACGGCTGCGGTACATAAGATTTTCTCCATGTGTAAACAAAGGATACAATGTGTGCCTTTTACTGTTAGAAGAGGTAACTGTGGAAAAATTCTTCTTTTCAGAAGGAGATAGGAAGGCAACATGTATGAGGTGAATCCATTGACTTGATGATAGAGCAGATGAATGCAACTGAGAAGTCAAATTCTCAGAAGGGAAGGAAAGGTGCAAAAGGAAGAACCACAGTATTTGATAGAGTATTTAATAATACATTTGAATTCTTTCAGTGACAGCTTGTAAAACACACAAGGTTCTCTATGAATGATCATTCAGGAAGATGGAACGGGATTGAACCTAGCCACTGGAACACAAACCAAAGGATGAGCCCTCGGAAGTGTTAATCCAGCTGCCTCTTCCATGTCAACAGTTCCTTCAACTTTCCACTCAAAGCACTGAACCATAGCTGCAAGTGTTGTCTGCACAACCTGCATTGCAAGCGAGGTTCCGGGACATCCTCTTCGTCCACTCCCAAATGGCAACAGATGAAAATGCTGCCCCCTCACATCTAACTGGCTCTTCCCACTTCCCTCTTCGGTCACAAACCTCTCCGGCTCAAACTCCAATGGCTTCTCCCAGTGGTTAGGGTCTCTGTTGATAGCCCACACATTCACAAATAATCTTGTTTTCGCGGGAATGTCATAGCCGCCGATGGTGCAAAATTCGGAGGACTCTCTCACGATTAATGGGCCGGTTGGGTGAAGCCTTAGGGTTTCTTTCACTATGGCTTGTAGGTAGGGAAGGTTGGCAATGTCTGATTCTTGTACGAGCCTGTTTGTTCCAATTATGGTGTCAATTTCTTGTCTTGCTTTCTGCATCACATCTGGATGGTTGATTAGTTCTGCTAGTGCCCATTCTGTCGTGATTGCAGATGTGTCGGTTCCAGCAGAAAATATATCCTGCGAATATGTAACAAATATATATCAACAATCGCTTCATTAATTTACATATGCACATAGCATTTAGAAACTCATAGTGATTTTGGCTTATAACATCCAACCATACGGAAAAGAATATGTGCACATGAGTCCTTCTACCATACGACAAGGTAAAGTATATACATTGCCATTTAAGTGGCTCGATCCACTCATTAAATTCCGTCCCTTAGATTCGTGAACGTACATTCAACCGTTAAATTCAGCAAATGTATACTCAATATGGATGAATGTAAAAAAATTTCGATTGCATGACCTCATGTTTAGATCATTATAGTTGTCATTTAACAAATACATATTAGTTATTAATGAAATCCTTCACAATTAGAGGCATTATAGCTATCAGTGAATGAGCAATAAATTACTAATAGGCAGTGTAAGATTTGAGTCAAATTAATTCAGAACTATTTACCAGGATGAATGCCTTTATGTTTTCTCTTGTCAATCTAAACTCCGAGGTTTCATCTTCAGCTATGTCGAGTAAAATGTCAAGTAAATCCTTAACTGCATCACCGCCACCTTCGCTAACTTCCTTCTTCTTCCTTTCCTCTTGGTGCTCCTTGATAATCCTCTCCATCATAACGTCAAACCTGTCACGCACTTCCTTAAGCTGTTTCCCAAACCCTTGCAAATCCAAATTCTTACAAAACCATATGAAGTCCGACAAATTAAACTTCCCCGTCAACTCAGCAATAGCTTTCACCTGCTTTCTGATCTCATCAGCCTCTTTTTCGTTCGAAGAGCAACTCTGCCCCATAATCATTCTCGATATGACGTTATTTGTCACCGTCATAAGCTCTGCGCCAACATCAACTGGCTCGGCTGCCTTGGCCTTGTTCAGAAGCAGTTGCACGAAACTCGCCAACTCTTCACGACGGACTGGAAGGAGCTGATCGAGTGTCCTTCCACCAAGAAGCTCGGACATGCATAGTTTCTTCATGAACTTCCAATAAGGACCATAAGGAGCAAATGAAAAATCAGCTGATCCGTAAGTGAGGTAATCAACAGCAGAAATATAGGGCCTGTTGGAGAAAGAACCCTCATGAGTTTTGAGGAACTCTTTCGCCATCTCTGGCGTGGAAGCAACTACGCAGGGGACGGAACCAAGAAAGAGGTGAATCAGAGACCCATATCGGTTGGATAGCTTGTGAAGAGCTTGGTGAGGTATTGGAGCAAGGAGGTGGAGGTGTCCGAGGATCGGCAAGGCCATCGGACTTGGTGGAAGGCGAGGCTTGGTCCGAAATTTGGTGAGCATGATTCGGACCAAAACTGTGGAGACTAGCCACACGAGGAAAAGTATGATGTATCCTTGGAAATCTACTTCCATGGTTGATTGATCTTTGTATTATTCTCGTCAAAAAGATGTTGTTCCGATGGTTTCTTATTTAAGGACCTCAAACCCTAATTCATTTTCCTAGGAATTTTATAGTCCTCAGACAAGGAATTCAATATCCCTTCATTTGAGAGTTTGTCTATTCTGCTGAGACATGTTAAAAAACTAATATCTATTTGTTTTACATTTTTATTTGGCTGAGTATTTGTTTATATTTGAAGTGGTTGGTTTCTTGTTTAACTTTAAAGCGACTCCTATTTCTTATGCACACAGAGATTGTTGAAGACTGATTCCTTTTTACATTCACTCATTGTTCCACAGGTACTTCTTGGTTACATGTGTTGGGTTATATAATGGTACAGTTTCGATTTGTGGTTATAGTTATGATTCAGCATTGTGGTCTAATTAATTGTTTTGGGGTGCATGAGCTTGGATACGTGTTATACTAAATTTTGTATCTGTGTATTTTTAGTTATTTCTGTGCGAATTTTGTCAGCTTTAGTATAATGCCTTCGAGTTGTTTTAGAATTCCAATTGAGATTCATGTCTTAATACACGTCTTTATTGTATCGTTAATAGTTAAATTTATCTAATGAATATCTTTGTACTAAAAAACAGCACTGAAATCATTAGAAAGCCTGATGTAGTGTTTTTAGGGTGGAGGGTAGAGACTGGGTCAGCATGCAGCCGTCTTTGGTGCAAAACTTGAGTTTAAAAAACCACAAGTGTGTATTACTCTATGTATAAATGACCGGCATCTTATTCTCAAGGCTATATTCTTTGTCCTAACTTGTTTGTTTCACATTTTCAATTGGTTAGAGCCGGCGACATCCTTACATTATCTTCCAAGTTTTGAATGCAAGCATTTGGTCGTTCTTGCTAGTTGCTATCTGCAGCTGATTGGGTCAAAGAACTGCACTAGTTGATTTGGTCATTCTTGCTATGCTAGCTAGTTGCCATCTGCAGCTTAGAGATAATCATCAGTAGGACTACGACACAAAAACATGTGATAGCTACTCTAAGTCTCTAACAACAGCCACGATTGCTCCATAGCTATTGGCAATTTTTCTTGTAGTAGTGTAAGACAACATAGAAATTTGCGTTTTACATTATTTATTCGTATGAAATTTTTGTTAATTTTTCATCTCATTTTCTAATTTTATGTTGCACGGGCATCATGGTTCCAGATTCGAATTTCAAAATAGGAAAATAATAATAATAATTCCCTTTTTCTTCTTTTCATACAAGCAATATTCTATATTAACGTAAACTAAGGAGAAGAAAGAGTTTGAACTCAAAATATAATTGGTTAAAAGAGGGGTTGCAAGACGAGGAATTCAAAAGAAATATAAAAAAAGAAATATTCTATTTATACTAAAGAGAAGCATTTTAATATACACCCAGCCAAAATGCAACTTATTTTAATCCAATATAAAGAAAATCAAATACTCTATGAGAATTGAGCTAAAATCAACTTTTGTATAATTTGTAATTGTGCCTAACACTCATTAGTGGTCTTGTGAAAGGGAAAAGAAAAAGTACGCGTGGGCGAGTGTCCTTGGTTTCAAAATTACATAATTAGTAAATAAAGACCAACAATTTTCTAATAAGTAGTACTCTTTTCCCTTTATAGGTGAAGTTGAACACAGTATAAACTAAAAGAATATTGACGAACTCAAAAGTTAATTTCTTTTCGAAATTCATTGCGAAGAATAACTATATTATTTTCCACAATTAGCAGGGTATATTGACCACCTGATTCAACTTTATATGGGAAATTATTAGGTAAAATATGTCCTTCAGTGGATGTGGATAATGCTAGTATTGTATGCCAACAGAAAGGGCAATCAACACCATGTTATGAATACAGACCCAGCACTATAATTCTTGTCATCCTTCATAGAAATCACAAACACATCTTTAGTTTTTCTTTTATCTCTAGGATTTTTCCTGCAATAGTGCTATCTTGCAAATTCTCTTTTCTCCACTTTTTCCCATTAATTTTAGACTACACGGGAATAAAAGTGAGTTAGAAAATAATTGAACAAACCCCTCCATTCTTAGGTTTTCTAGTCCAAGAACAAGTATTTGTCCAAAATCCATTGATATATTATCGAATAATAATTTACCATACAAAATCATTATGTGTACTTAATCTCTGCAATGTGTATTTTCTTTCTTTTTGAACAAAAGATATTATCTACATTAGGGAGGATGGGCTTAGTCTCACAATGGGCTAGCAATAATGTGGTTCAAGTTCGCCTTTAGCAAGAATTGAACCTAAGACCTTTCACTTACAAGTGAGGAATATCACTAGACTGTAGTACTAAGTGACAATGTTTCTGTTAATGAGGTGTGCCTTTTTTTTTTTCTATTTAAACTCATATTTCATTCGCCACTTAGTACTGAAGTCTAGTGGTACTCTTTACTCGTAAGTGAGAAGTCTTAGGTTTGATTCTCGCCAAATGCAAATTTGAACTATATTATTGTTAGGCTAAACTCACCCCCCCCTCCTTTAGTGTTGATAATATCATTTGTTTGAAGAAAAAAAACAAAAAAAACAAAAAAAGAAAACTCATATTTCATTTGTAGATCTACACCCAGAGTACTCTCTTGAACATTGAATATTAATCGTTATGTTGGGAATGCAAACACACCCATTTGATGACCCGTACATCATTTTTATTCAATCATCCAACTAGGGTTTTGGCATTGGGGCTTTCCCTGTGCAGGGCACCAATTGCATCAAATGGAGACTCATTCCATCGAAGGAGAAGTATGAGGAGATTCACATTCTGGGAGAACCCTTTTACTGCGAATTGGCACACAAATGACAGAAATATGTTTTTGTGATTTTGTTTAGCTCAGCTTGAATATCTTCACAATCATAGCTAGTTGTTCAGTTGATAGTTAATTGATTTTGATTTTTCTTGTTTGTGTTTCAACATCCTGAGTATCTGGATGAGGGTGTTTTAGCCATGATAAAATGCACTCTTTTACCTAGCTTACTGTATTTGGGTTTTATTGTGTATATGATCTCCTACTTTAATTGTCATTAGTTTTCTGATCCTTCAATGTTTTATGTGTCACATGCAGAAGTTGACCAATAAATCATTTGAATGGAGAAGTTGTTATGCTCCCAACTGATAGCACGATTGGCGTCCATGTTTCGGCAAATCTAAATCCTGTTTCATTTGAATATTGGTACGGCGTCGGATTTGATAATGTGACTATTATGTACAAGATTGTTCGTATTTTTGGATATAAGATTGTTCCTTTTGATGGATTACCCGAGTACAAGTATTTGGTTTCTCATCTTCATGTGTTGGGAACAAGCTCATGGAAGGAGAGAGAATCAGTTCCTCCTTGTAAACCCATAAGAAGGTATCTGCATATGGAGACATGCATTGGTTAACTATTTACTCAACAAGAGTTCGAGAAAATATTATCTTCCATATAAGCATATGGACTTTGAGCTTCAAGAAAGAGAAGTTTTGTGGAACATTCCCATATCAAGTGCTTGTTCCCACAAAACTTCTTATTCTTGAAGTCGAAATTCAATATGCTTACATGGAAGATAAAATTTTTTCTCGAACTCTTCTAGACCGAATACCTAACCAATATGTGTCTCAATATACAAATACATTCATATCGGTTACTTTACAAGAAGGAACTGATTTGATCTCCTTCCAAGAGCTTGTTCCCAACTAATGAAGATGAGAAACAAATACTCGTATTCGGGTTATCCATCAAAATTAACAATCTTATATCCAAAAACATGAACAATCATGTACATATCGGTCATCACATTATCAAATTCCATTCCGTAACAATATTCAAATGAAACAGAATATTGATTTTTTGAAACATGCACGCTAATTGTGCTACCAATTGATAACATAACAACTACTCCCCTCAAAGGATCCATTGACCAACTAATGCATGTGACACATAAAACATAGAAACATAAGGAAATCAATGGCAATTAATGTAGAAGATCATATTCACAATAATACCAAATCCAGTTAACTAGGTAAAAGAGAAAAATAAAAAAGGGAATTTTATTGAAATTCATTATCTGTATCTCTGCAACTAACTCAAAACTTAAATATGAATTGTCTTTTCTATGCTAGTGTACCGTTAAGAACAAGATATAATAAAACTAAGACCAAAATTTATCAATCCACCCTACCTAGTAATCAAACCCTCCCCTCACGCGACCTCTTCTTTACGTTGTATCATGGCTAAAATCCCTTCATCCAGATATTAAGGATGTTGAAGCACATACCACAAAAATTAAAACTAGCATACCTAATTACTATCAACTAAAGAACTAGCTAGATTGTGTAGGAAACTGAAGAATGAAGGCTTTTTCCTCCATTATTTTCTAACTCACTGTAGTCCCCTATAGTATAAAATCCATGTAAAAAAAAAAATAGTGAATTGAAATTTTAGAAAATGAGAGAATTTGAAAGATGACACCATTGCAGGAGCAGGAGAATAACAAGAAAATCATGGAGGACAAGAAATAATAAAGAATGCGGCTATGGCGTCTATGAAGGATGACAAGAATTGGGTCCGTATTTATAACATGGTGTTGAGTGCCCTTTGTGTTGGCATACGGTACTAGCATTGTCCATATCCACTGAATGGAATATTTTACCTAACAATTTCCATAGAGTTGAATTAGGTGGTGAATACGCCATACTCAATTTGGAAAATTATTTCGTTATTTCTAACAATGAATTTCGAAAGGAGATATATTAACTTATGGGTGCGTCAATATTCTTTTAATTTATATCGTATTCAACTTCACTTATAAAGGAAAAATGAGAGTGCTAATAATTCAAAAAAAAAACCGTTGGTCGTTTTATTCAATATCGGTCAATAACGACTAACGGTTTTTGAAAGTACATAACTTGCGTCACTCTATGGGTGTACAACCTTTCTTGAAAAAATTGATACGCCTAAAGGCGTTTTACATAAAAGAAAATCATTCCTATGGAAATGACATAATATTACCAATTACAATATATACTATTGTCGACATCTCGTAGTGGCAGACCTTGTGATGTTTTACTTTTTTTATTTTTTTGTTGAGCATTTAGCCCTGTTATTAACCAAAGAAAATAAAAAGGGAGGTGTAATGACCCGTCCCCAATTATTATGATTTTTATAATGTTAAAAAGTGAATTTACGAAAATGCCCTTCAAGGCAAACGCTTTGACTTTTGTTGACTGCCGTGTCATTTCATGTAAGACTCATTTTCTTGGTATTTCCTTGTAGTACTCGTCGCTACGGACGCGTAGGCATAAACGGAGCGCAATTTGGAGTTATAACGAAGGAGATATTAACGTTTAAAGGCGGGGGCATTTTAGTAAATTAATTAGTTTCAGGAAAACACCAATTTTTTTGAGACAAATCTGGAATGCCACGTGTGTGGCCTAGTTTTAAAAAAAAGATGGTGATTGGCGGTGGAGATAGAGTATAAAGGAGGGAAAGGAAGGAGGAACCGGCGAATGAGAAAGAAAAGGAAGAGAGGGTGACCGATCAGAAACAGAAGAAATGAGGGGAAAGGAAAGGGGCAAGAATAAGGGGAACCGTGACACACCCCAACCCGGAATGTCCACTAGGACTCCGAATCGAGCTATGCTGGCTGACACCTGGAAGGTGACGAAGCCATAAAGTGTGATGATGTGGGAAAATATGAATAAATTTAAACCTAAGAGTGCCTAAATACCAGAGTGTGCTGGTGAGCGAGAAGGAACCCACTTCACACGTGACGTTAGAGCATAAGTAAGTACAGTAGAGGATTAAGAATCGTACCCTCGAAAGAATCTCCAATACTACGAATCACCACAAATCTTCGACGATAAGAAAGCTCAGCTAATAAAACCTGGAGGGTGAAAACAAAACAAGGGTAAGTGGACCTAGAGATAAAATTTTAATAGAAACCATATAAACCATTATAACCCCTTTGCTACAACATTTGTATAATTTCCAGAAAAATCATAAATATGCCACAACACAGCATCTCGTCAGTAATATCAATTAATCATGTGATTAATAACTCATACTAGTACGCAAGTCGAAGTCACCTATGGTGACCTATACAACTTACCCATATGTCATCACATATTTCATCACATATGCTAGCTTATAACATTTTCATCACACATGCTAACTCATCACATATTTCATCATATATGCTAGCTTATCACATATTCATCACATATGCCAGCTCATAACATTTTCATCACCTATGCTAGCTCATCTCATTTTTCATCACATATGCTAGCTTATCACATATTCATCATATATGCTAGCTCATAACATTTTCATCACATATGCTAGCTCATCACATATTTCATCACATATGCTAGCTCATCACATATTTCATCACATATGTTAGCTTATCACATTTTCATCACATATGCTAGCTCATCATATATTTCATCACATATGCTAGCTCATCATATATTTCATCACATATGCTAGCTCATCATATATTTTATCACATATGCTAGCTTATCACATATTCATCACATATGCCAGCTCATAACATTTTCATCACCCATGCTAGCTTATCTCATTTTTCATCACATATGCTAGCTCATAACATTTTCATCACATATGCTAGCTCATCAGTCGGAGTCACCTATAGTGACCTGTACGACTTATACATAGTTCAATAAGTATACCTGCACACGAGTCGGAACCACCTAAAGTGATATGTACAACAGGACTGGGTGTAAATAAATACGCTCAAGTGCTACGATCACGTGAAGATTATGCGAATAATCGTAGGTCACCTACAAGTCGGAACCACCTATAGTGGTATGTACAACAGAACTGTGCACCTACCTTGGAGCCAAGGTGAGCGTAAGGTGCGAGAGGTGAACATCACGTGAAGGAATGTGCCCTGGCTACGGGCGGGAGCATTAACACCGGGGTGCTGGTTTATGAGCTGTCAATGTATCTCAACATAACATGTACGACTCATGGGCAACCCGTACGATAGTGTCGGAGTTGCTTAAAACATGCATGTAGTCATGTTATAACTTCATCATTTCAACTAATACCATAAACTTACCTTAACTTACCTGGGTATCATGCGTTCACCTTGCACTTCAAAGCGTTCATAATAATTGTGCTCAATAATATACTTATGGACATGCCTTGATGCAATTCAAAACTTAACCATATCATAGTGTTGCCAAATATATATATATATATATATATATCTTCTTCTTTTTTTGAACAATGACCCTCACCTTGCACAATTTCCCAAACAAGGCTATTGTCTCAATTATTTGATCTCATTTATGTTATGGTTGCATTTAACGTTTCGTTAGACTACCTACGTACCCTAAATAGGGATCCAGCCATTCGTAGTTCGCAATAATTATTTCAAAATATTCACAGTAATCGTAAGCAATAATCAATTTATAAAATGTGAACACGAAATTTTCCTGAAACGAACGAGACAAGAACACATGCACAAAATAATATTTTGTATTTGATGATTTTGGGTTACAATCTCTCTCAAATTTGATCATCTGATTCGATCTCCGTAAGGTGTTGATTTATGGATGTGCGATTGATCCAAAGGGCCGTTGGGCTTGATCTAAGGATGAATGTTCTTCAAGGGGCGTGGGCTTGATCTTGAAGGTGGATTTGAGCGGATCTTCAAGGAGCCGTTGGGGCTTGATCTTGAGGATGAGCGTTTCTTCAAGGGTCGTTGAGGCTTGATCTTAAATAACGGTGATGAACGGATCTTCAAGGGCTTTTGGGCTTTAATCTTGAAGGACGGTTGGATGTGTGGATTTGTCGACGTTGTTGATCCAAAGGGGCCGTTGGGGCTTGATCTTAGGATGAACGGATGATGAACGATGAACACTTTCTTCAAGGGCCGTCGGGGCTTGATCTTGAATTGGTGGAAGTTCTTCAATGGGCCTTTGGGGCTTGATCTTGAATTGGTGGATGATTGTTGATCCAAGGGTCGTCAGGGCTTGATCTTGGAAGAACGATGAATGAAGAACGAAGAGGGCTTTCTTGATTCTTCTGGAACCTGGATGCTTGAGAGCTTCGGAGTTTCAGAGCTTCAGAGCTTCAAGGTTTTGGTGTCATATGAATTGGTTTTGAATTGGTTCTGAATTCCTCCAAAATGAATGAAATGGCTTCTATTTATAGAATTTTCCAAGGCCTAATTTTGAATATATTATTCAGATGAAATAAATCGTTTTTACCATGTGTTGACACGTGTCCTGTTTGATGACTTTTCTGATGATTCTCGATTTTTTGTTTAGACACACGCTACGTGTAAAATTTATGTAATACATGAGCGTTGAAACTTTGATTTATCGGTCAACATTTATTTACCGAAATTTCGATGTCTACATAAACGTTTATGGACTTATCAATCATATATATATATATATATAATGTATATACGATAGAAAGGAAAAGACTCACTCACCTGGAGTTTACACTACAACTCCCTAGCACACACATTGAGGCATCACGAATGATCGGTGCCTAGAACAATTATCAAATCACATCTCAGAATTCTTATCGATAGAATACATAATTTACATAAAACACATCCTTAAGATTTGATCCGGAAGATCCACACCATGGATTCCCGATCCGTTACTTCCAAAGATCCACATTATGCTTCTAGAACAACATTCTAAAATTTCATTACGATCCAACGGTCGGATCTCGGTCAATTGCCAAAAATCAAGTGGCGGTCAACCTTTTATTTTATGAATTTACAAATCTAATTCAGGAAGATCCGTATATCGGATTCCCGATCCGTAAGTTTCTATGGTCCTCAAATATTATGCACAATAACATATTAAAGTTTGGTGACGATCCAACAGTCAGATTATCGATTCATGTCTTTACCAAGTAACGTATCCTAATGAGTTTAGGTCTAAACGATCAACCTACGATATAAAATTTCCAAAACTAAACTCAAGACATCTAATTTAGCCTAAGGATAACATCGATGGTCCCCTGGCCACGCGCCGCCGCGGGTGGCGGTCGGCCACCCCGACTCGTTCGAAAATCCAACTATTTCAAAAAATTATCAAAATTTACAGGAATGAAGATCTCAATGAGTAGAGTAAACTTTATACCTGTGAACAAGGCCAATTTGGCCAGGAAAAGCCCCAGTTTCTCTCAAACCCGATGGAACCCTAGAAATGGGTGTTCCTTGATTCGTCCTCAAATCGATTCCAACGCCCCAACCAATGAGTGGGCATTGTTCTTGAGCTCAGGGGAGGTACTTTGATGGTGAGGATTGGTGGAAATCATTTCACAAATGGCGGATTCCACCACTATGCACCCATGAACCCATCGGTGCTATTACATGAATTCGAGGTCAATTCATGTAAATTTTTGAATGAAAATGGAAAAGAAGATGATGCTAAGTTAGTTCCAGGTAGTGGATGGTTGCAATTCGCCAGAAAATCGCCTGAAAAGGCGTCGGAAATCATGGAGAAGTCGGGTCCATGTTGCGGGTCAAAGGGGAATCTAGGTTTTCCCCTCATTCTCTATTCTCTCCGATCCCTCCTTTCTGCCTCTCCGATTGGCCATCCTCGCCTTCTCTCCTCTCCCAATTCGCTGCACCCTCCCCTTTTTTCTTTCCACCTGAAGCTTTCTTCCCCTCTCTCCCATTGCCATCAGGCAATTTCCCTTCTTTTTTTTTCTTTTTTTTTCTTTTTTCCCACTTTAAAACAACTAAAAGAATTTAATATAAAGATTATTAAAATATATATATATATATATAAATAGTAACCAATACAAAAGTACTTCTCGGGTTTACAGTTCCATAAAATTTTAACCATGACTCCGAATCCTCTTCTGCTTGCGCCTACGAGCTCGTATTGTCGAGTACTTCATAAATACGCTAAAGGAATATTTCATACATCTCACTAGATGTTGATCAACAAAAGTCAATACCCTCGCCTCTAAGGGCATTTTCATAAAATCACGCTTTTCAAATTTATAAAATTGTAAAATTAGGGACAGGTTATCACAAACCGGGACCCCCCTTCCTTGACCCGACAACCCAGTTCTCCAACATGGTTCCTTCATAATTTTCGACTCTGATTCCGGCATGCTTCAACTTCTACCACCACCACCAAAACCCTTCTCTGGAGCCTAGGAACAAAGCCCAAACCACGTTCGAGGTGGCAGAACACCGATGACGGCGAATCGACGAACACCTAATCTTAGGGTTTATGGCGGGTTTTAGTGAAATTAGAGCTTTTTCTGGCCAAATTGGTCTTAGTCATATGTTTGAAAGTTAATCTACTCATTGAGATCTTCATTCCTGTAAAATTTGGTAATTTTTAGAAATAGTTGGATTTTTCAGCGAGTTGGGACGGCCGACCGCCACTTGCAGCGGCGCGTGGGCCAAGACGTCCCCTAACCTTCTTAGGTTAAATTTGAATACCTTGATTCCATTGGTGAAGTCTGATTGACGAATTTTCGTCATTTGAACGTAGTTCCATTTAGGTCCATTGCTTGATTATTATAGTAATCGATGATCCGACCGTTGGATTGTCACCAAACTTTGATACGTTATAATATGTAATATTTGAGAATATTAGAAACTTACGGATTGGGAATCCAATGTGCAGATCTTCCCAAATAGGATATGTATGTTACATGTTCTATTAGTAAGAAATCTAAGACATGATTTGATAATTGTTTTAGGCGTCGATCATTCATGACACCTTGATGTTGGTGCTAGGGAGTTGTAATGCGGACTCCAAGTGAATGGGCTTTTGGTTTTCTATATATACGTATATATGTTTTCTATTTTCCCAGAATTTTTTTTAAATGGATTTACGTTTTTAAATGTCATGTCAATTGCATTACATTTTAGTATATGCATTAATATAGATATGCACATTATTGCTTGACGTTGCGGACGCCCGGGTAAGCTTCAGGTGAGTGCGTATTGATGACAGTGATTTCGGTGTGTATGGTTATGTTTAGATGCATTTAGTGCTTATTATTCTACACCCCAGTGTTAGTGCTCCTGCCCATGGCTAAGGCACAGCCCTTCACGTGAAGTTCACCTCCCACACTGCACGCTCACCTTGGATCCAAGTTTGGTGCACAGTCCTGTTGTACAAACCACATTAGGTGGTTCCGACTCGTAGGTGACCCGCGATTATTTGCACAGCCTTCACGTGATCGTAGCACTTAAGCGTACTTATATACACCCAACCCTGTCGTCCAAACCACATTAGGTGGTTCCGACTCGTGTGTAGGAATTGGTTAATGAGCTATAGGTTCAACCGTACAGGTCATATTAGGTAATTGGCATATCATTTTACATTGATTTATTTCACATGGCTTGCTTATTTCATTGCTGAGATACTTGACATGGCATATACTCAGTTTTCACTACTCTCGAGCATGATTTCTATATACGTATGTATTATTATTTTCTGGGAAATTATACGGGTTTTACGGCGAAGGGTTATAACGTTTTCAAAAGGTTTTTATTAAAAACTTTATTTTTAAGGCCACTCACCCTTGTTTTGCGCCCCTCCAGGTTTTAGCTGCTAAAAGTTCGTATTGACGAGGATTCTTGGAAAATCTCAGTTTAGGTGGCTACCTCTGAGGGTATGATCCTTACTCACACTACTGTACTTTACTTATGCTCTGGCATTGCGTGTGAAATGGGCTCATTCCTGCTCACAGCGCACTCTTGTCTTTAAGTACTTTTAAGTTTAAATTTATTCATATTTTCCACATCACTATACTTTATGGCTTCGTCACCTTCCAGGTGTCGGCCAGCACAACTCGATTCGGAGTCCTAATGGACATTCCGGGTCGGGGTGTGTCAGAAGGTCATAGATGGTCATTAAATTTTTCTTTCCTAGAAAACAAAATTATCGTTATAGAAATAACTTAACTATTTTTCTGTCAATATTTCATGCAATGTGTGTACTTACCACTTGTATCCCATCCAAATCTAGCTTTATATGGGAAAACGTTAGGTAAATTTCTTGGTGAATAGGATGTGGAGAATGCTAAGATGGTATATGCCAACACATTCACACAAGGGTACCTTTCCAAACGTTATAAATTGGAACCTAGCTAATACTACAATATTGTTGCAAACTTCATAAAAACCCTAGCTATCCTGTAGTAGGTCGTCTTTTCTAGAGTCCCAAAGGAATATATCGTCCTGAATATAATTACCACCTTTTCAATTTCATACTGCAAGAGAATAAAAAGTGCATTATAAGATGGAAGAAATATCCCCATTACTTTTACATTTGTAACTAGAAAGAGAGTGAAAAAATATTCGTTGGTTCAAAACCTACTAAGAGTTTATCGGATCCATGATTTACCAGAACAAACTATGATGTCTCTCTCAGAAAGTACATTCTCTTTCTCTTCTCTCCGTCTGGTATTTTTTGTGCTTTCTAGTTTTCTTAATCTTAATGTTTATTGCTTTGTGCTTGAGGTGTGTAAACCTTTGGTTCCTTAATCGCTACGTACTCAATTCCAATGGGCTTAATTAGATGGTCTTTACTATCATATATATATATCCTCAAGGACGAGATATCAAAGCTCAGAGATCATCAATCGGAACGACGGAGTGCGTTCCAAAAATTCGAAAGCTCATCACCTCCCTTCAACCCTAAGACTTGTGATGAGAACACAAAAATACTGCTGATCATGATGAGCATGTAAACAAGGTTCATACATCACCATGCACAAGTTCTTTTTCATTTCTTTATTTATTAGTTTTCTCTAATATTCTTGTGTTGTTTGATAAATAAACCAGAACAACATATTTACTATTTGGCAATTTTAATGATTTTATACCAGGTGACCTTCCAATGTTCCGAATCGTCTAGTCATAAGGGAAATGAGACGATGCAATCATGCAAACAAAAGAAATGAAGCAAGAGACTTGAATTTTGAATCAGGCATAGCTCGTGCTTTCTGTATTACTACATGTAGCTTAACATTACCTTTTTACTTTGTTCTAATCAATATGTAATTCTGTATATTAGTTGAATATATATACTGTCAAGTTTTGTATTTCCCAGCTGCTTTGCCTTTCAATGATATTGTGTGAGAAGTAACTAAAAATAACAAAAAGCAACATTATTATTACAGAGTACATAATTAAACTATATGTAATCTCTTTTTTTTTTTTAAAGAATATACGATATATTTCATTCATGGAACGGGCAGATACAAAATTTAATACAAGAACATGACCCCTATAGAAACAAAAATCTGAAAACATAACATGATAATCCCAGGTGTTTCAAGAAACTTAAAGATACGAAGGATCCATAAAAGCCAACAAATTAATCTAGTACAAGATCATATATACACACACGCGCGCGCGCGCGAAAGCTCTCAAAACTAAGTAATATTTTCGTTAAGGAAATAAACTGGTGAGTGACGGTTGAAGAACCTTTGCTCCATGATTAATCTTTTCGAGCGTTGACGTGATTATATTAGGCGATGTTGTAAATCATATCGGAATTTGTTAAGTTTAAGGAGGAATAAAAGAAGGGAGGTAGGAGATGTCAACTAGCATAGTTAGCAACAACTTCAACAAAGTCTTCTTTTACATTATTTGAGTAACGGTTAATAACGACCAACGGTTTTTTCAAAGTACAATTCTTGCATCACTCCATGGGTGTACGGCTTTTAAAAAAAAATTTAATACACGTATCTTAAATGCTTTTTCCATAAATGAAAATCATTCTTATGGATCACATAATCATTTTTCTAGGGTTGGAAATGAAAATTTCCTCTATTTTATATATCTACCAATTAGAGGTGTGAATATTTTTTATGCACCCAATTAGCATGTAATTTAATTAATGCTAATAAGGAAATTGTTAGGTAAATTTGGGGCCAGAAGGATGTGGAAGCAATGCCAGAACGGTATGCCAAATGGTAGCATATTTGGTTTTAATGAATTTTGGTGAATATATAGAAGCCAAGTCGAATGAGAAGATAATGGGAAGAACCATAAAATGGTACTGCAAACAGCTAGCAGGTTAGGAGTACCGAGGATTACTCGTATACCTGTGTCCATGAAGCTGGATACGATGGGGTCGATAACAGCGTCTAATTAGTTTAACAATCATGACTTATTTTTTTATCATTTAGCTAATTGTTTCCTTTTTAAATGTTTTTCTTTTTATATAACAACATATTTAGATTAAGGAGTAGTTTTAAACTCGTCATTTACAAGATTTCTTTTCGCAGGTTTTCGCAGGTGGTATATGAAGATTTTCTTTTGCACTTTCAGAGGTGGTATGAAGTTAACTTAGTCCATCAGATTGGGGTTAAGGGACAAAACACGCGACATATTTTTTTATATTTGGGCTTGGTTTAAGTCTTTATCATGGAATTGAATATTCAATACTTGTCATTCTCTGAATCAATATTTCTTGTTCGGTATAAGGACAACACAATTAGATAATTATAATAAAACTGTCTAATTTATGGATATGAATTCGAATTCCAGCTTATGGTCTTATTTTCTCGTAAAAGTAATCTAGGAACTTAATATTTATTGGCCAATTATTGAAGACAAAATTGACGGTTTACTCTGAAATAAATTAAGGGATGTGATTTAAGTATTTTAATTCCTCACTCGAAGTTCCAGTCAAAAATAATTTTCAAATATTTATTGCAGAAGAAAAACTTATAAACATAAAATTCATATTCAAAGCCTATAAAATTTAAAAATTGTCATGAGACTAAGTCTTATTTTCTCATAAAATTCACTCTCTTGCTGCTGCTGCTGCTGCTACTACTACTTTTAGTTCTTCCTTTGGTTTGGTTCTTACCTTTTCTTAATGGTGAATCTCCATACCACAATACTGTTCCATCTTGATTCTTGCTGTTTGGTTTCTGCAATCACTTGAATTGCAATTTGCAAACGGCAAACTTACACTCTCCTCGCATTATTCCATTGCTAACACGCTGTTTGGATCGAACAATCCCAGCTCCAATGTTTCCCTTTTTCCGCTCGGCTATGTTAATGATGTAAGACGATGTCCAATTTAATTGGACCTTGTCTCGTCCTACATCATATACGACCTTCAAATTGCAAGACTAAAGATGCAGAGAAGGCGAAATGAGTTTTCTATCAAGCACAACTCAAGTAACAGCATTTGATGTCCAGGCATTTCTCCTCTGTTAGTTAATTTCATTTCTTACATTTACTTTGTGATCAACTTCTTGTTAATTGTTCTAAGTTCAACCCTGTCAATTTCTTGTATTTCTATACAACCGAAAAATATTGTGAATGTTTCACTAACCAGCAATTAGAGACAACTGCATAACAAATTCTGCGGTTATATATTAACAAGTTCAAGGGAATTAGCAATCAGAAGCATCCGGTAAGACTGCTTCCAACAAGCAACAAGTCATCTGCATCATACTGTAATATGAACATCAGATTCCAGAAGCATTAGAGAATTAAACAGCAATATAAAGACCAAGGCTTTTTCATATCAATCATCATCCATGAAAAGTAAAGGGTCGGACACGAGAAATTATCCCATCAGATACAAAAAGGGTAGTGCTATGGCCTCTATATCCGTCAGCTCCTACAATATATCTAAGGCTAAAACCATCAAAGAATGATGGCAACTAGACACACATTCTACTGTACTGTCTGAAAAAAGAGTTTTCAGAGTGATAACTCAACACTTTACTATGACCTTCAGCGAGACATGAAGCTTCAGACTAAAAAATGACGGTGCTCAGTCAGTGTAAAGTTACCACCAGAAGATGATTGAATGTTATGTGTCATCAGTAGATGATAAGCAATATCAACGGAAGATGATAGAGGTCACACTGAGGGTCAGATAGGTATCACTAGAAGGTGATATGTCTCGCGATCTAGGTATCACTAGAAGGTGATATGTCTCACGATGTAGGTATCACAAGAAGGCGATACACCTTCACCTGCTTGGGTCCTTGTCCAAACTCCTATGTGCTATGTTGGTAATGTTCCTTCATCAAAACAGATCAGCGCATTGACATCAGAGTTCGGACTTTTTGCTCCCTCTCAGCCTTCTTTGAGCTAGGCGTTCTCTTCAGCCTCTCAAGTTCTTTCCTGACCACTTTCTCCACCATGTCAATTGAGTTCATTAGTTTCTTCTGTGGTGTAAGAAATTCTCCTTCAGATGGCTGATTACTGACGTCCCTTAAAATTTGTTGAACTTTACCAACAGAAGGGGGCAGACAGTGCTTGGTCCGAACAGCTGAATACGGAGTCATAGGTACTCCATGATCAAATTGAGCACCTGACACAGGAAGAGACTGATCAAGGGCATTCTGGTCTTGTGGAACTTGACCCTCAGTGTTTTGGCCATCGCTCTCAATCAAGCGAGCTCTTCTACTTTCAATAGCCTAATCAAAAGTATACAAATTACACAAGTCAACCACCTATTAATTATATGCTAAAGATTCAAAAAAAATTAAGAGACTATTCAAGAACATCAATGAATATCATTAACAATTCCACGACGGACTCAGAGGCAGAATCCTGAGCTAAATATTCCAGTTGATAACCGCCATTAAAATAATTTGAAGTTGCAAATAAAAACATGGGAAACAGAGGCAACAGTATGCAAAAGTTTGAAGATTATAATTGAGCACCATTCAAAGACCAAGAGACACGATATAAGTGACAATTCATATCAAGTGTAAACAAGGAAAGAGACACGATATGGGAAAAAAACTATCAGGGTTGTCAAATGAGGTTTAAAATTTTGAACAGAAACAGTTGAAGTATGCAAGGAGATACCAATAGCGTTCATCAATTGCTATATGTTCAACTTCTTACTGCAACAAACAGATACTCATCAACTGCTATAGATTTAGAATCAAGCCCAGGCCAATAGACAATAAGATTTACTCAAACAATTGGAAGAAGTTAATCATAAACCATGAAGACCAAAACATAAAGATAAGTCAAATGAATTATATCCTCAATGCATAACAAAGGGTTAAGAAAGTGAGCATACCCTAACCACAGCAGTGATATCCTGGAGAGGGGATCTTGGGTACCAATAAGGCAACACGCTGTTACTAGCTCGGCCCCCTCTCTGGTGAGAACTCCCTCTGGGCGTATTCTCTCTGTCCACCGTTGACAACCTAAATGGGATCCGACCACGCCCAGTCACGGTTCTGGGAGTCCTCAAACTGCTCCTTGGGAGCCGTCCACCACCAAAAATTCCGGTAGCCCCAATCCCCAAGCCTGTTGGTCGTCTCACCGGAGGAGAAAAGGGTAGAATAGTCTGCTCTGGCGGATCAATATAGACTCTCCGGTTGCTGGCCAGCCTCTGAGCATAGGCTGCGGCCGGGTCAACTGGTCTTGACAATCGATCTCTCGCTTCAGGCATTTTCACGATTCAACTGAAACGGCAAAGTAGAAACTTAGATCCAGAATTTTCACATGAAGTTCAAAAAGAAAGAAGAGGGGAACTCTCACTTTCCCAGAAAACGGAACATTCTCTCGGGAAAATAAAAGAAAAGTATCGCAAGAAAACGCATAATTCCCCGACCCAGGAAACACTTGTATCACAATCCATAAATTTTTATCACAGGTCTTCTTTTCCCAGAAAATCCATAATAAAACGTAACAAGTTCCTGAGGATATTTCCACCAGTAGTGTGTTTAAAATCTGCACAAAGAATATAAGAGCTCTCACTTTCCTAGAAAAATATTCCATTTTCTCGGAAAATCAAGGGCAATCGTCTCAAGAAAACGCGAAATTAACCTAACCCAGACGACATTCTTATCAGAAATGATAAATCTAATAGCAACCCAGATGTGCGATTACAGGGTAATAATCGATCAGAGAGAAGAAACCAGTGATTTTACCTGGATGTAAACTAGGGTTTCGGGAGGTTTGCGTTTGGGAGCGTAGAGTGGGAGGTCTCTGATCTGAAAGTTGAAGAAGAAGAAGAAGAAGATTTGGCCCTGTGAGAGAGAGCGAATGGCAAATTTCAAACTGGAAAAATGGGCGGTAATATAAACCTACAAACAAAATCCCCAAAATTTTCACACGAGTTTGAAAACTTTCGCACGTGTTAGAAAAAATTTCAGTTCTTTTTTTATATTTTGCCCCAAATTTCCAAATATGTTGAAATTTCAAATTGTGTGAAGACCATCTCTAACCCTTTAATAGAACTTTGGGCTTTATACCATGGGTTGGAACTGGCCTTTCACTGGCCTACCTTGACCCTTGTTATTTTGAGGTCATATCTAGTATTCAAAGTTTGCCTCAATTTGGTACCGCTCTCGTAACCTGCACCTAAATAGTGCTTTACCCTTAGATTCCAGTCAACTGTTGCGCCCTTTCTTCTGTTCTTGCTTGCTCACTGGGAATGAAATGTACAGCATGGAATGATAGGTTTCTTTGTTAAGCAAGATACTATATATATATAGATAAACCTATAGATTCACACCCGATATCTTTCTAACTAAACGGAACCTCTTCTTGTGATGTGGAGACTGAGCAACATGTTCCGCTTAGGAGTCACAACCAGAGATCAAACAATACCCGAAAGAAACTTCAACAACGGGGGGGCGTGTCACTTTCAATTAATGTGTGATTCCAATCTTTTATCATCATAACTTATTTTGTTGGAACTCAAATTTTCTCCCAATAACTAAAAAGTGTGTCATGCCTGAATCTAACAAGGGTTCGCAGTGGTGGAGGAACTGGATCGGAAAAAAGAGGGCTTCTAGTTGTAAGATTGGCCACTGAGCAAGTCAAGGAAGTGGGCGATATGTAGAGGTTAGACCTTTTTGGGCTCGAGCTGCTATGCTTCACCAGGCAGCCATATATTAATTTGTTGAAAACAGCTCCTTTGCCTCGTATGGCAGCTTTCAATCCCATATTTAGTTTCGTGTGCGCATTTGCTTCAAAGAGTTTCAAAGTAACTGTTTTACGTCTTTAAGCACGAATCAAGATTGAGAAAATGAAGTTTTCCAATCATTGACTCAAACCCATTGGCATCGACTGAATTGGTACGAAAGTTGTAACATGAGAAAACCATAGAAAACAAAGAGGGCTAATGAGTATAAAGTGAGTGACAAGACTAGACTCAAAAGTGCTAAGTTGGCCGCTAGAGAGGAAGCCAAATCGGCCTTTTAAGCACAGCTAAGGTAGTATGCGTTGGAGAAAGCCAGGGCTCCGAAACCACAAGAATCCTTAGTTAGAATGGAATTCCAACTCAGCACTTTTCCTTTTGAGATTTTGTAGACCACCATTGTTTTCTTCCTTCATTTCATAGCTTTAGGAAGGAAGATTTACTTTTGGGTCGTTAATTTACTGGGTTAAAACTTATAATTTTTAACCCAAAAAATTTAGGTTTTAACTTAGGAACAGTTTTTCTCCTCCAACCCTTTTGGGTTAAATTTTTAGTCTGAGATTATTAAAGAATGAATTTAGGATTATTTTTTTCTTAAGGTAACTTAAAAAAAATGCATACTATCTTAATTTAATTTTATGAACATTTTAACAAAAAAATATTTAGATTCAAATAAATATTGAAAAATCATTAAACCAGCACCATGAAACTCATGGAACACTACGAAAGAATATGAAACTCATGAAACAATTTTTTTTTTAAATTTGGACCGTTACATTTTTTTTTTTTTACCGTTAGATTTGATCAAATTACATTTTAGCTGTTGGATTCATTAAATTTATAAATATAAAACTAAAAAAAATACACATATATGGTGGGCTAGCCCTACTAACCCAGGGGGTAACCCGGGCTAAATTTATCCCATAAATGAGTTTTAGGTTTTAACTCATATTTACCCCAAGGTTGGAACAAGTTGGGGTAAGTTTAGAATCTAACATTTGAGTTTTAATTCAAGGATTGGAGTAGGTCTAATGAGCAGCTTTTGTATTCTTGGTGCTTCCATGTCTCATTTTAAAATTTAGCACATTTTGAAAAATCTCTATTCACTATTCGTAATAATTCGTTATACATTGGAAAGTAATTAGAAAATTATTACAAACTCATTGCAACGTTAACTGCATTTCTAAGGCTCTGAAACCTCACTGTTGGTACGCATCGTTCTAATTGTTTTTGCTTTCAGGGCACAGAGGGGAGCCCTCGTTCTTGCCCAAATTCTGACTTTGGTACTCAAGGTCATCGTCCTTTGTCCGTATTTTGGTACTCATCTTTCTGATTGATTCTGTATTGGTTACGAGGAACACCTTTATCCGTAACTCTATAAATAGTTACATTGCGATCATGATTTTGTTCAGTGTTTCACTCACAATTGACGTAGACGATTTTCATATGTATATGAACTCTCTACTGAGTTGAGGAAACCACCAAGACACACCAAGAATTCCGAATTGACGTAGGCCGATGATTTTGGTTGCGTTGCAAACTGTTAGTGCTGTTAATTACTCTTCTGTAGTGATAACAGTAGCTTCAAGTGCAAGGTATGTTTCAATGATGTCGTATCATGTACTATGCTTCAAGCACACAGTTAATTAAGAACTGCAGCATATGGAAATGCATGAAAACAGAAAATATAAAACGTAAATACTCGAATTCTGCCCTTGAAAGCGACCAAAATACAAATTAAACTTTAATTCTGAGAAATTTTGTACAAAAACTCCTATATTCTAAATAGAAGAAACAGCTTTCCAATTCCAGATACAATTGGAGGCTTTTTTTCCCGGTAAATTAGGCTTGTAGGTACCTCATCTGTTCAATACAATCAAACACTGCCATATATAAACTACAATCTCTTCTCCTACAAAGTATATGCTTTGATGAAATGGACGGAGGAGCCCGAATGAAGCAATATTTCCCCGAAAAATAAATTGCAAAGAGAAAGTGAAGTTCAATGAAATTAGGTGGAGGAGAAGCAGCAGCCACCCTTCCTAGCACCATCCCCATCCGGGCCGGGAACAATAATTGTTGTTCCTTTTAGAAGCCCTGAATCTCCACTGTTTAGGTCACCAGCAGCAAGCGGCTTCTTGCTCATTATCCGGTATATCTCCATTAAGATCATCAAAAATGCGGTTTCCACGTTGGTGGCCTCAAGAGCAGATGTTTCCATAAAAAATAGGTTTTCTCTTTGAGCAAACTCCTGTGCATCCTCAATTGGCACTGCTCGAAGACTACCCAAGTCACATTTGTTGCCGATGAGCATTATAACAATGTTCTTATCAGCATGCCCCCTCAATTCCTCCAACCACCGTGCCATGTGATCAAACGATTGACGCTTAGTCATATCATAAACCAACATTGCTCCTACTGCTCCCCGGTAGTATGCGCTCGTGACTGCTCTGTACCTGAAGAGAGACTAAAGCGGATGAGTTTAGGAGTATGACATTGCATGCAAAATGGAAATCGCAAGGAAATATATAAACACAAACTATGCTTTCCAATATTGGAAAGCAGCACAGTATCAAAGAAACCGAAAAACAAAAGCGTCTAAGTTTTATTTATTTTTCTTATCCCTTTCATTGCAAAAGCAGCTTCAGCTATCATGAATTCCATAACTTTCACTGAATCATAAGGTATGTTGATCTTCATTTGCAGTTGTCATTTATCTTCCTTCATAGGAGATAAAGCAATAAATATGTTTCTACATCGAAATCCAGTCACACCTGATCGTAACAACAAATTGATCCTAGATAAGCAAACAACGATATATCACTCAGTGAGATCATTCCTATTTTTCATACCAGGCATTAGATCAAATCTTTACAAATCTGTGACCATCGAACACCATATTTTCTTGGTCAATCGTAATTTTGTTTAAGAAAATTTAAGGTTACAATTGAACGGAAAATCCGAAAGCAAACACTATTGGATCCTTATTATATTCCTTTATTGTTACCATCCATTTAACAAGCATGCATACAGTATGATCTATAAACAACAATCACATTACAGTTTTTCCATCATCATCATCATCATCATCATCTATAGTAAAATAAAAAGTAAGATCTTGTGATTGTAACAAAAGAAATGATCGTTAAGGCAAGCAATGTCGCACCTTTCTTGGCCAGCCGTGTCCCAAATTTGCGCCTTGACGGTCTTGTGATCGAGAACAAGGGTTTTCGTCTGAAATTCGACACCGATAGTGGCTTTTGAGTCCACACTGAATTCATTCCTAGCAAACCGCGCGAGCAGCTGTGTTTTCCCCACCGCCGAGTCTCCAATCAACACCACTTTGAACACATAATCTATCTTCTGATTGTAATCTCCGTATAAATTCGACATCCTCGCCGCGACCGGACCCCAAACCGATTGATTCTCAACCCCACAATCTGGAACATAAAATACCAAAATTACATGAAATAATGATGGTAAACTTCTCAGATCAATCATGTGGGTACATTTTATTAGATCGACTAGAAGATGAAAAGCTTGTGCTGCCTGCAGCGGCCGGGGTTGGGGTGGGTTCGGAAAATTAGAGAAAGAGAGGGGGAGAGAATGGGAATTGTGGTAAAATTAGGGTTTGAGAGGAAGAGGAGTCTGTTGGAGAAAGAGAGGGAACGAGGAGTTAGAGGCGGGGAAACCTTCGGCTAGTGCGGGTCCCATTAACGGTTTTTCAAGTTCACTGCGAAAACAGTTTTTTTGGTGTACTTTCTGGTACATTAGTTTTGGTACACATGGTGGGATCCCGATCCTTAGTTCGGGAGACTTTTGTCTGTCAACATAATTCTTGGAGTGGTTTTTTTGGTAGGACGGGAGACTATACAATTCGATCACTAAATGATTTTATATTTTATTAAATTTGTACATAAATGATCTTTACATAAAATATTATAATATGAACGGTTGCAATCATAAATACAAATATTTATGAGTCAAAAAGCCTTCCTATAACGGATATGGTCCGTGCTCTACAAATTACAAGTTTGGCGACCTATGTAGTATGTTCTACGAGTGAAACTTCTCAAAACTATGATCACCCTTGGTATCTATTGAATTGGATAACAAATCGATAATGTATATCAACATTATAAATGATAGAACTTTAAAAAAATTTAAGTGATAATTTGTTGTGAAGTGATAAGTTTCTTTCGTAACCAATATTCAACATTCTACGTTCAGTTGGATAAAAATTCAAAAACCAATCTTCCTTGAACATAAGTTGAATATAACGAATTATATATACAATTCTAAGCATCAAACCAGCCCTAAAAATGGAGGGCATTGAACATAGGTTGAATATAACGAATTAAGTTGTGGCTGGATTATTAAAAAAAAGAAAAGAAAAGGGAAACCTAGCTACACAGAAACGTTACTGTTTGTCTTCCAAATAAGGACAAGCAAACTCTTCCAATCTGATAGTCCATTACAAAACAGGATAAGGCTCAGTGGCAAATGACAAAACAAGTCTGTAACCAAAAGAGAGACAAACAATGCCATTAAAGCATTTCATATTATAATTGAGGTTGGCATCAATAATTTAGTCAATTATTTCTAAGATTGTCATAACTCTTTACTTGGTTTCTGTCAATAAAAATTAATAAAATCGATTTCTAAGTTTATCCACCATAAATCATTTTGATAATTTCATAAAGAATCTGTCAATATCCTTACATAAAATGACATGCAAACAAAAAAAATGAAATTAAGGGAGTACATTATTAGAACATCTCCTGTACGTTTTTTTTATGTTTATTTCATATATTGTGTACTGGGAACTCAAGCTGCTTGTTTAGGACACAAGACCTGGTCCCCTCCACGTTTGTGGTGGAAAATCTAGCAACCTTCTACATCACACCCCATCAAAAACTACATTACCTAATAGCTCCCTCTACTTGTTTTTTCCCTCTTTTGTTGCTGTAGTTTATACTTGTTCTTCACTGCATACAGGAAAATATTTTATGTGGTTTCAACCCACTTCCCCCATCACTTTCCTGATTTCCTGTACAGAAAAGAACGTCAAACGGTCCGATTCGAAACCTGCTTCTGCATGTTTAAACACTTGCAGTTTGCTCGAACATCGCTAAGTGTCTGCAAAACAATAAACTTTTGTGAGTAACAACTGATGATGCTTGTCCCCAGTGCAATGTTTGTTGATTTAATTTGTTTGATACCTTGAACTGTTTCTGAAGATCCTTAATATAATCAACCGCCAAATCTAGCATGTCTGCCGTGTTGGTTTGCTGCCAAGAATTTAAAGAATATAAAGAGTTTCCGAACACAATTATGTGACAATAAATCTGAGGCTAATTAAAATGCTTATGTGAAATTCTACCTTGTCCATGTTCGGGACAAGTTCTTGTAGTTTCCTCATTCGTTCACTGATCCGTGTTCTTCTCACCTGTAAATAAACTACGCCTTAGCGTCATCTATGTTCGAGCAAAAGACTAAAAGGAAAAAACAACAATGAAGTTGCATGGTGGATGTACTAATTATAGGATATAGAAAAATATTTACTCTTTCGGCAATGCTTCGAGGATGAGTGGCACAACCTCGCTTTGCTCTAACTTTGCAAGGTACAGAATCTTGAAGTTGCAAGAACTTTTCCATGGCCATTTCTGCTGAAGTTTTTGGTAAACTCAGGTGATGGGATAATACATGAATCCGGTTTTCAAGCTCTCCGCTCTAACCATGAAGTTTATTCAGAATGGGTTAAATATGCAACAAAAATTTGAGGCAATTCAACCACATACACCATAAGGACGTACCTGATCAACAGAAAATAATTTCCCATCATGATCTTGGTCACTTTTCATGCCACCTAAATTCTCTGGAAAATTTGATGAGTCGTTCCAATTTCCGATTGGGAAACCTGTAACATAAAACCGAGTATATCAACACTGCAATCTCCATTAGTATGATGCAGTGTAACTTTTTAACGGTGGCATCTGCAATTTACTGAAAGATTCTAATCCTAATCTATCAGCAATTAATCCGGATTCCGGATCAATTTCCTAAGTAAGAAAACACAGTATCAATTCGTTCTTTCCGAAATATATTATACTTGTTGATAGTTGATGCTCTTGACAACTAAATGTACGAAGTTAGAAATCGAACATCTCACAGATTATCATCTAAATTTTCTATACCAACCATATCCTACACAACCACAGAGGAAAACCAATGTATCCAGAACACATTTGTTTGACTGCCGAAACTCAAATCTCCCACCTTCCTCATTGAAAGTAGCCTATAAATAGTACAGGCTTAATGTAGAGGCTCGGGATCCTATTATACAACTATCTATAGAGAGAGACGAACTCATTCTCTTTTTGTTAACTCCTAACAAATTGCAAATGAGCTTCTCAAATCAACGTATCTCTTATCTACGACCAAAAAACGAAAGAAAAATCTTCAAGCTAACATACTCGAATATCGAATCTACGATGCAAACAACAGGAAACATATACAATGACATGGTGAAAAATAAATAAATAAATGATTACAGATATTAAAAAAAACTAAACAAATGATAATCTAAGTTCAAATCTCCGTCCTCGTAGTTATTAGATTAGATTAGAATATCGTTCCCGTTAGAAAAGCCATAAGCTAATGAAAGAGAGGAGAAAACACAATACCGTTTTGAACAGAGGTGTTGGAGAAAAGGCCGGCTGGGGAGCTACTTTGTCTGACAAGATTTGAAGTTGAATGAAGTGACTTGTTGGCCGCAGTGTGATGATGCTCCATTGCACCCGAACCCGCCAACCCATATCCGCCATTAAACGAGCTCTGCCTCGGATAATGAGGTGGCAGCATCCCTGAATACCCTCCCTGTGAACTCACCCGGCTCGCCGGCACAGCCGCCTTCGTCACCGTCACCACGGATTTATCGTCTAATTCTTGAAAACTCGACGGCCAAGAATCCGAGTCGTTGGTATGGCTGTAATTCGCGAATCTGGAGAACAATCTCTCGGACTCCAAAGAACCCTCAACTGGGTTTTTACTGTGAAGGCCCGAATCGCCGCCGTCGGCCAAATTGGCGAGGAGGGAGCTCGGGGCGGAGCGAAATCTGAGCATCCCAGAATTGGGTTGGTGGGTATTTGAATCCATGAATGGCGGTGCACTGCTTGCTACTGTAGGGTATTTGAATTAATGGGCTCGTGGTAGAATTTGATGCTGGCGGACCATTATACATACGCTGCAGCTCTCAGTGCTAACGTAGCTTTTCGGGAAAATTCTGGGAATTTCTTCTTTTTTTCTTTCACTTTCTCAGAGAAAATTTTAAGCTTGGTTTTTAAGCAGAGTGGGATAAGATCTTGTGGAAGAAGCAACCGGAAGTGAAAAAGCCAAGCTTGACCAAAGCGTAAGCCCAGAGAGACAGAGAAGAGCAAGCTTAGCTGGAAGTAGAAGATAAACAGGGACCCCGTAATTAAACGGACCCTTGAGGTCTGTGTGCAATGGAAGTAGAGAGAGAAAAATGCAGACTTGCAGAAGCTGTAGAGAGAGATTGACTGCGAGCCTCAGATTAGCTTCAAGGAAGATCTTGAGCTGATGAGAGAGAGAGAGAGATGTTGCTTGGTGCATGTGGTTTACGAGTTGGGGTGCGGCCAATGGAAAAGTACAGAGAGCTATCAATATCTGGTGTCCCCAAGTCTCACCGCCTAACTTTCTTCTTTTGTGCTTCTTTTGCTAAACTGCCCATTTACTACTTCCTTTTACGCCTGCGTATCTTCTAGGGTTGTTTTTTGTTTTTTGTTTTTGTTTGATTTATTTTTTTTATTTTTTTTAACAAACAATATTATCTTCATTAAAGATGTATAAGAGTGAATCAAACCTTACAATGCGCTAACAATAATATGGTTCAAATTCGTTGGTGAGAATCAATATAAAATCTCTCACTTACAAGTGAAGATAAATATCACAAACCGTAATACTAAGTAACCTTATAATTTTCATTTTGAATAAGCAATATAATTTTTTAACAATGATTTTTCTCGATGCACATTTTTATTTATGGTCTTTAGTTCATATCGAATCAAGTAAAAAATATTTATATATTAAAGACAAAAATAAATGGGATTATGCAAAATGAGAGAAAGAGTGCTCAATTAATTTATCTTCAAATAAACATACATAGGTTCACAATATTTATTTTTATAAGTTCGATACTTAATTATAGCTAGCACATGATGGTTTGTAGTTTTATTATAAGGCGAGTAAACCAATTGAAAAAATATCTAAGAGAATATCCTTTCACTTACTTATTCATCTACAAAAAAAGACTTGTTTATATATCTGACTATGTACAGTTTCATCTTTTTAAAACTCAATTAATGATGTTATAATTTACAAGAGAAAAAAAAAATCATGTGTCACAAGATAGTTAAGCTTTTTCATATGCTTGATCGACCACATATTCTTCCATGAGAAATGCTAAAATCAGTCATGGGCATGCTTGGCTAATATAGCAATTAAGAAAAATAATTGGAGAATGGTAACAGTCTTCTTATGTGAACCTTCTCCTTCTCATCTCTTATTGTTGAACAATGATTGAAATTATCTATTTCCAAAGGAACACATTAAAGACATCTCTACCGAAAATTAACTAAATTCAAAATTAGTTAGTAATCTAATGGTCATCCATCAAATAAATGAACAATATTTTTCAATTAATCACTAAAACTATAACGACGTTAATTAAATGATTAATTTTTTTTTTAAGGACCAACTGGTGGCTTCGCTACGATAGTCCACCCTCTGGGGCCGGGATGACTTATGGAGCCATTTTAGCCTTCCCTAGCCACTATTTTGTGATTCACCAATGCTAAGAATCGAACACAGGACGTGTCATGTGGAATACAGACCTGTAATTCATCCCCAACAACTAGATCATCTTGTGATAGTTGATTAAATAATTTTTTTAACTCAATAAATTTATTGCAAGATAAATCTCTAAATGATTGCTTGAATATAAACAGTTGTGATCACTGAGCAACGTTGCAAGAACATAAAAAAGGGAGTGATAGGTTGTTAGTTTATTTTTTGTATTTTTTTGTCAATTTAGGTTGTTAGTTTGTGAGGTAAGGCCGGGACCAAGATCCTCTCCTGAGCTAAGGATGAGGATCCTTCTCATCAAGAGGTGTGGGTTGTTGGATAAAAATTCAACGGCTACAATTATTATAACTTTACAGAAATCCTTTGTTTATAGCTGTTAGATTTTCATCCAACGGTCTACACCCCTTGATGACGAGGATCCTCATCCTTAGCTCAGGAGAGGATCCTGGTCCGTAAGGCCGCCTGGGAGAGATGGGATTGGCATTTGGCACGGATAAAGGGGCATAACTGTGACGTCAACATTAGTCCCATCCCGTGAGCACCAAATTCCGCGCTGCATCTGATTCCTGTCGTCGTTTTCAGTTTTGGCTTTGGCTTTGGCTTGGCTTTTGCCTCTAAAATTGCAGGCGCCGCCTTTCCCCAGAAACCTCTGTTGTCTGGTAAATGCACGCTCTCTCTTTCTTTTGTATTTCTTCGTTTATATCTTCTTGTTTGCTTAAAATATAATATAATGATTCTAGATCTTGATGCTCATAATTTGGAATATTTTCAATTTGTCCATTATAATACATCTATTTTCTTAGTACATCACTTATTAACGATTTTTTTTAACATACGATATTATCTACACTAAGAGAAAGAGAGAGGGGTGAACTTAGCTCCAATATGGTTCAAATTCGTCTTTGGTGAGAATCGAACATAAGACCTCTCATTTACAAGTGAATAGAAATATCACTAAACCATAGAACTAAGTGGCATTAACAATTAGATATACTATAATAACATCTAATTGCAATATATGATCGTCAATGAATGACTGTATTAAGTACATGAATGTTTTTTTTATTTTTTTGGGTAATATTAAGTACATGAATGTTGTGTAGTTGTTTTAAAATTAGATAGAGATTTCAAACTTGATCTACGTGAAATCAATGACTCATGTGAATACTAAAATGGTAACTAGTTGCGAGTTCAATACAGTAATGCCTAATTAAGAATAGCCAATTTGTGGTGGCTTAGCTTTGTTATATATGACTTAGCTCTTATGTTATAGATATCTTGTTTCTTGTTAAAAAAAAAAAAAGTCGGAATTTATTCTTGACGACATAAGCATAAACTACTCTTGGTATGAATTTGCTTATATTCTTTCTATTTTTGTGAATTTTTAGTTATTCCTAGATGACGACATAAGCATAAACTACTCTTAGTATGAATTTTACTTATATTCTTTCTATTTTTGTGAATTTTTAGTTATTCCTAGATTGTTAATTGCTAGATGACGAGATAAGCATAAACTAATCTTAGTATGTAAAACTATTGTGCTTGAAGTGACCTTCTCCAAAGTAGGATGTTATCAAGAGTTTACGTATGAAAGCACTTAAAACTTCACTTAAACTGCTATATAGGAAAAGCATATGCTCTGCTAAAAATCACTAGATAATGATAGAGAGAGGGAAAATCTTGGGGTTATGAGTTAGACCACACAATAAGTTAAGTTTAATTAAGGGATACTTTGGATGCGGTCCCTTATCCTTAACATTCTTTGACTAAAACCTTAATGATATTCAAAGTTTGATCAAAGTCCCTTGACTTTGTACACCTCATTATATTACAATTAATATTTATAGTTTTATAGTTTTGACATTAATTATTTGATATTTTATGAGATTTATAATCCCTAATTATAATACTATTAGAAACGTTTACAATAAAAAAATTCAAGCATTTTGATTGAATAAATGGATAAAAACTATGTAAAAATAAGAAATAATAAATGGCAAAAGAATGTATCCATAGTGTTAAAAAATTGGTACATTTCACATATAACAAAGTGGTACATTAATAAAGAAGAATGGGTAAATTATAAATAAATTAGGGTACAGATAAAAGATTAAAAAATTATGAGTACAAATGAATTTTTTAAAAATATAGGCGCTAAAAGAAATTAATATATGGGTACAAAATAAATCTAAAAAGAAAATACTACAAATTAAAAAAAAATGTTGCAAATTAAAAGTGGGTACAAACTAAAAATATAAATATATGATACAAAGTTTAGGCATAAAACATAAATATACCATATGTAATTTTTCTATCATTGATTAAATATACAATGTCACATAACAGTATACACAAACACAAATAAAAATTTAAAAAATATGGGCACAAAAAGAAACTAATATATGGGTACAAATTAAAAATAGGTACAAACTAAAAATAAAAATATATGATAAAAAATTTAGCCATAAATATAAATATACTAATTGTAACATTTTTAACACTAAAGGAATATATTTAAAAATAAAAATATTTTATTATTCAAATAATTAATGATGTTATTAATATCCAAGGACCTTGATCAAAAATTGATAATGAATATGATTTTAATCAATGGAGTAGTAAAAATAAGAATGTGAACCTAATTTCTCCTTTAATTAATTGTAACAAATTCGTCGTCTATGAGTCAAATCAAGATATCTCACTTACAAATGAAAATAAATACCAATAAAATGTAGATTAGCACAAGAATATTATCATGTCATATGTATGGTATTTTAATTATTGATTAAGCAAGAATTATTGTAAAAATAAAAGGCAATCGAGATGGATACTATATGTAAAATCGAATATGTGCTTAGAAAAGTGACTAACCACCTAGAATTGCAAGCAACATTACATATATTATTCCACCAATGATGTAATGAATATATGAAAGTAACATTTTCAAATTTTAGGTAGTGCAGATATAAGTATCAAATTCTTTATAAATGAGTCATCAATTTTTAGGTAATTCGGATATAGGTATTGAATTCTGTATTTTTTTAATAAAAGAGTAGTCTACTACAAATCTACTTGTTATTCTGTGTACTTCCTCTTTTGAAGAATTTTTAACTCTAAATATTATTCTTTCAATGATATTATTATGTGTTATGATAAGAATGAACGATGTAGCTATATTTTATAGACTTTGGGTGTGATGACATTCATATTATTCGCGTAATGTTACTACATCTTATGATTTGAATGAATGACATGGTTATATTCTATAGACGTAGAGTATAATGATTATCCTATCATTTAAATATTGCTACATCTTATGATTTGAATGAATGACATGGTTATATTCTATAGACCTAGAGTATAAATGTAACATCCCACATCGTCAGAGAGTGGATCCTGTAAGTCTTATATGTATATTCTCATTTCTACCTAGCACGAGGCATTTTGGGAACTCACTGGCTTCGGGTTCCATTGGAACTCCGAAGTTAAGCGAGTTCACGCAAAAGCAATCCCATGATGGATGATCCACCGGGAAGTTCTCGTGTGAGTTCCTAGAAACAAAACCGTGAGTGCATGGTCGGGGCCCAAAGTGGATAATATCGTGTTATGGTGAAGTTGAGCCCGGAATGTGGTGGAGACCCGGGTCGGGATGTGACAATAATGATTATCCTATCATTTACTACATGTAATGTTATACGTTTTGAAATCCTCTCTTTAAAGTTTAAACGGTATGTTATCGGTCAAATCTCATCAATCACTTGTTTTGATCTTATGTTTGATCATTCTGAACCAAAATCAAATTTTATGTTTGATCATTGTGAACTAAAATCAAATTTTTGAGTAGAATAGTCATGTAACTCTCTATAGTTATATACACGTTTATATATAATATATAAAAGATTATTTGTAGGTGGGGATGAACCAAATTCTTATTGATTTTAATATGAATGAACAATAGAGCTATATTTTATAGTCTTAGAAGTATAATATTAACAAGTAGATGCATATCTTATTACAAAACTGGATTTGGAACGCCACAGACCCATCATTATGAAAAATTACACAATTTTTTCTCGTAAATTTCCAATATACAAAGTAAGTTTCATGCTCCAGGCGACGTAATTATATGCTATAACGTGAATGAACTATATATAATTGATAAAAAAAATTAAAAAAAGTTGAGGTTCTACTATAAAATTAATTGGCAACATGAGAAGTAACCCAATTATAAACACATGCAAGGTCCCCCTTTTCCCTAATGTGGGATTCACTCTCAATGCCCCCCTCACATGTGACGAATTTTCAAGCTAGCACATAGACAACACAAATTGTGTAATGCACGTGTGCAGCTAGGGTTCACACATGAGACAATCTGGTCATATACTATGAAGAAAGTTGAGGCTCCAATATTAAACCAATTGTCAATATAGGAGTTGCTTAATTACCTAGAAACACATGTAAGGTTATCTCCAACCGAAGGTCTAGAGGGCCAGAAGACTAAAAATAGCTCGAAAACCGTCTCCAATCGAGGGCCAGGCCAAATGGCTCGTGGGCTTCACTAGACAAAAAATAGTCAAAGGGCCAACCGGTTAGCCCAAAGCAACCATCCAGAATTCAAATTGTAACGGCTAGCTAGCTGACGTCAGCTAGCCATTAATTTTTTTTTATACTTTTTTTTTTACAAAATTTTTAAATTTTTTTTCCTATAACTTCCTAAGCCATTAAAAAACGTTAAATTAAATTAAGTAACATGAAACAATATTAAATAACATTAAATTTAATTTGTAGTTTTTAAATTTAAGTTGTTGTAGTTTTTAAATTTAAATAATAAATTATGTTTGGCTCTATGACCATTTAGCCCTCGGTTGGAGACGGTTTTTTGTGATAGGGCTAAAACGAGTCATATAGCCCTTTGGCCCTCGGTTGGAAATAATAAGAAATATAGCACTGCACTGTTCATTAAAATATTAATTTCTTAGAGAGGCATAAGGCTAAAATGAACCATCTGCCCTCATTCGGTTAGAGATGGTCTAAGGTCCTCCTTTCCTCAATGAGAAGTCAACAATTAATACTTCATGGAGTTAAGACTAATGAATAAATGTCTTACGGTAACTGATTCATAACACTACATGTTATAACATTAGTTCATTCATAAGATCATGCGGTAGTCACATCGAAACTTGCTTCACTTTGTGCTGGTAAAATTCCAATGTACAGAGTAACTTTCTTATTTTTTTTTTATTAAACAAATAAAATCTAAGGAAAATTAATGAAAATATCTTGAAAACTTTGAGTTTTAATCAAAATGATAAAAATGTGTTGTAAGTGAATAGTACCAAGAGTGAATTTTTAGAATAAAAATATCATTTTCGTTAAAAGTGAACAGTAACAAAAATGTTATGTTAAAACTCCCTAAAGCCTATCTAAAAAAGGAATTAAAACTAAGATAAGTAGAAGAATCTAGATCATATGCTATGAAGGACCACAATTTCATGGATGGAATCAAGATCATAGATTTACCAAACGTAACTTATTAAAGTTGAATTAAGCCATCAAACTTTTTGTGAATTTATTTGTGGTCCCCCTTCTCATTGTCTCGTGGTACCTGTGATATAAAATCATTATAAAAGTATAGAAAGTAAGCCTAGAAAATAAAAAGGTCAATTAAAAAATGATAAATGATAGTGAGAGGTGCAAGCCGTTGCCTCGAGGGAGCCAAAGGTTAAATGTTTGTGTGGTGGGCAACAAGGCCACGTGAGGCAGCATTTGCCTGCCTATTCCTTCGTAATTTTTTAGCACACAGCAAAAACACCCGGATCCAGGATTTAAACTCTTGAGAGTCGGTGTTAAATACAAGTTTTTTTAAGATAAAAATAGAACGCGAAACGTGAAAAAAAATCAGTTTATTTATTTGATGGGCTTGTTATGTACTTATCAATAAATATAGGTATTTCGAGGCAATCTGATGAGTGATATAAATAGAACTTACTGAGTGTTGCCAACGTAACATGTTGAAATATGTTTAACATGTATTACATCAAATATTTGGTACACAAAAGAAACACATACCAAATATTCAGAAGGTCCTCAAAGACTTTTACATGTATATTTTCCAAACTCGAGTGATTATGTAACCATGGTCCCTACTTCTATCCGTCCTTAGATACATCTTGTGTTATATACTTGCATGAAAACTTACTTGACTCTTTAATTTTCTATGCGTTCAATTTAAAATATTAGAAAATTTTTTGAAAAAATTCTTTAAAATCCGTAATTAAATATTCATAAATCACGAATCAAATCAATTAAGTGGCATCAGTTGATCCGGTTCTCTTTCTTACTTGATCTTATAATATATATTGTATTTGCTCAGTTTTTTGGATAGCTAAAAAAAATCTATAAAGAAACACCCCACCGCATAGAAACAGCCAATATCTTAGGGAGTAGGAATCTCTTTCCTTTTTTTTTTTTTTTCTTTTTTCCTCATCTTCTCTCCTCTCTTATTTGAAGGGTCACGGTTAAACCACGTTAATATTTTATATTAATTTTTTTTTTATAAAAAGAAAATGACAAAATAGAGAATGTGAAAAAAGAAGATAGAAATTGATGAAAAAAAGAGGTGAGAAAATCATAAACTATATCTTAAAAAGGGCTTTTAATTTAGGCAGAGTTTGCATATGTGGTTGCTGGAAAATCACTTTTTTCTGTTTCTGCTTCTGGGAGGAGAGAATGGTGTGGTGGGGACCCAAAAGAGGCATGAACAGTAGAGATTAAAATCACTAAAAACCCCACTTTGATTCAGTGATTCCCAAATCTTGTTGAGGATACATACACATATAAAGCAACTTCTATTTAGGGAATCCAAAATATTTGGTGACATCCTCAGATTCTATGCTACCTCCACTTTTGGCAATCTTTAGCTATCATTGCCAATCATATAAATAAATTAAAATGTATAGTAGTATTCATTCACTTGTAAGTAAGAGTTATTAAGTTCGATTCTCGTCAAATGAGAATTTAAACTACATTATTGCTAGCTCATTGTGAGGCTTAACCCACTCACCCTACCCTTTTAGTGTAGATAATATCGTTTGTTAAAAATAAAAATGTAAGTCTCAAGTTCAACCCACACAAATGTGAGGATAATATATATATTTACAGGGCGTTTGGTGTCAAGTTGTGGAACAATATATTTGTGAGTGAGTTAATGCCTTGTTGCACAAGAGAAATAATTTTCACACATTTCTTTCTCCTCATGCATGTTTTTGTTTTATTCCTATGCATTACTTTTCTTGGCAAGAAAAAAATGGATGTGTGTAAATTATTTTCTTGTGAGATTTGAATATTTTAGACTAAACACCTATCCTTTTAGATATTTGATTAAACACTTTTCCTCCAAAATTATAGGAGTTATCACTATCCTACCTGAATTCTTCACGTTCGAAACTAAAAATGCACATATATTCTTTTGGATTGAAATAAACTATCTGGAATCTAGCTCTTTTGATTTCCTTTCTAAAGATAATTTGCCTATATTTTTTTCAACTTGTTTTGACTAAACATTTGATCTTTTACAAAATTTGATTAAGATGGTTTAATCAATTGCTAACTCGGCATTTTTCTATTTATTTAATATATATCCACTTTAGCTAACTAACAACTAATTTTCTACTATCTAGGAGATTTAAATTGGTGACTTTATTAAAAATATTAATTTAACTAATTCTTAGAGTAACTTTGTAGTTTATGTTATTATATTTAATTAGTCTCTTTCTAAATTTTTTTTAAGAAGAATCTATAGTTTTATTGAAAGATCAAATAGAACAAAAGTCTTGGTTGAGCACATCCTAAATAGAATCTAGGGGTTCCTCAAACCAAACAATTGAGTCACTACGAGATAAACTTAGCTTGGTAAGGCGATTCGACACACCATTACAATTCCAGAGAATATAAAAAATCATACACCCGGGAAACTTCACCAATAGTTCCTTAATATCAGCAACAATGAAGTCGAGAATGAAAAGATCCACCAAACCTCCAGCACACGCAGCCACATCTTCCAGTGAGTCCATTTCCACCTGCAGATGAAAACAGCCCACTTTGCTTGCGAGCTTCAACCCTTCACGGATTGCCAATAGCTCCACTTGCTTGATAGACATGCATCATTGAAACCTTCATGCACTAGCAACCTTAAATACTCCATCCCCGCCTCGAATCACACCACCAGCACCTCCAAACCCATCTGCCACCTTAGCGACACCATTAACAATTAACTTGAAACAACCATCACTCAGTGCCACCCACTTCTGTAGCTTCGGCAATTCACTCGGGCAGGTAGAAGATTGGAAGCCTGAAATTCATGCAACCATCTCAAAGTACTTTGGATAACTTCAATTGGATCAAAGAGCTTCCCTTCCTAGACCACGGTATTATGTGCCTTCCACAGAGCCCATAGCAGCATAAACACCATATCAAAATCCACCTCTCTCTCCTCCACTAAGCAAAGCAGCCATCCATTCATAGAATAATCAGAACTAAGCTGCCCCCCAGCCCAATTGGTGCAGTAAACCACACCGCAAGAGAAAAACCACAGTCCCGTAAAATATGATTAGCCGACTCAAAGGGACCATCACATCTGGGGCACGAAACATCAAGTCTTACCCCATTTTTAATGAGATTGGTCCTAGTTGGAAGGATGTTCGAGTAGATCCGCCACCCACATACCTTAACTTTCGGCGACACCCGAGCCCTCCATATAGCCTGCCAAAGTCGTCGATAGCTCATCCCACACTTGTCGACGATGTGGTTAATAGAGCAGAAGGTGCACAACATACCCTAGCCACCTTAGAAGCACTCTTCATAGAGAACAACCTTTCTTGTCATAATGCCACATTAGTCTGTCAGGAGGTCAACGTAAACTAAGAGGAATGGATCTTATAAAATGAACCTCGTCCTCATGAAAGCTGATTTAATAATTCAATTTGCCAAACCATAGCTTCATGCACAATCAAATATTTCACCATAAGATCTTGGATAGGTGGAGGAGCAGGAGTAGGAACTTTAAAGGTATTAGGCCTTGGCAGCCAATGGTCCTACCATACATTCATAGAATCCCATCACTAATACCCCACCGAGTGCCATGTTCTAGCACCAAACGAGATTTGAGAATACTTTTCCTACAATACGAAGCATTAGAAGTTTCCACTGCCTCTTAAAAGGTTTTATTCAAAAAATACTTCACCTTCAAGATGCGAGCAACCAAGGAATCGGGGTGTTTGGGCTAAATCTGTCCCTCACACAGCTCCATGGGGTATTGCCCATCAAGTAAAGTTTGTTGCTTGGTGTGCTGCAATTTGAGTTTGCTGTTAGTTTGAATGGTACCTTTGTGGAGCCTTTGTTAAGCCTTGAGGCTCACAATCAAAACTAACATGGATCTAAGTGTGCCACTGTTATCTTTGTATAACAAATTGTTCTTTTTTAGTTATGAACTGGGTTGATTATTTGTGCCACAAGTTACTGAGACTTCTTGATCTTATTGGATTGTTACATATAGGTTAAGTCTGTATAAAGTTCTTTTTCTTGCCTTGTAAATAAGGACTTTTACTCATGATATTACATGTCCAAATAAAGGGAGTTCAGGGCTTCCAACCATTTCTTTGATTACAGTTAACACTAAAGAAGCAAGGTTAATTAGTTTAGCCAGATTAATCATAACTTTGAACGAAAGGCAGTTGAAAATGGTTTAAAACACAATGGAAGATACACTAAACAACATATCTACTTTATGTAAGCACAAACAAAAGAGACTTGGGCAAGGTTCAACTTCTTGCGACCAATTCTCTTTGTGTTTTACAAGGGTCGATGATAGGAGCATATTTATACGACTTAGTTAGCTTGTTTTCTTGCTTTTAATTAGCTAAACTATGATAATTATAGTGTTTAAAGTTATTTTCGTGCAATTTCAGGTTTTAGTGTCAAAGTATGCAAAAAGAAGCAATTTGGAACATTCTAGAGCATTTTTGGGCCAAGATTGGATTGTGCAAGCATGGAGGCATGAGGATGGACGAATTTGAAGACAAAAGAGGCTATGAACATGCTAAAAATCTGGTGAAACAAATACAAGTTGCAAGAAGGGATAAATTTCTAGAAGGATTGACCAAAACTTCACTCAAAACCAAGAAATTCTTCAATGCCGTGGGCATTGATTCACTTTCACCAGAAATTTGAGTGATGATGCAATGCTTAAATCACCATGACATGTGAGTGGATGATGCAATGCTTAAATCACCATGACATGTGAGTGGATGATGCAATGCTTAACTCACCATGACATGTGAATGGATGACTCAATACCTAACCCACCAACAATTCCCACTCTTTGCCTTGCTCACCTACTCAATTCCACCAGAATTTTGTGTTAAACAAGTCCATCCTTTTCCTATAAATACCATGGCAGCAACCTCATTCAAATGATCCAGAAATTAACCATTCTCCAAGCCTTCCCTTGCCTCTCCCTACATATCTAAACCTTCCCCATCCATTCCTCCATATAACCAACCATTCAACCACCATAACCACCTTGTGCCGACACCATTGAAGGAGAGGAGGAGTAGTGCCGTGCTTATGCAATCTGCAACTATTAGAGTGTTTGGAATTCTTTCTTCTTTTAATTCTATGTTCATGTTTAATTTAACTTGCTGTTCAATTATGTTAAACATGTGAAACTAATTTCTTTTTAGTTAGAGGCAAATTTGAAGCCATGGACATATGTTGGTTATGATTTGTTTTACTCCAGTTATGAATTCATGAACTTTAGATGTGGTTTACTTTTCTGTTTTGATTAAGAACTTGTTTATGTAAGTGGGTTGAGGGTCGACACTTAATTTGCATGCCTAAACTTGATGCTAGGATATAAGGGAATTTCACCTAATCGTTATGAACTTATATTCATGAGTAGTAAAGATCGCTAGTCACGATTGTGTTTAAGTAAACCCTAGGCTGGATTAACATGTGTATTCCATAGTTATGAATGCCTAGTCAATGTTTATGATTTCCGTTGAACTTAATGATCTTTGTTGAATGTCTCTATCATGCGTATTCCATAGTTAGGGACTTTGATGAGGAATAATTTGGTTGTAATGCGTATTCCATTCAATCCAATGAATCTAGGGAAATCTAAGAGTTAATTTAAGCGGACCTAATTAACTTGGAACATTGTCATTCATCGTTTGTTGAAGTCATAACTGGGAATCAAATTATATGCATATGATCATGTGTGGATAAGGAACCCTCTAACTAGTTTCTCATCATTCTATTTCATCACAATCTGTTTTGTTTTAAGTTTATTTTCAAAGTTTAAAGTTTTAAAGTTCAATTTTCGTCAAAACAAAACCCCTTGCTTTTAAGTCTTGCTTTTAGAGTCAAAACTTGTTTCCTTTAAATCTTTTGAGTCTTTTAAAGTTATATTTTCGTCCAAATCACTTGTTAGGTCTAGAATTGAATCTTTTTTATTGTTATTTGCTGTTTTGAGTATTTTAAGTTAGTTTTGAGTTTATAGAGTCTAGTTTAGTGTTTTTGAGTCTTATATTTGTTGATTAGCATCCCTAGTTAATCCCCGGTCTAGAACGATCCCTACTTACATCATTACTACAATTGTCATCAATAGGGTTTAATTTGTGTGTCAAGTAATTTTCACATCAGTCGAGATCTTTGGAAGATGAAAGGTAAAACAAGTTTCCTAAAGGGATTAGATACTACAATATTGGGGAAAGGTAGCAGAGCTTCTAAAACTTTGACAAAAGATTGCTTTCTATTGTGAATCTACGACAAAAAGAACAGAGTATAGACAAACTAAAGCTTTCTGGTTTCTGCTTGTCTGAGAGCAAAGTGGGATGTCTTTTGATTGATTGGTTGAGTGTTGTTGATGCACAAAATCAGTGAGGACTTTGGTACAACAGAAAGTGTTAAGTTTGTGACCTTCACTAGATTGCTCCGGTAACTAGTGTGGATAAGTATGTAAATGGATAGAGACAGGGAATCAAACACAAGATGTACGTGGTTCGCCCAGATTGGCTACGTCCACGCAGTAGAGGAGTTCTCATTAGTTGTGAAGGGTTTACACAAGTACATAGGTTCAAGCTCTCCTTTTGTGAGTACTAGTGAATGATTTAGTACAAATGACATTTGGAAATATTGTGAGAAAATGATCTCTATTTATAGAAGAGAGTTTCTAGTTTCATTATGACATTTGTGATTGGCTTCTGATGTTGACACGTGTCGCGCTATGATTGGCTTCTGATGTCGACATTGTAGCTCTATGATTGGCCTCCTGGTTGGAGGGAAACTTTTCTGGATCCTTGACGGTATAACGTTGATCGGTGCTCAGTAGTTTCAGGATTGTTCAAGTATGGTACAAACAGTGCTCCCCTAAGTTCCCGAGTGAGGGAAGCTCCTCGGTTAGGGACTTGCAACATCCAAGCCGCTGAGTAATCACGAAACTTCTAAGTACCGAAGTGTGGTATCGTTTTCACTTGCCTTATTTGTCTTATAGGTAGATGTGGCATTTTCTCTGGAAGTACTTTTCCTCCATCCAGGGGTGATATCTTTAACCGGTGGAGATGCACAAGGTAATGTATCAATTTGACTTGAAGCTTACTTGTAGTTTCAGGCTTGGTCAAGCGCGATACAAACCATGTAGTAGGAGTCTCCCAAGTCGCCGAGCTAGGAGATTTTTCGAATGAGGTAACAGACAAGGTAAGCAATCAGACTTCCAAGCAATCAACCTGGATCAGAGGTTCGACTTCGGCTTCCGATTGATTGTTTTCCTTTTCCTTGTGTCGTAAACAGCAACAAGGATAAGGAGAAGCAAATGGAGAAGAGATGATATGAGATACTTTTGCTTTTGAAGAAGTAACTTTCCACAGGCTTATTCTTGAACTGGGCTGGAAGGTTTTCTGGTTTCCTCTATAGTATAAGGCCGACTCAAGAATTTGAAGGTCAAAACAAGTCCATCAAATCTAGAGTACATTCAACCCTAATGATATGAGATACTTTTTATGTTGACAAAGTAGTGGATGTATCGGCATGTGTTTTGTTACGCTTGTCTCCACATGCTTCCTTGTATCATTCTCACTTGCCCTATATGTTCCTCAGGCAGATGTGGTATCTTTTTTTGAAGCATAAGATGTTGAAGATGAGTACTCGAGAGCAATGTCAGGTAAGTAATCAGGCAAGGGGTTCTAGGTAGTCAGTTCCTGACTGGAAGCTTGATTCAAAGTGCTGACTAATTGCTCTCTTTCTCCTTGTCTTGCAGGTAAGAACAAGGCCAAAGGAAAAGATAGGGAAAAAGCATGATATGGGATATTCTTGCTTTTAACCCTGATGATATGAGATACTCTTGTTCTGGTGTGACTTGTTTGCAGAGGTATTATCGGGGGGGGGGGAAGCTGAGTATTTCGAAAGACTCTGCTGAGAGTGCCCTCTTCGATGTGAAGAAAAGTTGAGCATTTTTTTTATTTGCAGGTCTGCCTGGCTGTAGAGGATGGAGGTCGACATATATAGGAGTCTCCCTAACAACAAGTAGTAGTGCTATTCCTTTACCCTTTTTGGTCATAGCAATGTAGTGGGAGCTTCAAGTTTCATGTGTTTTAACTTTGTCAGAGCACTTTGAAAAAGTGGTATGTAGTAACTGGAAAGCTGATGTTACGTGTGAAGATTGTAGACAAGCTTTATCCAAGGAAATCTGGCTTTCGAAGTTCGGAGAGCGGTGCCTCTTCGATTTTCGAACAAGCAATCCTGTTAGGGATCTGGCTTTTGAGATTCAGAGAACGGTGTCTCTTCGATTTTTAAGAAAGCAATCCTGTTGGGAGTCTGACTCTTAAGATTCGGAGAGCAGTGTCTCTTCAATTTTTAAGAAATTAATCCTATTGGGAGTCTAGCTCTCGAGATTCGGAGGGCGATGCCTCTTCGATTTTTGAGCACGTAATCCTGTTGAGAGTATGGCTCTCGAGATTCGGAGAGCGGTGCCCCTTCGATTTTTGAGCAAGCAATCTTGTTGGGAGTGTTTTCTAGAATGTGAGTAAAGGTTGGACATTTTTGCCAGTCTGTCTTGCCACGGAGCACGAAGGTTGACACACATAGGGACTTTCTAGTTATCAAGCAGTGGTGATGTTCATTTACCCTTGTGGGTAATAGTAGGGTAGCTGGACCTTCAAAATTTATGTTTCTAAACTTTGTCAGAGATATTTGGCAAAGTTATATGTGGTACCCGAGGAGTTGATGTCGCATGTGGAAAGTGGTGCCTCTTCGGAATCCGAAGAGTGGTGCCTCTTCGATTTTTGAACCAACGACCCTGTTGCCCTTTCTTTTATAAGGACACCAATTATGTGCAAAAAGTACATTCAGAAAGTTATTGCTTGTAGGAATTTTCCCCTTACTTCAGAGATTTACTGCACCTCACTTCTTTTTCATCATTTCTGAGAATATCTGGCCCATCCGACCGTCGTTTTGACTTGAACTTTGGTGAAAAGGCAGCCATGCCTTCTCAAGACAACATATGGTGGCCATCCTTCTTATCCCATACTGATCCTCTTACCGTTGGGGCTCTATGATGAAGAATGATATGACCGTTGCAGTGGTGGTCAGGAACCTTCTCACTCCCAAAGATAACAGACTACTTTCTAAACGGTCTGATGAGTTAGCTGTTAAGGATTCTCTGGCTCTCAGTGTTCAATGTGCAGGTTCTATGTCTAATATGGCCTAACACCTATTTGCTCAAACTTGTCACGTTGAATCATTTGCGGCTAAAGTGATAAGTCTCAAACAGGAGATCAGAGGGCTCAAGCATGAGAATAAACAGTTGCACAGGCTCGCACATGACTATACTACAAACATGAAGAGGAAGCTCGACCAGCTGCAGGAATCTGATGGTCAGATTTTACTTGATCATCAGAGGTTTGTGGGTTTGTTCCAAAGACATTTATTGCCTTTGTCTTCTGGGGCTGTATCGCATAATGAAGCTCCAAATGATCAACCTTCGGTGCCTCTTCCTTCTGGAGTTCTGCCTAGTACTGAGGCTCCGAATAATCACCTTCTGGTGCCTCCTCTTTCTGGGGCTCTGCCGACTGCTGAGACTTCTCCTGAGCAACCTTTGTGAAGGCTCCCTCTTGTTTGTTTATTTTGATTCATGTATATGTACATACTTGTAACTTATAGGAGATATCAATAAACAAGCTTTGCTTCATTTCAACGTATTGTGTTAAATACACCAAGGCCTTCTTCACTAAGTTCTTTGAATTTTTCCTTTTGTTGAAGCTTGTATGTTGAAGCTTTGTGAGTGAAGCATGTATGTTGAGGTAGTGCTCCCTTAATTTCCCGAGTGAGGAAAACTTCTCGATTGGAGACTTGAAAAAATCCAAGTCACTGAGTGGTTGTGAGACTTCCGAGTATCAAGGTGCAGTAGCATATGGTAGGAGTCCCCCAAGTCTCCGGTCGAGGGAGTTGACGAAGGAGGTGTCTTACTAGTAGCCAAGTTTCCAAAGTAACAAAACTTCACCATTTTCCTTTCTAAGTGGTAGCCCAAAGGTCTCCTTCATATATATTTGTTATGAAAGTTGTTAGGTCCAAAGAAGATGAGGCTTAGGCAATGTTTTTTTTTAATTTTTTATTTTTCTTTTAATTTTTGAATTTCCGAATTTCCGAATTTCTGAGTTTTCAAATTTCCGAATTTTTGAATTTTCGAATTTTCGAATATATATATTTAAAGCTTTATAAGTGAAGCTTTAAGGTTGAAGTTTTGTTAGGTACCATGAATTGATTTTGCTTCACATTATCTTGATCAAGATAGTGTGAAGCTTTTGTAGGTGAACTTTTGTGTTGAAGCTTTGTAGATGAAGCTTTTGTTGGTGAAGCTTTTATGAGTGAAGCTTTAGTGGGTGAAGCTTTTGTGGTGGGAGAAGCTTTTGTGGGTAAACCTTTTGTTGGTGAAGCTTTTGTGGGTGAAGCTTTTGTGGTGGGTGAAGCTTTTGTGGGTGAAGTTTTTGTTGATGAAGTTTTTATGGGTGAAGCTTTTGTTAGTGAAGTTTTTATGGGTGAAGCTTTTGTAGGTGAAGCTATTGTGGGTGAGACTTTTGTAGGTGAAGCTTTGGAGTTGAAGCTTTTGTTGGGTACCATGAATTGATTTTGCTTCACACTATCTTGATCAAGATAGTGTGAAGCTTTTGAGAATTTGTAGTTGTCCTCCATTGATGAAGCTTTTATTGGTGAAGCTTTTGTGGTGAAGCTTTGTTGGGTACCACGAATTGATTTTGCTTCACACTATCTTGATCAAGATAGTATGAAGCTTTTGAGAATTTGTAGTTGTCCTCCATTGATGAAGCTTTGTTGAATTTCCTTTTTTTTTTTTTGGAAACTAGAAATTTGAAAATGTGGGAGAGACAACATGTACAAATTTTGCTTCCACACTGTTGAGCAAGAGATTATGATGCAAGCCACATCTTGCAGTAGTCGAAGGTTTGGATGAATTTGCTTCGAAGGTTTGAGAATTGTAGTTACCTTTCATTGATGAAGCTTTTGTTGGCACCATAAATTGTTTTTTGCTTCACACTGTCTTGATCAAGAGTGTGTGAAGCTTTTGAGAATTGTGGTTGAACTCCTTTGATGAAGCTCTTGTTGGCACCATAAATTGGTTTTGCTTCACACTGTCTTGATCAAGAGTGTGTGAAGCTGTTGGTTGAACTCCTTTGATGAAGCTCTTATTGGCTGAATAGCTTGATCTTCTTATGCCATGCACTGAAGTTGTTGTTGGCTTGCAATAAGACTTTGTTGGTGACTATAACTCTTGTTGGGCATAAGTGCTTCCCTAGTTGAGTTGTCAAGCTTGAGGGTTTTTGATTATTTGTGAATGCTAGGAGTTCACATGTACAAGTTGTAGCACTCGTCTTTTGGTAGGTAGAATGAATGGTGAGTTGCTTTCATCACTTGGTTGGTGGTACGAAGGTGAGTTCCTTCATCACCTTTCATCACATTTCATCACCTGGTTGGTGGCACGAGGATGAGTTCCTTCTTCACCTGGTTGGTGGCATGAATGGCAAGTTGCCAAATGATATTAGAGTACGGGTTATACATTTCATCACTTGGTTGGTGGCATGAAGATGAGTTCATTTTTCACCTAGTTGGTGGCATGAGTGGCAAGTTGCCAAATGATATTAGAGTACGGGTTGTACATTTCATCACATGGTTGGTGGCATGAAGAAGAGTACGGGTTGTACATTTCATCACCCGGTTGGTGGCATGAAGATGAGTTCCTTTTTCACATTTCATCACCTAGTTGGTGAGAATAAGGGCAAGGTGTCTAGGCACATTGTAGCAAGTGTCGAATGACACAAAGTATGTTGAACCCTTTCAAAGCATAGTTGGCTTATGTATGAATGTGTTGGAATGTATGATTGAACGAATATACTGTGAAGCTCTTCGTTTATTTGTATAGTCTTGTTGACATATACCTAGACTTTGTTTCATGTTGGAAGCATTCATGTTGAAGCTTTGAACCCGAGTGTTTTATTGCTAGGAATGTAAGAAGATTAGGACCGAGTTGTCTAAATCACCTATTTATTAAATTCATGCCAAATAGTCTTCGTTACATAGGATGCCGAACGGCTGAAGCTTAACACTTGTACAATATGAGTTTACTTGTAATAGTACTTTAAGTGATCAGCATTCTATGGATGGCCAAGGGTTTTGCCATCGAAGCTTCTAAGCTTGTAGGAGCCAGGGCGACTAATGCCAACAACTTCAAACGGTCCATCCCAGTTTGGACTAAGTATTCCTTCACTCGGGACTTTGTCGCAGAGTAATCTTTTCTTCAATACCCAGTCCCCCACTTTGAAAGAACGAGGTTTGACCCTTGAGTCATAGTAGTTGGAGATGCGCTGCTTGTAGGCGACATTCCTCAAGTAAGCCTGGTTTCTGTGTTCCTCGACTAGATCTAAGTTGAGGGTAAGTTGTTTGTCGTTTTCGCTTTGCATATAGTTCTGGACTAGAAACGTTACTTGCTCAAGCTCAATTGGGACAACTGCCTCTGTACCAAAGGCAAGTGAGAATGGGGTTTCTCCTGTTGATGTCCGATATGAAGTGTAGTATGACCAAAGAATTTGGGGTACAAATTCTGACCAACAACCTTTAGCCTTGTCCAAGTTGGTTTTCAAAGTTCGCTTGATTATTTTGTTGATGGCTTCAACTTATCCATTAGACTCGGGATGAGCTGGGGAGGCAAAACATAAGTTGATGTTGAACTTAGAGCAGAACATCCTGAACTTATTGTTGTTGAACTGTCGCCCGTTATCAGTGACTATCGCATTGGGAATGCCGAATCTGCAAAGGATGTTATTCCATACGAAGTCTTCTATTTTTGCCTCAGTAATGGTTGCCAAGGGTTCTACTTCGGCCCACTTTGTGAAGTAGTCAACTGCAACGATTGCATAGCGAACCTTGCCCTTCCCTGTAGGCATTAGGCCGATCAAATCAAGTCCCCATTGGGCGAAGGGCCAAGGGCTGATCATAGGAGTGAGCAGCTCGGGAGGGGAGTGAGCAATAGTTGCGTAGCGTTGACACTTATCACATGAGTGGGATATTCTGATGGCATCTTGGTGGAATGTTGGCCAGTAATATCCTTGGCAAAAAGCCTTGTGTGCTAGGGATCGAGATCCAGCATGATCTCTGCAGACTCTTTCATGTATTTCCCGAATGACAGTTTCCGCCTCTGCGGGCGTAAAGCATCTTAGGTATGGTAGGTTAAAACCCCACTTGTAGGGTTGGTCATTAATGATCAAGTAACGGGTAGCCTTGTATCGAGTCTGCTTAGCTTGGACTTTGTCATTTGGAAGGGTGCCATGAGCAAGGAATCTATAAATTGGGGTAATCCAACTATCCCCCTATTGTAAGTTACACACTTCCGCAGCCATGGTGCTTGGTGCTGCCAACAATTCGACCTGAATTTTTCTCCTAATCTTGTCTTTCACCGCTGAGGCGAAGCGAGCCAAAGCATCTGCATGACTGTTTACCGCTCGAGGAATTTGGGTGATCTGGTAGTGGAAGTGCTTGAGCAACAATTGTGTTTGTGTCAGATATGCTGCCATGGAGCTATCATTAGCGTCAAAGTTGTTGGTGACCTAGTTAACCACAAATTGGGAGTCACTGAAGATATCAATTTGTTTAACCCCAAGGTGTTTGGCCAAACGTAAGCCTGCTAAGAGGGCTTCATATTCGGCCTCATTGTTCGACGCCTTGAATTTAAAACGAAGAGCATACTCCATCGCCACTTTGTCAAGGGTCGTAAGGACTAGTCCTGTTCCACAACCCTATTGGTTGGACGAGCCATCAACATATAGACTCCATGCTGGGCCTATTGGTTCTATTTTCTGAGCTTCCGAGGGTAATGAAACCATTTCTTTAGGCGTAGAAACAATGTCAACAGGATATGTGAAGTCGGCGATGAAGTCTACCACTGCTTGGCCCTTCTCAGCTGGCTTTGGTTGGTAGGAGATGTCAAACTCACCCAATGCTATCGCCTATTTGATCATTCGCCCGGAAGTGTCAAGACTTTGGAGTATCTGTCGAAGATGATGATTGGTAAGCACGATGATGGAGTATGCTTGGAAGTAAGGGTGAAGTTTTTTAGCAGACATGACTAATGCTAGAGACAATATCTCAATGTTGGAGTATCATGTCTCTACATCTTGTAAAGTTTTGCTAGCGTAGTAGACAGGCCATTCGACATTACCATCATTTCGAATAAGAACGGAACTTACTGTTGAAGCCGATACTGACAGATAGATAATGAGAGTGTCACCAACCTCAGGTTTGGAGAGCAGATGGGCTTTATTCATGTAATCTTTGAGGTTCTTGAATGCATCAGCATATTCATCAGTCAATGTAATGTACTTCTTACTTCCCTTAAGTGCTTTGAAGAAATGAGCATATCTGTCTGTGGCCTTAGAGATGAACCTAGTTAAGGCTGCCACCTTGCCAGTAAGGCTTTAGATGTCTTTTGAAGTTACCAGTTCCTTCATGTCGAGGATTACTTTAATCTTCTCGGGATTAGCCTCAGTGCCTCGTTGGCTTATCATAAAGCCTAAGAATTTGCCAGAGCCTACGCCGAAGACACATTTGTTGGGGTTCAACCTCATTCAATACCTCTTCAGAATGGTGAAAGTTTCAGATAGGTTGGTGATGTGTTGGTCAGCATGTTTACTCTTAATTAGCATATCATCAACGTAAACTTCTATGCTCTTCCCAATCTGTTCGGCGAACATTGAATTGACCAATCTCTGATAAGTCGCTCCTGCATTCTTTAGGCCGAAGGGCATGACTTTATAACAATATAGTCCTTTGTCAATAGTGAAGGCTGTGTGTTCTTGGTTTAGAGGGTTCATGAGGATTTGGTTGTATCCTAAGTAAGCATCCATGAAGCTCAGGAATTCACACCCTACCGTAGAGTCTATAAGTCTGTCTATGAGAGGAAGAGGAAAGTTATCCTTTATTTAGGTCGGTGTAATCGACATACATTCTCCACAAGACCTTTTGAAGCAGGAGACTTTCCTTGGTCGGATTATTCTTAACAACGACAACATTTGCTACCCACGTTGGATAATTGACTTCGTGGACAAAGCCTATGCCTTTGAGTTTTTCAACTTCTGCCTTCATTGCCTCGTACCGTTCAACATCATAGGATCTTCGCTTCTGTCTCATTGGCTTGGTCTTGGGGTTAATACTTAAGTGATGACAGATGATATCGAGAGATATGCCTGGCATGTCCTCGTATGACCAGGCGAAGACCTCAGTGTTCTCTTGCAAAAAAGAGATCAATGCCAACCGAATGGGTGGTGACAAGGTGGTGCCAATCTTCACCATGCAATCCGGATAATCTTTTGAGATAGAGATCTTCTCCAACTCTTCAGCAGCTTGTGTTTGCTGGGTGAAAGAGTCATCTCGAGGATCGTCGGGTTGACTGTTGCCACCATGAAGATCCAAGTTGGCTTCGTCTGGGCTGGTCTTTATGACTTGGTCATGTATGGAAAGAGTTTCCTTGTGCACAGGCAAGTGTTGTTGCTTGACCGAAGTGTTGTAACATGATCGTGCACTAAGTTAATCTCCTATGATGTAACCATTGCGATAAGGGGTTGGAAATTTCATCAACAACATATGTGTGGATACCATGGCCTTGAGATCATTGATGTCTGTGCGTCCGAAGATAACATTGTATGTCGTTGGGCAATCAACCACCAGGAAGTTAGTGATAATGGTAGCTGTGTAAGGGCATGTACCAATGGTGAAAGGTAAATGTATACTCCCCATAGGTTGCATGATATCACCGGAGAAGCTTATCAAAGGGGAAATCGAGCGATCAAGCAAGTGTTCAGCTACATTAAGTGCCCTGAAAGCTTCAGCAAACATGATATTGACCGAAACCCCTGTGTCTACCAGGATTCGTTGTACTTCAAAGTTGGCTATGTGAACTTCCACGATCAGTAGGTCGTTGTGAGGGTAGATGATACCTCTTTCTTCCTCAGGGTAGAAACATATTGGATTCTAGTTAGGCTTTTGATACTTACCTTCCCTGAAGTCTTCCACGTGAAACACTTGGTGGCCAGACTTTAAAGCTCGTTCACTATTTTTCATGGCCCCATTGGAAGATTTAGATATGGGTGTGCCACCACTTATAGAATATATCACATTCACCTGACGTTGGTTACAGTTACCCTTTGAAGGGTGAATGAGGAATTAATTAATTTTTCCTTCACGTGCCAAAGCTTCAATATGATCACGAAGGGTGATACACTTCTCGCCGTCATGGCCATTATGCTCGTGGTAGCAGTAAAACGTGCTCGTGTTCTTCGTGGGCTTGTAATTTGGGTGCCTCGGCTTTGTCTTCGGTATCAAGTGTGCTATGCTGGGGTAAATGACCAAGCATATGGCGTTCAAAGGCGTGTATGTCTCATACCTCGAGGCAGGGCCTGTCCTCACACGTTCTTGGCCCACTGTGTTGACTGCCTGGGGGTGGGCATTATCGTGGCGATACCCTTGGTTATCGCGATAGTGTCCCTTACTCTTTTTACTAAAATGGGACTGGTGAGGATGGAAATATTTCCTTTTGCCCTGAGATTGATATGTCCGTTGACTTGGCGAATTATTAAGTAAGGCAGGAGGAGGCACCGCTGCCGTCTGGAAGGTCGAGGTTTTCTCATTTGGTTGGATCTGGCTTCCACTCCTTACTTGCTGATAAGGGGTGGCTGTGAGGGGTTCCCCTGGGCCATCACCTCAGAGTAGTCTTCCAAGTGTTGGCATTGCTCATGTACTTAAAGAAACAGTCACGTAGGCATGCTGTAAGGGTTTTCAGGGCAGTCTTGTCGTCTGCCTCAACACAACGGGAATACACATGGCTGAAACGGCCAACATAAATACGTAATGACTCGTCTGGCTTCTGGTGAATAGTGTACAAGCCATCTTCAGAGTGCAAGCGATCAGTCTGGAAAATATGTTGAGAAACAAACAATTTCCTCAATTCTTCAAATGAGTCTACCGTCTCAGGTGGAAGACGACAATACCAGTTTAGAGCTCCATCAGAGAGGGTAGAGGGGAAGAGAAGATATTGCTCTTCATCGGTGTGTATCCAGTAAGCCATGGTGGACTAAAAAAGGTTAAGGTGTTCAATCGAGTCCTCATTTCCAGTATAGAGTTGCAAGCCAAGCTTCTGCTTTGTCTTTGGTTGGAAGGGGTGTTGAGGATCCTCCTTGTAAGAGGGCCAGACCTAGGTTAGTTCCAATCAGGTATCTTAGCTTGTCGTTCGGCCTTCAACTTGTTTACTTCCTTAAGAAGTTGTAGGACAAGAGGGTCCTGAGTGGAGTCATGTACCACTGGAGCTTTCTTTCATAAATCTCATCTCTTCTTGGAAGTATGAAAGTTTAATCAAGAGCATGTGATTTTTCCCTGGACTCTCCGTACTGACTTCCAAGGTATGTCTGTTGGAACATCTCTGAGTCTCCTATACCTTCATGTTTCTCTAGGACTTGTTGCCCTTTCCCTAAATTGGTAGTCGGCCTGGGACATGGGAGGGGACCGAGTCTTTCAGAGACCCTTGGGTCATTGATCTTTGAGCTTACATGGATGGGATTGTCTCGACGTTGCTTTAGGAAGTCTTGACAGTCGCAAAAGACGGTTTCGATCATTCCACTCCTTTTGTAAGAAGGTGTCTTCCTTCACTTCTTCTACTTCGGGTCGAAGCAGCTGGGTTGAGAGAAGTCTCATGTTGATCAATGTTTTGATGATTAGCAAGCTCGCGTGTTTGAGTACGCCTAGTTTCGTGGAGCGTTTCAAAGAGCTTCTCATACTGCTCATGGATGACCTCATTCTTCATTGCTATCTTGTTGTTCTGAGCTTTTAGCTCATTGACTTTAGCTTGAAGAGCAACCCTTTTTCCTTCCTTCTTTCATTGCCTCACACCAAGTGCAAGAGGGGTGTCATTCTGCGTGCTGTGGCTTCCTTCGCTCCCCATGTTGGAAAGGGATGCCTGGTTAAAAGAGAGTGTACGAATGGTGCAAACCATTTTGACAAAGCTGAAGAGAGTGGGAATAAGTGTCGTTCCCACAGACGGCGCCAAATGTTGATGCATAAAATCAGTGAGGACTTTGGTACAACAAAAAGTGTTAAGTTTGTGACCTTCGCTAGATTGCTTCGGTCACTAGTGTGGATAAGTATGTAAATGGATAGAGACAGGGAAGCAAACACAAGATGTACGTGGTTCACCCAGATTAGCTACATCCACGAAGTAGAGGAGTTCTCATTAATTGTGAAGGGTTTACACAAGTACATAGGTTCAAGCTCTCCTTTTGTGAGTACTAGTGAACGATTTAGTACAAATGACATTCGGAAATATTGTGAGAGAATGATCTCTATTTATAGAAATAGTTTCTCGTTTCATTCTGACATTGACACGTGTCGTGTTGTGATTGGCTTCTAATGTTGACACGTGTCACACTATGATTGGCTTCTGATGTCGACACGTGTCGCACTGTGATTGGCCTCTTGGTTTGAGGGAAACTCTTCTGGGTCCTTGACAGTATAATGTTGACTAGTGCTCAGTAGTTTCGGGATTGGTCAAGTATGGTACAAACAAGTGTCATTGTCCCTTGTATCCCTTGCTGCTTTCATATACTTTTTGGCTCGACTGAAGCCTTGCCTTTTAGTGAGGGCTTCCTGAACATGGTGAGTCACCAACTTATTTACTTGCCTATGCCCTTGAAAAATGTTTTTTTGCTAGGAGTGAGCTGTTTTCACTTCTTCCATAGGCTTGTTGCCTATTCCTTGGAAAAATGGTTTTTAATTCTTCCTCGGTTACTGCCTTGTCCAAGTCCAAACTCCCATTTTCTTTTATATTATTAGGCCTCCACTTTCACCAAGCCCAACATTAAATATCCACTCAAATTGTGAAATCTCGTTCCCGAATTTCACTATTTAAGAAAGGAAAATAGAGAAATAAGGGGGAAAGGGCGGCCAATGAGAATGAAAGAGGGGAGTGAGGGAACCAATTAAAAGTGAGGAAATGAGGGAAAAAAGGAAGGGGAAAATGACGTGATCCACATGACCCGTTTTCCCTTATCGTGACCCGGATTGACCCGACAAGATTTCAACGTTTTCCGACGAATTTTCCTGAGCCATCACCTAGAAACGATCCATCGGCCATCCCTCTCCATATTACACCCAAGATTCGACGGAGTTTTAGCTCGTATCATGGAGAACGATGGGAGGGGACCGAGAGAACCATGAACGGCAATCCACCGATCCCCCAACCATCATTGTCGACCACCGTCCTCATTCAACTTCTCTGGAGGTCAAGAATAAAGCCCAAACAAGTTTAGGGACAGTAGAGCTCCAAATTCAACGAATTGAAGCTTACCTTTTCTAGGTTTTCCGATGGGTTTGAATGAGATTGAACCTTTCCCCGGTCAAATTGGCCTTGGTCACAGGTATGAAACTTGTTCTACTTTTTAAGATCTTCATTCTGGTAAAATTTGGTAATATTTGGAATTAGTTAGATTTTTCAGCAAGTAGGGGCGGCCAGCCGCAGCGTGCGGCCGTACGTGGGTCAAAACCTGACCTGCCCATCCTAGGCTAAATTTGATGCCTTGATTCCATATTTGACATTCGTTTAGTGAAATTTAAATGTTTAATGTAGTTTTGTAGTTGATCGCCTAGTTGGCCGCCGCAGGGTTATTATATGAATTGATGATCCAACCGTTGGATCATCACCAAACTTTAACATGTTATTATTCATAATATTTGATGACATTAAGAAGTGACAGATTGAGAATCTGACATACTGATCGTCCCGAATTAGATTTCTAATTTTGTAAAATCAAACGTTGACCATTACTTAATCTTAGCGATTGGCAGAGATCCGATTGTTGGATCGTAATGAAACCTTAGTATGTTGTTCTAGAAGACTAATGAGACACTTAGGAAGTTACAGATCAGAAATTTGATAAACAAATCTTCCCGTTTAGATTTCTAGGGATATGGACCCTACTCTCGACCTTGATCGACAATTGGCTTTTTAGTCAACTAGCCCGAGTTCTTCTAGCGTGTCACTGAGCTTAGAGTGTTGTTGAGATTTCATAGAGTTTATTAGGCTTAGCATGATGACATGTCTTCCTCGATTGACGTGTACCTCGATTTACATACTGATGGCATCACATTGTGTTATGCTTGTTTATTTTATGTGATTTGACTTGTGTATTGAAATTGTTGTGGATTGTGGTTAATTTGTATGTTTGGCTTGATGTAATGAAATGTGAGGGCTAGTAGTGGACCATGAATCCATTGTCATGGGGTTATTTGCTTCGAGACTTATTTCACATATCGTATCACTATTTCATTTCTCTTTCATTGAGCAGTTCAAATTGTGTACCTTGTGCTTTGTTCCATTTCTTGTTTCGTTGAGCTTTTGTATTTTGAGTACTTGTTTCATGTCTTATTCTTCGAGCGTTGCTATATTTCTTGAACTTCCACTCGGTTCAGTTGAGTAATCCAGAACTGGGTTTTCGTTAGGGTTCTGTTAAGTGGTCCGGATTCTCTCGTGATCCATGATTTCGTTGAGTGGTCCGGAATTGTATCCAGCTTGGATTTCATTGAGTGGTTCGATATGCATTGTACTCCACAATTCCGTTGAATGGTTCAGAATCGTATCCACTCAGATTCCATTGAGAGGTCCAGAATCCCTTCTACTCCGCGATTCCGTTAAGTGGTCCAGAATAGTATCCTGGCTTGGATTCTGTTGAGTGGTCTGAAATCCCCTTTGGTGTCTTAGTTCCATCGAGTGGTTCGGAACCCGATGTTGATGGATTTCATGAAGTGGTCCGAAATCGCATCATTTAACTTTTTGGTTCCTTGGATTTGATTTCAGCTTCAGAGATGTAGGCTTCAGTCGAATTGTGTCGCTCTAGCCCTACATTTCGGTGTATGGTATGTGTTATTGATTGATGTGATTGTGGAATGATGTTGGTTGTGATTGTTGTCATTATGATTAGACTCGTTGACCAATATGGCTAGAGATTTATGTTGTGCTTCGTTGAATGTTCCTCGAGATGTTGCATGCTTGTTGTGTGGTATTATGTTGAGATATAGTGATTTATGTGATGATTGTTCGAGTGTAGTGAAGGATGAACTATGAATAGCTTGATCCTTGTTTAGGGTACATAGGCAGTCTAACGAAGAGGTTAGATGCAGCCATAAAGTGTGAAAAATTACTACGCAGTTGGATCGTGAGTTGTGCTTTGCTCATATCCCAGAGGCGGGGTATGTTAGATATACATGTAATTGGTGACGTCAAGTGATGATCCTGGACATATGTCGAGATCGGGGCGTGAAAACTTTTAGTGGTATCAGAGCTTAGGTATTAGGTCTAAGTACCTTTACCTGTGGATATTGGGAAAGGTGTTTTGGAATTGGAATTGTTGCATTGGTGGTTAGTGAATTAATATGGGAAATTTTAAGGACAAAATTTTTGTTAAGGGGGGAAGAATGTGAAATTCCGTCCCCGAATTTCACTACTTAAAACTATGTATTTCGTAGTATTATTATCGAAACGTTTATATTTGCGGAGCATAAATTTATTTTAGTAAAAGGATGAAAACACCCTTAATGGACTAAATGGAATTTTCAAGGATGTATTTGGTGTGCATATACATATATTTTCCTACTTTTCTTTACGTATTTGATTAGTACTCATCGATACCAACATGTGAGCGCAAACGGAACGTAATTTTGAGTTATAAAGAATAAAATATAAATAAGCAAAGGCTAGGGGTAAAATGGTAATTTTGTTCCATTTGTTAGAAGGCTCCAAAAACTTTAGGAGCCTTCCTGTCATTTTTAAAACAGTGGAAGGCTGTGATTGGAGGGGGAAAACTGCCCAATCAGATGATGGGAAATGAGAGAAATGAGGGGGAAAGGGCGGCTAATGAGGAGGAGAAAGGGAAGTAAGGGAACTAATCAGAAGAGAGGAAATGAGGGAAACAAGGAAGGGGGAAAAATGAGGTGATCCGCATGACCCGTTTTCCCCTATCGTGACCCGGATTGACCCGATGAGATTTCCAGCGTTTTTCATCGAATTTTCTCGAGCCATCACTTGTAAATTATCCACTGGCCTTCCATCTCCATATTACACCCAAGATTCGAAGGAGTTTTAGCCCGTATTGTGGAGAACGACGTGAAGGGACCGAGAGCACCATGAACGGCGATCCAACGATCCCTCAACCATCACCGTCGACCACCACCCTCATTCAACTTCTCTGGAGGTCAGGAACAAAGCCCAAATAAGTTTGGGGACAGCGGAGCTGCAAATTCAACGAATCGAAACCCACCTTTTCTAGGGCTTCCTACGGGTTTGAATGAAATTGGGGCTTTTCCCGGTCAAATTGGCCTTGGTCACAGGTATGCAACTTGTTCTACTTATCGAAATCTTCATTCTGGTAAAATTTGGTAATTTTGGAATTAGTTAGATTTTCTGGCGAGTCAGGGCGACCGGCTGCCGTGTGGGCCGAAACCCGACCGCCCATCCTAGGCTAAATTTGATGTCCCGATTCCATATTTAACATCCGTTTAGTGAAATTCCCATGTTTAACGTAGTTTTGTAGTTGATCGCCTAGTTGGCTGCCACGGGGTTATTTTATGAATTGACGATCCAACCGTTGGATCATCACCAAACTTTAACAGGTTATTATTCGTAATATTTGATGACATTAGGAATTGACAGATAGAGAATCCAATGTACTGATCGTCTCGAATTGGATTTCTAATTTTGTAAAATCAAACGTTGATCGCCACTTAATCTTAGCAATTGGCGGAGATCCGATCGTTGGATTATAATGAAATCTTAATATGTTGTTCTAGAAGACTAATGAGACTCTTGGGAAGTTACAGATTAGAAATCTGATAAACGAATCTTCCGGTTTAGATTTCTAGGGTTGTGGACCCTACTCTTGACCTTGATCAACGATTGGCTTTTTAGTCAACTAGCTTGAGTTCTTTTAGCGTGTCGTTGAGCTTAGAGTGTTAGTCAACTTGCTTGAGTTCTTTTAGCGTGTCGCTGAGCTTAAAGTGTTGTTGAGATTTCATGGAGCTTATTGGGCTCAGCATGATAATGTGTTTTCCTCGATTGACGTGTACCTTGATTTACGTACTGATTGCATCACATTGTGTTATGCTTGTTTATTTTATGTGATTTGACTTGTGTATTGAACTTGTTATGGATTGTGGTTGATTTGTATGTATGGCCTGATGTGATGAAATGTGAGGGCTAGTAGTGGACCATAAACCTATTGTCATGAGGTTTGTTGCTTCGAGACTTATTTCACACATCGTATCATTATTTCATTTCTCTTTCGTTGAGCCATTCTAATTGTGTACCTTGTGCTTTGTTCCATTTATTGTTTCATTGAGCTTTTGTATTTTGAGAACTTGTCTCATGTCTTGTTCTTCGAGCATTGTTATATTCCTTGGACTTCTGCTCAGTTCCGTTGAGTGATTCGGAACTGGGTTTCTGCTGGGGTTCCGTTGAGTGGTCCGGTTCCTGCTCTGTTTGGATTCCATTGAGTGATCCGGAATCCCTCGTGATTTGCGATTCCGTTGAGCGGTCTGGAATCGTATCCAGCTTGGATTTCATTGAATGGTTCGATATGCATTGTACACCGTAATTTTGTTAAGTGGTCCGGAATCGTATCCACTCGGATTCTGTTGAGATGTCTGGAATCCCTTTTACTCCACGATTTCGTTGAGTTGTCTGTAATCGTATCCTGTTTTGGATTCCGTTGAGTGGTCCGGAATCTCCTTTGGTGCCTTGGTTCAGTTGAGTGGTTCAGAACCCGATGTTCATGGATTTCGTTGAGTGGTCCGAAATCGCATCATTTGACTGTTTGGTTCCTTGGATTTGATTTCAGCTTTAAAAATGTAGGCTTCGGCCGAACTATGTCGCTCTAGCCCAGCATTTCGGTGTATGGTGTGTGTTATTGATTGATGTGATTGTGGAATGATGTTGGTTATTATTGTTGTCATTATGATTAGACTCGTTGACCAATATGGCTAGAGATTTATGTTGTTCTTCATCGAATGTTCCTCGAGATGTTGCATGCCTGTTGTGTGGTATTATATTGAGACATAGTAATTTATGTGATAATTGTTCTAGTGTAGTGAATGATGAACTACGAATGGCTTGATCCCTGTTTAGGGTACGTAGGCAGTCTAACAAAAAGGTTAGATGCAGCAATAAAGTGTACAAAAAATTACTACGTAGTTGGATCATGAGTTGTGCTTTGCACATATCCCGTAGGTGGGGTATGTTAGATATACATGTAGTTGGTGACATCACGTGTCGATCCTGGACGTATGTCGAGATCAGGGCATGACACAAAGACTGGGTGCTGCACTAAATGCCACCCTTGCTTCGCTAAAAAAGCGAGATTAAATGCATGAAGATCCCGAAAGCCTAGTCTAGCCTCCTGCTTAGGCCTACACATCTTATCCTAAGACATCCAATGAATTTTACAGGTATTGGGATCACTAGTTCACCAATACCTAACCATAAGTTGTTGGAGCTCCTCACAAAAAGCTTTAGGGAGTAAAAAATTCTGCATGGCATAGGTCGGTAAAGCTTGTGTAACCACTTTAATAAGCAACTCTCGTCCCATACCACTCAATAGCTTCCTTATCCACCCATTCAACCGATTTGTAACCCCCTCCTTAATGAAGGAGAAAGTTTTCTTCTTGTTTTTACCAACAAAGGTCGGGAGGCCCAAATAATGATCATGACGATCCACTTGTTGTACTCCCAAGAATGAGGCAAGATGAACTTGCACAACTATTTCCCCATTAGAACTAAAAAAGCCACATTACTTTTATGGAAGTTTATTGCTCGCCCCAACGCTTGGGAATAAATGTCCAATATATGTTGAACTACGCCACAATCCTCCATTGTAGCATGAGTGAAGAAGAAATTGTCATCTGCAAATAAAAGGTGGTGTAGGCTCGATGCAATATCATCAATATGGATCCCATAAAACACACCCTTCCTCTCATTTTGGGAAGTTAGAGTCGATAAACCCTCATCACAAAGCATGAAAAGATAAGGTGACATGGGATCACCTTGTCTCAAACCCCTTGACGACTCCAAATATCATTTCGCCTCCCAATTAACCATGAAGGAATAAGAGACAGACGAAACACAAGTCATCACAACGCGTACCCAAGCCTTCGCAAAACCGAGCTGAAGCTACATGGCTTCCAAAACCCCTATTCTACTCGATCGTAAGCCTTACTTAGATCCAACTTGAGAGCTAGAAAACCCTCACTACCCCTCCGCCTATTATGCAAGAAATGGCCTACCTCGGCAGCCATCAGGGAGTTGTCAGAAATAAGCATGCCAGGAACGAAAGCACTATGGAAAGGAAAAATCATGGATGAGAGAATAGGCTTTAGTCGATTAGCAAGAACCTTGGCACATATTTTACACAGAACATTGCACAAACTTATCAGACGTAGTTGAGTCTCTTTCTAAATTAATTTGCTAAAATTTTACGTATTGTTTATAAATAAATGTATTTAAAGCTTATGGTACATTTGAAAATAAACATACCGACTTTTGGTACTTTTAGATTCTAAATGTACCAAGAAATAACATATGTCAGAAATCCAATTGTACCATAAAATCAAATGTACCAATATTATGGATAATCAAATACCTCCAATGAAATTGTAAAAGAAAATGTTTAATCAAATTCTTAAAGGAACAGATGGTTAAGCAACGAAAGTTTTAAAACGCACTAATGTTTTTGCCCAAAAAAAAAGGGCATTAATGTCTAATAAAAAAATGCGAAAGATGAGAGAAATTCTAATTTCCTCGTGAGAAAATCTTTGTAAATGTTCTAGCGCTTGTTAAAACGCAAACACATATTGGTATATTACAAACCTTTGGGCTCTGACTAAGAACCCTTTTGAGCCTGTAATTTTGGGTAAGGCCATTGAAGCCCGTTATTTGCTTATATTTATGAGCCATTCTTTAATTATTTATATTAATTTAAAATTTTAGAATAGGTCATAAAGTTTTAACTTTATTTTTTTATTTTGCACCATAATATATTGGAATAGTATTAGTTTATACCTTTGGAAGAATCGATAGTTTTGATTCTTGATAATGTGAGATTCAAATATGAACTAACGTGTAAGTCACATTTGCACCACATTGACAAATTACCTCAAACATAAATATTGAAAAATGTAGTTAGCCCTTGATCTTATTATGTCAGCATATTATGTTAGTACTGTGTACTCTTCATAAAACCGAACTGATGTGGTGGCATTTCATTTGGCTGTACTTGAGTTTATTACGAAACAAGTTATAAGAATAAACAACGGTTATGTTACGTACTACATCAGCCGATATAAAACATTTGAGATGATAGTTGATGCCCGTAACAGTCCACTCTATAAAAAACATTGTCTTTACCCTAAACCAGTTAAAACATAATGAAGAACACAGATGCTATTCAACATTAGACATTACAAATTTCAACCTGAGGGAAAGCATGGATCATATGGTGAGAATAGTGCAAAAAACAAGTGTTACAAAAGAGAAACAAACGGCCGGAAACACTTTTCTTCTCCTCTTCCACCAGAATGCCGGCAACCTAAGAACATGCCGGTCCCCGTTGAATTCATCATCTTCAAACAACCAATAATTCAACTACACAACACATATGATACATCCAACCCATTAAGCTGATGGATTTCCTAACAGTAATCGTCTCCACAAAAACATACAATCAAACGCCCATCCGAGACCATTTTCAGTACCATAACCAATTCCGGATGAGCAGTCAGCTTTTGCATTCTCTGTTTTCTTCTCTTAACATTGCAGTCTGATGCGATCAAGACTCTCGGAGACAGTTTTCATCCTTGGACGCAGTTCGGGATCGAGCTCAGTGCAATTAAGGGCAATGTGAAAGGCTTCAACAACTTGCTTCTTTGCATAAACTTCTTGCACAAGTACAGGGTCTATGATCTCAGACAAGGGGCGCTCATCTCTGAATGTCTTCCTGACCAGACTCTCGAGTCCCTCGCCACCATTTTCGAGCTCCTCATCTGGCAACCTTCCAGTCAAGATCTCCAAGAGCACAATTCCAAAGGAGTACACATCACATTTCTGAGTGAACTTGCTGCCAGAAACTCGGGCCTCGGGCGCCAAGTAAATGGTTGAAGAACTTGGACCAGCCATACCAGAAGCCACAATGGATTGATTCGAGTTGTGCTTTCTCGACGCTGAAGTGGTGAACTTTGAGGTACCCAACATAAGACGTGCCAATCCGACCCCGGATATGTAAGGTTGGAGATCATCGTTGAGAAGGATCTTTGTCGACTTAATGCTTCCATGAACATACTTTCGAGGGCTGTGTTCATGTATGTACACCAAACCCCTTGCGGTCCCCTGAGCAATTTTTAACCTTGCCGTCCATGGCAATGGTGGCAAAGAGTTGGTTAATTTACCATGGAGTGCATTGTACAAGCTGCCATTGCGAATGAAATCAGTAACCAGAAGTTTCTCATCATTCGCATAGTAATATGCTCTCAGGCGGACGATATTGGGGTGGACCACCTTCCCCATCGCCTCCGCCTCAGCCTCAAACTCCTTGAACCGCCACGCGGCGTCACCCTCGCTCAGCCTTCTCACGGCCACAACCGACGGCGCCGCACCAGATCCCTTCCCGCTATTCCCGGCGACCACTCTGTACGTAATCCCACTCCTGCTCTTCCCCACCACGTACGCCGATGCCCTCAGCAAATCCTCCAATTCCAACTCGAACCCCTCGTCCACCACCACGAATGTACCATTTTGCCCTTCCCCCTCATCCTCCACCACGACAGCCACCTCCTTTACCACTTTCTCTTTTCCCGTTTTTCCCTCCTTCGCCCTGCTTTTTACGCGAAGCAGCCACACCGATACCGACACTGCCCCAACCACCACCGAAACGCCCGAAATTATCGGAACCGTCACTGACACGCCGCTCCCATTTTCTCGCTGCTCTGCCCTCCGTACCAAACTCGGATCCGGGTTGAGAGGCTTTTGAACATCCTCACCTCCGCTTTTCGGGGAATCAGGGTTTTGGGCTTCCGGGCACGGAATTTCCAACGGAATCCCGCAGAGGCTAGGGTTTTCGGAAAACGCGGTGGGGCCCTGGTTCGCCAGCGATCCCACCTGAGGCACTTTTCCGGTGAGGTTGTTGTGCCGGAGGTCCAGGCTCACGAGCACCGGAATCCGCCCGTACGAAGCCGGAACTCCGCCGGAGAATTTGTTGTACGAGAGGTTCAGGGTTCCAGCGAGGGAGGGAAGCTCGGCGAGAGACTCGGGGAGGGAGCCGTTGAGGAGATTGGAAGACAGGTCGAGGTGGTTCAGTGCCTTGAGTGATCGGATTTGGTCCGGGATTGGACCCACGAGAGAGTTGTTGGAGAGGTCGAGAGAAATGAGGGCGTCGGCGTTGAAGAGGTGGGCCGGCATGGGCATGGAGAAGTTGTTGTTTGAAAGATTGAGTCGCTTGAGCGAGTCAAGGTGACCAAGTTCGGAGGGAATGTAGCCAGTGAGGCGTTTGTTGGTGAGGAGGAGGTCGGTGACTCGGTTGCCGGTGCAGGCGACGCCGTGCCAGTGGCAGGGGGTGGGATCGGATTCCGACCAGGAGTCGAGGATCCGTGTCGGGTCGGTTTCGATTGCTGATTTGAGTGCGAGGAGGGAGAGTCCATCTTGGTTGAGACAGTGCACCACTTCAGGAACCAGAAGTAGAGCAATTTGCAGCAAAAAAAGCATCATTTTTTTGTGTTTGAAGTTTTGGGAAATTTGACGATGCCACACACACACACACACACACACTCTCTCTCTCTCTCTCTACTGGTTCATATGGAGTTGCAGAGAGACCGGAGGAAGAAGAAGAAGGGGTTTTGCAGTTCTGAGTTTGAAATTGTGGAGAATTGTGTTATTCGAGGGAAGTTTGAATTTTGCTGACAAGTCTTGTTGCACTAAGCATCTCTAAAAAGATTTCAAAATGTTCAAATCAGCAATAATGATAACAAAAAATAGTATCAATGTTACCAAGAAACCAAATCTAATGTCGCGTGACATTGAATGACATTTCTTCTCCCTGCTGCCAAATTTGACAGCACCTCCAGATTTTTTAATTAATTATTAAATTCTTTTTATTAAATTTTTATTGGTTTAAAGCATTATCCTTTTTTTCTTTTCTTTCTCAGTGTAAAGAAAATACATATGACCAATGTTGTTGCACTAAGAATCTCCAAAAAAAAAAAGATCAAAATGTCCAAATCAGTAATAACGATAACAAAAAATAGTTTTAATGTTTCCGAGAAACCAAATCTGATGTCACATAACATTGAATGACATTTCTCCTCCCCTGCTGCCAAATTTGACAGCACCTTCAAAAAAATTTAATTAATTATTAAATTCTTTTTATTAATTTTTATTGGTTTAAAGCATTATCCTATTTTTTTTCTTTTCTTTCTCAATGCAAAGAAATACATATGAATTTTGATTTTATGTTTAAAATTTGCCATATCAATTGAAAAACAAAACTTTAAAAGATGTCAAAGTGCCACATAAGCCTTTAAATTTAAATTTTAGGTTTAAAATTTGAGATGGTCTAATGAGTAGTTAGCTGCAAATCCCCAATGTTTAGCATTTTTTAATTTATTTTTTTTATTCTTTTTATATGGGTATATTCAAAATACTTGGTGTTTGATCGTTTGGAAAATTAAGAACAAATTAAAACGTGATTGAAGTTTGTTTTTTTTTTTTTTTGGAAAACAACGTGATTAAAGTTTGTTTAATTTCAAACAAAACAAGCAAAAGAAGGGGGAATGAGAAGATTTGTGAATTTTGAGACTGGATATACAACTAATCCCTTTGTATTATTAGCTTAATTATTTTCAAGAAGACAAGATTGGGTTATCCTGTTCGTTCCCACCTGCAATCGTCGTTACCGTTGTGCCCAAATTCAAATTCAAGGGTTATAAAGGTAAAGTGACATTTAGAGCGTTATTTATTTGATCAAGAGTAACATTGCAACTAAGTTCAACACTGGAGAATAATATTATTTGAATCCGGAACCTCTCATAATCCTCTTTGTGAGAATCTCGAGTATAATAAATTGTGTCCGTTCATTGTATATTGTGTGGTTAAAAATTATTTTATATGATAAACGAACACGATTCACGAACTTCCGAGATCTTCATAAAGAGGATTCGTAGAGGATCCTGTTGGATATTATTTGATGCCAAATATTATGTTGCTCACTTAGGTAGCTTAGAACCACCATGGAGTGACTTAGTGGTTAAGGACGAATTTCATATCCGTATTTTACACGGCACGCTCTATGTTCTGGCGTCGATGAATCGCATTATGATGGCCAATGCCTTAGGAGCCACCAGCTGATCCTCTTATTTAAAGAAAAAATAAATTAGGTGGCTTAGGTCAGTCCTCATCTTTAGTGTAAAATATTTTTGTATAAAAAATAACAAAATTCTTATTTCACTAAGTAAGGTCGGTTTTATGATTCGTAGAACATCATTGCACTCGTTTTATGATAAGTCGTTCATTAGCTCCAAATATTCTATGTCTTTTCTTAAAGCCTCTTTCTAAGTATTTCTAAGACGACCTCTACCTCTTTTACCCTTAACCTCTAGGGGTGTGCTATCCACACATCCCATTTTACTTCTCACACACCCCTTAATAATTTCTATCCGTTGATCTTCTTCAATTCATCCAATCCGACAGTTGAAAATTAAAAAGATATGCGAGAAGTAAAATAAGGTGTGTGAATATCACATCTCTAACCTCTATCTCTTAACCGGAATATGTATAAGTCCTCGTTACACATATTTAAACCATTTTAACAAATTCTTTAACATTATCCTAAAAACTTTATCCAAAAAAGTGTTTGTGTGGGGACTGTATTGTAATTTAGTGATGGGTGTCAGAAGATCGTTTGACAATGACATTATTTACACATGCAGACAATGCTTGTTACACTTTTCAGTTTCCACTAACTAAGCAACCCGGGGTATTTATGTCAATTCATTCTAAAATTTTGAGATTCAAAATTCTAGTGGGATACTGGTCAACAGAATCCGAGTTCAAGCTCTCTCGTCTCGTCTATACTGTTTTCTCTTGTGAACACCACCCGGTGACACGTGTTGTGATCTCAACACCACTAATTTTTCTTCAATAATCCGGTCGACTCAGTAGTACGCAAAATAAAATATCAGTATTGAATTGTAGAAATATTTTTTTTACTTATTTACCAATTTAATAGATATCAAGCCAGATTATCGAATAGTCCGGGCAATTGAAGACTTATCCCAACACCTCCAGAAGCAAATACTACTCCGAAGTGCCTTATGTAGGAATTTAATAAAATTTCACCGTTTTTCTTTTAACAACGTTTTATACAAAAACACTCATAAATCTCCACATACAAATGAGGAAAAACAAAAATTTCAGTTTTGTGTAACCCGAGCCTACAAAAACAATAAAACAGAGAGCTGTCTTTTCAAGTTCCTGGTTTCAGGATCAAGGTATTAACGGTCGAATTTCGGTCACATTTGACCGGATTGTGCTCGCTTGAATCGACACGAGTTAACCTCCATGTCCGGCCATGTCGTACTAGTCTGTTCGGAGTATTCCTTTCATTATTGTGTGCGTGGTGCAGCCAGAACTCAAGAAGAGATTTAAACTGATGGCAATACTCGACGGAGAAATCTTTGCCAGCGGATATTTTTACAACTCCGGATTCATCAGATTGTTTCGACAACTAAATAAAAAAACCCTCACCCTCCCTCCCACACATGATAAAGTTAACATAAACTATAGGTATTTTGGTTGTCCATGAAAAGTGTCGTACCAAAGTTGAAAAACCGTACTCAACCCTCCATCTGTAAATCAGCAAAAAAATCATTTGAACTTCCCGAAACACGATCTTTGCTTGCATTTTTCTTCTTTGTACCTGCAGAAGACGGTCATATCAGTTAAATACAACACAGAAGAATGTTTTCCGGTTACATGATTATTGTGCTTGGTTTTGGAGTCAAACGAAATTCCCTATTTCTCTTTTATCAAATAAACCAACCTTTGTTAGACTTCGGAGGATTCATATCCATATCCATATCGTCACTATCGCTGTCCTCTGCAGCTGCTTGAGGCCTTGATGTATTTGTAGAACCTTGCAATAATTCATCCATATCCCATAGCTGCATTAAACGATTGTCAATAGTAAATTCAAAAACCCAATAAAATCATCACTAGAAAATAGGTTGGAAACTGTTTAACTCTAAGAGAAGTGATATTTGCATACAAAGTTAAAACTTCATAAACTAGAATGTAAGCGTGAATTAAGATTGCATCACAGAACCATAAGTGCAACGGGTTAAAAAAGCATTTTCCACAATAGACAATAGTATATTGAGCACAGAGAGAGAGAGGGAGAGAGAGAGAGGGACACACCTTCAACATCTGATCATGTGCTATACTTCCCAGAAACTTTTTATCATAGGAGAAAGCTACAAAAGCAAAAAAAAAAAAAAAAAATTGTTAACCAAACACAGCCCAGGAGATAACTTGCAGATTAATGAGTCCTAAAAGGCCAGAGTATAAAAGTGAAGAGTTACAAATAATAAACAAATAAGAAAATTTGATTTTAGGTTGATGGTAAAGATTCAACAATGAGACCATATTGAACTCGGATAACTAGACCATATTGAACTCATGATCAATGAGTTCGCTGCCATAATGTATTTTCTATGAATTATAAACTGATATGTATCCTCAACTTCCTCAAGACAACAATAAAAGTGGAATAAAGAAACACGTTTTGTTTACTCAACCCTCCAGAAAAGAAAATAATGCATTACCGAGACCCTCAACTGGATAGTCTGAGTGTTCTGCAATAGGTTGGATGACTCTGTTGGGTAATATACCTACTAGGCTGAAACAAATTTGTGTGAAATCAATCTTAACGATAAAAAAGTTAAAGAACAGTTGAAATATTATGAATCAATTCTGAATGCAGTTTCACCTGATAAGTCCAGTTTCCGATCCAGTGATCAACCTATCTTCATCAAGCTGACACAAGAAAATTCCAAAATGCTTCAACGAACAACAGTCGTACAAATATCAAAAGCCAACATATGTAAAATAGATATATGACCAACTCACCTTCAACAAAACATCCACAGAATTCGGAGAGAGATCAACAAATCGATCACTGGAATTTGAAGAGTCATCCAGAAGAGAAAATCAGAAGTGGGAGGGAGAGAGGTGCAATAGAATTGAAAGTCTTTCCTTCATGCTTATAGACAATATCTCTTACAGTCAAGTACATTTTTCAATTTTTCACACATGATTAGAAACTAAAATATAATATACCTGCAATCCTTGAAACAGCCCCATGAATACAATAATAGATTCCCAATATGTGAGCTGCAAACAACTTTCCGACCATTCTGATCAAACCAGCATGAAAGGTTAAGAATAACTGGAAGAAATCATAAAATCACTGGGAGAAATTCAAAGGGAAAGGAGAAAGCAGTGAACCTTCATGATAACCACGGACAGTAGCTCCTCTTCTGAAAATTCAGATTGAGCTTGAACCTGAAATAACCATAGAACCAAATTTGGAAATCTTTTAGTAATCCACTATGAGCATTGAGCATGTATTCTATGGAATTTTAGAAAGAAAAAAAATCTTACTTTATTTCTTCGAAGATTGCAAACAGAAAGAGTCCCATCTCCACTTAACAATGCAAAAGAAGAAATATAAATAAACAACTCTTGAGCGTATGTTATTTGCCGCAAAAGTAAGGAATACAATAATAATGGGAATGCAGGACTACCTAGTTCCTAGGAGTTTCATGGAATCAGCTGCAAAAGTCATATCGGAAATGTACTCTTCATGAGCTTTAAAAGTATTGCAGCAAGATTGTTGCCTGGTGTCCCACACCTGAGCAATAAGCAATGTCAAACACATGATAAAACCAACGAAAACAACAGTAAATGAGGCACAAGTAACATAAAATGACCTTAATACAGCCTTCGTCATCACCAGAGGCCACCGTGGACTCGGTCAAATTGATAAGCTTATTGACCGCAGACCTGCATCAGATTAAGGTAATGTTTAGGATATGGCCAAAATAAGAATTCCTTGAGAGCTGACTAGTTACAGAGCAGAGAGAGAAATAGAGACCCGTGAGCCTCGTCGAGGCGAGCAATAGAAGCACCAGTTTCCACATCCGTAGCAAGAATTGAGCAGTCGGGAGATCCCGTCAAAATGGCTAACATTATCGTCCATGAGTAGCTTCTTATCAGCACAACTAATTACGGTATGGCAACAATATCAAATAACTAAAAAAATCAAATAAAACCTTGGCCATTGTTGATGAACCGAACAGCTCTGCAAGATTCACTGTGTGCATGAACTTCCAACACCCTAATATCATATTCATCTTAGTCATCACCACAAGTAATTATAATTATATAAGAATACAAAAGAGTAATTAAGAAAAAAGGCCAGAGGAACTTAAAAAGTAATGACCTTTGTGGTACGGAATCAGATGTGTATCGGTACAAGTGAAGGTCGCCATTGATAAGACCAGTAGTGACCAACTGCTGCGATGGATGAAAATCAATGTCAAACGCCAAGTGCCCCAAATTTATCTCCATTCCTTTATTACTTTCCTCTTTCTTTCTCACTATACGCAACGAATGATCGGTGCCTAATTTACGCAAGAAAATATGTTCGTAGGCCCGTAGAATGTTGCAGTTTCTACTCTATAGTTTTCTCAATTCAATCCAGAATCCACTCCAATGTTTGAACTAGACGATGGCTTTTCTACTAGGAAAAAAGAAAACAAAATGCACACATTACAAGTTGCCGTCGAAACCAACCCGAATAGCAACATGCACAATTAACCACAAAACTGACACAAATTCAACTAGAATATGTGTAAACTCAAACACAACAAAATTTCTAAAATCCAAAATAATCAAATAAACTGAGAGTAATCATTTCAACAAACAGCTCAAACCATAAAAAGTAATATAATTTGATATCCAACTAATTGGGCCTCAAATTTATGCAAAAGATGTCAAAGTTTTCAAATTAGTAATGGTAATCACAGAAAATCAAGAAAAAGATTATTGCCGAGCAAGATGAAGTATAACTTACAGAGTGAAGAATGAGACTGAGAGAATGAGGGAAAGCTGTGGAGGTGGTGGGGCGATGAGACCGACGGATGGAGAGAAGAAGAGGAAGGAGGAGGAGGAAGCGGTGCAGCGGCAGGCAACATAGGAAGAGGCGGAGGGGTTTTGAGGGGACTTAACGAAGGTACAAAACGTAACCACTGTTTATTTTTCGCTGGTATCCGTTTGGGTTAAATGATTTGAAGGCCCATTTTCGATTCCAATCCAATATTTTGAAGGCCCACATCTACTTTCAAAGACACTATATTTTCGAAATTAAACTACATAGGTTGCAATTTTACTTCAATTAAATCCAACGGCTAAAACGCTTTGCAGCACCGAGTAGTCTTAGGCTACACACCCCATAGATTGATTGATTTCATGTTAAAATAATTGTTTCAAAAACAAAACTCCGCTAACATGTTGGACCTTTCAAACATGTTAAAAGAGAAGTGTGAAAACCGCTAAAAGAGAACCATGGATTAACTTCACGCTTTAGGTATGAGTTTTTCAATTTTGACCTTTCAAATGGTTAAAACATGCAATTTTGGTGTGCATACAGCTAAAAGAGAAGTGTGAAAACCGCTACTCATTCTTTTTTACGCCTCGGATCAACTTTTTGGTGAATTGAAGTTTCTACTAAAAGCGGTTACAGTTAAAAAGAAATTCTTATGTCCTCCATACAGAAGCAGCCAAGACATTCTGTTAAACAACATTAAAAACCAAGAAAAAATGACTTCAAGTACAATATAAGATGAACACGTACATCATAATGCTATTGAGTTGGACGTCATTCCTTTAAGGATGTTGGTCATTCGTCCTACTTTTTGTCAAATACATATACTAAAGCCTCGATCTACCTCCGCTCCTTCCGGGAATCTGCAACGCATCATAATGGCCAAAGCCGTGGTAGAGAACTCTGATCGGGTTGTCCCTGCCGTATTCTTGCCCGTACTCGGCAATGGTTATCAAGCCACCGGCCTTCTCATCGTACATGTATACTGTAATTGGCATCCTACAGTAGCCAATGGATTCGTCATTCCAATGTCCAACAATAGAAAGCTCCGTAATAATATAGTTTTCAATACTGATGTGCTAAGGTTTTTTTCCGCTGGGTTTTCGTAGCAATGTTTATTGTGGATGAACTATGTTCCTATGGTAATACAGTTTTCAATACCGATGTGCTTCTGTAACTATACTGGCGAGCGTGAAAACGCAGGGAGAGGACTTACCGGAGAACATGTGAAGCCATGAACAACTCAGGCTCACCTCCCCATACATGTGGCTTTCTTATTTGGGAAACGTAAGTGTCAAAATCGCCTTCAACAAACCTGTCACATTGTACAGACATCAAATACAAGTCCATCATCAAAAACTTCGAATAACTTGGAAAATTATGTAAATTATGCTGGTGTTGGTTATCCATATGCCTTCACCGCAAAAGCATCATGCACTCGGAACGTGTTTTCACTTTTTGCTTCATATATTGACGCCTTACCAATAGGGAGAAAAAGAAGGGTGGTTCAAATAGAGAAGAACGGGAATGAGAAAGATTGGGGAAGGAAGAAGAAGAACAAAAGGGAGATCTAGGACTTCAGTAATCCGCCGTCTAAAAGAGTTGCATCTTCGCTTGATTATACAAGTCAACCCAAAATCTGCTCGCTCTCCCTAATTACATCAAACTCCCCCAATCAAATCCCTAAAGTTGTGATTTCTCCCTCAGATATTATCCTCCACATATTTGTATACAGAAATATGACATGCAATTCTTCTAGGATAGTAAAAGATGGATAGCATATATGTCATTCAGAAAGGAAATGTAATAGAGCACACGAGGTTGTCAAAACATCAGTTAAGCTCACAATCAGAAAACTCACCATTCGGTTTCTTCCCTCCTTTTGATAAATTCATCCGCAACCTATAAATTTAACATACCAACGCATCAATGACATTAAAATATCCATGGGCAAAAGTAGATAATTCAGTATCAAGATTCTTTCATTATTTTCTGGATTTATGGGCTTTGGCTTAGGATATGCACGGAATGGACTGGAAAAGGTACAAAGACATACTCTAGCTCTCAAGCCATCCGCTAATTCTCTCTGAAGGCTCTCACCGGGAGCTGATTTTCCAGCTCGTAAATGAGCCCCATGAGCAACTGAACGGAATAAGCACCTCCCGTCACCAGGTATTCCTGTGCCATATAGAGATCATTAAACACCGGCTAAAACTTACAGGATTCATCTGTTGTAAAAAGACATTATGAAAACTAAGAAGGATGCCTACTCACCAATGATAGAATAGTCAGTGTAAACCTTTTTCCCATGAGAAAATTTTACATATGACAAATCACTGTCCTCTTCCTTATTGTCCTTGTGAGCTGCTTGAGCATGCGCTGATTCAGAACAATTACAGACCAACAACCCAAATAATAAGCCAGAAGAGGCGCATCCTTGTGGGCAAGATACACGGCGCACATTACACTTGATTTTGGGAAGCATTCCTTGTCCTGAAACCAAAAGCCTGGTTTTCATACCGTGATAGGTAAATGAAATGTCAAAACGTCGCTTATGAGGCCCTCCAGCATTAACTGTTAATGAACGTGAGTTGCCTATTTCCTTGGAGAAGAAAGATTTGAAGCAGCTTGCATAGGATGTTTGGCCAATACTGGATGGACGAGTCTTGGAGTTAGACAAACGGACAAACTTTGTTCCCGACTTCCCCGTCTGCAGGGCGTAACAACATGAACTTGATGCTCCTCGTGACACCACACTACAGATCGTACTGCTCATCTGCATTAGGTTACAGTCACTCAGGCAGACAGTAGTCTTCGGCGAATGGTTAATGGTAGGACAAACAATTGCATTCGCATAGCCTAAGGCAAAAGAAAAATGTGAACTACTCGTTAGTATCATTATGTAACGAATATAGAAGCGCGAGTTTGCAATTGAAATCAATCTAGACAGGGAGATGAGATCGTTAAAGTTAAAAAGTATTAGTAACATTGGAAACACAACATGCAGAACTTCTTGCAAAATGGTTTATCCCTGCACGATCAAGTTATCTTCATATGTTATGAAAAGCATAACGCCAGAATTGTAGTATCGATATATCTCAGGTCGAAAGAGAATAAGGATCTTGGCCAGATCAGTACCCCACTTAGCATTTGGTTTTCGTGAAAAGCAGAAGACTGAGCTGAATTTGAAACTGAACCCGAGATCTGTTGACTTAGTTATCAAACCGATCTTCAAAATCTCATTACGATTCGGTTTGTCAACCCCAAAAACTTAAGCAAATGGCAAGTAAGAAGGAATACGCAGATCAAAAGGAAGGGACATCAAAGTTATGTAAACCATCACATTACCTTGGTAATCGAGATTTAACTTCATGCCATTTCACATCAACGGAGATCCTCCCTACCAGTTAAACCCGCGTTATAGAAACACACACATGGCAAAGGATTTTCATACATGAACTATAAAACATCAACATTCAATGAAAATATACAAGAGATTATAAATTTAACATTTTTATACTATCAATTAGAAACTACCCTAATTTCAACCATACTAAACAAAGCTTTCAATCCTTAGCGGTATCGCATAACGCAAAATAAGATTCAACAACAACAAAATACCCAACAATTCAAATTTTCACATAAGATTCTAATTCTAATTCCAATTCCTTAGGCTTAAATTATGAGGATTATAGAAACTGGAAAAAAAAAGTACCTGCTGGGATTGCAAATGAACAAAATAAAGAGGGAAACTATTTAAGAGAAAAGCTTGTATGTACAGGAGAGGAGGTTAATACGTAAATGGATAATTCCGGAGAATTCCAGAAGGGAGAGAAAGAAGGTTCTGGAAGTGGAAGGAAGAAAGGAATACCTGCCAATTGCAATGCATCAATCAAACAAAAGGCATTACTCAATTAACAAGCAATGAATATATGAAGACATGGCAATTTTTGTGTCGGACCCGGTGGCTTCTGGTTGCTACTTGTCAGTTGTCACTTCTCAGTTGCTTTTTGCTGTGTTTACGGATAACAGGGTCGACCGGACTTGGGCTTATGGCTTTTCATATGGGCTTTTGCTTCACATGTTTGATTTCTAATTTTATCCAGCTTTGTTTTCTTAAGCATCAAAACACAATAATATAGGACGATTATATTTACACCCTCCAAATTACTTCTCTCATATCTTTTTAATTTTTTAATATTTTTCAATTAAGTGTTAGTGGTGTGTAGAAAATATTAAAAAATTAAAAAGGTGTGGGAGAAGTAATTTGGGGTGTGTGAATATAATTTCTCATAATATACGGTTGAGATTTAATTAACTAAACGTTCATTGGTGAAAAATAACGTGCAGAGAAGAATCGTGTAATCGCATTGGGAGGGGGTTCGAACTCGCAAGGGGTGAGCGCACTATATTGATTAATTAACATAACTCACGTTTTTGTCAAAAGGAAAATTTTATTCGAATACATGATTTGTATTTCTACACCAACTTACTTTCTACACGCAAAGGAGGAAAAAAGACAGTATTAGTAATTTCCAATTCCAACCAAAATGCCAATTCCAACTTCAAATCCATTTTTAGTGGTTACTAAATGTATTTTTTTAATCATTTTTTTTTTATTTTTTGTTCTGAAAATAGCTATTACAATTGTGAAAAGTAGATAATATAATAAATAACAGTTTAAATTTAACATATTGAGTATAGAACAAAATTTAGAAAAAAAAGATCAAATTGTAAATAAGTTTTCAAATTTAAGTTTTATGTTTACAATTTGACATCTTCTTTAAAGATGCTCTTAACACCATTGAAAATAGACTGGTGAAAAAACAAGAGAGATCAATCAAAACACCAACACATTAACAATATTAACAAACAACAAAACACAGTTACTAGGGAGAGATCAATCGTCTTCAGTTTCAAAATTTGGCTTGAATTTAATTTTCGGTTTTAATTTCTTGAAGAAAAAAAAATTCAAAACACGGTTACTAAAGAATTGAACATTAAAATGGTATCAAACTAGCTTTCAAGTTTTTCTGTCAAGTGGAAGACATTTTTTATCAAAGGAAAACTAATTAAAAGAGCTTGAAAACTTTGAGTTTTAATGATAAGGACAAAATTAAGGGTAAAGTGAATAGTACCAGGATTGACTTTTTAGTGTAAAAATGTGGTTTTTCGTTAAAGTGAACAGTACCGGATGCTTTTCGTTAAAGTTCCCTTTTATCAATCATACCTTTATAATGCTAAAAGAAAAGTGTAGATAAAAAATGAGTCAAAGACCACTTTCCTTTTAAAAAGTTTGAGTTAAATATTATTTATAAAAAAATCTAACAGAAATTGTATTGAGACTATTATTTAGAGGAAAGTGTAGAAATTCTCCTTTAACTTTAACTCAATTGGAGTAATGATCACTTAACTAAAAATACATTACCATTGGTCCCTTAACTCATCAAAAAATGTTGTTATGGTCCTTTTCATCAGCTTGGTTTGAACTTCGGTCAAAATAAGTTACGACGTCACATGACACGCCCCAACCTAGATATCCAAATGACACATGGATGGCACATGCTGGGCACCACTCGAGAGTGACGAAAGTTATGAATATATGAATTTGTGAGGACATGAGGGGACATGTAATCCAAAGTCATACAACAAACAATAATCACAAGGAATATGCAAACCCTAAGAAGCAATAATAATAATCCAAATTAAACATGAACAAAACAGAATGTCCAACGGCCACAAATCCTAAATAAAAGATGTACAAATATGTCCAGAGCATACCACTAAACGGAAGTACTAGTGAAAGGTAAGACATCAAGTTACAATTATTCATAATGAAGCCACACGTAAGTGGAAGAACGCAAGATCACTGGTAGAGAAATGCCTCGAAAATCGGGTCGTATTCCTCGTCACTATGTCCTGAAGGGGGCGCAAAAACAAAAAGGTGAGTGGACCATAATTTATACTAATACTAATAATAATAAAACCGATTTCTTTCTGAACATACTAATCCCCTGTTTTGAAAACGTATATAATACTACACAGTAGGTTTTCTGAAAATTCTAACGTGCCATGAAAACATTCGTAGATAATAAAACCATATCTAAAAGTGGTATCAAAATAGCCCAAAGGCAAATCAGAGAAAGCTCGTAAACCCAAAATAATAAAGTACTCAACTAGGGGTGTCATAGTCACCCGAAGACACAACCATCATCTGAAGGTGAAGATGTATGACACTAGGTTACGCCAATGAAGAACTAGGGTAAGTCCCATCACCCGAATGTGAAGTTGCACGACTTTGGGCTACACCAGAGAAGAAATATATATATCCTCAACTGTGTCCTATGGCCATAAATGTATACATACTCATGTTGTGTGTATGTTCTATATGATAACCCACTAGATAAGCACCAAAAACGTATCTCAAAAACTCATACCAAGCTTAGCATTTAAAATCTCGTCAACCAAAATCATAAACAAGCCATAAATGTGATTCCTCTAAATATGCCATTTTATAAACCGTAAATGGGCAGGCCATAAATATTTCGTAAAAACAATATAAATAATCATAAGCTCTCCGTAACCATAATTATAGAAATCCGTAAAACATATTATAACTCATTATCAATTCATGAAATATGAAATGCATGCAAGCCTAATATTTTATAAAAATATGCAATTTAAGAAGGGGTCCATTCACAAATATTCTGGTATCGGGAAACTGCTCGAACTAGGGAGGACGGGGTCACTTCCAACCTATGCATCCTTAGGAGACCCAACAAAGATCGAAGTTGGCTAGAAAATAGCTGGAAGGTGGCCAAATGATCACGGATTTGGAAATTTCCAGAAATGAATAGTGACCTTCTTTGTGTTTTCCTTGGCCGAAAATAGCGAGAATTCACCAGAGAAAAATGTTGCACAGTGATGACACTATGCAGCACGGGGAAAGAGGTTTTAAAGTGGTTTTTCTTCTATTTTCTGGTTCAAGACTTCACTAAAGAAGCTAGGAAGGGTGGAGGTGTTGAGTAAAAATTGTACACAATATGTAAACAAATAATTCACTCGACACAATTTCACCCTCGTTCATTTTTCCAAAGAGGGTTTTTATTAATTTGAGTTCGACCCATTATAGGCTACGCGCCTATTAATTACAACACTTCTTTTGGGAAATGAATACCCTTTGATTCTAATATGAATAAATCGTAACTTGGGGATTTGGATGTTTATTTGATTTTGTGACTACACCTAGGTAGAGCCCTAGATTGCCTACGTACCCTCGTTGAGGGATCAAGTCACTCGTAGTTCCTTATGTGTTTTGTTGGAGTTTGATGCCTTGTGTAGTTTCAGCTCATACAGGTAAAGAGCAACTGATGCTTTGTGCAGTTTTAGCTTATGCAAACGAAGACTTTAAGCTGTTGGAGCGGTTGATGCCTTGTGCAGTTTTAGCTCGTGCGGGCGAGGACTTTGAGCCATTGGAGCTTTTAATGCCTTGTGCAGTTTTAGCTCATGCAGGTGAGGACTTTAAACCATTGGAGCTGGAACGCAGCTTTGTGCCATTTGAGTTTTGTTGCGGCTTCATGCCATTTGAATCTTGTTGCGGCTTCGTGCCTTTTGTGTCTTGTAAATTTAATGGGAATATTTGTGATGAACCCACTATTACTTTGGTATTTGACTTTATCTTGGTGTCGTGCATCTCAGACTTCTTGAATAAATTTAACCTTGACGGATGCCATATTCATAAAGCTTACATGTGTAATATGGAAGAGCTACTCTTTTTTTTCTCTGGGTTCCATGTGGGTGGCATTCCTATTTAATTTGAGGTAATTGTATATAGCAAACTTCTTATTTCTTCCCCCATTTTTTAATATTTTTTTTTTTTGAACTTTCAAACCCATTTGATATGGGACTTTGAACCCGTTTAACCCAAGACCTAAGCTTCTTTCCAATCTGACAACAAGCTTTACTCTTTATTTTTTATGACTTTAAAGGTTTCCAAGTTCTAATAGAACTTGTCTTCCCATTTCAACAACTTGACTTCCAATTTCAATAGCCTCATTTCTTCTCCACATGAGGTGTAAGGTGCGGATTTTATTCACATCCCTCCCCCTCTTGCGAGATGGCTTTCAGCAAAAATTCCCATTTTTTTCTTGGCTCCAATACACGTGGTTTTCCTCCACAAGCAAGAATCAATTCTGATATACCTGGGCTTCCGTGGATTTCGTATATTTCGAACCTCCATTTGGATTGGGTAACCGTTGATTTCCAAGTGAGAATGGGTAAGGTTTGTTGGAGCTCATAGCCTTTTCAAATTTCTTCAATTTACCATTATTTCCGCCCTTAAATCGCAAAGGCTTCTTCTTGTGCAGGTCCTAAACTCTTTTATTTTTCTGCTGCATTGTTCTTTTGCTCTTACTACCCGGCTTGTAATTCTTTTGTGGAGCAAAAATTCAAAGCAAAAAGGAGGAGAAAATAATCAGCAGGTCACCCCATTTTCATTTTTTTAAAATGTTTTGGGTTTGATTTGGAGTGGGTTAAAACTTTGAATTGCAACTGATTGGTTTAATTATTTCGTGCATGAGTTTCTGGCTATAATATCTATTCGATTAGTTGTTGGACAAACTATTTTGTAGTATTTTGAAAACAAGTGTTGATTCTTGGCTTCAAAGGTGAGAATTGCCCCCCTAAAATTTGTAGTAACGCACTCTTCATGTCTGCCATACTTGATTGGGGTTTTGGTGCGTTAATGTGTAATTATCACTTTCCGGCATCTCTGTTTCCATATAGAGAATTATTTGACTGATCTTGACAGTAGGCATTGGTCACCATTTTTGTGCTCTCATCCATGTGTTGTCTTTGATACTTGCCATTCTTTCTCCTTAACATTTGTGCAAGTGTTGTTTTTGATACTTGCCATTCTTTCTTTCCTTTTTGTCTTGTAGCATTTGACAATTTCATTTCAAAGCCTTTGGTCAAAATTTTGACCCAAAAATGATCGCCACACTTAAGTCCTTCGAATGACACCTTCCTCATTTCTTTTACTTGTCTTTATCAAAAGTTGAATTAGGGGACTTCCTTTTGTGGAATTTAGACCAAACATGAGTCGGTCAAGGGAATAAAGTTGCATTTGGCTTCTTTTCCTTTGTCTATTTGTCTACAAATGCATCCATTTATTTCATTGGACCTCAAAGAATGACTTTACATATAAGACTTGGCTTCCTATGTCTGCTCCTTAGCTTGATTTTTCTAACAGATGGCAATTAGAACTAACCTTACCCCAACATAACAACAATGTGAATGACATTCATGTTATCTAGAAGTCTTTTTCTTCTTCCTCCTTTTCTGGAATAATCTTTTAAAGTATAGAACATTTAGGAAAATGTCATCTACTTGGGGTATGTTGTTCTGCTTTTGCCAACAAGCTTCTGCATAGTTGGTGATCAAATGAATAAAAGGTTGCCATCCATATTTGGAGTTGAACAAAACTTGCTCTTTTTTTTTTTACCCAAATCCATTGCTTGTTGTGACACTGATTGCTGCTTTCTTTCTTGATATGGACATCAACCATGGACCTCTTTAGATTTGATCAAGGAAGAAAATATCGGTAATATCGGAAATATCGGTAGTCCGAAAACACGGAAATATCGATGGAAATATCGGGATAATATCGATATCGATAAAAATTACATGGAAACCACGGAAATTGTAAGAAAAACTTGGAAATTTTTATTGAAACTTTGCAGGATGTTTATTTAGTCAATTATCTATTAGTTTATTACAAAAAATTGGAAGGAAATGCATTGCATGATGGATTTAACATTATCAAGTTGATTATATAGCGAGCTGACAAACATTGTGAGTGTAGAAAATATGTAGAAATTAATGAAAGAAGTCTAAACACACCATAATCATTTATATATAATGAATTAGTACAATATTTTACACTTTATACATTGTATGGTAAGATACATGAGTGACTTAGTACCACATAGAGTTCCTATGAGGTTCAAAATTTTCACTATTTTCATCATCTCTATGTGTAGAGTGAGTGTATTTTGAAGAGTAGTTAGCAACCATGACAATGGTTTTCAAGAACCAAAACCCAAAAGTCAATAGGAAACCGAATACTTCGGTATTTTTCGGGATTACCAAACAAATGGGATTTGGAAACCAATCCCATATCGAAAATTTCGGTATTTTTCGAGATGGGATTCCCGAACTTCAGGATGGTTTTGGTTTGGGATTTTTCGGTTTGGGTTTGAGACTTTTTCGGTTTGGTTTGGGATTTTCCGGAATTTTTTCCAGCCCTACCATGTAAGTGACCAAATAAAAAATAGAAAAATTAAAAACCACATGCCATTGGCTAAGTAATTAATTGACACAATTTAAAATATAATACCACGAAAAATTTGGAAAATGTGCAAATTTGTTTCTTGTAAAAAGAATTCAAAACAAAAGAATATATATAAATATTGTAGCATATTATCACAACAACATAAGTGGTATAGTGGTTAAGGCGTTAAGGAGTTAAGTGGGAGGGGTTCGAACCCCTCTATGCTCAAAATTGAGACTTTTCAAAATTTTCAGGAATTTTTGGACTAATATCGCGATATTATCGATAATATCGCGATATTATCGATAATATCTCGATATTTTGACGAAAACTCATTGGATACTCATTAAAATATCGGTAACTCAAAAAAACGAAAATATCGCCGATATTTTGGATATTTTCTTCCATGGATTTGATCGGAATTTCATGGGATTATTTCTGCCACTGTCAGTGGGGAGTTGGTGGGTTGTTCAGAGTCTACATCTCCATTTGTTTGGTGAAGGAGAATGTCAAGCAAGGAGACAAAAGCCAAAAAAAGGCTAAAAGAAATATTAGAGAAAAAGAACATCATTTGCCGTGGATCTTTTGTTTGTTGTTCCCCCCTTTTTTTACTTGTTTCTCTGCAGTGGTCTCTACTGCAATGTTTTTTTTTTTGTTCTTTCTGCAACATAATATCAAACAAGAGAAAAAGAATAATTTTAATAGAACTTGTTTCATACCTGGTGATGAATGTTCTTCTTTGGATCTTGATTCGAAAGCACAAATGGTTGAACTCCTTGTTTTCTTTTTTGGCAGCACTTCGTTACTTTTGGTATTTTCTCTCAATGTCTCTCTTATTTTCTGCAGAGTATCCCCTCTCTTTTTCTGTCTTCTTCTTGCTGCAGCTGATGCCTATTTATAGGCATCCTGGGAAGACTCTAGAGTTTTTTACGTGTAGGAGATGGAGGTCATGTTTTCTGCCACTTTCTTTTAACCTCTTTCACCTTCTTTTGTTGTAGAAAAGTGGGGAGCCCCCCCTCTTTTGCATGTTTCCCCCTTTTGCATGAATGGATTCACATCCTGTTTACTTTTATCATGATGTATTTTTTTTAAATTTATTTATGGATGTTTGACTTGTATGTAAAGCCCATCATCATCTTTTGGGTTGAATTATAGTTTTGTTTTGCCTTGTAGTTTGACCCAATTTGTATGGACTCTATTTTTTTTATGTTGTATATTTTTGTTGTTCAACAGGAGGGTTGGTGGTATTGATCGTTTGTTGATGCATGAGTGTGTGTGTGTGTGTGTTCTTCGGCCAAGAGAGGGAGAGAAGTGAGTGAAGAAAAGAATAAGAGAAGAAGAAAAAAGAAAAAGAAAAAAGAAAATTAAGAGAGGGAGAGGGTCACGGGACAAAAAGGAACACCCTAGAAAAAATGGGGGTAACTTGCCACGTGTCAGCCAAGGGAAGGCCTAAAGTGGAGAAATATCTCCAATTATGAAATTACCAAAATGCCCTTGACGTTCAAAAATACGTAGACTTAGTTTTAGCTTCGACATCCAATCCGTTCACGCCTACGCGTTCGTATCGACGATTTCTATGGGAATAAAATAAAATAAAATTTCCTACATGTCAACGGAAGTCAACGTTTTCAATGTTAGGGGTATTTTTGTAATTTTAACTAATTAAAACGGGTCGTTGCATCACGCACGAGGCTGAATGAAGGGGCAAATATGGAAAACCAAATGCAAAGAATTGTAGCAATGGTCCCTTAACTTTAACCCAATTGAAGAAATGATTCCTTAACTTTAACACAATTTGAGCAATGGTCCCCAACTTTAAACCAATTATTGCAATGGTTCTTCCGACATGATTCATTTGACGGAATTCTACGAAGTTGATGAAAATGACCATAATTGCATGTTTTTGTGAGTTAAGGGACATTGGTCATGAATTTTTAGTTAATGAACCATTACTTCAATTTGGTTAAAGTTTAGAGACCATTGCTACAATTTTATCTATTATTTAAGAGGTATTTGTTGATTTGCCTCCCGAACTTGTATTCAGCTACCAATTCCTCTCCTAAACTTTCATTTTAGCCAATTACCCCCTTGAACTTGAATTTTAGCCAATTACCCCCTTGAACTTTTATAAATAGCCATTTTCGCCCATGGTGTTAGATTTTAAAAATTTTCATATAATTTTCCATCCATTATTTAATGTCCAAAAGTTCCTCCACCACATTTATACATCGAAGTTCCAATGTAGCAGAATTAGCATTGAATTAATGAAATGAAAGCATTTTTCTGTATATTAAAATCTAAAGGGTATTAAGGGCAAAAAATAATACAAGTTAATGAAGGGTGTTCTTGTATTTTACCATGCTTCTTCAAGGATACTTAGGCTCTTTTGCCATTTTACATAAGTATTCTTGGAGTAGTAGGTCTGGCCCTGAACTTACGTGCTTATGACTTCATTTCTCAAGAAACTCGTGTAGTGGAAGATCCTAAATTTGAGACTTTCTCCCAAAATATTCTCTTAGCGAAGGTGGTGGCAAACATTCTCAAATCTCACTTTTTTTTAGAATTTATGACAATTTACTCAAAATTTTATATAAAATCTCTAGAAATCAATTATACTTCATCAAAATTCATAAATTTATTAAAAACTAAAATTTATGAATTTATAAATTAGTTAAATTCCTATTTTTTGTTTTATTATTTAAAATAAATAAAAATATGCAAGGTTAAAGTTAAAATGAAGTCTGGGAAAAAGAGGCACCAAAGTTGGATTTTATATTTGGCCAAATCGGATAAATGATCCTTGCGGTCATAAGGTATTCGGAAGATAGCCCATGTGCTAAAAAAACTCGGATATAAACCCCTGTGGTGTACTCTGTTAGCAAATTTAGTCCAAAAGTGATTTTTCCGTTAACTATCTGTTAATACATGAGTAAAATTGTACTTTGACGTGTGCATCTTCTTCTTCCTCGTCTTTATACTGTCCAATGTATAAGAACAAGGTCTGTAATTTGTACTTTCACAACACCCGCAAAACGCTTGATCCTCCAGAAATCCAAGACCTGACTTTGTCTATTAGATCTAGTGGTGAACGATTAGGTATTCCCATAGAATGGCAATAACCCAACAAAGAACAAGGAAGCCGCAGCTCTTTATCCTCCTCCTCCTCATCCTCAAAGCTAAATTCTTTTTGTTCTTCTAAATTTCAGTATAATCAACAAATAAAAATAAAATCCCCCACAATAAAAATGGTGGGTGAATTGAAATAAAAGGTATTTATTTTCTTTCTTTTTATATGATTTTGGTTTCCCTTTTCTCTTGTTTCCTCTTTTTTGAAAAAATTTGTAACAAAAACAGAAGGCAAATCCTCCTCCTCTTCTTCCTCCAAGAATCACACAAAACAGTATCACAAGAGGAAATCAGAAAGCTCAGGATGCACAAAATCTGACAATATTTACAGCCAAAATAATATCACCAACGAAAGTGCTTAAAAATTAAGCAATAGCAGCAGCAACAACAACTCGAAAAACCGATTCCAGAGTCTTCAAGAATGCATCCGGCGATCGATTGGAGCATATCCCGGCGATTCAATCGGAGTAGCTGCAAGTCCATGAGTCCAAGCAGATTGAAAAATCATGAGAAATCCAAGAGATATGGAAGCCAACAACAACATAGAACGAGATGAAGAGGACAATATGACAGCGTATGAGCAAAGCAAAAGCAGATGAAGAAGAACCATAAGTCTCTATGTAGAGAGAGAGAGAAAAGAGGAGAGAGAGATTGAAGAAATTAAATGTTGGGAAGACTGAGGATCAAAAGGAGGAAAAGGAGAAGTACGGAGAATGTTCATTTTCTGTCGGTTTCGACTCGTATCTTAAAAAACGCATTTGCCTATCTCTCACTTCTTCTTCTTCCTCCACTTCTTCTACTGCCACCACCGCCGCCGTCTTTTATTTTGCCGCTTTCAATTCATGTCAAAGTACAATTTTACACATGTATTAACAGATAGTTAACGAAAAAATCACTTTTGGACTAAATTTGTTAATGGAGTACACTACATGGGTTTAAATCCGAGTTTTTTCTAGCACACGGGTATCTTCCGAATACCTTATGACCACATAGATCATTTATCCGATTTGGCCTTTATTTTATATTTTTATTTTAGTAAATCCTGGATTTGATTTTGAATTAAGAAGGGCATTTTAGTCAAACAAACTTACAACGGGAAATTCCCGCCCCAGGACACAGCTTATAAGTCGTAGCCGCGTAGAACTCGTAACTTTCCTTCCAAATTTCACAATCTCTCTCTCGCGCGCGCCGTATTCGATCGCTGCTCGGAGCTCAAATCTTGCGACACTGTTCCTCCAGAGAAGAAGGAATCCCTAAATCGTAAACGATCTTCCCTCTTTTGGGTTCTTTTTTTTGTTTGATGCTTTCTTATATTTCTATTTAATCGCGTTTGATTTTTAGTTGTTATATTCTGTTTATCGCCTTAATTGCAATTTTAGGGTTCATTTGTTTGATTATTTCTTATATTTCTATTTACCCCGTTTGAATTCTGTTTATCGCCTTACTTGGAATTTTAGGGTTTTCTGTTTGATTGCTTAGAAGTGTAGGACCCTGTTTGTTGCATACAAGCTAAAGAAAAGCGAACCCCAATCTGGGTTTTGTTTTTCAAACTTGGTCAGCTAAGTTAGTTAGTGATATTTAAGTATTAAACCCATGGATTCGTACCCAAGAATCCCTCTCCAGAGGAATAATCCCGAAAACCTGGACAGATTTATTCCAAATCGTGCCGCTTTGGACTATGACTACGCTCATTTCATGGTCACCGGAGGAGAAAGAAAAAGCAAAGAGAACCCTTCTCCTTATCAAAAGATGCTGGAGGAATCGTTTCAAATGAATCGGCCTTGAATTCTGTCCTTCAAGGACAACCCGCCAACCCCAACTGAACCCATTCCAAGGAGATTGCTTTTGCCTCCTTTGCATAAGCCCAAATCCCTTCGACATATCCCTCAGGGTCCAGAGAGGATACTGGATGCTCCACGTATCGTAGATGATTTATCCTTGAATTTATTGGACTGGAGCAGCAAGAATATTCTTGCAGTTGCTATTGGAAACACAGTGTACCTGTGGAATGCTTCGAACTCATCCATTGCAGAACTTGTCACAATCGATGAGGAAGATGGTCCTGTTACAAGCGTTGGTTGGGCTTGTGATGGGTGGCAGATTGCCGTTGGCTTAAATAATTCCTTTATCCAGTTATGGGATTCAATCTCCCTTAAACGGGTAGGAATGTTTAGAGGTGGGCGCCAAGGAAGATTAGGTTCATTGGCCTGGAATAAGAACATTCTTACCACCGGGGGAATGGACGGTCGGATAACAAATAACGATCCAAGAGTGAGATACCACATTGTTGGGACCTTCAAGGGTCACCAGCAGGAAATCTCTGGATTGAAATGGCCAGATTCAGGCCAACATTTGGCCAGCGGAGGGAATTACAATCTTCTCTTTATATGGGATAGGTCGACAATCTCTTTAAATTCACCGCGCAAATGGCTTCACAGGCTTGAGGATCACATTGCAGCAATCAAGGCTCTTGCTTGGTGTCCATTTCAAGAAAATTTGCTAGCCTCTGGTGGAGGTGAAGGTGACCAGTGCATTGAGTTCTGGAATACACGCACGGGTCTCATGCTTGAACTGGTTGAAAACAGCTCGGAGGTGTGTGGTCTCCTGTAGTAGATTACTCTTTTTCCTTTTAGCCTCTCTATAGTCATTTCTGATTTATAATTTCATGTATGTGCCATTTTCTTGACCTGTATATGCAACATGATTGACTTCTGTTCTTGAGTTGGCATTGTCTAAATTCTAGAATGCGATCCAGTTTCATTTGGTTTATGAAAGAGCCTTATTTTTATGCATATCATGTGCTTTCCAGTTTTTAATTTGTCGGATAATTGATTTTGCGTGTTGATTGCCATGATGCATGTTTATACATCTATCGCACTGGAAGCATCTTATAACCCGATTATAATGTAGAATATGCCAGATATCCAGTCGGCATGGTTACATCATCGAAAAAACGATGCCTCAGGCCAACGATACTGGAGTGTAAGAACAACTTTGACCAATTTATTGAGGTACATTCAAGTTTTCACTTTCATTATAATAATTAACTTGTAATATTGCATGGTTATTTTTCAATTTTGAGTAACTCCTTTCTTTTTTGTCTTCTTTCGGATTGCTATTCTCTTCCATTTAAGAACCATGAACTTAATTTGATTATGCATGTTGCTTCTAATGATTCTTTACATTAACTGCATCCTTTTTCAATTAGTTAATTAGGGCGAAAGGGATGTAGCTCAAAATGGTAGAGCCCTCAGCTTGTAATTTTCTTTACAAGATGAGAAGATCAAGGTTCGAATCCTTGCGTCCCGCTACTTTGCTATATTGGAAAAAGTAAGGCACCCTTTCAGTATATTGACAGATTTTGATTACGACTGTCATGGTTGTTACGATGATTACTGTGGTTGTCATGACGACACTCTGTTGAAATTGGGTCAACACAATGATTGGTTGATCGAGTAATTTTGTATTTGAGATTGAAGCATTAAAACTCCTGAATAGACGTGTTAAGGTTGTCGATGTTAACTTGGCTCCATTCTTTTACCATCTAGAGAGAAAATTTGAAGTTTACTCTTAAGTAAAAGCACTTGAGAATATTAGTAGGCACTAGAAAAAGAATGATTTATAAATTTCATTAGAAATGTTGCGAAAAATACATTGAAGGAGAGATCAGCTGGGGAAAACGCCCTTTACAATAGTAGTACAGACCGAACGATCAACAATTTACGAGCTCAGGTACAAAATATTCATCCTGGGTGGAAATTTTACCCAGATGAGCAAGTGAATGCTAGATCCTGGAAAAACTTTCCTCTGTGCTCAAAATTTCTTAATTCATCAAAGCTTGCCCAACCTGGACTCAGTACAATAGTGTCCCCTGCAATAATAAGAAAATAACGAAATAAGCTTGATATCTCTGCGTCGCTAAAATTATAATTACGAAGATTACACACGTTAAAACTATGCTGGAACCTGCTAATACGCAGTTAAACACAAACTTTTCTATTGTTACAAGACAGGGGACGTCATGCAAAGAACAGACAGACAGGTTTTCTAGCAGTTTATAGCAGTGATGGCACATACCAGTTGACAGCAGCCTCAAGATTACGGCTCTGATGCAGGGAATGCTAAAATCGGTATCAGACAGCTTCTTCTGAATCAGCATTCCAGAAGACGCAAACTTGGAGACATTTATGAACTGATAGCATTAGTCAGTCAGAAAATAAGAATTAGTTGGTAAAAGAAATCTACAGACGCAGGTAAATTAAATTTCGTATTGGAAAAGCACCACGAAAGTCCAAGGCACAAGCACTGATATGCAAGTTTGCAACTAACCATATCGAGAGATGTTACAAAATGAAATTTTAAGAGTGACATGTTTATTTGAAGAAAAAACGAAGGAAGGTCACACACACGAGAAAGGTACATGGACTTTATTAAACTGACGTAAAATTCATTGGAATTCCTCACAATCAGGGATTTCTCACATAAACTTTAGATGACCATCCAAAAGAAGACTACATTCCAAACTCTTGATCTCAGGAAAGAAAGTGTGAAATATTAATAAAGCTGGAAGGGCAAAAGTACTTGTTGGGAATCTTCATTTGACTACGGCTAACCTCCACAACTGCAACCTGGAAAAAAAAACGTAAATGACATCAGTATATGTAAAAGCAATGACGCCGTTTAGCCAAATAATGGTTTGGTAGGCTCTATAGAATTATAGTCCAACTATCGATTAGAGATGAGTTTTTAACAAATCGTATTATTTTTTGGCTTTTGAAGCTCTTTCCGTTGGAGATATTTTAAGAGTCTTCTCTTTAGCATGATGGTAATTATGGCACAGATGCTAAGAAAATCATTTTTCATTATAATGGCGACATTTGTATTTTACCTCCAGAAAGTTGAAAGCCGTACCAAATTAGCAAGGAGTTAGCAGTAGAGCACCACTAGTAGTCTAGTAAATTTGGCAAGCAAGCAAGCAGGCATGGCTTGGGAATTGATGTATTGGCTCATCTGCTTCTGCGTCGACCTTGCCCTCTTCGCCTCCAGCCTTTACCAGGTACTTGTTTCTTCTTCACCTTCTTTCTTATAATCCGCAAATTCTAATCAATGCCACCACCTTTAAACCCCAGAACCGCTGCTTCTCTTTTTCCCCTAATTTTTATTTCTAGGGGCGTTTTGGGTTTGTTTTGTTAATGTGGAGCCAAGAGCTTTCTGAGATCGCTCATGTATTTGTATTTGTGCTGCATTTTCATGGGAAAGTGGAAGATTTTGTGGGTTTTTGAAATTTCACTCTTAATTTCCTGTGGATTGTGGGTTTTCAAGGGAGCATAGTAACAGTTTATATGAATAAATATGAGAGAAATCAGTTCAAATTTTATCGTAAATCCGAAAATTCGCCTTTGTTGTTTGTGGGTTACAGAATTTTCAAAACATAGTTGAATGTACTGGGCAGCATTAATGAAATTCATATTTTGTGCTCCTAGAGTGAAACGACTCTAATGTTTTTTCAACTGCTATGTATTTTGTAGTATGTGATGTTAACAGACTTGGAGGCTGACTATATCAACCCGTACGAACTATCAAATCGCATCAATCAATTGGTTGTCCCTGAGTTCATATTGCACATTGTGTTCTGTGCATTTTTCCTCTTGGCTCGGCGTTGGTTCATGTTCCTCGTTACAGTCCCTCTTACTAGCTATATTGTCATGTTGTGAGTATTACTCGTCATTTGAATATGCAATGGGTTGCTAAAATTATGCGATGCTATTATCTCAACAAAATGCTTGTGTTACAATTTGTGTTTTAACTTGTATGAATGCATGTCGAAATCATAATAGACTCGTTTACCTTTTAAAACAGGAATGGGGTTCTTCCATTTTAAAACTGCCAAATAGCTTCACTAGACTTGATACCTGCCCGTCGCATTATTATGCAATTGAGAATGCAGTTGAACCGCTTCACTTTTTCTTTTGGCTTATACTACCTATGAAATGTCTGTCCATATGCATATCTTGATGCATGGTGTTTGTGTTTGTGGGGAGGGGGCAGAGCTTGCATTCCAACTTCATAACCACCATTTACCTATGATTCAGGTTTGTAAAACAGCGGCATCTTATTGATGTTACTGAAGTGTTCAGGGTTCTTAATACTGAGAAGAAGTGCAGGCTTGTCAAACTTGGCTTCTACTTTTGCCTTCTCGCTGTAATCATCATCAGGTTTGTTCTTTACAGTATACATATACTATCTTTTCCGGGGAAAAGTTTTTTGCTTTATGATTTAGTTCATTATCTCTAATTAAGTGTTTCATTGCTGTTTGGGTATAGAATTGCCATCTCTGGAATATTTATTCCGAGGGCCGGATCTGAAGAGTTAGACATTCGTGCCTCGTTTCTAGAATTCTAGAACTGACACTTTGTAATCTACTTTCAAATTCAATGTATATACCTTTCACTGCTTTGAGTTCGTTTAGCATCTGATGACATGAAGGATAAATGGATTCCTTTGTTGTATTACATGATATTGATGGGCATATCAGGATTAAGGATTAACAGATTCCTCATTAGTTTGCAAAGTTTTCTCAATGGAATTCTTTTATATTTTTCTTTTATCATAATATCGATTACTTTAAGAAGTTGCTGTATGTATAAGGGGTGATATGTTTATTTTCCGATGATCCCACTGTAATTGTTTCTGATTTCATTTTCTTTTATTTGAATGCATTGACTCTATCTATCACTTAATTCTCTCTCTCAAACAAAGTAGGGATTAAGTTTGTGAAATATTAGTAAATTTGTCTAATACAGCATGCAGGATTCTTTATCATCGATCAAATTATAAATAACCACCTGTTTGCAATAGGGTACCCAGTTCCCTGAAGAGCCTGGATAAGATCTATTAAAATCCTAATTTACATTCGAAAAAGGAGAATCTCTGCTTATTAATAAAAATTGTGGATGAATTTGTCGTGCAAGTTCACTGATAACTTGATGATCGATTGGGGCATCACCCTACAGCTCTTTGCTGAAAAGCACTGGAGTTTTCATTGTCCACTCATAACTGCCATCCCAAAATTTGTTTCCCTTGAGGAATTGTTTACCCCTTAAAAAATGTGCTACTGTTTTATATGAGCCATAAGCACCAAAATGTACTCAAAGTCAGCGTCTTATAATTGATTTCATTAAGCCTTGTACCTTTTTCTTTCATCATCAGTTTATCTGGAGGCAGTTTTGATCGTCGCTAGTTGCTTATTTTGCCTCCTTCAGTAACTTATCAAATGCCGATAATAAATCCTAATTTGCAGGCTTACCTTAGCTGCTTTCAACTCTTTGACTAGTGAAGAACATGCTGTGATATTTTGATTACTCACTGCTTGACAGTATGATAGCAGATAGCCGCTCATTGTAAGTTTGTTTTCTATCTGTACTACTGAAGGATGAATCATAGCTCAGGGGATATAGAAATTTAGAGGTTCAATGGGTAGAATGAATGATTCAGTGGACAACCGTACCCTTTTGTTGTTTTGATATCTGAAGTATTCCCGTTGACTGATAAGCATGGGGAGTCCGTGTAGATTGTACCTTTGTATTCGGAGGATTAACGGTGTAGTTGTTAGTTTGTCTTGGAAGTGAGTTAATCGTGTCCGTGGTATGTCATCTTATGTTTTTAAGGTCCTGTTATGATGTTAGCTTCTCTCGAAAGGCAGCAAGAATATCTCTGTTGTTCACTGTATGCAGAATGCTTGATTCTAGGGTCTAGTCACAGAAGAATAATCTTTAATTGTCGGTCTGTCTGTGTAAAACCTTACATCGCACATAACAAATTTCGTAAGTGAAAAAAGTGACAGCTGAACCTGCCTTCCGACACTCATAGTTCATAGTTTACCTTAGTCGTGCCAATTCATTCACCACTGCTATCCTTGCCGCCTTATGACTGAATGTTTCAACTTTCATTTCTGGGTCCGTTTCCAGCAAAATGTTGAAATTTGTATCCATTGCAAATGCATTCTTTTCTTCTTTTGTGCATAACCTCTCCACAACTCTTGGCCCTGTTATACGAGACCAATCACTGGTTGGTGGTGGTATTAAACCATATGTTTATCTATGCCATTACTTTATATAACCGGTTGCACTTAAGATTTTCTCTTGTAATTAAGAGAAAACTGGGTGCATGTAATTCCCGGTTGTGGGCAGAAAATATAGCCCCAAAGACTTATACGTGCGTTTGGGCTTGGTGGGGGACATGAATGGGGTTCATGTAGGCCTTAGTTTTTGTATATATGTTAGGGCTTTCTGATATGGCTTGATATTTCCAACAAGTTAGGGTTAGGGTTTAGGGTTTAGGGTTTAGGGTTTACAGTAGAGTCCGGGTGAGCCTAAATTGACGGATTTATGTGGGAGAGTGATATCTGCACTCCTTTTTCACGTCTTGCACTCCCATTTTTTTGTCTTTAGCCGTTAGATTGAATAAACAAAAGGCGAAGAGGGCATAGTTGAGGGCGAAGTGCTAGAAATCAAAAGGGAGTGCGGAAATCATTTTCCCTTGTAGCACTGAGGTCTGAAATCGACAAATGGCATCAAAATGGGCCCCATATTTTCTTCCATCCCCCAGGTGTCCAAGCCTCATGAGGTTGCCAGACCAGACATACTGTAGGCAGCTTCACAACAGCTTGCCTTTCTTCGTACAGTCAGTAGAACGCTAATAATTTTGATTGGGCCCACCTCAAACATCATCAGCAAAGTGGGCCCACATTGTCAGTGGGTCCTATCCCTGATGGGAAAGTTTTAACCGCAGATTTAGATGACCCTACTCCCCCAGCGGTCCGTGACTTGTAGCATGTTGGGTCCCTTTCGGGCCCTGGGGCTCGACTAGTGTTGTTTTCCTGTTTTTGGACTGGGCCACCATCATTAAGGCCTATTTTTGTGCTACGGAAAGTGGGCCTTCATATGGATGGTCACTGTCAAGTGGGCCTATCAGTTGGACAATATCTGACCGTCCGATGCACCAGCCCCTCTCTGTTCATGATGATTTTTACGCAAAGGACCTGTTTGGGCAACTGAAAGAAAAGTCTGTGGAGACTGTCTTCTGTTGTCTTTTGTTGTTTAGGAAAGTAATTTTAACAGGTTGTTTTACCTGCATCTTCTTCTTTCATGTTAAGGCATGGGCTTCCCTCTCTTCTGACATAAAATGAACTCACTCTTAGATTCACAAGATGCTCTCGAAGATTTGTTTCGTTCGTTGGTTTTTCTTGATCCCACAATTTCAAGGTAAATGAATGACAAATAGTTTTAGAGTTTTGTCAGACATGGGAAGAACTTCTGCTCGTAAGCATTTTGGCTAAAAGCAGTTTCATTAGAAGCGTGTCGAAGTTGAAAGTGCTTTGTGAAGAAGCACATTCTCCACATAGCATTAGAATGGGGTTTTATTATGTTAAACGCTCTCAAAAGCGCTCTCGGAGTTGCTATTATAGAGTGTAGTAGTAGTAGTAGTAGTAGTTGCATGAAACAACCTCCTATCCACAGCATCTAGGGTTACATTATCCAAACATTAAGACTCATATCCTGGCTGTTGCTTTGCTATCACTTTCGGTATGGCCCTTTTGATTGTTATGCAGCACTTGCATTGTACCTCTCACTGTTCTCCTCTTTGAAAATTTCTTTAAATCTTGCATTTATGTTAAATTCCTAATTGTAAAATTAGTATTACCGCAATTAGCAACAAGAAATGATAACCACACACTATTTTTCCTTCCGCATACCGATGTTAATTTTTGTTCATTGTTTATGGTTGATTTAATCAATTTATTCGATCTGGCTGCCATAGACTAAGAGGAGTGTGTACGAGGAGAAAAGTTGTGTGGTTATCGTTTCCCTTCCTAAAATTCACAGTTATGATTCACCTTGTTTTGTGGTTTGCTTGTGATGGAGACATTTTTACAAATGCTCCTAGCTAGACAAAGCCTTTTGGATTGGTTTCTGAGTTATTTCTTTCAACTACTTGGTGGAAAATGAGCTCTCAGTTGGCCCTCAACTTGTGGTGGCCCCACTTGAATTAGACACTTTACGTTTCTGTGGCGGACTGGGGCGACCCTCGATGTTTTGCAACTGGATGGTAGGTTTAGGCTAGTTTTATGATGATTAACATATTATGTTGTTAGATTATTTATTTAAATCACTAACAAGTGGGTTTTCATGTGCTTACCGTTTGATTATTTAATGATCTTGACTAAAGCACATTGTGTCACGTAATAGCATTGTTCCTTGACTAAAGCACATTGTGTCACGTAATAACAAGTGGGTTTTCAACTTGTTACTGCGAGTCATAGTCTTTTCCGTTAGCTACCCAACCCGCCATCCACAACTAGCACAAAGCCTTAGTTTGTCCCTTGGAAATGTGCATGAGGGTGGTTTCTTCCGGATTTGGATCCCATCTGGATCTAAATTATGGGATCCTTACATCTTAGCTATTTATTGTGTATCGTGCGGTAAAAAATTATTTGATTTTTTTTATTTAAAATTAAACACAAATAGTACTTAACGAAAACTGATCGCACGATGTATAATGAACGACTAGGATGTGGAGATTCCTAAAATTTTCACAAAGTGAATCCGGAGAAAATCCTCTTCTGTTTCTTCCTCTCAAGTCTAAGTCAAAAAAGGCATAATATACATAAATAATGAGGGAACTTTAGTGAAAAACTCACGGTACTGTTTATTTTAACGAAAAACCACATTTTTACATTAAAAAATCAATCATGATACTATTTATTTTACATTTTATTTAATCCTTATTGTTAAAACTCAAAATTTTCAAACTATTTTTATTAATTTTCCTAAATAAATATTGTTTGGAAAATGCGCATTCTATGGGCCATCTTCACATGGACTGCACGCAGACGAATGGTCACTGAGACTGAGGTGGACATTCCCATCTTTCATTTCATATGCAATGTGGCTGCTTTCAATACCTTTTGTGGTCCAAACCCTAAAATTCCTATGCGGTTTGGCAATTTGGTCAACTTCTACAAATTTGGATCCTCTCTGGATTTTAGTGTCTGGAACCTAAGAATTAAGAAATTCAAACCCTTGATTTGTGAAAGAGAAATCAGAATCATTGGTTTGTGTGAGGTGGGCCAGCAAAATAATTTAACTCGAACTTTAGGATTTAATTTGAGTGGTTCAAATTGCCGAATCATTGTGCTACGAACGATGAGATCTAGAGAGATTTTTTGTCCAACTTTTACACCATATTTGCAAATCAATGTCAACAATCTAATCTTTATTCCAAATAATCCCAATTGTCTCATATTTCTATTTTCTTTGTAAATAACTTTATTTCAAACTAGTATATGCCCACACACAAAGTGTGTGAATTTTTTTACTTTGGTTGTTAAAATTGAAGGACATAGGAAGAGAGTGAAAGAGAACGTGGGAGTGAGGAGAGAGGGAGAGAGGTTGTTTTTATTTTTTTTTAAATTAGAGATAATAAACTTACATATAGGTGAGGTTTAGAAAAAAAAACAGCAAACTTTTGTTTTGTAAAATTATGTTACTGTCCTTATTTTTTTGTTGTGATAGAAGACAAAAATGTCTTTTCACCCTCTTTTGGTTGACAAAGAATGTTTTATTAATGTAGATTTAGATAATACACAATTTACAAATGACGTCAACAAGTTCCGGTTATTTCTCTTTCGATCTCTCATCACAATTTCTTCAGACTTTCGAAGATTGTGGTTGAGTTAATTATACAGTAATTCTATTTTATTTAATGTAAAAGGGGTTGAGACTCCAATATAACCAAAAAAATAATAAGTACATACAATCCTTATTACATAAGGAAAACAATAAAGGACACAAATATAACTTTCCTAAAACATGACTCTAATAATTACACAATATTTACATTCCCTTTCTACATACTAACTCACACAATACTCCTCCTCAAGTTGGTGCATAGATATCACACATGCCCAACTTGATAAGTGAGTCATCAAAACCTCTACTACACACAGCATGAGTAAGAACATCCGCAAGTTGCTCTTCTAAATTCACAAATGGAATTGATACAATCTTCTTTTCGAGTTTCTCTTTAATGAAATGATGATCAACCTCCACATGCTTCGTCCTATCATGCTGCACTGGATTCTCAGTTATCTCTCTTGCTGTTTTGTTATCACAATACAAATTCATCGCCTCCTCCTATTTAAAACCAAGACCACAAAGCAACTTTCGTAGCCAAAGGATCTCACACACACCATGTGCCATACCCCTATACTCGGCCTCGGCAGAAGACCGTGACACCACCTTCTGTTTCTTGCTTCGCCAAGTAACTAAATTACCTCCAACAAATGTAAAATACCCTGACGTAGATCATCTGTTAGTCACATCACCTGCCCAATCAGTATTAGTAAATCCCTCAATCCTCATATGCCCATGATGCTTATACAAAATCACCTTTCCCAGGGCAGACTTTAAATATGCCAAAATTCTCATCACTGCTGTCATATGATCCACACTCGGTGAGTGCATAAATTGAATTATCACACTCACTACATAAGCAATATCCAGACGAGTGTGAGACAAATAAATTAGTTTCCCTACCAGTCTCTGATATCTACCTTTGTCAACTGGTTTCTGATTGGGATAAATTCCTAAATAATGCTTCTCTATAATAGGAGTATCCACATGTTTACGTCCAAGCATGCATGTCTCCTTTAATAAATCTAGAACATATTAAGATACCTCTAGATGAACGAGCTACTTCTTCTCCAAGGAAATATTTTAAATCTCCCAAATTCTTCATCTCAAATTCGGCAGCAAGGCTTTGTTCTAGTTTCACCATCTCTTTTGAATCATAACTTGTTATAATCATGTCAGCCACATAAATAATTAAGGCTGTCACCTTACCACTCCTCTGTTTTACAAACAACATATGGTCGGAGTGACTTTGGTAATATCCAATCCTCCTCATAACTTGAGTACATCTACCAAACCACGCACGCGGTGATTGCTTTATACATGTCTATTGACCTTCATCTACACCTAACCGGTTTTTTTCCTTTGGAAGTTCCATTACCTCCCATGTATCATTTTTATGTAGTGCCATCATTTCTTCATCCATTGCAGCAGCCCATTTAGGATCCTTCAAGGCCTCCTTAACTCGGGTTGGTACTTGGATTGCTTCCACATTATTCACCCATGCTTGACGGTCCAGTGCAAGATTTTTTCATGACACATAATTTGCTGTTGGATACCTCACTTTTCATTCAGGAGAAAACCTGTTAGGAGGAACACCATGATTTTGCCTTGGTGGCAACTTATTTGTACCCACAACATTATTGAGATTAGTTACATGAGCATTAGTGGTGTTTACCTCATGGATATTCAGATAAGACACATTGGGTGGCACTATCGAGCTCGAGAGAGAAGGGGTTATAGGTTCGGCAGCAGCTAATGGCTGGACTGTTCCAAATTCCTTAGCATCCTTGTCGATCTGCTATGCTTGTCTTGGCAGGAAGCGGCTAAAACTTTGTCACATACTAGGCAGTTTCTTGATGAGACCCATTAATCTCATTTTCAGTAGTTTCTTGCTGAGACCCTGATATCTCTGCCTAAACCAATTGTCTAATATATCCAACCATCCAGGATCACCTTGATCCCCACTAGCACTCTCCCTTTGGGGATCTGAAGGTGATGGGAACAAAGAAAAAAAAATACTCGAATTCGAAAAAGGTAACATCCATAGTCACATACATATGGCAAATGTCAGGGTGATAACACTTATACCCTTTCTGTTGGGATGCAAATCCAACAAAGACACACTGAAGAGCACACGGATCCAAATTGCTACGATGAATCTTGTGAATATGAACATACGCTACACACCCAAACACACAGGGAGTGAGGGTGTTGGTGGATACTACAGGAACATGTTCTATCAATACTTGAAAAGGTGTACAGAAGTCCACAACCCAAGATGGCATACAGTTAATCACATACATGGTATAGGTAACAACTTTAGGCCAAAACCGTTTAGGCATGGACGCAGCAATAAGCAAGGCACGATCAGTTTCCAAGATATGACGATTCTTTCTCTCAGCCGCCCTATTTTGTTGCGGAGTATGAGGGCAAGTAGTTTCATGGAGAATTCCTTGATCTTGAAGAAAACCAAACAATTTGGAACCAACATATTCACCTCCATTATCAAAGCGGAGAACCTTAATAACAAAGAAATATTGTGTTGTAACCATCTGAGAGAAAGACTAAAACAGCACACTAACATCACTTTTATTCTTCATCACATATATCCAAGTCATACAAGTGCAATCATCAATGAAAGTAACAAACCATTTAATTCCAGAAAGAGGATAGGAGAAGGACCCCAAACATCAGAGTGCACAAGATCAAACAGAAACAATCTTTTATTCATACTGGGAGGAAATGAAGCGCAATGACTCTTCGCGAGAATACATACTTCACAATGTAATTCTGATTCTTTTATTTCATGAAATAAACTAGGCAACATACGCCTTAAATAACCAAACGAAGCATGTCTTAATCGACGATGCAATAACCAAAATTCTTGTAAATTATTGGTACAGGATGCTCGAACTGCATTAGCTTTGCCAGGAATGACGTCATCCACATAATATAAACCCTCTCTCTTAGTGCCACACCCAATTATGTCATTGGTCTGAATATCCTGAAGTAAACAAAACAGTGGATACATGAGTACAACACAATCTAATTGCTCAGTAACTTGAGGAATAAATAACAAATTATGAGACAATGATGGAACAAGCAAGCAATGGTTGATGGATAGGGCCGGTGTGAGATTCACAGTGTTAGCCCCAAGAACAGGTGCAATGGTGTCATTTGTCGTTGCTATACACTTCTGAGGAGTTGTTGTTGTCGATGCAAATTTCCACCGTCTTCAGTCTTAATGAAAATGCAATTGCAAAACAATTAACACCTTTGATCAAGGACCTAAGCCTCACGCACCCACGAGGTTGGGGGGGGGGGAGGGTTAGGCCAATGGATCTCCAATGCCTGAGTCAGTTTCTCTGAAAGAGTAAAGTGTTTAGGGTTTTTTTAGGGTAGCAAAAGCTTCCGAAATTTGGAAGAATATGAGGTATTTATAGGGATGGGACTAGCCATAGTGATAGGGTTTTACCCTACACATGGCAGCATCATATTGGCCAATGTTTATGGATAAATATTCTCAAGGTATTAAATAGGAAATAATATCTTAAGATAATGGAGTAATTATCCCTAATTGATTTAAATTGGGATTACAAACTTGATTGGAGTCAATCTTCAATTGGAAATGTATTAAATATAGGATTTGGGTAATTAATCCTTATCCTTAATGCTTTGACTTTTCCTTGCTAAGGGCAGGTGAGTTGTGGGCAGTCGTATTCAGTTACTGAGACCTTCAAAGGTGTGAGCTAGGTGTGGGAGCATCTGAGAAGCCTACCCATTTAATGAGGGCAATCATGTCTTTCTTGAGCAAAAGTCCACGTGTCGCCTTTAGAATTTTTGGGATTAATTCAGGCTCCACAAATGCCCCCATACCTGCTGGGCTACACGTAGGAAAAGGTAGACCTGGCATTTTCAACCCGACCAGTTAACCTGACCCGACCCGACTTGTTAAAATTAGTATTTGGGTGAGTGATTGTCGAGTGGTTAACGAGTCAACCCGTTAAATAACAGGTCATTTTAAGTGAACTCACAAAACCCATTAACACCCGTTATTGAGAACTTTTGTAATTTCAATAGTCCTACCACTCTTCCTCTTCTACACCGACTTCCTAAGCCTATTTACTTTGATCCTCCTCCACCCCACAAGCCTCTTCACCACCACCATCCCCACCTCCAACACCAACACTAGCCTCTTCCAGTCGCCGACTTCCCCTCATAGGTATTTCACTCTGAATTCCTCTTCTCTTCCCATAATTTATTGCAATTGATTCCACATTTTCTTCGTATTATAATTTCCCTCTGTATTTCTTTGGTTTTATCAGATTTTAGAAACCAAGTGGTTTTGGGGCAATCGGCGTTGGCAGCACAGTCAAAATTAGCTTATGCACTTCTTGCTCTTACAAATATTTCTCTTGTTTCTTTTGTGATTTATTGAATTGGGTTTTTAATTTTATTTCGAGTTATGATGTGGGATGATAGAATATCAATTTGAACAATTATTCAATAGAAATTGAAGTGTTATTAGGGTCCTGGGATTTATCCGTTAAGTAGTAAAATGCTCTTGATTTTATCTATTAGCTCCTGATTAGTGTTCCGATAAAGATGTGGTTTTCTACTTGTTTTGCTTTGAACATGTTAGATTGGATCCTTGGGATTGGGCTATATTTACTTATCGAAAGAATTTGCATTTGGTAGAGGAATGCAGTAACAATGACGAAGATGTTGGAGGCTGCTTTTCCTCAAATCCATGTTGATCTTTCGAACTAACCTTCGCCCTTTCCAAAGCGTGTGGTTAGCAAGCTGGTTCCGGTTGCTCAAGTTACAATAAAGGAGAATGTTGAAGGAAAAAAAGATGGGTTCGGGTGAAAAGGGTTGGGTTCAGGTGACCCGTTAGCTTAATGGGTTGGGTTTGGGTGACTCGTTAAATTAACGAGTCGGGTTGAACCCGACCCAAACCCAGTAAACCTGACCCATTTACAGGTCTAGGAAAATGGCAGTTAGTGTAGAAATCCCAAGCTGTGTAGACTTGTAGAGTTGTTTCCCAATTTGAACTTGATCTCCTTTTTTTAATTTGGATATAGACTTCTTCTAGGAAAAGGAAACCAATTGCCCCCAATGCCTATTTAATTCTGCCTTAAGCAGGGGATTAAATAAATTTGGAGAACAATCTTCATTCCAACAAGGAAGAGAGAAGCCAGAGGAAATTTTTCTTCCCCCTCCCTTAGCTTTCTTCTTCTATTTCCCTTGCAAAGAGTTGTCTCTCGTTGTTGTTCTTAGTCACCATGTCGCACCAAGATAAGAAAAATTGGAATTTTCTTCTTCTTGAATTTTTTGGGAGTCTTGGGACTTGAAAAATTGGCTCGGCGGGGGCCGATGTCATGTGAAACACGTGGTAGGGGTGCCATGATGCAACTGGTGTGCATGGTGGTGTAGTTTGGGAATAGGCTAGAGTGGGCCAGGTGATTGACTCAGCTTAGCTCGGGCCGAGGTGGTTGAGACCGAGGAGACTGGCTTGGGCAGAGCCTTTGGGGCTGCTGGGCACTGGCCCGTGCAAGCATGAGGTGAGAAAGTGGGAGAGACCGACACGGGCCAGCTCTCGGGTCTTGGTGGCTTGGGCCAAGAAACCTAGGCTTCGCTGGAGCGTAAAGGAGAGGGAGAGAGGCGTGGGGTGCTCACCCCTACTTGCTGACAGATTAGGCCATGGGACTGCTTGGAGTGTTAAATGCGTGAAGGGAAAAGAGGGAGGCATGGGCCTTCTCCCCTGTTGGTCTCGGCAGTGCGAGCTGCATGTTGAATGAGAAAGAGTTGGGTCGTAAGGCCTGGTGCTGGGCTCTACGGACCTTTGTTTTTTTTTTTTTTTTTAAGCTACCTTTTAAATATTTTCCTTTGTAATTTTTGTAGAGATTTTGAGATGTCTTCATCCAATCACAAAAGTGACGAGTATCATCCACCTTTGTATCATCAAGGTGATTTTTCTGACAAGGTGGGTTACTTTAAGGCTGCGCATGTCAAGATCAATTCCGACAAACTGTTTCGGTTTCTTGAGGAGTACAAACATGTCATTTTGTCAGGTGTTCGCGTAAAGCGGGTGAAGGATGATGGCGGCCAAGAATTGTGCGGCGAGGGTGCCACTACCAGGAAGAGGGCTATCAAATTCCATTCGTATTACTTTGTGTTGGGATTTACTTTTCCCATGCTGCATCTTTTCCAGAAGGTGATCTACTTCATGAAATGCGAGCCTGCTTAGCGTTCCCCGAATGTAATTAGTGCGATGGTTGGGTTCTTCAACTTTAGTAGGTTCTTTGATCTTGGCTTGACCATAAATAAGTTTTGGTACTTCTTTGAAATCGGCCACAAGGAAGGTGTGGGGTAATTGAGATCTCTCCATGGGTTGCTCGATGCTCCCTGCAAAGGTTATCATAAGTGGGTGAAGGACACCGTGGAGGTAAGGGGAGATTGTGAGTTTGACTCATCTCCTGAACTATGCGTTTTGACTGTCTTTATTAGTGGTAAATGAACTACTTGAATTTTTGTTGATTGCTCCATGACTTCAGTTTACTGATCGTCTTTCTTACTTTGTGTAGATTCAGAGTTTGGCTCAACTTCAAGAACTTCGGTAGATATGAAGAAAGTGCACATCGCCTTGGGCATTCTTGCTGAGTACCGTTAATGGGGCTGGCTGCTCAGTCCTATTTGTTGGGAGAAATACGGGCTTCCTCCGAAGGAAGATATAAAGCGAATAAAGGATTAAGCGCTTGCTCGTCTGATCGCTGTTGTAGAGCTTGTTGCCAATGAAGGTGGAAAGAAAATATACTCCTCACTTGCTTGTAAGCCTTCGATCGAGAAGAAGCTGAGGAATTCTTCTGCTACTCGCGGGGGTTTGTCTGCTGCTGAGAAGCTTGTCATCGACCTTACTTCTCCTAAGGAAATGAAAAAATTCGTTGAGCCTGAGCCTGTGAAACCTGCTGCTTCGAAGGTAGCCATGACCATTGTTGAAAGGGTTGGCCAGCAGGAAGGTTCGATGGTGCCCCTAGTGTCTGGGTTTGTGTCGAAGCGTGTGTCGGGAACTAAGTCCGGTTCAGCTTCTGAGAGGTTCGTCGCTATGAAGAGCGAGAAGGTGGATTCCGTTACTAAGGTGGCGCCTAGACATGTTCTTCTTTCTGCTACGATTGAGTCGTCTATTGAGAAAGAGAAATCTGCTCGCACGGGCAGTTGTGAGAAATCCACCGAGTCTAAGGCTGGAGAGTTTCCTGAGGTTTATGCGCTGTTGAAGGCTGACATGCTTGAGGACTTTGATGCATGCGCCAAGTTCGTTGACAGTGTTGGGAAAGTTGTCATCCGCTCAGACTCTTTTAATAAGCATTATGCCTACTCGAAAAGGTCATCCCTGATTACCATAATACATAAGACTTTGATCCTGGTAGCTGAGTCTATGTTCGTTGATTAGGATGTTGTCAAGTGTGCTAAGGAGACCGAAGTGGTGTTGATGGCTCAGCTTCGCTCGGCTGCTGAAAAGATCGAGAAACTGGAATCTAAACTCGTCGTTTTGAATGGGTTTGATGTCTCTGCCTCTACTTCTATGCAACTGGAGACTGCTCATCATGCGATCACCTATTTGAAGGCTAAGTTTAGTGCGACTCAGGCGATGTTGGAAGCTACGGAGAAGGAAGTTAATTGTGTTTCTCCGGTGGTCAAGGACCTTAAGCGTGTCAATTTGGAGCTATGATCTGCTTGTTTTGCCAAGGACGAGGAGCTTGTCTTCATGCATGCTGAAGTGTCTCGTCTCTGGGATGTCGCCAGTAAGCTTAAGTCCAAGGAAGTGGATCTACAAGGTGCCCTGTCTACTAGTGAGAACTAAAAAATGAACTGGATAAGCTACAGGGTGCTCACACTAGGCTTGTTGAGGAGAATGTGCAGCTGAAAAATGAGAAAGTCGGTCACGAAGTGGCACATGCTTCTTGTCAGGGTAATTTCTACTAGCTTGGCTATGTAGACCATCTTCAGGGCATGCCGTCAGACTATGATTTTTTTAAGAAAGACTTCAAGACTTTCTTTATTTCTCCAGTTGATCTGGCTGATTTCTCGTTTAAGGCTGCCTTTGGTGGAGCAGCTGAGGTTCAAGTAGTCCAGTCAAGGGCGGCTGAGGATGAACTGATGGAAGCTTTAGTTGCTAAGAGCGACGCGACTGTTGAAGGTGTGGCAGTTGAGGGACCAATGGTTGCGCAGGCTGCCAATGAGTAGTCTTTTTGTTTAGACTTATGAACTTTCTTCTTTTTGTTTTTTTTTTCTGCTTTATTTGAACCTTGTTGGCCTTTGAGCTGGTTTATCAATTTGTTAGAAATTCAATAAACAGCAGTCGATCCCACGTCGTCACTTAGGTTTTAGTGTTGGCTTCGGGGCTTCGGGAGCTTTGCTTGCTTGAGGCGACTTGCAAAACTTTATCATAGGACAGACGGTTATGTTAGCTACTTTGATGGAGCAGTTGATCCCATGTCGCCATTTTAGGCTTTAGTCTTGGCCTTGATACTTAATAAGCGTTACTTGCAAGAGGAAAAATGTGCTAGACTTCTAACTTATAGAGCCGGCGGTTGAACTTGTTGCCTTCGTAAGAAACAGGTGAGTTGGCATAGCTACTGTAGTCGTGAATCTCGGCTTTAGTAGCTTTATGAGCTTCGGCCCTCCAGGGCGTGTTGCAAAGTTTTTAACTTATAGAACTGGCTGTTGGACACTTGTTTCTCGTAGAAAGCAGAGGAAATCCATATAGCTGCTATAGTCGTACTTCGACTTTTATGGCTTCTCGAGCTTTGGCCCTCTCAAGATATGTTGCGAAGTTTTTAACTTATAGAGCCGGCGGCCAGACATATGCTTCTCGTAGAGAGCAGAGGAAATCCGTGTAGCTACTATAGTCATACTTCAACTTTAGCTCCTACAAAACTTAAATTGTAGACCGTCAGCCAAAAACGCTGCTTTTAAATAAGTAGATAGGTCCGCGTAGTCATAGTAGGTGTAAGTCTTGGTTTACGGATTACTTCGGGTTGCCCGACGTCTTACTTACAGAATCAGACAATATTTACACAATTAGACAACCCGCGTGACCACTTTAGGTGTCATCATTGGCTCTCGAATATGTTTTAGGCGTAAGGTGTAGGCAGAATCACGACTTAGAAGCCATATCCTTTCGAGTTGTAACTTGATTTTGTAGGTCGTTAAACTAGTATTGCAACACTTTAAAACCAAGCTACGTTCATGAAAACTTACACGTCGAGGATAGATCATCTAGTCACGCGAACTCTTTCATGGGCAGGAATCCTGCACTTAGCATCTCTTCCGATTAGAGACTCGGGATCCCGCAAAATTAAATCTTTCAGTCAGCTAAGTTTATTTTAGGAAAATGACTATCTTGGCCAATTCTGGGAGTTGTTTGGCTCAAGTAGTTGCTGCATTCAGGGGAAACTGAGCAGTCGTACCACTCATCCATGTCTGGATACTTCGGATTAGTTTACCCTCTTCTAATTAGATAGCACACGTTATGTCTGCAAGGGTAGGGACGTCTTCTGCTTGTCACAGGGGTGGTCAGTTTGTTTATGCATTTGGCCCAAACTTGTGAATATTTCCTTCAATATTCATTGAAAATAAAGAAATTTATTAACTTTGCTAGTAGGCAGTAATGGCATAACAACTAACAATCTTTGGCATGCGAGGTCTTGTTCATTAAGCTACTTGAGTCTTCGAACTTTATTTGTCTTGAACGTCGTCTAAGGAATGGTAGGAGGTGACACGTAGTACTTTCTCAGGTTGTAAGCATTTCACTGCTTGTCGATTTCTTTGTCATTAATAGTGGTGATGGTATAGCTTCCCTTTCCGCCTACTGAGCTGATCTTGTACGGACCTTCCTAGATGGGAGCCATCTTTTTCGAGCCATCCCAGTGGGGCGGTGATGAAGGCTTTTCTGAGGACTAAGTCTCTTAGCTGGAATTGCCGGATCTTCACCTTCTTGCTGATAGGCCGTAATGCGGGTGATAACATTCTCGCGCTCTTCCTCTGCCAGGTCTAAGTTTGTGGCCATCTCCTTCTTGTTCTGCTCCAAATTCGGCAATACAATGTTGATGCTTGGCACTATGATGTTAGGATGAATGATTACCTTAAAGCCATACGTCAAGGAGAATGAAGTTTTGCTGATTGCTCATTTCTTGGTGGTGCGATACACTCATAGAACACCAGGGAACTCGTCTGGCCACTTGCTCTTCTTGTCTGAGAAGAACTTCGTAAGGCAGTCGAGAATGGTCTTGTTGGACACCTCGACCTGCCCATTACCCTGTGAATACCAGGGCATGGACATGTGCTGCTTGATGCCATATTTTTTGAAGAATTTCACGAAATCCTTACCTATGAACTGCGGACCATTATCGATGACGATGAAGTGCAAGATGTCGAAGCGGTAGATGATGTTCTTCCATATGAAGCGTTCTATGTCCATTTGGGTAGTTGTAGTTATGGGTTTAGCTTCGACCCATTTTGTGAAGTAGTCGGTTGCTACAATCATCATGTCTCTACCCCTAGTGGCAAGCGGCATTGGTTTTACCAGGTCCATCGCCTATTACATGAATGGCCAAGGGCTCGTCTACGGGTAAAGTTCGTTGGTAGGTAATGCGGGCACGAGCTTAAAGTGCTAGCAGCTGTCACACATTTATACATACTCATTGGCATTTTGATGCATGGTTGGCCAGTAGTAGCCAACGTTAAGAGCTTTTTGCTCCAGGAAGCGACCTCCAGAGTGGTTTCCACATACGTCTTCGTGGATTGAGCTAAGAGTCTTTAGGTTGTCGGGATGCGATAAGCAGTAGAGATGTGGTCTTGAGAATGATCTGCGAACAAACATGTTGTTCCATATGTAGTTGCGTGCTACCTTCATCTGGAGCTTCTTGAACTACAGTCTGTTTGCGGGAGCGTTCTGTTGACTATGTAGTCAATGATGGGATCCTACCAATTTGAAGTTGTGTTGATTTGCACTGCCTCAAATGCTGGTTCCTCATTTATACTTGGCTTCTCCAAGTACTTGATTGGGATGAAGCGCTTAAGCTAATGGTATAAGGCAGAGCCTAGGCCTGCTAATGCGTTTGCGTGGGTATTTTCTACTTGTGGAACCTAAGTGAACGTGTATGTCTGGAACATGGCCAGCTATTTTCATACCTTCTCAAGGTATCGGGCCATCATTGGATGCTTTGCTGCTTACTCCTCTGAGGTTTAGTTGGTGATCAACTAGGAATCAAAATAGATCGCGAGTTTTTTCACTGCTAGGTCTTTCGCCAATCAGAGATCTGCTAGTTGGGCTTCATACTCTGTTTTGTTGTTTGATGCCTTGAAGCAGTGATCACATGCTCGAGCATCAAATCGTCCTGGGTAGTGAGAATTAGGCCTGCCCTCGATCCTTGGTAGTTGGATGATATGTCGACGTGCAAGCACCGAAAATCTTATGCATGTGGGGCATGTGTAACTACGATGTGCTCGACTGCCTTTGGGACGTTTATGGGCTGAGTTACTGCACTCGTCAGAACATCCGTCAGTTTTAGCCTTTAACGTCGTGCATCTGGACTATGCAGAATATCGAGTAATGGCAATGATTATGTACGTCCGAAGGTATGGCTTAAGCTTCCAGGTTGCAACAACTAGGGCCAAAATCAAAGTTTTGATTTTCAAGTATCTGGTTTTCTCATTGAGTAGAGCCTTTGAATTGTGGAATACAGCTAGTTGGGCCCCCAACTCTTCTTGTATGAGGGTAGAGCTCATTGCTGCTTCAAATACCACCATGTAGATGCATAGATCCTCCGCTGCTTCCAGCTTGGATTGCATTGGTCAGTAGGTCGTGAGAGGAATCAACTAAATGCAACTGCTCGTCAGGTCAGACCTTGGATCTCATTTAGAATGGTGAATGACTTCATATCTAGGATCACTCAGATCTTCTTTGGATGTGTGTTTTGCATAATCTGACCGCTATTTAGGGTCAAGGGAGATGTGTTCAACTTCTTATTCAAGTTTTCATCCTAATTCATCTGTCAGGGCATTATCGACCTTGACGCCATCTTCTTGACCCGTTTGCTGTGATTGCTATTTGGTGGAGGTAGAATCGTCTTTCTGCACTTCAGCTACTACTGTTAGGGTGAAATACTTCTTGTTCAACTCTATGAGAACTTGTACAATGCATCATCGAGACATGGCCTGATCGCATTTAATCTCTCTGACTGCTTCTCCTGGGATGCAAAATCAAATCTTCTGATACTCGATCGAGGTCACAGCTTCAATCTTCACTAGCCAAGGTCGGCCCAATATCCTGTTATAGGGAGATGGGTCGCTGACGATCATAAAGCTCTGCGATGAGACAATTGGAGGGTTGGTTATGTTGAGTGTGATTGTGCCAATGACAGTTGAGGTGAATCCGTTGAATCTGGTCAAGACCTTTACTTTATGTCTAATCGTCTTTCAAGGCCCATCTTTTAGATGAATGACAGTTGTAAGATGTTGATTGAGGTGCCATTGTCCACCATAATTCTGTCAATGATGGTGTGGGCCAATTGAACAGAAATCACCAAGGCGTCGTCGTGAGGAAAGTCTATTCCCTCAACATCCTACTTGGTGAAGTCGACGATTGGTCCAGGTACAACATCTATGGCTTGAACCTGAAAGACCGATCTCACCTACTGGATCTTCCTCTTCTTGGAACTATTGCTAGCCCCTAGATGCTCGGATTCGATAAAGATTCCGTTGATTCAGATTATCTTGGCTGGGGTGTTCGGCATCGACGTCTGCTTCTTGCTTTGGCCGAGCAGTTAGTTTCTTGACATACTCATCACACTTGTCTTCCTTCATAAACTTCTCAACATACTTCATCTATATGGTGCAGTCATTGGTTGTGTGCCCCGAACCTCTGTAGAATGCGCAGAACTTTGTCTGGTCCAACTTAAAAGTGTCAGCCCTTATGGGTGGTGGAACTTGAACCACGACTTATCCTTAAGGTTGCAAAGGATCTGGTTGATTGGGACTAAGAACTTGGTGTACGTCTTGGGTGCCGTGCCTCCATTCGTTGGGGATCGGTTTCTGTGTCTGCTTCTTGGCTTGTTTTTGTCATTGAGCGTTTTGTTGCCTGCCTTCTTCTGAGTCGACTCTGTATCTTTGCGTTGCTGCTCAGGCGGCTTCTATGAGCGCTTGGCTTCATCCTAGAGGGATTGTTTTTCTGCCAAATCATACGAGTCTGCCAGGTTCAAGTTCTCGCCCATAATCAATTCTTCGAAAAGTGGATGATATGTTGGGATCCCCTTCCGGAAGGCTGAGCATGTAATGCTATCATCGCATCCGACAATCTTCACCTTCTCCACCTTGAACCTATTGACGTATGTACAGAACGACTCATTTGGGTCATTCTTCATGTTGAATAGGTGGTTAGACCTTTTCTTGATCGACTGGTATGACGAATATTCCTTAGTGAAACCCAAGAAAAGTTTGCTGAAGTTCCGGATTGAATGTGGCGGCAGGGTGTGGAACTAGTCTTATGCCTCACCTTGGAGCGTCGTGGAAAAGATCTTGCACATGAGAATGTCGTTGTTGGCATAGAGGGTCATGGTGCTTCAGTAGTGCATCAAGTGCCTATCCAGATCTTCATCTCATTTGAACCATTTGAACAAGGTGAAATGTGGCAAGCTAAACTTCCGCGGTGGCTCCATTTACTCGATCTCATCCGTAAATGGTGACCTGCTCAGGTTGGCTACGTCTTTATGGAGGGCATCGTTGGTGACATCAATGCGCTGGAATTCGTGCAATTACTCTGCTACGAACCTTTGTACTTCCTCATAGATTTACGCCTGGTGAGGCGGCGGAGCTTCCAAATGCCCCCCGGTGTTGACCTACGGGTCCATGTTGCTCTTTAGCATGTCCTTCTCATTTGTGCCTTGATCGCGGTGCACGTGGTTCATTTTATGCTGCTCGCCGTTGCACTAGGTGGGGATGCCATTGGAACTTGAGCTGGACTGCTTTCGTGCTCTTCTCTGTTCATCATGCGGCTGCCTACTCTGGTGCCTCGCAGAAGATTCTCCTTGTGGGCCTAGCATCGTGTGGATATTTCTCGTGGAATGTCCTCAGTACTCGTCAGAGTATGGACCCAACCTCGAATGCACATTGACTCGTGAGCTGAGTTGGGAATAAATGTTTCTCTGTGTACCTAGGCAGAAGAAAATGTTTCCCCAAAGGTCCAAACAAGAGTGCACATTACCCGAACACACGGTTCGTGGCGAGCTAAGCAACTCACTGGAATGAGTCACGTTTTTCCGCCATTGTCCTTCTTTGGGACATCTCGTCTGGGGTGTGCTGCATCTCAATGCACTCGAGGAGTTGGTTCACAAAGGTGGTCTGCTACGCGAGGGCGCTTGTCAAATTGGCGATCTGCTGGGGCAAGTGGTGCTCGCCATTTGGATTGGAAGAGTCTGGATAATGGGCGTTTCCATGTGTGGTGGAAGTGTAATGGATTGCAGGTACAAAACCTGAGCCTAGAGCAGGCATTCCTGCAGAAAAGTAGGGTGAAAATAATCCTGAATCGATCGCGGGACCGGTGGTCGGAATATGGATCACCGAAGATGGTTTTGGATTAGATTGGGCTGCAGGCCAAGTCATCGGAACAGGTCGCAGGGCGGGCAAACCAGGTTGGGAGGTTGGCACCTGCATGGTGGTGCATTAGGGTCGTGCGTGGGCTAGCTGACGTTGGGCCGCACCTTGCTTTTCGCGGGCTTAGGCTCAGTTAGCAGCCAAGTGGGCTCGAGTTGCCTTAGCAGTGAGCTGGGCCTGGGTTGCTACGATCTGAGCTGTTAGCTGAGCTTCAGTTGCCCCAGCTTGGGCTGCAGTGGTTTGGGCCTTTTAGGCTTAGCCTGCTTCTCTATAGACATATGCCTCATGCCCAGGGTTTTGGTGGTCTGTGCACTGCAAAGGCAGCAACGTGAGAACTTGGGTTGTGGCCTGGTGGCCTTGCCATAGCTGTTGGGTCACGGCGGTGGAGGTGATGCGGCTCCACGGCCGTGGGGCTCCTCTTGCCGTCGCGTTGAGCCTTCAGAATCTCCATTATAGGGCTATGTCCTCGTCTCTACTCTCCAGTCCAAATCCTTTTACGTATGGGGTTTCGTTCGTCATGGTTCTTGAATTACCTACCATTGTATCATTTCTCCAAAGATTGATCAAGAAACTTTTCTAAGAAAAATTAATTGAGACGACGTGTGAGAAATTCAACATAACAGAAAATTCAAGAAACCAAATGCAAGAGGCTTCTTCGAATATTTGAATTAGTTCTCAATGAAAGCATCAATTTGTCGATGCAAATTTCCACCATATTCAGTCTTGGCGAAAATGCACCTGCAAAACAATTAACACCTTTGATCAATGACCTAAACCTCATGCACCCATGAGGTGAGGGTTAGGTCAATGGATCTCCGATGACTAAGTTAGTTTCTCTGAGAGAGTAAAGTGTTTAGGGCTTTTTTTAGGGTAGCAAAAGCTTCTAAAATTTGGATGAATATGGGGTATTTATAGGGATAGGGCCGGCCATAATGTTTTTACCCTACACATGGCGGCATTCTATTGGCCAATATTTATGGATAAATATTCTCAAGATATAGGAGATAATATCTTGAGAAAATAAAGTAATTATCCCTAATTGATTTAAATTGGGATTACTTACTTGATTGGAGTCAATCTTCAATTGGGAATGTATTAAAGATAGGATTTGGGTAATTAATCTTTATCTTTAATGCTTTGACTTTTCCTTGCCAAGGGTAGGTGAGCTGTGGGCAGTTGTATTAAGCTGCTGAGACTTTCAGGGGTGTGAGCTAGGCGTGGGAGCATCTGAAAAGTATGCCCATTTAATGAGGGTAATCTTGTCTTTCTTGAGCAAAAGTCCACGTGTCGCCTCTAGAATTTTTTGGATTATTTTAGGCTCCACAGTTGTCATACAAGTAAACAAATTTTTATCAAAGGTCATTATGATATGTTGCACTAGAGTCTAGAATCCAACATATATGATGGTCCATGTTAGAGGCTAAAAGAACAAGCCCCATACTACCTGTATTGGATGGTGATTCACTAAGAGTGGTCTTAGTCAACAAACTTTGACTTGGATCTCCAGGGGGCACGACTTCATTGGTACTAGGTGCGGCATTGGCAATGGATGCACGACTTCCACTTGCTCTATTAACAGCTCTCTTCTTGGCATGTAATTTTTTCTTCAATTCTAGGAACCACTCAGGGACTTCATGCTTTTGGAAACAGGTATCCTCAGTATGACAGGTTTGACCACAGAAAGTATACTTCAAATCATCTTTATTCTCCCGAGTAAAAGGACGAGGAGTTGTCGATGAAGGGTGACACATATGGTCGGCCAACAGAGGATGGCCGAGACACCATGGTTATCGTCGATGTTAAGGCTCTTCCTTGGCTGCCGACACTACCTCCTCTCATCCTTGGATGCCGACACTACCTTCTCCTATCAGAATATCACTATATACTTTATCAAATACATCATCAAGTCCCACCAGGAAGGTATAAACGCAATCCAATTAAATCTCCTCTTGAAGTGTCTTCAAGGCAAGAGCACACTCCATCTTGATTGGTCTTCTTTGATCCAGTTCTTTCCATATTGCTTTGAGATCAGCATAGTACACATTAATAGGATGCCCTTCCTTACAGAGTCAAAACGACTTTACCTTCAATTCATAAATTTGAGAGATATCCGAGCCATCATAATATGTTCGTGCAACTTCTTCGTACACTTCTGTAGCAGTATAAAGATGGATGAAAAAACCATGATGGTAGGATCCATGGAATTAATCAACATCCCTTTCACAATTGCATTCCCAGTTTCCCAAGCATCATACTCGACACTCTCTTCCTTCGACTCTTTGATACTCCATGTCCCTTTCTTACCATGCCCAACGATATGCATCTCCAATACTTTGGACCAAAAAGGATAATTTGATCCATTGAGTTTCACAGTATTTGGTATGTTTGAAGCATCATTATGTATCACCATGGAGCTCACAATTGAATTGTCGGTGGTCGTACAAGACCCACCCTCCAACTTCAGTCGTAAATTATCTTCGACACCATGTAGTCAACTTTGAACCCATGTTTCTCTATGAAGGAAATGAAAATTTCATGGAAATAATCAACTCGAGGAAGAGTCATAGCTAAGTATCAAACTTATTATAAATATGTTCCGTCCTCATATCTGGATGTCATAATTAAGTATCAAACTTATCACAAATATATGATCCTCGCACCTGTAGATGTTAAACACACTACTATGTAAGATACTAACATTTCATAATCAAAACAATAATATATCCCACACACTATGTGTGTGTGAATAAAATAAAATAAAAAATAAAACAAAAAAGGATTTCGGAGATGGAAGGAAGTTATGTTTGATGACATGTAAGTGAAGAACATACTTGTTAGATTTGGAATATTAGATTAGAAATCATGTATGTTAAATGGTGAAATATTCAATGAATGTAGTGGTAGATACTAAGATGTGACAAATTGACAATATTGTTTCATGCAACTAGACATGACAAAGCCATGCAAATGTTGTGCATAAACTCATTCTCCCCCTTTTTATTTTTGTTCCAATTTGTCACCATCACCACAGGTACTGCACATACAATTTAACCTTTTTTTTTTTTTTGTGTTGAGTACGATGCTTTATTAAAAATCGAAAGAGAATACACAAGATAACACAAGACCGCTATTCTAAAAATCGGCCTAGGTGGGATAAGCAACCGCCTAGGTGGGTTAAGTGGTTGGTAGGTAGGTTAGGCTGTTGCTAGGCAATGGCTAGGAGGTTCCATTGTTTTTAATTTTTTTTTTTTTAGTTAAGTTACATGGTTTTCTGGGTACTCTACTAAAGAAGAACTCATATTACGAACTAGTGAATTTTCGAATTTCGTTTGGTTTTGGTTTTTTCTTATTTTTGCTGCATTAATTTGTGATGATGGTAATGCCATGATAGCTTAAGTTTCAAGTTTTAAATTTTAACTTTCTGAAATTCTCAATACAAGTATATTTTTAGAGAGTAAGTAGGCACTTATTTATACAGAATCTTTCAAAATATAAGAAGACAATATGCTAGGCATAGTACACTAATGATGTGGTTCTCAGTAAAAAACCTTCCCAAAGAACTTATTATTCTAGAGGGTGATCTTTGTATACCATTTTTTTTTTCACTTTTTGCACTTTTTTTAATTCTAATCATTGGTTCTTTGATTTGTTTGATCTAATAGGTAGTAAAAACTAGAGTCCTTGTGGAGAGAAATTATAGCTAGATGATAAATAAATGCGTGTATGCTACATAATGAAATTGTATACATAGATCCTAAATAAATGCCTACATGAGATACATCAATGCATGTTCCTTATTTAATAAGAAACATGAACCTAAGCTAAAACAATGAACAAGTATTTTTTTTTTTCTCTCTCAAAAATGGGACCAACTGTTGGCTTCGCTAGGTCAATCTATCCTTCCGAGGCTCGGGAAAACACAAAGGCATTTCACCCTCCTTTTGAGTACTATCGTATGATTCATCAGTGCTAAGAATTGAACCAAGACGCGACGTGTGAAATACGGGCCTAAAATTCGTCACCAACCGCTAAGCCACCCCGTGGTGGTTAATGAGCACATTCTTCAATCAGACCCTTTCTCTAACTCTTCTAAATCTTCTTCAGAATAATTTACGTCTTTTTTGTCCTACATCATTCTCCGACTTAATGAATATGATCCCACTATTAGTAAGTTCACCAAACACAAACCAAAGCACTTGTTCTTTGTAATTGGATTTATTTTATGGGTCGTGTCGTGACTCACCCACTAAACAAGCGGTGTTCACTTAAAAAAAAAAAAAAAAAGCACGGCCTAAAGGGTTATAAATAGACCGAATTAAAAAATAAAGTCATTTTCAATAACAAAATCGTTAGTCAAATTTGTTTATGAAATGATGTGCAATTAAGTTGAAAGCAAAACTACAAATACGAAGCTTTGTACTTTAAAAAAAAATAATAATCATCTTCAAACACAAAACATATCCAAACTTTGTTTTAACTATGAAATCCTAGAGTTTTATAAAAATTAGAAATATCCCGACCATTAGTAATCAATGATTAGCGAGTTGCTTAGGTTAACATTCAATGTAATTTGTGTCACATTTTGTTATATATAGACCTTTCTCAAGTCCGTTAAAAAAGGAGTTTGAACTATATCCCCTTCAAATTTCCTCTTCTTCAATCCTCTCCCTTTTCGCTTTGCTTTTTTTTTTCTTTCTCTCTCTATAAAAAAAAATCAGCACAAGATATTAATATAATTTAATCATGACCGTTCAAATATGAAAGGATGGGAAAAAAAAAATTTGGAGGGAACAGGGAAGAGAACTTACTCCTTTAAAAAAGTCCACATTAATATGGTAGGGTTGTTGAGGCTGGTATTTGACTGGTGCATGGTTGTTGAGGACACATAACTAGGGTTGACAGAAGCACATATTCATACTGACATTTTTCTGCTTTCTATGTTTTGTTGTTTCCTTTTTACACTTTCTCTAGGGCTTAATGATGCATGATCAAAACTTCGATTTATGGTGTTGCCCACAACTCAATATGTTCTTTGAAAATATTATGTTCTGTTTAATAATTATTTTCGTTTTTAATTTTTAATTTTGTGTTAGAGATAAAACAGCAATATAGAAAAAAATCAGGGATATTAAGGAATGGACGAAGAAGGGTGTAAGACAGGTAGATAAATATATAATAAAGAAAGATACACAAAATGCAAACTAAAAATTAAGTATGAAAAACTATTAAGTTGTTTTAATAAGAGATTTAAGATACAATGCTAACTCAAATCATGAGTTTTTTGATATACAAGTTTTTGTCACTTAATATGGTCGGGTATTCCTCTCGACTTATAATTTTGTAAGTGAGGGGTCTTAGATTTGATTCTCGTCAAAGCCGAATTCAAACCAATTAGTATGACTAGCCCATTTGTGAAGTTTAGACCATTCTTCACCCCTTAATGTAGATAATATCAAATGTATTAAAAAAAATTCACCGAGTTTAATGAGAAAAAAAAAACTAAATTTCAAGTATAGTATATGAAATAAATAATTTTTAACATAAGCTTAGTCTCAAATTGTTTTTTTCTTCTTTCAAAAAGAGAACATCTAGTAGCTTCGCCACGACACTACACCATTTTGGAGTCCGGGAAAATTCACAGAGGTATTTCAGCCTCCTCCTGAAGACCATCCATGCAATTCATCAGAGTTAGGAATCGAATTCAGAATGTGCCGTGCGAAATACGGGCTTGAAATTTATCTTCAACCATTGGGTCATCCCATGGTGGTTGTTTAGTCTCAAATTGTTAAAATGAACAATTTTTTTGTTTCTTGTGACAAATAATACTTCCCTCTTAGTCTTAACAAACTCCTTAAAATTCAAATGGTTGTTAGATGACTTCCATAAACTCTTGTTTTTCCTTAACAGTATAGGGAGGGAATTTGAACTCTAGTCATCTGACTCATCATTCACAAAGGACGTTGCGGAGGACTACCCTGCCAATTAGAATTATAATATGAATCTCGGGCACTATTATTCTGGGAATAAACCTGAAGGATTATAATTCATTTATTTAATAATATAATTGGAGTCTTTAGGACTCGAAATGGCAAGTGTCTTCGTCCATGAGCGGTAGGTCTCGGGTTCGAGACTTGGGAGCAGCCTCTCCATAAATGGGGGTAAGGCTAGCCGACATTCACCTCTTCCAGATCCTGCGTAAAGCAGAAACCTTGTGCACTGGGTACGACCTTTTTTTTTTTAGTTAGTTTTGGGATGTTCTGCCCCTTATGTGACCAAAAAGAATAAAGTTATCATTGTATTGATATATTATTTTTAGCTGCAATAATAGCATCTTTCAAAAGGTAGCAGGTTCTCACTGTTTATGTCCACCCCTAGGAGTTAGGATGGTCATAGTTTTAATTAGCTCAACATGTTGCATGTACTGAGGCAGAAAGGACTACACTTATCTGCATTATTGCTACAGAATATGGCCCTAGGGCACAGTACAAAGCTATAAATATTGGTTTGCGGATCCGGTTCTTCATATATTTTGACGGATATGGATCTTATCCGAATCTAAATGGTGAGAATCTTAGGATTTTTATATTCTAATCGTTTATCGTATATCATACGGTCAAAAATCATTTTGAAAATTTTTATTTAAAATTAAACATAAATAGTATCGAATGAAAATTAACAGCACAATGTACGATAAATAGCTAGGATGTGAGGATCCTTAGAATCTCCATAAAATGGATCCGGAGAGGATCCTCATCCTGTTATGACACACATTTTATTGTATATACGTGAAGATTCGGGTACACATTTTGACAACTTTCTAAGGACAACTTCGTAATATATTTCAACGATTTACTAATTTATTTTTCAGGTTTTCCTTCAAATATTATCTCTACAAAAAATTAGTCAAATACGAAACCATATGACCTGGATTAAATGGTAGTCACTTTAGTGTTTCTTTATAGAATCATTTTCTTAAATATAAATGAATGCCTAGTTTTTTTGTTTTTTTGACTTTTTGCGAGAATGATCAATAAATGATAAAGTAAAATATAAACATTTCGGATCGTTTAAAAAGATTATAGAATGAGAACCCCCACAAGAATGTATATCCATAAATATGTTTCTCAACTATATATTTAGGATTCGGATCCGGGACATACATTTCTTAAACACATTTTGTATGGCCCACTTTGTATTCTATTTCAACAATCTTAACCATATATTTTAGTACATCATTCATATATAGATCATCCTTGTAAGAATTTAGACAAATTCAAAACCATTAAAATATTTATTTATAGTGAAAAAAATAAAAGAATATTGTAATCAGGAAAAAAATGGACGGATATTGTTCTACGAAAGTACCACAAAGAAACATTTCCTTGGATGCTATTCTCCACAATTTGGTCTAACCGGTAATGATGACGAAAATGTGAATTTGAGAAAACTTTGGGCTGGTTTTTTAATTTGCACATTCACAAATTAATTGCGCTTTGACGGTGATAAATTATAAAGAGAGAACCTTTCTAGGTTCTTTCCATAAATAAATATTTTTGGGTAGTATGGACCTAATCAAACCTAGGTTGGGCCTACCCTACCCAGATGTTATAAATTCAAAGTAAGCCCAATTAGGTTCTGTTAAAATAAAATGTTGGATCATCCGACGACCAGAGGAGCTTCTATGTCAGATCATCTGTCTGTGGGTGGGCCCCACCCATTTGATCTCTTGCCCTTCATATTGGAAAGAGATCCTCTCCGGATCTTTTTTCACCAAAGTCACGGAATCAAGCGATCCGAACCTTTCAAATTTCATATAACGACTCACCTGTTTTGATTCTTTAAAAGTTGTGATAATTTTGGACTGAAGAATGAAATTTGAAATGCTCGAATCACTTGATCCGGTAGCCTTGATGGATCTATGTCAGATTATCTGTCTGTGGGTGGGCCCCACCGTTTAGATCTCTTTCCATTCATATTATCCATTGATCTGATCAGCACTACTACTCATCCAGAGTTTTCACACAAGAATTAAATATACATTTTTCTTTGAACTCAGTCAATCAACCTGCACTGATACAACGTTAATATTTTTAAGAGACGAACTATTGCACAATAGCCTACCTTATTAATCATGCTTTACTACGTTTATCTGTCTTACACATGCATTATCAAGTGATTAAACAATTTCGAAAATTTCATTTAAAAATTCAAGTTTTGGGGCACACCAACATTAATTAATTGACAGTCAATGAAATCAACCTCCAAATTCTATCGATATTTTTATAAATTGAACTATCAATATTACCGTAAATAACAATACTTTGATCACACGCAATAATCCTTGCCTTGAGCAATAAAACACAGGTCCAAATGTTGACCACGGCTGAGGAATACACAAATGCGGTAAAAGTAATTAATGAAGTATTATTACTGACCCAGTTATAATTATCAATGCAGGAAAACGACGGGTCGTCTTCTACTTACTGTGTCGGGCTTTTGCTTCATGGACGGTCCGCGCCCTATGAGACCTGGCATACGTATCATTCTACGCCCCAACGGCCTACTGTCCTACCACTGCACCGCACTGTACTGTACGCCTTCCCATTTGGTATAAAACTAAAGAAAACTAATGAAAATGATTTGAAAATTTTGAATTTTAACGATAAAAACAAAATAAAGAGTAAAGTAAATAGTACCATAATTGATTTTTTTGTGTAAAAATGTGGTTTTTCGTTAAAGTTCCCTAAAACTAAAGCTCTTTTTTATTTTATTATTTATGGTTTTGTACAAATAATATTTAAATTACATATTAATAGAATATTCATTATCAATAAAAAAAAATCATAAAATTATTATTATAATCCTCTAATCAAAACTAAACATAAGTACAAAAAAATGGGATAATGTATGTGCCCCCAAAACTTTGTGTTTTTTAAAGTCTTACTTACGTGTGATTCTAATATATCTGTAATTAAAAAATAAAAATTTAACCTTTATCCCACTACTGTGTTCTTTCTCATTTTCTTCCTCTCATCTCTTCCACAGTCCACACTAACCACCTACAACCCCAATATGTGGGATTTTTTTTTTATTGGGAAATTGTATTTTCTTTTAAAATTCTAATTGATTAAGGACAACTTTAGGATTATGAAACTTTCACTCTATTTGCATCTTCAATTTATATATACTGGTCTTTTACCACACGTGTAGTTTGTAGTCGTGTGATAATTGCCTCTTTTTTATTTTATTTATTTATTCTAAAAAAGTTGAATTATTTACATGTGTTTAAAAGATTAAATAAAATAGATATGTAGGTAAGTCCTCCTCATATACGTGAGGTAGTTTTGATTTTAATTTTTATAGTTTTCTCCCTTATAAATTAAATTGCTTTATTTAAAAAATTAAATAAGGGAGCGGCATTTTTTACTATTACTTTTTAACATATTTTCACTTTGTGTATACATATAAATTTATTTATTTATTATTTTACAAAAACAAAATTATTGATTATTTATATTATTAATAGGTCTGTAAATTTTTTGGATGACTTGTTACTTGACACCAAATGTCTCGAAAATAACAAATTTTAGGTCAACCTATTAACAAACCAAATCATTATTTATAATAGATAATGTCATATTTTTGTGTTCTGAAATTGTAACTTGCAAGTGAATGAAAGTTGAACTTTGTAAGGACATGAGATCTAATTTGGGAATCTTCTATAGCCAATCCCATAATTTTTGCTCACCATCTGACTGTAATAGTCATCATCTTATATATCATTGTTGAATGAGTTTAAATTTTAAAATCATTGTAGTTTTTACACTCTTTTTAGCCATTTACACAATTTTGTTTAATTATTGCCATTAATTATGCTTGATTTATTTAATTCGATGAACATAATTAATAAGAAAGAGTAAATTGTAGCTATGATCCTTTAACTAAAAATTCATTACCATTGGTCCCTCAACTTATCAAAATGTGCAGATATGGTCCCTCAACTAAAAATTCATTACCACTGGTCCCTCAACTTTAATTCAACTGGAGAAATGGTCTCTTAACTTTAACCCAATTGTAGCAATGGTCCTTCCAACATAACTCGTCATGACAAAAGTTTTGACGTAGTTGACGAAAATGACCATAATTACACACTTTGATGAGTTGCGGGACCCTAATTATATAAATGGTTATTCCAATATAACTTATTTTGACAAAATTTTGACGAAATTGATGAAAATGACTATAACTACACATTTTGATAAATTGAGGGACCAATGATAATTAATTTTTAGTTGAGAGATCATTGCTCTAATTTGATTAAAGCTAAAAGACTATTGCCATAATTTACTCAATAAGAAATATGTGTGAAGCTAAAAATAATGTGAAAATCATTTAAAAAGAACTTGAAAGGGAAAAAACAGGGAAAATGGAGGCAGCGTTAGGCAAATAATGGTGGTCCCCCTCCATTTCACCATTTCATCCTCCTCCCTCAATTTAACCTCTCTCTCTCCTCACTTTCTCTCTCCTAACTCAGCTTCAGCTCTCACGAACTGTACAAATCAAATGGAGGTAAGAAAATCCGTATAATTTAAAAACAGGACACGCAAAACAAGCAACGGTGCTTTCGTAATACTTCCAATGCCCCAGAACCAGAACTACTAATATCTCTCTCTCTCTCTCTCTCTCTCTCTCTCTCTCTCTCCCCACAACCAACACCCAGACGCTCTCTCAGACAACTCAAAGAAATAACATTTTGACCGCCATAGCCATCTCTCTCTCTCTCTCTCTCTCTCTCTCTCTCTCTCTCTCTCTCTCTATATATATATATATATATATGTATACCCACTTGCCCAATTTGCCCACATTGCCTAGCTTTACCCGTTTCTCTCTCACACCCAATTTCAGTCACAAAGACCACTGTTCTTCCCGAGACCTTAATCAAATTACCGGGCTTTTGCTTAATTGATACCTACACTTTGTCCGAGTTGAGAACTTTGAGAAATTTGTCACGGAATTGAGCTCTGTTTCAGTTCAATTTGCCGCCCAATTCAATGGACCCAACCGGAGCAACCGTACCCGGATCCACTTTACCGGGACCCGAGCTCGAGTCCCTCCAATTCGGGGAAGAAATTCACCAACTCATGACCGTGCCGCCCGAGAACGCCAGCTCCTTCACCGCGCTTCTAGAACTTCCGCCGACCCAAGCCATGGAGCTCCTCCACCTCTCGCCGGAACCCGACTGTGCTCCGCCGCTGGCCGGCGTCTCCGCCGACCCCCAACACGCGCCCTACGTCCAGCAGCCCCCTTTCAATTCCAGCCTAATTTTCCCTACCAATTCCGCTCTAACCGAACGCACCGCCAAGTTCTCGATCTTCGCCGGCAATGGCTCGCCGGACATTAGCTCCGTGCCGTCGAACTCCGGAGCCGAATTGGAGAAGGTGAAGACCGAGCCGGCCGAGACCGATTCGAACCCTAACTCGTCGCAGCTGACGCTCGACGAGACCAGGAACAACCAGAGGAACTCGGCGAAGAGAAAGGAGCGAGAGAAGAAGGTAATTCCCCGTCCAATTAGGGTTTCTAGGTTCCCCTTTTCGGAATTTTGCTGAAATTTCAAAGTGAGCAATAACAAATCCGATTTGAATCCCCTTCACTTTGTGAAATTCAGGTCAAGGCCCCGACGAAGAAGTGCAAGACCGAAATCAAAGAGGACGCCGAGAAGATGCCGTACGTTCATGTCCGAGCTCGTCGCGGTCAAGCCACGGACAGCCATAGCTTAGCAGAGCGAGTAATCCTTTGATTAATTAAACCCACAATTAATTTTCACTAATCAAGTATTTTGTGCTAATTAATTAAATATTCTGGGATTTTACAGGCTAGGAGAGAGAAGATTAATGCGAGGATGAAGTTGCTGCAGGAGCTGGTCCCAGGATGCAATAAGGTTCGATTAACTTTTAGGATCTTAATCTTTTGATTAATTGGTTGATTGGGGATTTTAAGTATGATTGTTCTTTGGAAAAGTGTAAATTATGTTTTTTAAGATACTATGTGCTTTTTTAAATAACGGTTTTGTCATTGTCACCTTTTCACAAAAGTGCCTTGCTTTTTCTACCAAGAAAAGTGCTCTCGAGCCAGAAAATTTTTTCATTGTGACGAGAACATAAATAGTACATCACGTATTTTTATAGAAGTTGTGAGAAATTTTATTTTATTTAAATTATTAACTTTTTAACACATATATCCCACAATTTGTATAATGATACGTGGTGTACCATCCTGTGTACCGGACACATTGAAAAATCTCTCATCTGTCTATGTCCCAGTGGCATTTCCGTAATTACAATGCAGTTCATTTTTCATATTTAATTTTTATAATTTGGAGGAAAATTGAGAAAATGGAAAGTTGTAGTGGTGGGGTGAAGGTGGGTGTGTGTACTGGGTATGGTGAGGAGTCATTTTTAAGGTTAATTCTGTCATATGAAATTTCACTTAGTTTTGTCACGTTAGGAATTTGTACTCTATTTCTTTGTCTAAATGACTCGTGGTTCCAAATTAGTCTCAAATAAAGATATTTGAACTCGGGTGTAAGGCGGTGGACATATTGCCATGTCTGACCAGAGAAACTCTTATGTCTCTTGTTATATACCCTTTTCTTCCTTCCTCTCTCATGTGATAAGAGGTACGAAGAAAGAAGTATATACCAAAATGTGTAAGTTTTAGATGTCTAACTGACCTAACTCAAATCTGTCATGACCCACTACTACTAATTCACTTAGAACATAGCTGAATTTTGTTTTAAATGACGGATACGCCCTTACTGACTAGGACATTGTCATGGGGTAATGCTAGCTGGACTGAGTTGTGGTGCTTTGGGGGAGAGACCCCACAATTAGTGGGCATGTTGAATTCGTAGATTTAGACATTTGTGGGTCCCACAAGTTAAATGGAGGGTTCCCTCTATGTGAAGGGTGCATGGTACTACCATTTGTAACAAGTTTGGTATCCATCCCTCGTTGGATGACGGAAAAAGGAAGACAAAAGAAAGCCTCCTCTAACAAACTGCCCTTCACCACCTAACTGCGTGGGACATCATGATGTGAGTGCGTGAGAGTCCAATTTGCATTTCACTTGATTGAGCTGAACCAAAGATCTAGCATGCCTAAGATTCCTATCTGCTGATGGCAAGTTTTTGGGATTTTCTGGTATAAGTTTTGGGAAATTACCTCAAATTGGATAGGACAACATTTCGAATAAAATTTAGCAAATTACCTTTTCTTCGGTGTAAGTTTGATAATAGAAAACAAATGTGATTGATTTCTATCTGCTCTCATTCACATTGGAGTTGATCCATTGAGCTGTACACTGCTGGACGCTGACAGATTGCTATAAAATTTTACTCCACGTGATTCACCTTGCGGAAAGGGCCAAATGAGGACACTTTCTTAAATGAGTTGTTTATTTTAGTGTATATTTGATTCATTGCATCTGCATCTTGCCATCAAAATATTCAAGTTTCAAATGTGCTTCCTCGTGGAATTGCACATTTTAGAAGTCATTCTGTTATTCTCCAGTGAAGTTGTCTATTGTATTTCAGCCTGTTCTTCATGCCAACTCTTGTTGTTCAAATAGACACGATGACAATGTTTTTGAAAATGGGAAATGTGGATCCATGGTGATCAGTTTGAGATTCTTATTGGGAATACCTCGAATTTCTGTAAAAAATTGTTCTGCTCATATATGATCTTAGTTTGGCTTGATCTGTAATTGGTCTCTTTACAATGACAAGAAAATTATATGATAAAGAAAATTATCTACCCAACTTAGGGCTCATTTGGAAGTGCTTTTAAAATGACTAAAAGCGCTTTTGATGAGAGTGTTTTTGGAACCAATCCTTAGTAGAAATGCAAGTGCTTTTGGAACCCAAAACATTTTCACCACAAGCGCTTTCGGCCATTCTAAAATCACTTCCAAACGAGCCCTTATTTTTTCTGGTTAAATTTTATATGAGGAGCCAAAACATTTTGATCACTAGAGGGATACTCCAGTTACGGGTTCCATCTCATTGAGTGGAATGTGTTAAATCAAACTTTTTTCTGTTAAATGATCTTACAAATACCTTGAATCATTTGAATGTTCATATGCATTTTTGAGAAATATTTTACGCTTCCAATTTAGTCACTGACTAAAAGAATTTTGCTTTGCAGATTTCAGGAAAAGCATTGGTTCTAGACGAAATCATCAATCATGTGCAGTCCCTACAACATCAAGTTGAGGTCAGACCTGCTGCACATTTCATACATCTCAATTAATAGTTTTGACACTGAAATGAAAAGGCTTGTACTTGAAAAAATTGGTTAAAGAATCATTTATTCCTTTGTTCTTCTGAATAAAACTTAAATGAATTGACGGATTCTTCTTAATCTTATGTGGGCTATCGGAAGCATAACCAGGGATTGGATATATTGTCTTAAATCCAATTAATCATATTTAACTTGCCCAGAAGTTGTGCATAATTACGGATCTAGGCTCTACCTCCTGTCCTTGTACATACCACCAATTTGGTTTTAAGTTGACTACTTATGCTTTAGTTATAGTACTGGTAATTTTGAACTATGTTTTACTGCTATGTTCTGATTCTGGTTAAATTTTACTTTTTGTTTCAGTTCTTATCAATGAGACTTGCAGCAGTCAACCCAGGAATTGATTTCAACCTTGATAGTATATTGGCTGCTGAAGTAAGTATCATGTAGCTCCTTTAATTACTGTTGCATTGTAAAATTGGGAAACATTAAGCTTGCCCCAGTGTTTTATGATTTTATCACTTGTTCAGTACTCTTTTCGGGGGTGTGTTTATGCATGCATTCTTAGGTGTCTGTTTCCAGTTTCCATCATATGCAGTTTGCAAAATTACAATACACGTCAAATTGCTCATGAAATTGCACCCCTGCAACCTGTAACCGTAATATCATATACTGAATAATAATGGCAGTGTAGATTACCAAACACTTTCATGGTATGTCAAGTTGAAGATTTTAGATTTGTGATTTACAACATGACAGACTGCAAGCAAAACATTGACACTATTTTTAGTGATTAATGTCAGGCCAGTGGATGGGTTTTGGACTTGGAGTCCTGTTCTGTCTGCTACCTGGCTACGTATTATATATCGACTGTTCTTTAAATTACGCTGATAGCATAAAAATCAGGCGATCTAAAGGTTGATTATGATTGTTGGTTTTAGAGGTACTACTGAAATTGGGGGTCCATGAAAGAGTAACTTTCTCTTTCGTAATAAATAGAATCATTGTAATTGATGGGCTACAATACATCACAGAGCAAGTTATATCTTTGAGTTAGCGTCAAAAAGTTGATACTGTATGTTTCTGATACTGATTTACTTTTTCCATCCTCCACAATTTTCAGAGTGGACCTCTGATGGAAAGTAACTTCGCCAGTATGGTTACACCTCTGATGTGGCCGGAAGTCTCAATCAACGCGCACAGACAACCGTATCAACAGCAATGGCACTTTGACGCGCTTCAGCAGCCAGGTTGGGGGCGGGAAGAAGAAAATCATACTTTCATTACCCCAGAACCCCCCCTCATCAGTTGCGACTCTTCAGCAAACTCAGGTAGACCTTAGACTGATTTTAAGGTTATTGGCAAAGTTCTTTTGCGTATCTTATTTTCGGGCTGAATTATCAATGAAAAATGGACATGAGTTGCAATTTGTTTCATTTGCGACTCAAAAACCAAAATGAAACAACGATGTTAACTTGATTTCGGTATTTCTGTACAGAAAATCTGCAGACAAGTCACTTGAAGAAGGAAATGTGAAGACGTAATTGAGTTGTGCTAGTAGAAATGTATATAGAAAGTATAGTATGAGCAGTTAGCAGGAAGTGGAGGAAATTCCTCAGTAATCATGGAGAGTTTCGTTGTTCTCCAATTTTCAGGGTCAGTTAAGAATATCCCGATTTCCCTCACCTCGAGAGGAAATAGATTTGGTGTGTTTATCCTTAGTAAGTATAACTATATATATATATATATATATATATATATATATAGATTACTAACTATGAGGGTCATTGAATCTAATACCTATTTTTTGAACTGTTTGATTTGATTCCGATTGTAAAAACATTGAAGGAACCCTTGCTTTACACTACTGTTATTACAAGACTTCTTTGTTCATTGTGCACCATAAATTTTTCTGCACTTTAGCAATTACACGGGTAGGCTGCTGACGTATCTTGTCGAGGATTTGTACTCGTTTGATGTCGAAAACTTGTTCTTCGAAGTTAACACAACTTAACTACATCCTCATCTGTCACGGTACGTTGTTTTGAGTTGAAATCTCATGAATGATAATCTTTACTAAAGCTTACGGATACACTTCTCTATGTTTTTTTAGCAAAATCATGTTACAGAAGGGAAGCAGGCCGTTTTGCTAATTATTCGATTGGGCTTGATTTTCTTATGTGAAACAAAAGTGGCTTGTGTTTTCAATTTTCAATTGGAGCTCTTTAGTTTGATGCCTAGGGTGAATGGTTTGTAAGGAAAACCAATATCTGGATTTGCTTTGTATGTTACCGTCTAAAATTTAACCAACTCCATATACTCTATAAATTTCGTTCACTCAGAATTTATGAGGTGTGGGAAACATGTTAGGATTAGTTGCACACACGGGTACAGATCAATCATCACTATTCATGTTTGCAGGACACACAAGGCAGGGAGGGATGACCATGTTCATCATATGCCGTGTGCGTGTGCAACTAAACACTTCTCGTTGTGAGAAAATTGAAATTTTTTATTTTTTCCGGAGTAAATATAAAAATAGACCTAAGGGTTGTTGGTCTAGCAGTCAGGTCCTTGGTTTGCTCCCAAGTGGTTTGGAGTTCGACTCTCTCTCATGGTTCCTCGCTCCCAAAAAGTGCGGAGTCCGCTAGAGGACCTAGTGATTAGCCAAGTCAAAGACTTGGATACACTAGTTTATATATATTAAATATAACGTGTAACAAACGGGGACATAGCCTGTTGGACTTGAACCTTGGCATCTCCTTAAGCAGTCTAAACAATTTAGAAGGGTACCTTTTGGAAATGGTCAAACAATTTTCCCGCCAACTCTCCCTTTCGTCCTTCCCTCCAATTCCGCAGAATTTAAAATCTCTATGCTCCAACGGTCAACTGAGAGAAGCTCTGTTGGAAATGGCCGCTATAGGCCTTGAAATGAAGTTCGACGGCTACTATACGCTCCTAAACGAGTGCATAAACCGAAGGGCTTTTAGAGAAGGCCAAAGAGTCCATGCCCACATGATCAAAACCTGTTATCTACCGCCTATGCACCTCCGAACTCGGTTGATTGTCTTCTACAACAACTGTGATCGTTTGGGTGATGCACGCCGTGTGCTCGACGAAATGCCTGAAAGAAATGTTGTGTCTTGGACTGCCATGGTTTCGGCTTATTCTAAGAGGGGGTATGCCTCCGAAGCCTTGAATCTTTTTCTGCAGATGTTTAGATCAGGTATATTATTGTTTTTATTCGAGTTATGTAAGTGCATCATTCAGACATTGCTCATGCTGTGAGTAAAGATCATCAGATTTTCTTGCTTAATTCAATGATCTTTTGATTAGTTTGAGATTCTTGTTTATGTTTTTAATTTCGTTGTGTAACAAGGGCTTCTTGTATTGACAATATCGGCAAACTTTGCAGGTACGGAGCCTAATGAGTTCACATTTGCGACACTACTTACTTCATGTACTGGCGCTTCGGGATTGGACTTAGGAAGGCAAATTCACTCTCTGATAATAAGAAGAAATTTTGAGTCACACATATTTGTCGGGAGCTCACTTCTTGACATGTATGCCAAAGCTGGTAGAATCTATGAAGCAAGAGGAGTTTTCGACTGCTTGCCAGAAAGGGATGTTGTTTCTTGCACCGCCATAATCTCTGGCTATGCCCAGCTGGGTCTTGATGAGGAGGCTTTGGAGCTATTCCGCCAGTTGCAGAGAGAAGGAATGATTTCGAACTACGTCACTTATGCGAGTGTGTTAACCGCATTATCAGGGCTTGCTGCATTGGACCTTGGCAGGCAAGTTCACAACCACGTCCTTCGTCGGGAACTGCCCTCATATGTGGTTCTTCTGAACTCGTTGATTGATATGTACTCTAAATGTGGAAACCTGAGTTACTCAAGAAGGATCTTTGATAGCATGCCAGAGAGAACCGTCATCTCATGGAATGCTATGCTTGTAGGGTATAGTAAACACGGAATGGGAAAAGAGGTGGTTAAGCTTTTCAAATTAATGAAAGAAGAAAGTAAAGTCAGACCAGACAGTGTCACCTTTTTGGCGGTTTTATCTGGTTGCAGCCACGGAGGAATGGAGGATAGAGGGTTGGAATATTTTTATGAGATGGAAAAAGGTGAAAATGGAATTGAGCCAGAGCTTGAACACTATGGGTGTGTTGTTGATCTTCTTGGGCGTGCTGGTAGAGTTGAAGAAGCATTTGAGTTTATAAAAAAGATGCATTTTGAACCAACTGCTGCTATATGGGGTTCGCTTTTAGGTGCTTGTAGGGTTCACTCAAATATCGACATCGGTGAATTTGTGGGTTTCCGGCTTTTACAAATTGAGCCTGAAAATGCTGGTAACTATGTCATTCTTTCTAATTTATATGCTTCTGCAGGGAGATGGGAAGATGTAAGAACCGTAAGGGAATTGATGTTAGAGAAGGCTGTGATAAAGGAGCCTGGAAGAAGTTGGATTGAGCTTGACCAAATCCTTCATACGTTTCATGCAAGCGATCGCTCCCATCCAAGAAGGGAAGAGGTGTCTGCAAAGGTGAAAGAATTGTCAATTAAGTTAAAGGAAGCTGGTTATGTTCCTGATTTGGGCTGCGTTCTATATGACGTGGATGAGGAGCAGAAGGAGAAGATACTCCTAGGCCACAGCGAAAAACTAGCTTTGGCTTTCGGGCTGATTGCTACTGCTGAAGGAGTGCCAGTGCGTGTCATAAAAAACCTTCGGATTTGCGTTGATTGCCATAACTTTGCGAAACTTGTCTCGGAGATATATCGAAGAGAAGTGTCGTTGAGAGATAAAAACCGGTTTCATCACATTGTTGGAGGAATCTGTTCTTGCGGAGATTACTGGTGAGTTGTGAAGATCCTCCTTAAAAGCTACAAATGTCTGACTTAAGAACGGAACATATTCAAAATAGTTACGTTGTAACCGTGACACGAAAAGGAATAGTGAAACGTAGAATATTGAGAAATTATACTTGAGTATGATGTAGAGAAGTATAACGTCAGTCTCTGTGGACACTCCTGCTATTGAGAAAACCTTTCAATTTTTTTTTTTTGAACAAAGGATACTATCTACACTAAGAGCAATTCTAATGTGTAAGGGGCTCCCCATGGCAATAGGCAATTGAATCCCTTCAAGGAATAGTAACTGTCTTTAATGAACAGTAATTGTTTTTTCCATATTCACCCCTAATCCGAATAGTCATGGCAATAGGCAATAAAATATTATTATTTTTATTTTATAAAATAATAAAAAAATAATTTTATTTGTAATTTCTGATAGGATTTTTAACCGATCTTGTCACGTCACGTGTCATTATCCAAAAGTACAATTTTTGGTGATAAATTTTGGAAAGGGATCCTCTTCGGATCCCTTCCTCCTAATCCACAAAATCAGGAAATTGGTGCCATTGAAAATTGATCCAACGGCTGAAGTTATTATAATTTTTAAAGTGGGTCCTTGTTTGTAGCCGTTGGATTAAATTTCAATGACACGGATTCCCTGATTTGATAGATTATGAGAAAGGGATCCAAAGAGGATCCCTTTCCATAAAATTCGATACAATTTTTTATGATAGATTTCGATAAGATTTTATCCAATTTCGTTGTGTCACATGTCATTACCTTTTTAGAATTATTAAGGATAAATTTCCAATAAGATTTTTAACCAATTATGTCGTGCCACATGTCCACATTTCTCGCAACTGTATCACATTATCCGTAATCGGATCATAAGTAACTTCAACTCATCTAGAACACAATGCAACACCTTCAATAAGCGTCCAATTCGTACCTACATCATTAGCCATATTTTTGGAAACAAAAGTATATAGAAACTTTAAGAGAAAGATTGGAATGTGGTTGAAAGTATTTGAGAAAAATATGAAAGTGTGGTGTAAGGTGGAAGATAATGATAAGGTATTTTTTTATATTAATTTTTAATATTTTTTTAAATTTTTATTAACTTAATTAATTTGTACCGTTGGATTACACAAAATTTGAAATCCAACTCTCTAGATTGTGACACAAGGCATAACGGTAACATTTCATATTTTTTTTCTTTTTAATTTTTAAAGCAAAAAAACTTGGATTGTTGATTTGGATTTGAATGGCTCAAAAGGTGCCACGTCATCTAGCCGTTGGGGGAGTTTTGAATTTTTTTCATTGTTGGAAATCGAACGGTCCCGAAAAAAAAGTCGTTGAAATCCAACGGGCGAAAGGGTGCCACAGTGCACCCAGCAACGACTACAAACAACCTGTCCAGCTCGAGCCCCATCGCTTGCAAATCCTATTGGTGATGCGCCCCCACGCGCGCTTGTGTTGCACACGCCTGACGCAAAATTTTTAATAACGTGGTTAACGTCAGACGGATGTCATCCCCCCTCAGGGGCTCGAGCCTTGGATTTGCGCCTGAACTCTCCCTTGTGCTCCCCCAGCCTAATAGCCTGAAAGAGCTGGAACTGCTTAGGCTGACGATTTGGGTTCCTGTAGCAGGGGTGGGCTTAACCTCACAATGAGTTAGCAATAATGTGGTTCAAATTCATCTTTCAATTTTAAAATCAAAACTCTCACTTTGTTTGGTTTCCAAACAATTCCATATAGAAATATAACCAAACCAATACCAATTCACTACATATCTTTGTGCAAAAAAAAGAAATAATTAAATTAAACTAAAAGTAATATATGTTAGGTTTAACCACGTGGCACAGATTTAGATTTGAAATCAATAACGCCCAATTTAACGGGTTGATTAAGAGTTGAATGACATTGGGTTAAAATAATAAGTAAATGTATGAGATTGAAATGTTGTATAAGGCTGCAATTGAATATAAACATGAGCAAGGTAAAATATAATTTACGCTATATAATTTGTTATGCGTCTAATGAAAGTGCATAGAAGTAAACAGAGGGTGTCAAAATTACAACCCTATAAAATATAAATGGTGCTATCCACACAATCTTTTTAACTTTTCACATATTCCTCTCAATTTCCAATGTCAAATCAAAAGTAGAAAGAGCTAACTCCTGTGTCCGGACCCAGGATATAAATAAAGAATACCCAGGGTAAATAGCATTACCCAAAATATAAATAAATAAAAGGGAACTTTAACGAAAAGCACCTGGTACTGTTCACTTTAACGAAAAACCACATTTTTACACTAAAAAGTCAATCCTGGTACTATTCACTTTACCCTTTATTTTGTCCTTATCATTAAAACTCAAAGTTTTCAAACCATTTTCATTAGTTTTCCTTAAATAAAACCCAAGGAGATAAATGTGAGTAGAGTTGGGCTTGTCCTCCTGAGTCCTGACCCATAGAATTATAGCAAAGGCCCAACAAAGAAGCAAATACCACAGAAAAGCAAAAGTTCACTCTCAACGAAGCCCCTCTCTCCCCTCCTTCATCTCTCCCTTTCGAGCTGGGAGCGGAAGTCTTCACCATACCTGCCTCTACAATGCTCCGCCATCGCCTCGTCCAGGCGCTCCGAACCCGCGGCGGCTCTGCCACCGGTCCGAGCCGGTGGACCAGCCCGGGCCACGAGGAACAACCCAAAGGCTACCTCTTCAATCGGACCCCACCTCCCCCAGGCCAGTCTCGGAAATGGGAGGATTGGGAGCTCCCGTGCTACGTCACCAGCTTCCTCACCATCGTCATCCTCGGCGTCGGCCTCAACGCCAAGCCTGATCTCACCATCGAGACTTGGGCTCACCAGAAAGCCCTCGAACGGCTCGAGATCGAGCAGGCCGCCCTCTCTGTCGCCGGGTCGGGCGAATCTGACTGAAATGCGATCTGGGTATGCCGGTTCGTTCTGAGATCGATCCCTTTTTTGGTTGAGTTGAAATGGGTTTTCGGTTGTTGATATGATATGTAGTTCAAATAAGGGTTTGGGGATGTTTAATTGGGCTTTTGATGTGAAGCTTGATGATTACTTCATAATTTAGTTGTTTTTCAATTATTTGTATGTTTTTACTCGTCGATGTTATCGAATAGTTCATCAATTTCTTGCCTCTAATTACAGTTTTTTATGCTTATAGTTTGAATTATGCAGTGGTATCATTAGGTAAATTTGTAGAATTAGGATGCATTCGTGAAAATTTCTAGGACTAGGATGCCATCTATGTTCCTTAAGGGATTACACTGTCGATAGTTAGTCTGAAGAGCATAAGTAGGATAAAGTTGTACTGGGTTTTGCTTCGAATGATGCTAGATGTGTAACGAAGGTTAACAAAATGATAATGATGCTAGATGTGTAAGGAAGGTTAACAAAATGATGCGACAATTTACATGGTACGTAAGCGCTTTCATCAGTTTATAAATTAGACATTGTAGAACTTTGGGAACGGTTAGCGGTTTTCTTTTTCTTGTAATTGTTCATTCGGAGATATAAGTTTTAGAGGCGTGGAGAGAATCAAAGTGCTGAATTGATACATAGGAGCCAGGATTGTAATCCATGTGCATAAAACATATCTGGATACTTAGCACTTACATAGTAACACCGTTGACTTTTAAGCTCTTGCATCAGGTTATAAACTTAAACACCATAGAACTTTGATACCATTTAGCATTTTTCTTTTTCTTATAATTGTTTCCTGGAAACATAAATTTTGTATGTGTGGAAAGAATCAAAATGCTGAATCGTGATATAGGAGCCAGGAGTTGTGGTTTCCATGAGTTTTACAAATCACATTTAGAATATAAATGCAGATCATTGAAAATTTTCTCTGAAACTTTGGAAGTATTTGGGTTGGTAAATAACGCACTCAAAGGTTTTGATTAGCCAGTATCATGAACACCATCTCTATTCCATATTTCCTCATTGAGGTTGTCGGCTGACTCTTGAAAGAAGATTCATTCTCTTTAGTGGGATGCAGTATGTTGTGGTCTCACATTATAAAACTTGGTTGATACTTGGGTGATTTCTTGGTTTGATCATAGAGGTCTTTTGTGCTGTTAGGAAAATCATAAACATAGTTTAGGTGTCATTAGCTAAAACTAGAGCACTGTGGTAATCACCTATATCTATAACTGAACTGGCTGGTACCCTTTTCAGCGGGTTTAATTACGCTTCAAGTTGATTACCATTGGAGAAGCAAACAGGTGAATTGTTCTAGTTTTATATAATCAAGGAGTTGTTTCTGGTACTTATCAGTGAGGTATTTTTCATTTGACATGTGATGGATTTTCATCGTATACTTCATTTGTATCAAGAAGCTGGAGCTCTTGTCGCATTGTCACTCCATACCATTTCCCAATCTTAGCGACTTGTTTTTGGTGTTAAAATTTGAGAGGTTGGGACGTTGGCGTTGATGAAATTTAGATTCAGTTATCTTTGTCCATTTATTTTTAAGTTTTTTCAGACATAGGCAACAGGGTAACCCTGAAAAGGCCCAGGGTGTGATGAATTGGTACAATGGATACATAAAAGGATCAGCAGCTATTCGTATTTCATTCTTTTTCAATTGAATTCGTAGTCTTTGTTTCAGGTTGATTTTGTTGTTCGATTTATTTGAATCGAAGCTATCATCTTTGAAAGGGATTTTGAGTTGTTCTGTATGGTTCAAATATATGCCATGAACCTTGAATGTTGCAAAACCATGAGTTTGTAGTTAATTGGTGCTCCAGCGGCGTCTGACCACAGTTTCCGGCAATACGCTCCCCAACGCTCTCTCATTGCCTCTGTCGTTGCCATTTTCACCAATCAAGAGTACGAGAGGATGTTTTGCTTTAAGCCCGTCATACTTTCTTCCCCTTCTTTCCACACTCTTCAACGGACTTGTAACAATGTTCTCCCGTTTAACAGCAGTCTTCGTCAAGTAATCGAGAAGTTGGAAATTAACAGGGCAACCCTCAAACCCTCTAATTTCGACTTCTCGGAGGTGATCATGGGAGCATTTGGGCGGAGTATCTTTCTTTTCGTTTCTTAAGTGTTCTTGAATAGAAACTCAAGTGCACCTGAAATCAAGAACAAACCAGAGCAATTCCATCAAGTCTTACACCCCAAATTGGTGTTTTAGTTCATTTGCAAAGAGCTTAATTATAGCCGAGCTGGTTAAGAGTATTTACTCTTGAAATCTAAAGTTCTGATCAGTTCGATTCTCCCCTCCCTCAGTACCGCTTGTATATATATAAAAAATCGAAAGGGCATATACTTACATTCAACACAAGTTTAAGCAAGTAAGGAGACGCCGTAACGAAAGAGTTTAACTGAAGAAGATTGCAATGATCATCTAAACCAAATGTCTCCAAATGCTTGAGATTTTCAAGCATAGGAAATACTTCATGTTCATCTGCAAACCAAATAATAAGGCACTAACTAAACATAATCCCACAAAAACCAAGGAGAACCAAACATATAAAGTTAAACCACCACAAATGTACTAACCAGTATTCCATCCAGTTTGAGAGTCTCCAGCTGAGAAAACCAACATGGAAGTTGATTCAAGGCAGCCTCTATGAATCCATCATTATCAGCACAGATGGATATATCTACAAGTTGCGGTACGTTCCTAAGAAGGTTTATCCGATCTCCGATACAAAACGATACAAGATTTGCGCCACAAATATTAATGCTCTCGATCTTGCAACATTTTCGTATCTCTATGTACTTCAGTGCGCTCGACATGACTACTCTTAAATTAACCAAATCATTGGAGTTGTCCACTGATAATCGTTCAAGAACTGGACAGTTAGACATGATGTAGTTGAGTTGAAAGCTTTTTCAGCCACACCAACACTTTTGAAACAAAGAACTTTGAGGGATTTGAACCCAATGGATGCAGAAGGGTGTGGACTTGGAACAGCAGGAGACAAATTGAAACCTTTCATCAATGGAACATGAAATCTTTACCATCACAGAGACAAAAACGCAACCTGCACTGCTCAATTACTGGGCTTTTATGTTGTTCTAGCACACTATTCACCCAATCAATGTACGTGTTACGCAGTTTTTTGAAGCGCACGCTGCATGATGTTTTTTGGGGATCAAAGTTGAGAGTCGTAGTGGACGTTCGCAAGCACCTCCATCGCTGAGAAAGGATACTAGTAGATGCGGCTTTCTTGAGCGGCAAGAAAGGCAATATACTGACAAGAACTTCGTCTGGCAACTCACTGATTCGGTCTACCGAGTTGTACTCATGCTTGCCCTTTCTTTCTTTCAGTTAGAAGATTAAGAGGAAATTTTACGTACAAATTCTTGCAGTCAATGAAGCAGCGTGGTGGTGCTTCTCGATTTCAAGAGAGAAGATGAGGAAGGAAGAAAGACTTAATTGGGTCTTTTGGTCAACAGAGTCTAGTTTCGCTGGTCAGTGCTCGAATAGTATTCTTAAACTCCAGAATTTCCCCAGGTACGGTTTCTTGTATAGCAAGTTATTATTAATTGTAATTTGTATAAGATTTTACGTGGTGTCCTATTCTTTGTAGGGGTGTGCTATCCACACACCCCATTTTACTTCTCACACACCCTTGATAATTTTTTTCATTGATCTTCTTCAATTCATCCGATCTGACGGCCGAAAATTAAAAAGGTGTGTGAGAAGTAAAATGGAGTGTGTGAATATCACATCCCTTCTTTGTATTATAATGAGGGTATCAACCAAAAAAAAAATTATGTGTAATAATTTGAGTTGAACAATAACACCACAATTTCAAGTGCATACAAAATTGGTCGGGTTTGTATTCCCTTATATTTAATCCGTGTGTAGGCAGGGGCGGATCCACTCTTGGACTCGAGTGGTCCTGGGTGATCACGGGACCACTCAAACATTCGAAAAAAGCGCGTGTGAGAACATCTGAGGACCACTCAATGGTCTAGACATGTGGTGGAAGAGAGAAGATCACCATGACGCTGATCTTGGACCTTGGTTACAATGTAGAAGAAAAACTTTTCTCTCCATTTTTCACATGGCCAACTCTCATTTTTTTTTTCAATTGACGTCTAATCAGGTGGTACTATCCTAGCATAAGGGATGATGTATTACTCAACCAATATTTTTAAAATTGACACCATATTTTTGAAAAAAAAAATCCCTATAAATTCATTCGATTCCTGAAAATTACTTCATAAAGTATTATGAATTCGTAGTTGCTTGCACTTGCATCTCATACCATCAAATTCACTAAAATACTAAAGTAAAAATTATGATATTTTTGTATGTTGTATGTTCAATAATAAACCTCAAATTCTCAATGCAAGTGTAGTTTTTTTTTTGTAAGTGTAAATAGACACTTACTCTTGTATGATTTATAGTAAGTTTACTTAAATATGTCTAGCCCACCTAGGCCTTTGCCTAGACTACGTCCAGGCGCACATAGATGCCCCAGTCTGTTGCCGGACTATCGCTTAACTTCCCTTGATTAGGACCATCTGAAGTTAAAATCCTGAATCCCCTACTGATCGTAAGTGATGCACGAGATAAGTCTCTTTTTGACATTTTATTCAATGATGTGCCCTCGTAGTTTACTCAAAACTGTCATTGTTTTAAAAAATAATTTTGGTACCTTTTTACTATTATTATTGATTTTAGGTAAAGGATAACTTACATCCCCCAATAAATTTTACGAGAATGAACATAGCTCACCTATTGCACCATATAAATTTTATGATTGAATCTTTAATTTCTTTATCTTCATTTGAAGATCGTATTTATAAAAAATTATTCTAATCGGAGATCGTCTATGCATCTAAATTCGAATGTATGCAACAAATCGACGGTGTGAGTACCAAGTAAAATTTTCATGATGAACCGGCCATTTAATTATTACATTTAGGAGACAACGATCTTTGATTCAAATGATTTTTTTTTAAGGATGATCATTTCTAAGATTTGAACTTGCATTCTTGCAACTTATTAAGTCAGGTGATACATGAAAAGATTATATATAGTTAGTTAGTGTAGCACCTTTCACAGCTGTTAATTTTTGTGAAAAACACTAAGAATCAAACTATCGGAAAAGCATGATTACCTGAACTTTCATAAATAAAATAAATTTTAAGCAAGAAGTTAGTCGGATCCCTAAGACCATATCCAAAGGAAATGTTAAATTATAAGAGTCAAATTACAATTGACGACTGATGTGACAATCTGAAACCTTATGTCAAATTTTGTATTTTTCCAACCGAATTGTCAAATATTATATTATTATTTAAATAGAGCTTTAAACGATTATAACTATTAAAAAATATTGAAACAAAATTTTTATTGGTTAAAATGTTAGTGGAATAAGGGATCCACTATTAAAATGAATTAAAAATAAATTTAACATTGATGTCAAATTTGACATCAAATCTAAGCCTTCAAATTCAGTTAACAAATAACATTTCGGTTGGAAAGACTTTTGATGTCAAATATGTATAGTGACATTCCACCTAGGATTTTGACATCTCCTTTAGAGATGCTCTAAACAGTCTATCTGTCAAAGATTCAAAATATAGACAGACGGTGTGCAAATCCAAGAAAATTTTATTATAAACAAGAGTATTTTGTTTACTTATTAAGTTAACTAGCATATGGGCATACACAAAGTGTGAGAAATTTTTTTATTTTTGTTTTTGAAATAGGAGAGAGAAAGAGAGCGATAGAGGATGTGGGAGTGAGAAATTTTGTTTTGTTTTTTTTTTTAATTAGAGATATATTATGATTACATGTAGGTGAGACTTTGAAAAAAAATAGCAAAATTTGATTGTGTGAAATTACATTTCTACCACATATTTCTTACTCATGTTATATTGTAATTAGAAAATTAAACTGATAATTTTATAAAATTTTGGTTAATAATGAGTGTTTTATTAATTAGTAGAGATTAACAACTAAATTTTGCCTTTTATGCTCCATTCTTTCCAGCGTGCAAAGACAAGTTTTTTAACTTTTTACGCATAAAAAATTGTTCAGCAAGAGATCCATCAGGAATGATGAATGCGTGTTTCTTAATTTTGCCTAGTTAATAATATAGTTCTGGTATGTATTTAAGAAAATTGTTATTAATACTTTGAAATTTTAAGTATGCACTCCAATTTTTTAAATATTTAATTTTAAAGAAAAATACTCTTATCAAAGAATGCATAATTCGATTTTTAAAGTGTCAATAGTAAGTTTAAAAAAAATAATTATTCCATTTCCAATTGTAACACTTAATCTCCAAGCATGTGGGATGAAATCAGACATACGCATGTGTTGTCTGGTTGCTTCTTCTTTTTGTGATTCTGAAAAGACATAAGCATGTGCATATTGATCATGTCAAAGTAATGCCAGGAGAGAAGATCACGTTGCACCGATGCAATTGTTTTGTTTACGAGCGTAGTTACAGAGTATATATATTCCGTAATTAGCGTCATATTAAGTTACTAACTATTTACACTCAACACTTGTACATATACACACACACATACACATATATAAGTTAACAGACTTTTTAAAAAGAGGGATTCTTATTTTTTCAATGATCAAGATGGTGTCCTCATTTAGAAAAAAAAAAAAAAAAAGGACCCATCTTGTTAAAGGATTCCTATGAGTTAAATAGTTATATATGGTCTTAAACCACTCTTTTATAGTTATATATGGTCTTAAACCACTCTTCTAGTACTGATGAGTAACTTAAATCAGACTCATAGGAACATAGCGTTGTATGGATTGACATATATTGCACCTGACATGTGTAGTGTTACGTACCAAATTTTAACCGAATGCTACTCGTCACTCAACATGTTGCGTTGACAATGAGTTCAGTAACTAATTATATATAAATATAAATATAAGGACAAGGTTATCATTATAATTTATTGACAGATTAAGTTGAAACTTGTTTGTACCATACTTGACCAATCCCGAAACTACGGAGCACTGGTCAACGTTATACCATCAAGGACCTAGAAGAGTTTCTCTCCAATCAGGAGACCAATCACAATGTGACATGTGTCGACATCATAAGCCAATCACAGCGCGACACGTGTCAACATCAGAAGTCAATCACAACACGACACATGTCAATGTCAGAACAAAGCTATAAACTCTTCTATAAAAGGAGATCATTCTCCCACAATATTTTCTAATGTCATTTGTACTAAATCATTCACTAGTAATCACTAAAGGAGAGCTTGAACCTATGTACTTGTGTAAGCCCTTCATAATTAATGAGAACTCCTATACTCCGTGGACGTAGCCAATTTGGGTGATCCACGTATATCTTGTGTTTGCTTCATTGTCTCTATCATTTACATACTTATCCACACTAGTGACCGGAACAATCTAGCGAAGATCACAAACTTAACACTTTCTGTTGTACCAAAGTCCTCACTGATTTTATGCATCAACAAAACTAATGCATATCATTTTTTGGAATGCAAAACCTTTCATATCCATTGTTGGGTACAAAAAGTGCGAAACAAACACTATTTTGAACATTATTTTAATTTGTAAGAGGCTTCTAGCTAAGTGGTTAAGATCATTTAGTTATGCATCAAAAAACTCATGCTTGATTTCCCTTCCCATCACTTGTAGAAATAAGTGGAAGGTTAAGTCTATCTTGGATTCTTTCTTAAGTTAGGAATTGAAATTCTCTGTTTCAGTGCGAAGAAGATGGCCTTGATCATGGGACCATTTTCTCCATAGCCATTTGGCAAATGAATGTGTCTTTCACAAAAAGTATAATTTCCCCCTTTGAAAATACTCCTACCAACACACATGGTTTTGAGGTTGAGGAGCTGCATGCATGTGCACAAAGTGGAGTGATATTCTTATTATATTAGGTTGATCGGTGAATACTAACCTTCCATTAATCACCTTTTCAGCAATTGCTCTTTTTGATTTGTTGTTTGGAATTGTACGAACGAGTGGTATGTCGAGATTTCTTGGGGGGTGACTTACTTTATCATCTCATTCGAATTACTATTATTTTCCCTGAAATTGAATATGCTTTTGGATAATGTACTATTTCTTCTTAGTTTTCTGGAAAATTTGCAAGCTAGAAAATAACCTAGTTTTCTATTCTAACAAGCGACTGTGTCTGTGTATTGAGATCCTTTAAATAAGCTTATTTATTAAAGATCTCTTGTAGGGCCTAATTCCTAAATTTATTACATTTATTCCACCGTCTATCTTTTAAAGCCTTATATCAAACATTATATGTATTAAAAATTACTCAAATTCGAAACTATATGACAGTTGAATTAAATGGTAACCATTTTAATGTTTGTAATTAGAATAGATATCCTTAATTCAGGAATCTTGTCCACAATTATCGTTTCTTGTATAACAAGTATTTAACAATTGTAATTCATATGGGAATCTTTTCACAATAGGGACTGTCATAGCCATATATATAGTTGCATTTTGCTTTTAAGGTAATAAGTATTTCATTAATCAAGTAAGAAGAAGAACATCATCCACAAGGAATGCAATTCCATCATTACAAATGCAACAGAAAGACAATACAAAACCTACCCCACATAACCACATCTAACCAAACAGAAATGCTCACGAGGACAAAACTTTACATTCTTTCTGATGAACTTGCAAAAGACGACATTGTTTTGGCAAAGAAGCCCTGCTATGAGACATCACAAAGATGTCCTCATAGTTCTTTGCCAGGAGAACTAACAAATCACAACCAAAACAAAACAAAAAACAACATTACACAAAATAAGCGCTTTAGAGGTACGATTCTTCAATCACGAGAGACCCACACCTAACTAACAAGAAAGATAAGCTCACAAGGCTTAAGCCCTATGAGTTGGACCTAACACCATGAAGACACACAAGGTAAACATCGTACCATCACTTGAAGACTGTACAATGACAAGAAAACTTGATTGTGAATCCCTTAAACCATTGCAACTACCACGAAGGAAAGACTGCTACGAGTCACCAACAACGGCTAGGTTCCTTCACATGATCCTTGTCAAGTGTGCTAACCACAAAATCGCCACCTCATATTTGAACAACAATTGTCGCTTTAAGATCTGAAGTTGAGCAGTAAGTCATAATAGCTACAAAAGCTCACATCCTCATAAAAAGAGAGTGACCACAACCACAAATGCTCTCGTCGATAAAGTGAGAGAGCGATCACTACCAAAAATATGAAACGAAATAAGGAAGATATCAAGAAGGATTGTCACCACCTCAATGCCAAAGCCTGAGACCGTCGGCGATATTTTTTTTTTTTTGGTCAAGGGGGAGATTTTAATACAACCAAACACACAGATACACAAACTTACAAATAGACAAAGGCCCAACAACACCTATAAACAACCAAAAAGGGCCTAAACAGAAAAAAAGAAAAAAAGAAAAAAAAAGAAACAGAAAATGAGCCCAAAAGTCCAAAAATGAAATAACATCCGAGAAGTATCCACTACTTTCTCCACAGTTGATCTGAGGAGCTTCTAGCCAGCTGATTCTCCGAGCACCGCCAATCATCTCCTTCTCAGACGCCTCCTGCACACAGCCATAAGCAAGGAGTAATCGGCATCCAAGCAAAAGAGGCCAATCACCTGTTTGAAGCTCAACAAAATTTCCGAACAACACTGCTGAAAATGGCAAACACCAAAGAAAACGTGGCGGTGTTGGAATTTGTCAAACCGTTCATATATTGTAACCTAATTTCATTATAAATGCTAGTCATAGTATGGTATCAGGCAAAATTCAGTCCTAGGTTTACAACTTTTTTTCTGATCCCCTACTCTCTACTAGTAGAAGTTAATTAATAAATCAAAACTGAATCGGTCTTTATTTATTTTGTTCAAGACTAAGTCTAAAGACTTGTGAAATATATATAGAAGCATTATTTGTTAGCACTAACGAGTCTTTTTTTTTTTTTTTTTTATCGGAAAGACTCAGCATCATGGGTCATTTTTTTCCTTTTTAGGCTTTTTAGAAGTTGAATAAGGATCACTTGTGTTTTTGGAGTTCAATTTTCTCACAGGTCGACTTTGTGGTGTCCAAAACCTAGTTCTTCTTGTTGCATCACTGAACCCATTTACCATTTCAAAGACGTATGTTTGTAATTGCCCATCAACAAAACTGAAATCCCTACCAAAGCCCCTAAATTTAGTACCTCGCAAGGATTTGCAAAGCTCTGAACCATTTTGGGAGATGATATGAAATCTTTCGGTAAACTAAACATTCAAATGGTTAGATTCAATTCTTGAAAATTAAAATGAGTGTTATAAGATTTGAGAAATGTGAGGTGTAAAGAAAATGTGGAGTGTATGTACAAAATATAAGATGTATATTGAGAATGTAGGGTGTAGGGGTATTATGAAAAAGTATGTGGGGTGCATTAAGATAATTTTTAAGTGAAAAATCAAATGTGAGGTGTATTAAGTATGTGATGTTTATTCAACAATTTGTGAGGTTTTAATATAATTAGTGTTTACATAAGAGAAGTTCAGTTTGATATGACTGAAAGGTTTATGATAAATAAATGCCGTATTGTAGGACCTTAAAATGCACCCAAATTGGACTGGACCCCGACTCAACCACTACTCCATAAGGTGACAATATATTTTTCACTGAAACGCTACTTTTCCCTGTTTTTTTTATTAAATTCTTTTATTTTGTATGCATGTGGTCCGTGGATGCAGGGCAATCCTACCATTCTAATTTGTTTCTGCTTAAAAAAAATAAGCTGGGAAAGGAACGGTCCTCTAATTTGTGCAGAATTAACGTCAGAAGGTGACAAGAAAAGGTGGATTTACGTCGGTGCAGGAGGGAGGAAGGGGACATGACAAATTAAGGTGAGGATATCACTCAGCGTAGATTACTGCTGATTGTGTCATTGTCGGTGGGAGTGGTCCATTGAGATGACCAAATGGACCAAACATGCGACGGGGCAACTCCCTTTAGACGTACTGGTTGCAATTTGATGGAATACAATTATTTTCGTATAATGCATGTGTTCTTTTTATGGAAAATTTACTTACCTTTTACGTATTTTTACCCTACAAATATAATTATAATTATTAATTTTCTTGATTTTGATAGCCTTGATTGTTTGATCATAATCTTTAGATGATGATTAAGAGAACAAACAGTTTCGATTATAATGTTTGTATGATGAAGATGCATTCATCATAATGAGAGACAAGTAGGTTCTTCTTAAAAGGAAACCCAAACAATATCCATTATTTTCTCGTCAAACCAATAATATAAGTTAATAAATAAGAGACTATATAATTTTGTATCAATGACTTCAATGACCCGAAATATCTCTTATTCTATGAAAAACCCTATTGTCAACTTAGAACCTCTTCGAGTTTGCATCGTCTCGTCAGGTTTATTTTATAATTTAATACTATTATTTATATTTTAGTTAACTTTTAGTGTAATTTTACTTGTTTAAATTTTTCTTGAGGGTTGTCACTTAGTATTACAGTATAGTGTCATTCCTATTCACTTGTAAGTGAAAAGTTTTAGGCTGTTTTTTATTTTATTTTAAAAAAATTAGAGATGATAAACTTATATGTAGGTGAGGTTTAAGAAAAAACAGCAAAATTTTGATTTATGAAATTACATTACTGTCCTTAGTTTTTTTATTATGATAAAAGATAAAGATGTCTTTTTATCCTCCTTTAATTAACAAAAAGAGTTTTATTAATGTATTTTGGATAATGATTTGCAATGTTGGAGCCAGTGAGTGTGGTGGGGATACGAATGGTAAAGCCTATCCTATCTTATTTTGTTAACCCATTAATTACCTGCTTGATTGGGAATAATTAATACTATCATCACCAACTTGAGAAGCAGTACTTTCAACGTCCCATTAGTTAAACTTTTGAGGTTTTAACTAAGGGAACTTTAACGAAAAGCACCCGGTATTGTTTACTTTAACGAAAAATCATACTTTTACACTAAAAAGTCAATCATGATACTATTCACTTTATCTTTTATTTTGTCCTTATCATTAAAACTCAAAGTTTTCAAGAATTTTAAGATTACAAAAATAAACCACGTACATGGATGAAGTTACTTCATTATATTTAAAATGACGTGGTCACGCAGAAGACCTAACCTAGGAAAGAAACTCCAACAAGAAAATAATTTAAATGTTTTTAACTGTTACTAACTACCTTACCTTATAGCCAAAATAAAATGACATTATTGTGGACAGGGAGAGAATCGGGAAGGAAAAAGTTGATTGAACTTACAAGTCTTAAAAGCATATCACATTCAATACGATCCATTCACCGCCAGTCCAAACGAGAGATTTTTTGGGATGCTCAGAACGCCGGACATACGGACACAAGTGGAGGTATACTTCGAAAATAAACTTCCATCCACTCATATAATACATATGGCATAACGCGGCGTGTTCTTAATATATTGTAAAGGGTGAATTTTCAATTTAGTCAATAAATTATCAATCCGAGTGGAAATTAGGTCCATAAACTTCTTTTGTTTTTTTTTCCCAGAAAAATCAGTAATTTAAATATAAAAAACTGCAAATTACATCCTTAATATTAAATTCGAAGCTACTATATTCAATTTTCCGTCACTTTAAGTTACGTTATTTGCATGTGATACACATCTACGAGTAGATTGATAATTTTTTCATAGAGAAATAGTGTATGAAATTAACTTTGGAGGGTAAATCAGACATAAGGTTCGCATCGTATATGAAATGTTAAGGACTTATAGGTGAGACAATGACGGTATTACACTCTAAAGTGTGTGAATTGACTCAAATTGACGAAAAATTGGATAAAATAACTTTGAATATAATAGAGATGAAATTAGCAATTTTAATGAATTCATGGACTTATTTTACCGAAATAATAATCCAGTAATCTAATTTTCACTGAGATAATAATTCAAAGATTAAATCGAGTAAAATCTTTTTTCACCTCACCTCCCTTCTCATCCCATCCTCTCACATTCTCTATTTTGTCTTTCTCTTTCTATAAAAAAAATTAGTATAAGATGTTGACGTGGTTTAACTGTGATATTTCAAATAAAAAAAGAGGAAAAGAGAGGAAAAAAAAAAGAAAAGATAATGCTCCTCCAAATGTAATTCACCAAAACAATGATGGCAGTTTAGGCATACCATACCATACTTACACTCCACGACGCGTAACGGCGTAACGCAACCCCTTAACCGGTACTACCCGGTCACCCAACGCCCACCGACAACCTCTCTCCCGGTCACCCCACTACCCCATGTCCGTACCCCTACACAGTCACCCCACCCCTTTAAATGGCACCTTCCCTCCCTCGAAAATTTCTCACAAAATTTAACACCCCATTAACTCAAAAGCTCTTAATCGGCGTGAAATTATTGATAATCCCGGAGCCCCCACAGCAAAAATCCATTCGGTAAGTACAACTTTTTACTGTCAGTTACTTTTTTGACTGCTCGATGCTGCCTCTTTCCGAGATATTGTCGTTTTCTTCTGAGCTTATAGCTTCCGGCGTCATTTGGTTCTGGAATTCGAGTTCTTTAATTGTGGTGTCGCGCTGCTGACGGAGAGACTGCGGCGGGTGTTTGTTTGGTTCAGTTCGGCGTCGTTTTGAGCTCGGATTGCGACATTGCGTTGGATCTTCTCCGGTCACGTTTCTGGTAAGTGGTTGCCCATTTCTTTCTTCACTGCAGAAACTTCACGTTATTTTACATTCTACGGTCACGATCTTGCCACGTCGTCAGCTGAACATATGTAGGAAATGATTGTGATTAAATTCAAAAGGGAAAATTAATTTTTGTTAATTTGTGATGATTAATTCAGCCAACTTTTTCACCTTTTTACTTTTTTGTTGTTGTTGATGTTTCTATAATTTCATCGATTTGACTTGATTCTATTGGTTGGTCAAGCTAAAAAAGAAAAACAGTAAATTAAAATTTAAAAAAAGTTGAGTATCTTTTGTTGGTTTAGCTGTTGCCAGTTGCTAGATCGAGATATATTCATTTTATTCCACATTTGATGTGGACATAGAATATAATAGATTTGTGTCATGTTTTGATTATTTATTTGATTCCCAAAATTGACAATTTTTCCGAAAAAATTGATATTTTAAACTATTCTAATCTACGTTAAGAGAAGTTTAAACTCGAACTCGGATGAAGGCGGGCAGACTGTCTTAACCAATTGGCATAACAGTAGACGAGTCTGAGATGCATGACTGTCACTGTTTAGAAATATGGCCCTCCCGTGCTTTATATGATTTCGACCCTTTTGGTTGAAATTACTGGGGGGATACCCGTGTCTTAAATGTCGGTGGGGATGTAGCAATGATGATAGCATAAGCAATATTGCATTGAAATTCAAAAGGAACTCACCCGAATATTAGAATAGTTTGGAATATCACTTTGATAAAAAAAAGGGAGAAATGAGCCTTCTTTAGGTGAATGAATAAAAAAGGTCGTACCCAGTGCACAAGGCTCCCGCTTTACGCAGGGTCTGGGAGAGGTGAATGTCGGCTAGCCTTACCCCCATTTATGGAGAGGCTGCTCCCAAGTCTCGAACCCGAGACCTACCGCTCATGGGAGAGGTGAATGAATACATGTACTTTTTTCTTTTTGTGCGTAAACAAAATTTGATTTTGATTTGAGCGATATTCGGGGAGGGGGATCCGAATCTAGTATAGAGGAATCCTTTGCTGTGCGATTCTTATTTACTTGAGCTACAAGTCCCTTGCAATGAGTAAACAAACTTTGTTTGGTCCTTGTGATTGATTTTTTTGTCTATCCTTCTGGAGTTAAGAAATGAACGTAAGGCTCTGTGACTGAGACGACCTTTAAATAGACTAGTCATAAGCTTGCTCTTCATTGCATTTTTTGTGATGCACTCAACGCGCTCAGTGTAGCGCTGTTTTGATTTTGTTGCATGGAAAACGTTGTGTATAAGTCTCCGGTTGATGACCCATAACAATGTCCAATTTGCAGGCTGACCGAAATAATTTTAAAGTTGAAGAAGTTGCTGCATAAGAGGTAATTGTAATCCCTTTGCTTTATGTTTCTATTGCTGGTTTTGGCTCCATTTCTTTGCTTTGTTTTTTCGTTTTCAAGTTGTCGCTTAGGAAGTAATAAGGAGAAGAGCTTTGCTTGGTTGTTGATTGTTTTGTTTTCTTCCATGTCACAGTCTTTCGTTTGATTGTTGTAGCTGGAGGAACTAAACCTTGTTAAGCATGAAGGAGGTTGACAAAAGGAAAACCCCAAATACTAAAAACACCAAGCGGACTGGAAGAACTGAAAGGAGAGACAATAAACCGAATCAAGGGAATAACGGCAAGACATTGAATGGAAAAGAAATTGAATCCAAAGACTCTTATGCTAAAACAGACCCCAGTACGTTAGTAAGTGATTCAAACACGGGCACAGAGCTCTCTGAAGTTAATGAAAACTTGGTTATACATTATGTAGATGATGTCAACAGGTTTGAGGAGGTGCCTCAAGATCTGAAAGCTACTCCAATGACTTCCAAAGAGAACATTGATGGCGAGGTGTCAGATTGCGAGACAATAAAGGACTCCGTATCATCTCAAGGGGATTCACCTACCCTTGAGGATGAGAAAGTTGAAAGAGCTTCAAGGGTACCTAAAACCATTGCAAAGAAGAATTCCTCAAAAAGCTCTCATGGATCCAGGGAGAGATCTGGTAGTGAATCTACTAAGTCAAAATCCAAGGGGTTGCATAACACTGCCAAAAAAGTCACTAATTCAAACAACGGGCCTTCGGGAGTTAAAACCAGAACTTCTTCTGATAGCGAAGTTCCCATTGAACCTTCGTTAGAATCATTTGAGGAGGTTGATGATGAGCCTATTAAAGAGATAAGAGTAAGTGATATCCTTGATGGGGCCTCAAATGGTGCTCAGACTGTGGAAAGTGACCATGAAATAGTAAATGCGGAAGAAAATGGCGAACAAGAGGTTGAATTAGCTTTGGAACGAAAGATTGAAGAAATGGAAATGCGAATTGAGAAACTTGAAGAAGAGCTGCGAGAAGTTGCTGCTCTTGAAATTTCCCTCTACTCTGTAGTACCAGAGCATGGGAGCTCTGCGCATAAAGTTCACACACCAGCTCGGCGGATTTCTAGACTTTACATCCATGCTTGCAAGCATTGGACTCAGGACAAGCGAGCGACAATTGCTAAGAATACTGTATCAGGACTTATATTGATAGCTAAGTCCTGTGGCAATGATGTCCCCAGGTAAAATTATCATGTTATAGTTCATAGTGTTACAAATGTTCTCTGATTTCTGGATAATGATTTATTTTTTCCTTTTGTATGTTAAGGTTGACCTTCTGGTTATCAAACATTGTCGTGCTAAGGGAGATCATATCTCAAGCATTTGGCATTTCACGCCAGTCAAGTCCTTCAGTAAAGTTTGCAGAGTCAAATGGGACTAGCAAGAGAAATGAAGAGAAGTCTGCCTCACTGAAATGGAGGGGTAGTTCCGGTAGCAAACAAATGAACGGTTTAATGCAATTCGCTGATGACTGGCAAGAGACAGGAACCTTCACAGCTGCATTAGAAAAAGTTGAATCCTGGATTTTCTCTCGGATTGTTGAGTCAGTATGGTGGCAGGTACACCTACACAAACAAAGAACCTCTCATTCTTGCTTTTAACATGTTAAAGGTGGCTGGGGTCTACATCACGACAATCATATTGTTTAATGGATAAGTTCCATGTTCAAGGCCATTTTTTTCCTTGAAGTGTATACATGAATTTATATAGACTGACAATAATTTTTAATTTTGATTGAAAACTTAATTGTCACTTAACCTGTGATTTTTGTAGTAGCTTTGATGTGCTTTTATGTTTTGCTGACCAGAGTCTTATCTTTTTAGGCTTTGACTCCAAATATGCAATCTCCAGCTGAGAGTTCATCTACAAATAAGACGACTGTAAGGTTGTCAGGACCTGCACTGGGTGATCAGAAGCAAGGTAGCTTTTCTGTCAACCTATGGAAAAATGCCTACCAGGATGCTTCTCAGCGGCTCTGTCCTGTTCGAGCAGGGGGGCATAAGTGTGGCTGCTTGCCTGTTTTGGCAAGAATGGTATGAAATCATTGAATATCTATCTAAGAACCCTCTGTGGTTAAATTTTTTTTCCGTCAGACGTTGGAATTTAATTTCAATCGCCAAAGTTTCTCATCTTCATCATTTATTCTTCACTAGAACATTTGTATGAGCTTTCCTTTTGCTATGGCGCCTTTTAGGTAATGGAACATTGTGTTGCAAGGCTAGATGTGGCAATGTTCAATGCTATTCTGCGTGAATCTGCCCATGAAATCCCTACTGATCCAGTGTCAGATCCGATTCTTGATTCCAGGGTTCTACCTATTCCCGCTGGCGACTTGAGTTTTGGGTCTGGTGCTCAACTTAAGAATTCTGTAAGTATCGTGCTCATTTTCACTTAGTTATTTTTCTTCTTTTTAAAACAGAAAGAAATATCTACTTTTGAATGGTTCACATCATTTATAAATGCATTTTCTTAAGGATTCCCAAGGAAAATTGGTAGTTTGTTGCTTAGAAGGCCTCAATATTGCTATTCCTGTGGTCCTTACCTGGAGATTCTTAGTGCCGGCAACAACTAGTTGGGTTTAGATTGCTCACTAGTTACTCATAAAACTGTATATGTGAATGTCCTCTTCACCATTTGCTTGAATCCATGACAGGGGCATGACCTGTGCCTCCTTCCTCATAATACTTTTACGTCCTTGGGTCTTATTTTAGAAAAATGTGATTGCTAGATTTAAATAATGAGGAGGCTTCATGTCGTGCAGGTTGGAAATTGGTCTAGATGGCTAAGTGATATGTTTGACATGGATGCTGATGATCCCCTGCAAGAAGATCACCCTGGCAGTGAGGACGATGATGGGCAGAGTGGGGATGGTGATAAATCCTTTCTTCTTCTGAATGCCTTGAGTGATCTTTTGATGCTTCCCAAAGACATGCTTATTGATAGGAGAATCAGAAAGGAGGTTCGTTTTTATAATCTCATTGCCTTCTTATTGAAGGGAAATGGCTGTGGTTTTAGTTCGACTGCCTCAACTTATCTGAATTTTCTGGCGTCGTTTTCACCTCTCCTTTTGGGCTGATTCAAATTTGTTTCCTTTCATGTTTACTAGGTCTGCCCATCAATTAGTCTTCCATTAGTTAAGCGGATACTTTGTAACTTCACACCAGACGAGTTCTGTCCAGATGCTGTCCCAGGAGCTGTATTGGAGGCACTGAATGCCGAGGTATACTTTTGCTTTTATTCAGTTTTTATGTTTTGTGGCCTGATGTGTTTTTGCAATTACAACTGTGTAGGTTTGAAACATTTGACAACGTTTTTTTCGTGAATCTTTTTAAGGATCTTCTGTTTAATGTTAAAATGTGAAACCAAATGGACCATATTCTGTAGTTTCTAATGAAGAAATGCGCTTTTGCTATGGCAAAAACAAAATTAACAACGCTGAAGGTTTGACATACCCTTTCATCATTTCTTCAGAGCATTATGGAGCGCAGATTGTCAGGAGAACTGGCGAGGAGCTTCCCTTACACAGCGGCACCAGTTGTGTACACCCCGCCTTCCTCAGCTGATGTGGCAGAAAAAGTTTCAGAAGCAGGAGGAAGTTCACAACTGGAAAGGAGTGTCTCAGTTGTACAACGAAAGGGATATACAAGTGATGAGGAGCTGGAGGAGTTGGATTCACCACTTTCATCCATCATTGACAAATTACCATCAACTCCAACTATCGTAGCAAATGGAAATGGAAACGGAAAGCATGAGCATACAGGTCATGCCTGCACGAATGCGAGGTATGAACTCCTTCGTGAGGTGTGGTCTGCGTAATTTTCAGAAGAGCGGACTCGACATGTGTATACCCGTTGGTTTTCTGGATCATGAAAGTATGGAGAAAACTTAAACAGAGCTGTGAATAATGAAATGGAAATATCAAGAGGATTGAGGAAAAAATGTGGCCCTAGCCATTAGTGTTTACGTATATTGTGTTAAGCTGCCATCTGATTTAAATTACTCATACGCAATAAACTCGATCTGGAAGAATCTATATTCGAAATGCATCAGAGAGGCTTGAGACTCGAAAAGAGAAAACTAGAAATTGAAAATGAAATAGTTATCAAACGGGACCTTCATTTCTTCCTTCAATAGTCGATATAGATATAGTGAATTATCCATTCTAATCCCAAAAAATGCTATCAAAGATGACTCGCCGTTGATTATAATGGCTGGCCAGTGTGTGGCCCAAATCCCCAACCGGTGGTACTAGGTTGACAAATACTATTAAGGCTCGTTCATTCTAGCCTCGTTTGGTTGGTCGGAATGTAAGAGTGGGAATAAGAATATGATTCATTTCCTTGTCGATGACATAATGAATTGAGATGCAGTTAACAAGTATAACTTGGCTTTTTCAGTTGCGATCTCTAATTCGACCACTACTACATCAGTTCTGTATCTAAATAGCTGGCTGAATATCATGGATTGCTTCACCATGGGGATTCAAATCACTATGCGGGGTAGGCACTTGTTGCTTTCGGTGTCGTTTGACCGGCACCGACGCCCGGCGAGATGTTACTTTGGCGTCTAGTGAGGATTCGACTGGACTTATAATGTGAAGGTTACTATCTTGCATAGTTTCTGCCAGAGTGAAGCATTCGAATCAGGGAGTATCAGCAGGTGCCTATTGTGATAGAAGAACATAGCTGCATGTACGAGGAGAGCAAATGCTGAAGAAACCCCAACAAGCAAGAATAATCCCCACAAACTAGTGAAGCTAATGGAAGTGGTGGCAGGGTCCCTCTTACAACCTGCATCTTTCTTGAACCATTTGTCCTTGATACTCTCTATTTTACCTTGCTCTTGCAGATTAGTGATCACCCTTGAAACATCAAGAGTTAGAGGTGAACCTTTTGGGAAGGCCTGCACATCACCAAATCAAAGAAGGAATATAATCCCACATGCATGAGAAAACATGCATTTAAATAATAACAAGAATAATAATAATCAGATGACTTGTTTTTGTGTGTCTTGGAGCTTGGTCCGAAGTCAATTTGAAAATTATAGGAAATTAGGTTAAGGTAAATAAATAATTTCATATTTGATGAGCATCTCATAAAATATGTTAAAATACGTGTAGATTCAATCAAAATCCTCATGAATTCTATACAAGTCAAGTAAACTCCCTCAAAAATCCATGTATTCATAATTCTTCACAAGTAAACTCCCTCAAACTCCATGTACAATACATCCCCAAAACTAAAATCTTTTGCTAAAATATCTCTTCATCATTTATCTCTTCTTTAAAGCACAAAATTTTGATTGCCCAAATCCTAGAACTGAAAATATTTTGACCTCAAACAAATTATCACTTTGAATTAATATATTACTGCAAATGTCATTTGATGAATGAATTTGTAAAAAGCAGTTTGATAACCTTTTTGTTTTTCAGTTTTCAGTTTTTTTATTTTCTGAAATTTTGTTTTTGTTTTTTATTTTTAGTTTTCATCCTAAAAACTAAAAGCTACTATTTTGAGTTTCCAAAATTTGTGTTGGTTTTTTTTTCTTCTAAAAAGGTTTTTTAGCCAAAATGGTCATTGATATTTGCATAACACATCACTTTGGTCCCTAAGATTTGGAATCAATAAAAGTGGTCCATGAAATTGTCCATCATCAATCATTTTGGTCATTCCATGCAAAATTATGTTAATTAAGGATCAAAATGACAAATATACTCTCAATTTAATAAATAATGTACCAAAATGATTTGACAAAAATTAAGGGTATTTTGGTTATTATTTTCTTATTTAATGGAGATTTTTCAAGGAATGATCAAAATGATTGATGGTGGATAAACTCAGGGTCCAATTCTATTGATTTCAAATCTTAAGGACCAAATTGAAGAGTTATGCAAATCTTAAGGATAATTTTGGCTAAAAAGCCTAAAAAAAATTAAAACTGAATTGGTTATCAAACGTACCTAAGAGACTCAATGTTTCATGGTAATGCTTGTGAGAATGCATATCAAAAGAGAAAAAGCAATTAGTAGATTAACTTACGAAGGCAAAACCACTGTCAGCATTGAATAACGTTGGTTCAATCATGGTATATTCTGAGCAATAAGTTGAAAGAAATAGGTTCATGAATGGGGTTTCATCAAAGGCAGCAGAAACACCGCCCTTTTCAAAAAGTTGAGCCAACTCTTGTGTCGATCTGTAGGCCCTAAGCTTTTCCACATGAAACCCTAGTTCATTTGTCAGTAACTCCTGGACAAATGAACCTTCTTGGAAGCCAACAAAGTCTCCATTCTTGAGGAGCTGGCCTACGTCAGTAACGGTTGGTTGGAGCTTTTCGACAGTTAACAGCGATGTTAAACTTGCTGTGTAGGTTTGAGTTAATATGAGGACTACAAAACACCATACTACCACTACAAACCTAGACAAGTTGCTCACTAGTTGCTCCCCTGTGACAAAAAAAAAGTATAAAAAAGAGTAAGAGATAGCACATGGACAATTAATGACGACTAAATAATCTATGGATCCAGATGAAAAGAACACGTACTCTGTGCAAAAACCATGGTTGAGAGGGAGAACCAAAAGCTTACGGCAGGCCCGCCAGGCCCGCGAAAATCCTCGTTTATCCGGTGTTCAAGAACCCAGATAACGAATCCAATGAGGATGAAACAACAACAGGTTATTACCCAAAGGTCCCAAGTAAAAGGCTTCAAGAACACCAATGCACCTTGCCTACTTTTGCTATGTTTGATAGGTACCACCATTGATACCCCAGATTCTGTGTAAGGCAATGTAAAGTCAACATACAGCGACCTATTTGCTCTATTCGTCATATCTCCCACTCCAGCATCATAGTTCTGCCAAGTAATACATGACATAAGATTTTATGAAGAAATTGGACAGTTTCTGTGAAGAAATTGGATATAGTTTCTGCCATATAAGTAGGTCTCATCTCTTTTAGCAGAATATATAACTTACTTGCACCCAATGTACCACTATTGATTTTCATGTCTCTCTCGTCATGGGACCAATTAATCATGTAAAGAGAGAGAGAGAGAGAGAGAGAGAGAGAGAGAGAGAGAGAGAGAGAGAGAGATGCAGAGTACTGGTGATATAGGCCTAGTGTATGTAAGTTTTTCTCTACTATAGATGCGGTTAGAGAAACACATATATGTAGTTTACCTAGCTTTTACTATGATGTAACCAAAATAGTAGCAAAGGATAAGCAGTTTACCCCAAGAAACAGTTGAAAGATCAAATCATTGTAGCTGCCAGCTGCCTCACCATTAGGCTTCGCGAAAGGGTAAAAATCATAGGAAACAGCATATGGTAATTCTTCGATTGCGGCTTTAAAGACATCAATACAGAATCCAGTGATCATGGTTGTGTTAGTGCTAGGATCAAATGTCACGTTTACAAGTTCTCTAAACCCACGCTTCACTGGAACTAGAATTTTCAATGTATTCCCATGGTTAGGATTCTGCCAACCTTTTGGAATGGTGGTTGTGTCACCAGGCCATATAATAGGTCCAAGACTACTGGCATTAGAAGTGGTAGAATATGTGTTTGTGCTTGTGTTTGTGTTTGCAGACTTCATGTTTCTCACAAGTCCATCTTTGGGTGTCCAATATCCAAGTCCTCTTTCCCCACTACCAATTACATTAACTATCTGAAAATCTGATGACTGAAGTTGTCCATTAACAAGAGTAAAATTACCTGAGAGGCCTCTGAATATTGTACTCGATAGTGCTTGGACAAGTTGAGGACCACTTAGAGAGAAACCTAGGGTTTCTAGATCATTGGCTCTGTCGGAAGTGTTTGTCTTTTGGAAGCTGAAGTTTTTAGAACTCCCAACCTTCTCCACTGCCATGGCCAGTGCCCCAGCAGTATCGTAAGCCCACAGTCCAAAAACATCCAACTTAACATTTAGAATAGTTGGATTGTCGTTTTGGAATTTTTGCTGCCATCTGACTCTGAAATGTTCAAGCTCCTGTGTATTTGGGATGTAAGTTTTCAAACCCAACACCCCTTGCATGTTATCTATGGCAGAAGAATTTATGGAACCAAAAAAGTTTGTCATCCCATCCGTCATTATCCAAGCATAACCTTCACTCATCATGCCTATCTCTTTTGCCTTGGCAAAAACCCTAGAACCAAGAGAAGGCAACATGTGTACTATGAATACCCTTGTTTTCATAGTCATCAAGTGTTGAAGCTTTGAAACAATGTGGTCATCAGTGACCACTGGAGGGATGACACTCCAGTAGGAGATACGAGCACCAACTTCTTGCAAAGCATTACCCAGGTAAGGTATTACTCCATCTCCAAACTCGTTGTCAACATAGATGAGCACTGCTTCACTCCATCCAAAGGCTTGGAAGATGGAACTTATGGCTTTCACTTGAGATGAGTCATCTTGTGCAATTCGGAAAAAATATGATGTCTGAGAAGTAGCTGGGGAAGGACTTGTTGTCGAAAATGAGATTACGGGCACCTGAGCTTTGTCTCCAAGATTGACTACGAAGTTGGCCTCTTTTGATGACTCCGGTCCTATGATAATGGCTTGCACTTCAACGTCCTTTATCAATTCTAAAGCTGTTTAAGGGGTGGAAAAACAGAGATTAAAGTAAATTCTGATGCGGTTCTAAATTGATACAAGAAAAAAGTCGAATTTATTTCCCCCACACCTAACGGGGAATAGTCAGTTGGGGATATGTGGCTCGATATAACTTATAAGCCATGAGTGTGGACGAACATAATCCACCTCAAAAAAGTATCACAATGACCTACAAGTAAAGAGTTGATGATTCATTAATTACTTTCAGCATTAAGATCTTTTAAGATAAACACTACACCTGATCAATAAGTCCATTGCGCATGATCACCCAAGGTATTGGATTTATGCATTTAATTTGGGAACCATATCGGTGCTGCAGCGTATCGCAGACTTATTAGCAATGGATCCATGCTGGTCGAAATTGGTATCCGAACTTAGTTTCTAACTAGGTAGAGCAGGCTAAAGGAAATTCTAGTAACAGGTGTAAGGGACTATATCACTCTTGAGAAACAATAAATCTAAAGTTTAATATGGTGGTTCATTTCTAGTAACGCCAAGACCTGTTAAGATAAAAACTCACTTTTAGATGAGTACATTGAGCATGAACTCACCCTTATTATAACAGGTTAATCTTGGTTAATCTACGTAATACGTGACATATTCTAAGAAAGGATAGTAAATGATGAACAGGGGTGAACAAAAACTGAACCCAAAAGTACAATTCCTAGGAAAAAGCAATCGGTTATGCTTCGAAATTATGCGTGTAACATCAAAATAATAAAAAAGTCAAGAGAAAAGTAATGGAAAAAAATTAAAAGTAGAGAGAGAACCTGCAGCAGCTTCAGCAACGACATCTCTCATGGAGTCCCTGGTGTGAAGGACCAGCCTAGTCTTGTAGTAAGCATGAGAAGCATAGAAGTCAGAGAGGGCCATGTTAACGCAGCTCAAACCCACCTTCCCAAACAAGGAATCAAGGTCAAGGATCACCCCCACATTTACTGGTATCGTTGTGTTTTGTGCCATGTCGGCCATGGCCAATAAGGTCTTAAACAGTAACAACCAGAAGACGAGACAAGAAACATGGCTCGTAGGATTCTTCATCATCTTTTAATCTCTGGAAAGGTTTGCGATTCATTGGCACCGACTAAGAAGAAATTTATATTGTTATGGAATCATTAATTAATTATGGATGAGGAAGTTTCAAGGAAATCTCGTTCGAATTTCTTTGAAGCTTCAATGTAGGTGCATTACATACATCTCAGTATTAGTAAATGAAAGGAAACTGCAATCCGTTGTCCTGACCACGATATTAAATATACAATATATAAGTCAATGAAAAATTGTTTGGCTTTGTTGTTTTGTAATATTTGAATGGAGCCTGGACTTTCTATGAATTAATTGTTTAAATTTATCCCTAAATTACAGATGATTTGTTAAAGGGAATTAGTATTAACATTTTAAAAATCTCATTTGACATTCCAAACTTTTCATAATTAAAAAAAAATACATTTATGAGGAGTGTATAATGAGATTTTTGAAGTGATATAACAGTTCCCTTTGTTAAATTCTACTTTATAGGTTTCAACAAATAGAAACAATAGATTTTCTATAAAAAATAAACAAAAGACTTTGCAGTTCATGGGAAAGTTACAGCTGTGTTAGGCAACCAGAGATTTAAACTTGGAAATGTAAATGGACCTTTTACAACCTCGGTGACATATTTATTGTAATATTTTTCTTTTGCACATTGACTTTCTTTACCATTTTAGGTTTTGTTTTAGAGTTAAGCTTCGTGTCACAATTTTTTTCCTTGTATGTATCTTTCCTCGTTTTTCTATGAGGGTATGGTTCATTCCCTTCCACTTTTTTTTTTTTTTTTTTTTTTTTGTGTGTGTATATTTTTCTATGTCCAAAGTGTGTCGACCATTCACCTTTGGACCGGAGAATGGCCTTTTGCATCCTACATTGTTCTACTTCAAAAAGCTAAAATTGCATAAGCACTTGAGTTAAAACTATCATTTCAAAAGTTTAAATTTCTTTCACGTATCACTTTTATAAATAAATTGACATACAGATCAGTTGGTGTAGTCATGAATTGACATACAGAGTTTACTGCAAAAGCAATATTTGGCCTTGTGAAGGTCAAATACTGCAGTGAACCAACTATACTTCTATATGTACTAGGATCTTGTAATGGGGTGCCTTTTGTCACAAGCATTGAGTTGTGGGGCTTGCAAGGAGTATTTGCAGGTTTACAAGACTCCAAACCTGCCTTATCAATGAGATCCTTGATATACTTTGTCTGATTCACAAATATGTCTTCATTATCTCTATAATAAACCTATAGTTCCAAAAAAAAAAAAATGTATATACAATATATAAGGAAATCTCGTTCGAATTTCTTTGAAGCTTCAATGTAGGTAGATTACATCTTAGTATTAGTAAAATGAAAGCAATGTCCTAACAACGATAATGTATATACAATATATAAGTCAATGAAAAATTGTTTGACTTTGTTGTTTCGTAATATGTGAATGGAGGTTGGACTTTCTACGAATTAATTGTCTATCTTATCCATAAACTAAACAAAAAACTAATATGGTACATAATCACACACTACAGATGATTTGTTAATTTCTATTTTATAGAATTCAACAAATAGAAACAAAAGGTTTTCAGGAAAGGAGTCCAACAAAACAAAGGCCTGAAGGTAACAAAATACCAGCACGGCCCAAACAGAACGCCGACAAAGCATCAGTTGACAGCATCAGTTGAGTTTTGAGAGATTGAGAGAGATTGAGAGAGATGAAGACGACACAGTACCGTATGAACTAAACCCAGAAAATCCCACTTCCCAAAATCTCAACCTCCATATTAAGATTTGTAAGATGGAAAAGCCACCGTCGGATTTAGTGAAGAGAAGGTTGCAGCGTCGACCACCTTCTCAATTTTCCCAAGACCAGGTAAAATTGCTGTAAAGTTTGCATCTTTGTTCTTCCCATGTATCCAATTATTATAAAAAAGCAGCATTTTTATTGTTAAATTTCTTTCCTAGATATCATCAGTTCGTCGGATTCGTTTGGTTCTGTTTTTCTGATTGGTTCCTCGTACTTTGTCTATGTTTTCTGCAAAATTGATTTAGTTATTTAAGGAAATCATGAAAGAGAGGAGAGGAGATAACCTGGTAAAACTTAGTCTTAACATTTGTGTCTGTTTTTTGGGGTTCAATTGATAGGGCGGTGGTTACAATTTGAGAAGTAGGAAGAAAAATAAGCATGAAGACAACAACTTGTTGGATTTGGACCGAATTAGTACGTTGCCGAATGAAGTTCTTGTTAGTATACTGTCTCTCTTGCCACTAAAGGAAGCACAAGCTACTAGCGTACTTTCTAGGCGATGGCAGCATGTGTGGCGGCATGTGCTAGCATCTACTACTACTCTCGACTTTGATGCTGAGAAAACTTTATGCAGTTTGGCTGATCTCAGAGAAGGAGCAAGAGAGTTGGAAATCCGTAAGTACGTCGATTGGGTGAACAGTGTGATGGAACAGCATCAAGGTCCAACCGTTGAGCAATTCAGGGTTTGTTTCGATCTAGATCCTAGGTTTTCAAGTTCCATTGATAAATGGATTCAGTTTGCTATGAAAAAGGGAGTTCAAATGCTTGAGTTGGACTTGTTATCGTATGGTGTTTTTCCTCGGAAGTTTTTTCCGTGCTATACATTTCCGCACGAGCTTTTGGGTATCCAAAAAGATTCCACCTTGAAGCACTTGTGTTCTGATATTCCAAGTCCCAATCCTTGTGCGTGCATTGGCTTTAAGTCCCTCACAGTTCTTAATTTCAAAAGTGTTGATGTGGATGGAGACGTTCTTGAGTACTTCTTGTCGAACTGTCCTGTTCTTGAACGGTTATTGGTGGATGATTCACCAAATTTGCGTAATCTAAGTGTTGTTGGTCCATCGATTTCATTGAAGTACCTAGTGATACAACAATGCTCAAGCTTCAAAAGCATAGAGATATGTGACGCAAACCTTGTTTCGTTTACTCATGTTGGATGTGAAATAAACATGCTTCTTAGGAATGTACCACTTCTTGTTGAGGTATGTGATTATTCATATAAGAGCATACAAGACGCCTTCACCCAACTTTCATGCTGTATTTCTAAGCTAGAGATTCTCAAGCTGAACGGACTTCTGGTTAGTACATCTAATTTGTATGCGATAGTTCTCTTTTCTTTTGTTTGATTTTGTTAAGTGCCTTAATCCTGGTTTGGTTTTCAGTTCCAGGAAAGGAATTGTGTATTCCCTATACTAGAAAACCTCAAGCATTTGGAACTAAAATTTCAAGCAAATGATGCTTTCATCCTTCTACAGTTAGCTTCTTTCATTAAGGCATCTCCTTACTTGCACAAACTTGTGTTGGAGGTATGTATTTTTATGTGGTAGATCACCCGTTAAAACTTTATGTACTTTGGTGATTTTGTGTATGAGGTTTTAGTCAAGGGAGCAGGGATGTGGTGTATTGTCCGGGGTTTAATTGTAAAGATATTTAACAACCTATTTAGTAGCAATTTTGCTTACCAATGAAGATTTTAGGATAGTTGTTTGGGGGTGGGGGAGGGGAGTTAGGGATCCGAATCCAGAAAGCGGGTCGTGGTGCTTCTCTTAAATGTCTTTTACTTAATGTGTCCTGTTATTCAATTCCTTTTAATTGTAAAATTAAGTTCACCACCGTAATGCATGTGAGATAAAAGAAATGAAACTCTATATCGAACAAAGGTGCCCTGCATATATTTTGAAGTAGAGAATGTACGGATTTACTAGATTGTCTTAATGGCAATTCTATTGGGTAATCCTATTTGGTAGCTTCCCAAGTTCAACTTTATTGTTCCAAAGACTTGTAGACTAAATGATAGTTCTATTTTGTGCCTATAAACTTCCTGAAACTTTTTGTTCCTGTGCTATTTACACTAATTAAGTTGTTTCCTTACTGCAGTTGTACCCATTATGCGAGAGAAGAGAAATGAGATTTAAGAAACCATCGAAATGCTCCCATCGCTATCTCAAGGTAGTGGAAATTGTAGGGTACGATGGTCGCGCAAGTGATTTTGAAATTGTCAAATTCTTGATACAGAATGCTGTTGAACTGGGGAAAATTGTTATTGATCCCACCGATCCTATCGAACCACATTATTGTTTTCCCATGCACAGAATAAAGAAGACTGTTGAAGAAGTGGTGAGGGAAGAGAAGGCAAGAAATCTTGCAAGGCAGCAGCTTATAGAAGAAGTTCCTTCAACCATAGAATTTGTATGCTTATAAAAAGAGCATTTGCTCAGATTTTCGATAGATTGTATTGGTGATTAACTAAGTAGATAGTGTTTGTAATAAACAAAAATGACAGTTTATGAGCATAAATTTTACTGTTGTGCATGTGACTGGTGAGTCAGTATATTTAGCTGATCTCAAGATTAATAGTGACACATCCTGACCCTGATATCTTGGTAGCCGAAATCATGGCATGCTAGCCCATGCTGGATTGTGACGAAGTCATTTTACGCATGTTGACATAACGACTTAAATTATAAAGAAAGTCTACCAAAATTTTGACAAAACCTCGCTTGTTTATAAAGTAAATACTCGTCTATTTACATGTGAGAAACATACAATCTTGTTCCATAATCCTCAAAAGGCCAAACCTAGTGGGTCTCGGACCCTCTACTACATGCATGTAGTTCATGTTCAAAGCATAAGTTAAACTAATACAACAGAAGTTTAAGATGTACATTAACAATCCAGTTATCATATCCTCTAAAGGATGGATACTCGTACAAATGGAAAGACAATTCTTCTCCCTACACTTCGGGAGGTTTTTCAGAGCTACCAATGGTCCTAGATATCGACCGGATCTCTCTACTAAGTCTTGAAGGAGGTGCAAAACAGAAAAGCGCGAGTGGACAAAAAGAAAATATTCTAAGAATCTTTTTTTCTTTTTAACGTAACAACGCCCTGTTTGAAAATCCGTATATATATAATCCATACTACATATATAGTCATCATGTAAAATCCAATGGGTAAAATCACAAGTCCAGAATATCTCATTGTAAAACCATAAATCCAAAGTAATCACAAATCCAGAATATCACAAGATAAATCTTATTTCAAGATATCTCAAAACATGTAATAAGATCACCATGGCATATAAGCAATCACCCAGGTGGACGCTGAGGGACCTCCCCGAAGCCTCATTCCGACTTGTTATGTTACTTCTTGTGGTCCCATCGTGGTGTAACCAAAGTTCCATAACAAGTAACATAACAGATAAATTGAAGGGACCAACAGACCACTTAGCTTTTGCAAGCAGCCTTTTCATAATTTACAATCTGGATCGTTTAAGCTCATCAATAACAAGTCCTTCCAACTAGAAGTGTCCAATACATGACCTGATTTGGATACCCCTGAGACTTCGACAACACTTCCATTTTCTCTATCTCCTGGTAGTACTGAGTTTCTCTCTATAGGGTTTACATGTACTTCAAGGTCAGCAACAGGAGCCACTTCACTGACCATGTCACTACCAAGACTCCCGTCAGTCTCCCCCAATATCGTGTCCAAGCTCATCTCAGCTTGACTACTGGAACATTCCCCAGTATAGCTAGAGATTGCATGAAGGTTATTCAGCCCCGGAAGAAAAGTTGAGTTAATTGTTTGAGGATAAGCCGAAGCATGGGAGTTTTGAAGAAGATACGAGGAGTTAGGGTTTTGACTGAGCTTCTGGCCGTAGGCATCATTGTTATAATACTGAAACTGGTTTAATTCATGGTTCTGTGAGGGTATGACAGGTCCAATATTGATTGCACTCCCCACCGAATTATCACCTCTGCCATCAGTATTACCGTCACAATGACTAAAAATAGGGTTTGTCTCAAAATTAGCGTTCTGATAGCCTGTACTTCCATTTTCTCTATCTTCTGGTAGTACTGAGATTGAGTTTCTCTCTATAGGATTCACATGTACTTCAAGGTCAGCAACAGGAACCACTTCACTGACTATGTCACTACCAAGACTCTCGTCAGTCTCCCCCAATATCGTGTCCAAGCTCACCTCAGCTTGACTACTGGAACATTCCCCAATATAGCTAGAGCACGTATGAAGGTTATTCAGCCCAGGAAGAAAAGTAGGGCTAATTGTTTGAGGATAAGCCGAAACATGGGAATTTTGAAGAAGATACGAGGAGTTAGGGTTTTGACTGAGCTTCTGGCCGTAGGCATCATTGTTATAATACTGAAACTGGTTTAACTCATGGTTCTGTGAGGGTATGACAGGTCCAATATTGATTGCACTCCCCACCGAATTATTGCCTCCGCCATAAGTATTACCGTCCCAATGACTAAAAATACGGTTTGTCTCAAAATTAGCGTTCTGATAGCCTGCAGGAACACATTGAACTTGATAGCGAGGGCTAACACTATAGTACTGAAGGAGTTGGTTATTTTGGATATTATCAGTATTTTGGAAGTCTTGGAGGAAGGGGTCTACATACTGACTACAGTTTGAATCATTGGGGTATATTGGTAGGGTTTGAAGAGTTGTTTGCTGAAATGACGAGGACGGTTGGGTTGAAATACGGTTAAGGATGCCTAATCTATGATCTTCATAGGGTTGCAAAAAGGGAGTTTTTTTGTTAGTCTTTCTTCTGCTTTGTATGAAATCGTCAACTGATGAAGCAAACTTTAAAGACTTTGAAGCACCCTCTCCAATTGGAAGCTTTTCGCTCTGTAAAATGCTGTTGACATCATTTTCACTTACATCAAAGTTTGTGGCTGCATCTGTGCCCTTCGTCCTTATAGCGCCAATATCATAAGCTCTGGCTGCCTGCTCTTCAGTTTCTGATTATGTGATTGTAGAGCAGGAAAATATTAGACAAATGAATAAAATAAGTTAACTAATTGTTGATCAAGCCATTAATGGATAAAATGAGGCATATGGGTCATATGACTTACCAAATGTACCCAGATAAAGGCCATTGTGCCGTTTACCTCTCCCTAGTCTAGCTTGCCATTTCTTTTTGCCTGAGATCCTGTTTCATGGCATGAGTGAGAGAGAGAGAGAGAGAGAGAGAGAGAGAGAGAGAGAGAGAGAGAGAGAGAGAGAGAGAGAGAGAGTTGAGTTATAATACCTTGAAACTCCACGATAATTAGATAAACCCTTGGCAAAGCTAGGACTTGCTCTGAAATTCAACAAGTTTAACATACATCAATAAATAGAGATGGCAAGAAAGTTACCCAAAAAGAAAGATGCCAAAAAGAACAATAAACCAGGTAACTAGCGAAAGTTGACTGTTGAGAAAGCAAACAATTTGTACCAAGGAGAAGTTGATCATCAGCACATTTTGCACTAATGAGAATGTTGCGTAACAATAACAGCATAAAGCCATAAATTATTTGTATTTTTAGAACATCATATCTCCAACTTTGTTAAATCAACACTGTTACCTTCTTATGTGGAGGAAATAGTCTTGTTTGGTCATAGTTTGCATCTCCTCCAAATCTTTCTTGTATTCTTCAGTCTACAAAAATACATAGATATGCAGGATGAGTCATATACCAAAATACAGGAATAAGCACTCAAATACATCGTTGTTGATCTAATAACATACAGGAAAATTTAATTTAGCACACTCGCCCCATAATTTTAGAGCAGCTAGATCATGAGCTCTAGCGGCATCCTCTTCTTTATCAAATCCACCTGCCAAATTTGAAGGAAAATTAAGAAGTAATCAACTATTTAAATTTGAGAATCCCGCAACTTAACTTCTTTGACTTGAGGTTTCTAGTTTATGATTGGACATTGATAAGTTCGTAATGATGCTTACGGTCCCAATTATGAAGCAAATAAACTATTTTACAAAAGTAAATCATAATATATACTATCCTTATGGTCCCTTATTAGGTACAGGCTAGAGCACAACAAATGCGGCTAACCACTCCATATATGTACCATTATGATGTTAGGATTAGAGAGTTGAAATATATTGTATGCATTGCATTGTGTGACAGGTGTCATTAGGAGATTGGGTGTGTCTGCTACCCATCCCTCAAACCTTATCGATCTAACAAACTTGAGTCCAAAACCACTGCATGCATTTTTTTGGGGTATGCCTCTCAGTACAAGGGTTACATTTGTTATTCTCTTCGCAGTCACAAGTTAATTGTCTCTCGCCATGTCTTATTTGATGAAGATAGTTTTCCTGGTGTCCACTCTCCCAAATCACATCCAGTTTCTTTGCCATCTGGTTCTTCTCATGTTGTTCATCACAATACTTTTACTCATGTTCCTATTATACCTATACCTCTTCCACAGGTGTTTGACCATTCTTCTACTGCATCATTCCCCATTACTCAGTCTCAGTCCTTGCTCAATGGTGACCTTGTTCCCTCTTCTACAAGTACTTCTGGAAATTCAGCGGATCATGAATTACATCCTTCTACTGCCACTTCTCAGGCTACGGATCTGCAACTTGTGTCTATTCCTTCCCATAATTCCCATCCAATGCAGACTCGATCTAAATCGGGGATTTTCAAGAACAAGACAGCTTTTCCAGCTCAGGTTCAGTGTGACAGTATTAAAGAACCTTCATCTTACAGTGTTGCTTCTAAATCCCCTGAATGGCAACAAGCCATGCATGAAGAAATGGCAGCTCTTACTCAGCAACAAACCTGGACTCTTGTTCCTCTTCCACAAAACAAAAATCTTGTGGGTTGTAAATGGATTTATAAAGTGAAAAGGCATCCTGATGGGTCTGTGGCTCGGTATAAAGCCCGTCTTGTGGCCAAAGGGTTCTCTCAAGCTGCAGGTTTGGATTATTATGAAACTTTTAGCCCGGTGGTCAAACCTACTACTGTTCGGTTGTTATTTTCCTTGGCTGCTACGTATGGATGGCAGTTGAAGCAATTAGATGTCAAAAATGCGTTTTTGCATGGTTTTTTGGAAGAAGAGGTTTACATGTGCCAACCACAGGGGTTTGTTGATCAAGTTCATCCTGAATATGTCTGCAAGCTTCACAAGTCCCTTTATGGCCTAAAACAAGCTCCTAGGGCTTGGAATGATCGGTTCACTAAGTTCTTGTTTACTTTGGGGTTCCAGTCTTCTTATGCAGATTCTTCTTTGTTCATCAAGCATGATGGTCATTCTATGGTTGTGTTATTACTCTATGTGGATGCTATCATCCTCACTGGTGATAGTGATGAGGGTGTTCAATCTGTGATTCAACGATTAACTACAGAGTTTGATATGAAGGACTTGGGCCTGTTGCGTTATTTTCTTGGGTTGGAAATTGAGTATCATTCCCAGGGACTTTTTGTCCACCAGTCCAAATATGTGAAGGATTTATTGCATAAAACAGCCATGACTGATTGCAAGTCTTATGTCACTCCTTCTCATCCCAATCACAAGTTGCTGAAGCACAGTAGTCCTCCTTATAAGGATCCTACCACCTATAGAAGTATTGTTGGTGCTTTACAATACTTGACTTTCACTCGGCCTGATATTGCCTACTCTGTGAATCAAGTGTGTCAGTTTATGCAAGCTCCTTTGGATTCTCACTTTGTTGCAGTCAAACGCATTCTTCGGTATCTCAAAGGTACATTAGGCTGGGGTATATGTTTCAGACCTGGTTCTTTGGATTTAAAAGCCTATACCGATGCTGATTGGGCTGGGGATCCTAATGATAGGCGGTCTACGACTGGGTTTGTCATCTTTCTTGGACAGAATCCCATCTCATGGAGTTCCAAGAAACAGCACACTGTCAGTCGCTCTTCTACTGAAGCTGAATATAGGGCGATGGCTACTACCACTGCCGAAGTGGTTTGGCTCCAACAACTCCTCAAGGACTTTCATATTTCCAGTTCTATTTCACCCATACTCCATTGTGATAACATCTCAGCAATGGCTTTTGCCACCAATCCTGTGTTGCACTCTAAAGCCAAACATATTGAGATTGATTGTCACTTTGTGCGCGAACGTGTTCAACAAGGCACCATTACTCTGCAATATGTTGCTTCTGAGCATCAGTATGCCGATATCTTCACCAAAGGCTTGTGCTCCTCTCTGTTTCTTGATCATTGTTCCAATCTTATGCTCGGACCTTTCTCCCATAAGATTGAGGGGGAATGTTAGGATTAGAGAGTTGAAATATATTGTATGCATTGCATTGTGTGACAGGTGTCATTAGGAGATTGGGTGTATTATGTCCTAGGGTAGTTATACTGTGAGTATTTATATCGTAAGTCTGAGTCTTGTAAAAGTTAAAGTGTGAAAGAAGAAAAGATTGCTCTTCAAGATTCTCTCTTACTCTCAGAGTGTTTTCCCTCTCATTTCTCTTCACGTTATATGTACCATTATGATTTAATTAGTTTTTTCCTTTTTGTGGTGAATGTCTAAGGATTTAGATTGTAATTTTAATTAACGAGTTATCCAAGAAATTCACTCACCAACATAAACTGCATCCGTGCATCGTTCATGGAGGAAACAACGAGACAAAAAAAAAAAAAAAACGAGAGTTAATTAATGGATAATTTTAGATGTTGCATGATTAGTAAACAAAAATCGGAGATGGATAATCAAATAACTTTGGTACCTGTCTTGCCTTTCTTTTCTGGTTCTGTGCCATCCCATACAAATGCTTGAAAGCGTCCTTCCGTGTGCCTATATATTCATTGTTAACTACATACTAGATTAAGCTATGCATGCGAGAACGAAAGTGCAGCAGGAGAATAAAAGAATCGAGAGAGGAAAGAAATGTAGAGAGAGCTTTTTACTTTTTATATTTCGAACTATTGTTATTTTCTACGAAACCAGAAATTAATTCATTGGAAGGGGCTTTTATGTCCCCCGGTAGCTAGAAAGAAAAATAACTATCAACACTTTCACTTGGGAGAAAAGTAACTTATGAAAATTGCTTATAACAATTCGAAACAAGTATAAGTTGACATACCTTGAAACTCCGCGAAAAACAGATTTTTTGTTGCCAATTGTGTGTTTTGAGTTTTGATGCGGATGTCTACGTTGCCTATTCATCGGACTTGTACATCTCTTGTTATCTTCATTGATGCTGATCATTGTGGAACATAACATAATTAAATTTTCAAATATAATATTACAAATTAAAAAATAACTTAAGTTTTAATTACCTCATCAAGGGTCCTCCAAAAATCTTCACAGCATTATTTTTTCCATAGTTTTCACCAATTAAACCCGTATCACATTCCAGAGGCCGTGATGATGAAAATGGATTGTTTAAAAAAGAAAAGCTATCGTAGTTAGGCGTTTCAAACAAGGCACTTTCAAGTATGGATGGACTTTGAGGCTGCATCGTAGCATTATCCTGCATTGCTTCTGAAGTATTGTTGTGAAAATTAGTAAAACCCTCATTCTGCACATTAGCATAAAAATGTGATTGCATTTGCACAGGAGGCGATAGACCGTATCTTTGGCTTCCATGAATGTCGAAATCATTTAAGAAGCTTAGATAAGAAGAGTGCTTAGGCACAGAGCTAGTCGAACGCCTCAAATGAGGAGAAGAAAAACAGAAGCTGTCACTTGAGTTCATAGTGTTGACTTGAAAGGCGCTAAGAGTAACTGCTGTAAAACAAATCAATAACACTTTATAGCCTATTCAGATAATAATAAGTGAATAGTTAATAATGAACAATGCATTTAACTAATGAGTTCATTATTGTCTCACATTGAACTAATGTTAACCAGATACCAAATAGTGATTACAAATTTCTGCTTATGATGTGGCACTGATAATTATGGACAAAAGGTGAAAAAGCGATTACAAATTTTGATCGAAATCAATGATGAGGACAGCATTCCTGCAAGGCCAGTGATTCCAATTGGCAAAATGCTTCAAATTAAGATGTTAAGGTGGTGTTCAGCTGATGGTGTCCTGGAAAGCTTTGGCAAAATGCTTCAGATCAAACTTTGTAACCGCTTTTTAGTGCAACAAGCTTTGGCTGCTTCCTTATATGATTATCACTAGTTCGATGCGAGACAATTATAATGGTGAAGTTCTTCGGCAAGCTTATGTGTCCAATGACTATACTTGAAGATGGTGAATGTCCACCGTTCTGACCAGACTTATAGTAGCGACATCACGATTTGGAATATGATAAAATTCATGTGAAGCACACCAGAAGTTATATTCTTCCTTATAATCCATCATAATACATAAACATAATGAATACCAACGACTAGCAGTGTAAAAATGTAATACATGCATGTACATGAACATTAATTAACTTAAGAATCCAATTAATTACTACAAAAAATCTAAGCAATCACATACGATAGACTACTATTAACTTCAAGGAAAAGATCATTGCAAAATGAACTAATTAATTAAAACGAAAGGCTAGCTACCTACAATTAAGCTTTAAGGGCTTGTTATTTGCAGTTATCAGGGTTATAATCATCACAAGATATTTTGCTAGACCAGACGACTAGTAGAAAAACCATTTGCACGACATAACTTTATGCGACATAGGAGCTGGGAGCTTCGTGCAACGATTTTAAGCCTCCGTCGCGCAAGTTTTCATCGCACATTTATTAGCATTTTTGAGAAGTTTTTCGAATCGGACCTAGTTGATTATATTTGTTCACATTTCTATAAAAATGTGTGTTAAAGCTTCATATATAAGTAATAGTTAAGTGAAATAATTAAGCACCCAAGCCAAATTGGTAGGACGTATACAGAAACAAAATTGGCTCCCTTTGAAGATTATGGCTCGACATGATGTGTCGAACCAAAATTGGTAGAATATGTACAAGTTAAGAAAAATATCCGAATGAATACAACAAATTAGGGAAGAAATTGAATGACAAGAATAAGAAAGAGGATGATAAGTATATATAAACAATATATATATACACGCACTTTTATTTCAATCAAAATGGAATTGCTATTTAAAAACAAAAAACAAAATAACAAAATTTGTGTTGCTCCTAATCTAACAACATGATCTGACTGTATTTTCATGTGGAAGTATGTTAATCTCGATATAATGATCCGACTGTATTTTCATGTGGAAGTATGTTAATCTCCATATAACATCTTACCGTTAACTTCAAACGATAAGATGGTAGTAAAATGAAGAACCCCTCGATAAATAATCTCATTTTACATCATTTTTGTTGTAAATTGTATTATTAATTAGGAATGTGATTGTGTAAATTTAAAGTAGAATATAAAAGGATTTGGAGATCAAATTTTCTTAGGTTTTGTATTACCTATAAGAGAAGAAGCTCATCTTGAATAGTAAAAATAAAGGTACGAGGCCAGGAGTGAACATACAATTCTCATACACCTGAATCCTTCTCTCTCTCTCTCTCTGTCACCCACTTTTATAATTTAGTTTACAACAATTTTTAAATTATAAAGCCAGGGTTGAGTCACTTTTAAATTTTTTACATTTATAATTGTAGATTAGTAAGTGAAAAAATTAAAACCTATTGCGCGCCAAAACTCTATGGCTACGTATATAAGGGGGTAGGATTCTCTCACTTCCTCTTTCTATCCCTTTCCATCCCCTCCTCTCACACTCTCTATTTTGTCTCTCTTTCTATAAAAAATTAATATAAGATGTTGACGTAGCTTAACCGTGACCATTCAAATAGAAGGGGAGGGAAGAGGGGGGGGGTGGTGGAAAGAGGAGAGAGAATCCTTCTTTGTAGATAAGATGACTTAACAAATTTGAACCTGATTGGCGCGAAGTACCGTTAAATTATTAGAAACTTCATCCCATTTCTCAATTGGTAATTTCATTTCTTTTTCTTTCACTCCCTACATCTTAGTAGCGGTAGTATATATAAGGGCCAAAATGGCTTATTATAAATAAACATTGAAATCTCTAAGGTTGCTTCAAAGAGAGGTCAATAATTAAGGTGAAATAAGCACCATGACCCGTTCAGAATACAATAATCTATCACCTTGGTTCTTAGAAAAAAAGGGTGACTAGCTTGTAGGTGATTTTGATTTGGTTATACGGCGATCTATTGAATCATTTGATTCAATTTGCTATTTCCTAGCAGAACAATATCACTGAGCAAAAAGAAGCCAATGCTGATAAATTTTCTTTGTCCACCAAAAAACTAACTCAGAAGCCTTTTCCTATACATGTGTGTGTATGTATAAAATAGATAATTGATCATCTAATGGCAAACAAACTAAAAATAATCATAATCTAATAATTATTTGTACCTGCCTTCGTCTTTGGTGAAGTGGTCTCCTTAAATCAAATTAAACCTCCACAATCCTGAAGAGAATTGAGAAATGAGAGGACAAAAACAGCAGATATGTAAACCGAATATCGAAAATTTACAGGGTAAAGATGGTGCAGGTAGCACTGGAATAAGAAGTGAAAGGGAAAGGGAAGCGAGAAAATACAGAAAAGAGGAAAGCAAAGTTGAAGGCGTTACCAACCGGTGTGCAAGTGTAAGCGTTTTAGACCCAATTGTTTTGCATGCTCAACTGGTTTTATTCATATGTGTAAGGATGAGCTACATCTGGTCGTCTCTAAATTCCATTCCACAATTAATAGGAGGTCATATTTTCTGCCATCTTTAGGCCTCAGAATTTAATTCTATAAGTATCTCGCTTTGGCAATATTTTACAGTAGAAATCTATATGTATTCATGCTTGTCAACTGCCTTATCAAGTTTAATTATTTTGGTAAGTAGATAATAAGGTGCATAATCTTAAAATTAATTTAAGAGAGAAAACTGCCTCTTATATGTGTAACAAATGTTTGCAAATTATTAGTGGCTTTAGAATGGACCATGACACTTGCTTTATTTTAGGAAAGATAATGTTGTCACACAACATGCAAGAAATCTAATTGTTGAATTTGAAATTTGGAGTTTACCTATGGGCCTAGGGCCCTCCAGAATTTGTATTGTTCCTTCCTATAAAGTGCTCTAGACAAAAATTCCAAGAAATACAGTTACATTTTTAAGATGAATCTATATATGTTATACATTATGTAAGCAATTGGAGTAGTAAATGCAGAACTTCATGCCCCAATAACTTTATCTGTGGCTAATTTATGGGCCATCAACTTGATAACAATGTTAGTATATGAGTATGAACATAACATTGGATCTGGTTATAGTGTGAGAATTAGATATGGAAAAGTCTTATTAATAAGCTTTAGTAATCCTAATCCTTATGGGATTGATAGTACTGATATAGTATTTTGAGTTTTGTGGACTTGAGATAGTACTGGGATTGTGTTTAATCACATGTTTTAATGTGGATTGGATAGTTGAGTCCTATACTGATTCTAATAAGAGATCAGTAAGGATTGTCTTAGTATATAAACACTAGCCACTGCTCTTGCAATGTACTGCTTGATTTGATTCAAAGCCCTATTCTTTGAGAGTTGTGAATTACTAAAGAGGAGAAGGTTAACTATTACAAAGAGCTTTCATGACTTCATCATCTTCATCTGGTGTTGTAGGTATGTATTTTACTTCATTTTTACGGTTACAAAATCGTTCTTGACTTTTGTGGTTCAATGGCATCTCTATGATCTATAACATGATATGTGAATATACATCTCACATGTGGTATCGGAGCTATGGATGATTATTGCTGTTGAATGAAAAAATCTTGTTCAAAAACCTCAACTAGATTGTATCTGGGTGTTCATAAAAGAACTGTCGAAACCTAGAAATCAATAAAACTTGTGTTTTAATAAGTTTTGAAATAAAGGATGTCGTTTAGACTATATAGCCGTTACTCACCTTTTAACTAAAAATATGACCATTAAAAGAATCTCGGTTCTCTCTCTTCTTTCATTCTCTCTCGCTCATTCTTCACTAATTTTCTTGGAGATTACACGATTGTGCATCACAACTTACATCGATTCCCAGGAAATCATTGAGAACTAATCTTAATCTTTAGAGGTATGTTCATCGATTTGAAATATTGCTGCAGTCTATATAATATGTTTTCTTTATTTGAGAAAGATTGCAAGATCAGGGTAATATGAATTTTGAAAGTTTTAATCATGCTTGAGTAATACTGAATCTCACTTAATATCTTTCAAACTAATCAACTGTTTCCGCTGCCAATTAAAGACTGCATTAATAGAATCTATGTAATTGAAGAGATTGAATATGTAGATGCGTGTGATGTAACTTTTTGGACATCGTTTGAACATGTATCTGTGTATTATGTTCATGGTGAATTGTTTATTCTATATATGTCTTCTTTTCTGTGATTGCAAGGCTATATATATGATTAAATTGGTTCATTGTGTATGATTTGAGTGAAGTAGGATAGAAATCAGGAATCTTATAAAGATTCAAAGTGCTGATTTCATTATTGTATTTTGCAGTTTCACTTAAATCAATCAATTTGGCATATGTGCCAATACTCATTGGTGGAAGCAACTATTAGAAATGGAGGAGAGAGATAGAATTGTTATTGACACTAAATGAGTATGATATTGCACTTGATACACCACAACCAGCGCCTCTCACAGACAAAAGTAACAAGGCTGAGAAGGTTGATTTTGAGAGGTGGAGAAGGGCAAATAAGGTTGCACTTCAATATTGGAAAGTGGAATGACACCGTGCTTGGGGACATTAAGAAGTGTGAACTTGCATCTGATTATATCAAGGCTATTGAAGGAAAATTCAAGGTCTCACAAAAGGTTGAGATTGCTGAGCACATGACTTTGCTTACCAGTTACAAGTTCGAATGAGGAATTTCTAACAGAGATCATATTATGAAACTAACTGATGCAGCTGAGAAACTCAATTCTATGGATGTCAAAATTTGTGAAAAACAATTGGTGTTCATGATTCTGCAAGCTTTACCTCAGAAATTCAATCAACTGAAGGTCTCATACAACACCCAGGACAAATCTTAGACTGTGGATGAGCTTATAGCCCAGTGTGTACAAGAAGAAAATCATCAAAAGCAGGAGAGAAAGAAAGAAGTTGAATCTGTCAACTATATGCAAACTGCTAAGGCAAAGAACTCCAATTTTGGTAAATTCTCTAAAACTAAGACTGATGATAAAACTATTGTGCCTGCTAAAAGTTCCAATTCCTCTAAATTTAACAATCTTAAAGCAAAGAATAAGAACATAGAAAATGTTAGATGTCATCACTGTAAAACTAAGGATCACTATAGAAAAGATTGTGAAATTTTTAAGGATTGGTTAAGGGCTAAAGGAAAGGCTGATGTTTATGTCTGTGAGGAATCAAATCTCATTGAAATCCCTCACAATTCATGGTGGTTTGATATTGGATCATTAGTTCACAAACAAACTCATTGCATGGTTTTATTAAACAAAAGGAAACTAGTTGCTTCAATGCTTTTGTTGGAGAAGGAACAAAAGTTAATGTAGAAGTTGTTGGGGGTGGTTAGACTTAAATTAGTCACTGGATTTATAATGCAATTAGATGATGTTTTGTACGTTCCTACAATGAGAAGAAACTTAATATCAACATCAAAATTGGTTAAACAAAAATATGTTTTCATTGGTGATGATACATGTGTTAAGTTTTTTAGTAAATGTTCTGTTTGGGTTAATATTTGAACATTGGACTTAGATGAAGAAAAGGCCAAGGGTGTTGAATTAAAGGAGACTTGTCTGAAGCCCAGCATCAAGCCTGGAAGCAAAGTGGAGGCTTCTCAGGCAAGATAAAAGCCACGTGTTTGCCATTAAAGTGACAAGTGATGGAGAAAAACCTATTACTAGCCAAAGAACACTTTCTAGTGGCATTCTAAGAAAAAAATTGATGACTCACTACCTTTCAAATGCTTTCGGACAAGAGCAAAGTTGCAGCAGTCGGGCTAATATGCCTATAAAAGGAGGAAGAGGCCTCACAGACAAGGACACTTAACCAATCAAACAAACAAACAAACATATAAACTCTGTTCTCAAGCTAGATTTGCATCCAAAAGCTGAAATCAACCCAGATTCAGTCATTTTTAGCGACAAGCTATCTCTTTCTCTAGTTTAAAGCTCTGCTATCTCCCTCAGTGGCATAGTATTGATTCCTTTGTGTAAACTTGTTTACCATCCATCTCTTTCTAGATTACAAACCCTTGTAATCACAAAGAGAAGTGACTACAAGAAGTTCAACCTTGACAAACAAGGTGAAATCTTGCCCGAAACTCTTTGTTTATTCTCTAAATTTGTAGATCTATTATGTAATGCATTCTTCAATATGTATTCAAGTCATATTCACCTGTTTTCCTACTTTAAGAGTCTCATTTGCATTTGGATTTGGTTAGTTTAATGGATATGTTATCATTAAAATCAATCAAGAACCAAGCAAATGGCTAAATGGCTTAAAAGGGATCTGGACTCCCTTCATTCGGACAATACAAGACTATGAACTAAAAGTCCTTGTTTACAAGGCAAGAAAAAGAACTTAATGTGGACTTAACCCATCTACAACAATCCTTTGATAACAAGAAGTCCGAGTAACTTGGGGCGCAAGTAATCGACTAAACACACTTGTTCTATGTCTGCTATACTGAGATAACAGTGACACGCCTAACACTTAGTTAGTTTTGATTGCGAGCCTCAAGGCGTACATCTAAGGCCCCACAAAGGCACATTTCAGAACTAACTTTGTCCTCTTCTTGCAGCACATCAGCAAGCAAGAGCCATACTACACATCCAAAATGCCAATCCTTTGGGGAGCTGTGCTGAGGTGCCAATGACCCTTCCCCATGGAAATCTTCGTCACCAACATAATTTTAGCACGCCTGGTGGGATACATTTAGTCTTGTATGCTAAGAAGAAGAAGGAAGGAGAAAACCTTCAGGTGGAACACAGAATACGGGCCACCCCAGTGTTTACCAAAACCAACATAGTTTTGGCATGCTAGGTAGGATACATTTAGTCTTGTATGCCAAAAAGAAGAAGGAAAGAGAAAACCTTCATGTGGAACACAGAATATGAGCCACCCCAATGTTTAACAAAACCAAGCATGACAAATCACGTAGAGGATTTTCCTTCCCTCAAAGGACCAACTATTATAGAAAGCCTGAGCTCAACCGAGAAGTTAGGAGGGAAGGTGACCAATGAAGACTTGCTAGCCATTATGATGCAAGTACTGAAAACTATCAAAAGTATCACTCTGGAAACCAAAGGAGAATTAAGTAGACTCTATTCTTTAACAGGGAGTTTGCAAAGAAGATTAGATGTGGAGTACTCTACTCTAATAAATGGTCATGCCAGTGAAGTAATGAAATAGGCTAGTCTTGAGAAAGAACTAGTTATCCCCTATTTCCTTTGCTTGAAGAAAAGAGGGATAAAGGAAAAAACAAGGAAAAATCTAAAGCCAGTCAGCCAGTGTTGGAGGAGATTCTAGAAGCAGAGTCGCCCGACCCCTTATTATTTTCACTAGATAGTAGGGGGCAGAGTGAGAAAGAAAGAATGAAGTATGGGATGCCCTAATTAATCGGAGAATCCAGTGGAAAAGGAGAGCCCACCAAGGTAGACAAGCTTCCTCCTTATAGGCCCCTACCATTGGCCAGTAAGGGATGAGATGCCAAGTGGAGAAAGCCCGAACGGGAGACTTTCTCGGGCAATGATCGCAACCCAAAGTGGGAAGCCCCACATACCCCATACAACAATAGGGCTAACCAGCAGCTCAAAGATGAGCTAACCGAGTTAAGGAGGATGGTGGCTTAGAATGCTTAACCCCAAGCTCGCCTGCTGTTCAAGATCACCTACCAGAAGCCATACTCGGAGTATATTGATGAGCAAAATCCTTTTCCACTCAACTTCAAGATGCCCACATTTCCCACTTTTAGTGGGGAGGATAACAGTGTATCCTCTAGAGATCACATCTTCAAGTTCTCCAACCATTGCATGGCATTTGAGGACAATCCTAATTATAAGTTAAGATTGTTTGGGAACTCATTGGTTGGCCTAGCATCTCAATGGTATTCTATGTTGCCTCCCAATTCTATTTCTAATTGGGGGCAAATGGGGATGGCTTTCCATGACCAGTTTTATAGGATGAAGCCCGAGATGTCTACCAATGACCTAGTAGAGGTGAAGCAATACAAACATGAGTCTACAGAAGACTTCATGATGAGGTTCATGAGGAGAAGAATGAGATGCCAATTCCCTATCAATCATGCCCAACTCATATCCATTACTTAAAAAGCCTGGAGGCTGCCTTTGAGGAATAAGTTTTATGACGTACAGTTCAATGAGTTGCAAGAATTGGTAATTGTTGCCACAAAATATGAGATGTTGTTACTTGAGGAATAGCAAGTAAAGCACTCATCTAAGGATTTTTTTAATTTTATTTATTTACAAAAGTAAAGCTACAATTCACCAAGTGCAGTTTGAAGGAGCTGAGCCAGAGTGAAATGATGGCCATGTGAAAGGAGCATATTTATGCGACTTAGTTAACATGTTTTCTTGCATTTACTTAGTTAGTTATTGCTTATAAGAGTGTTTTAAGCTATTTTCGTGTGTTTGTAGGTCCTAATAACAAAGTTGGAAAGAAAGTGCATTTTGGTGCAGTTTGGAGCAATTTTGGGCCAAAATGGATTGCATGCATATGGAGCAAGTGGGATGGACGTTTTTGGTGTTTTAAAAAGGGTTTCAACACATGCAAAAATCTGAATAATGAAGTTGAAGTGTGGAAGTGTGCAGATACATACACTTAAGGAACAATTTGAAAGGAAAAGAAGTGAAAGATGCCATTTGTTGGATTGCTTTACAAGATGTATTCACATTTTCAGCAACTACAAACATAATTGCAAGCTGAAATGATGCATAACATGTGTGTAGAGGTGTAAAGTGGCCAAAAGTTGATGTTTGCAAGATGAAATGATGCAAAACATGTGTGTGAAAGTTGTCTAACAGCTAGTACATGTGGAAAATGGATGGAATACAAGGCAAATGCAGCAGGAATTGAAGAATGAAGGCACATGGACAGCTACAAAGGAGTTGAATTAGCAAAAGAGGAATGATTGCCTTTTGTTAAAGGCAAGACACAATGATAAAAGAGCATGTAAACTAGCTGTTTTTGCATCATTTTGGTCTTTGTTTGTATTGTTTATTGAAGCCACTTGAGTGATTCTTTGCTTTGGAGCTTCTATAAATAGGGAGTGAAGGGAAGAACACTACACATTACACTACATCAAAAACACAATCAGCCACACCACCCATTCTCCATCCATTCTTTTAGCCAAACCCATTTACACATTCATACACTACGTCACAAACACATTTTCAGCCATCTTTCTCTCTTTTGCCACACTCTCCATCCATCCTAAACACCACCATACCATCTCCCATCCATTCCTCCATACAAATACCATCTAAACCTGTCCCCAAAACCTTGTGCCGCAGCAAAGAGGAAGGAGGAGAAGCCTTGGACATGCATGCCATTCAAGTTAGGATCGTTGGAGCGTTTAGGTGTTTTCTTTCTTTTGATTTCAATGTTTAAATTCTATACTCTTTGTTTTGTACGTATGAGGAACTAAACCCCCCCTTGGCTAGGGGGGATTCGAAACCATGTTTATGCTTGCTATATGATTTGATTACTTTCAATTGCGTTTCATAAGTTTTGAATTCAATTTACTTATCTACATGAATTAAAACTGATTTGTGTGTGTTGGTTGAGAGTGCACGCTTAATTTTCATGCATAAGTTTGATGTAGGATATAAGGGAATTTCACCTAATCGTTATGAACTTATATTCAAAAGTAGTAAAGGTTGTTGATCACAATCGTGTTAAGTAAATTCTTGGCAGAAGTTTCATGCAATTCATAGTAACGAGTGCCTCGCCAATGCTTATGATTTTCAGAGAACTTAATGATCTTTGCTTGTATCTTTGTTATGCAATTCATGCAGGGAACTTGTGAGAAATGCTTTGGGTTGTCGTATGCAATTCATCCAATTCGATAACTTTAGGAAAACCTGAGGGTTAATTAGTGCAATTCACGGTTAATTTGGGGCGTTGGGAATTCATGGTTTATTGAGAAGCAATTGGAAATCGTTTTGTATGCAAGTGTGACATGTGTGGAGAAGAACCCCTTAGCTAGCTTTCCATCCATTCACTTTTATCAAATTCGTTTTAGAATCTGTTCAATTTACAAAGTTTGTTCTTGTTTTCAATTTTCGTCAAAACTCAATCCCCATTTATTTTGAAGTGTTAGATTAGTTAGAAATCAATTTAGTTTGTGTTTTTAAGTATCTTGAGTCAAGTCATAACCCAATTTCGTCCAATTTAGTGTTAGGTGTTCAAAACTGCCCAGAAAGTGTTTTTAAGGCAGTTTTGAGTGTTTATTTGCTGTTTTGAGTCTTTTGGTTTGTTTTGGTGTTTTATAGTTTAGTTTTACATTCTTTGAGTCTAGCTTAGTGTTTTAAACTTTGTTTTTATGTTTTGAGTCAGTTTCAAGTGATTTGGCAATCCCTCCTAATCCCCGGCCTAGAACGATCCCTACTTACATACTTTGCTACAATTGATAAAAAGAAGGTTTAATTTGTGTGCTTATATATTTCGCATCAAATTTTTGGCGCCGTTGCTGGGGATTAGCAACATTGCTAATCCCTTGGATTGTTTTATTTCAGTTTGTTTTAATGAATTCCAGATTCTGACCTTGTTTTGTTTTCTTGTTTTTAGGTACTAGTTTATGACTCGGAGTTCTCATCCGATTCGTGAACACATTTTGGACTTTGACGACGATTTTGAGCGAGAATTGAGAAGAAAAAGGAAGAATCCAAAACCTAGTGAATCAAATTCAAATTCAGAAGCCGAAGTTGAGTTTGAAGAAGAGGAACCCACGGCAAGAGTGGGTGAAGTAAAGGAAGCCATGGCACAAGACAATCGTACAATCAAGGAGCTTTTGGCTTCGGGATTAGACAATGTCGCACCTCTATGTATTCAATATCCCGCGGCTGCCCAAGGAAAGACCGAGGAATTCGAGTTGAAGTCAAGTTTGCTACACCACATTCCTAAGTACCATGGGTTGTCCATGGAGGATCCTAACAAGCACTTGAAAGAGTTCGAGGTGGTGTGTTCATGCATGACTCCAATCAATGTTGACGGGAGCATATTGAAGATGAAGGCTTTTCCCTTTTCTCTCATGGAAAAGGTGAAAGATTAGTTGTATGAATTAGCTCCCAGAACGGTCACATCTTGGGAGAGCATGAAACGGGCTTTCTTGGAGAAGTTTTTCCCAACTTCTCGAGTCATCCTCCTACGAAAAAGGATAAGTGGAATTCAACAAGATGAAGGTGAATCTTTTCCTACTTACTATGAACGTTTTAAATCTCTTGTTGCTTCATGTCTACAACATCAGATGAAGGAGGAACTTCTTCTATAATACTTCTACGAGGGGCTACTACCAATCGAACGTCAAATGCTAGATGCCTCGGCGGGAGGAGCCTTGGTGGACAAGACCCCCACGGCAGCCAAGACATTAATCTCCAATTAAGCGTTGAATGCCTAACAATACGAAGGTGTTGGACAAAGGAGCAACCCACGGCAACACCAAGTGAATGAGGTAAGTGTCATAACCGAACTTCAAAATCAAATGGCTAACCTTACTACTTTGCTTTCTCAGGTGGTGGAAGGTCCAAAAGTGCAAAACGTGGCAGCTTGTGGCGTATGCTCCATGCAAGGACACCTTACGGACAAGTGCCCACAATTGATAGAGAATGGAGGTTGGGAGACCCTCAATGCCGTGGGATTTGGCAACCAATACCAACCGAGGAATGACCCATTTTCTAATACTTACAATCCCGGTTGGCGTGATCATCCAAATTTCAAATGGTGAGAACCCCAACAAGGCCAACAACAAAGCACATTTAGGCAACAACCTTCGGGTTTCTATCAAAAGCCGTTTGCACCAACTCAACCTCAAGCACAACCCGCCCAAAAATCAGGTTCTTCTATTGATAATGATCAGATTTTTAATTTACTAACTTCTATGGCGCAAGGCATGCAAACTAGGGACAAGAAGGTAGACAAGTTGGAGAAGCAAGTGGGGCAAATTGCCGAGTTTATGGGGTAGTTTCGAGAGCAAGGCAAGTTGCCTAGCTCAACCGTGGTCAATCCAAAAGGTGGATTCGAATCTGCAAAAGCTATAACTTTACGAAGTGGGAAGCATGTAGGATCTGAACCCTAACACTCCAAATCACGTTCTAACGAGGTGGAGGAGTTGATGATTGAAGAGGAAGAACAAAAACCACCCACGACAAAGGTGGAAACACCTTTGCCGCAAACCCTATGTGATCCTAAGTCATCCAATCTGTCCAATAGAGGTAAGAACGTGTCAAATCCAGTTCCTACTAATGTTTTTCCTTCGAATGTTCCTTTTCCAAATAGGTTCAAGCAAACAAAGAAAGAAGAAGCTGAAAAGGACATTCTAGAGACATTTAGGAAAGTTCAAGTCAACATACCCCTTTTGGATGCAATCAAGCAAGTCCCGAGGTACGCCAAGTTCTTGAAGGAACTTTGCACCACGAGGAAGAGGATGTCGACCAAGGAAGTTGTGAAAGTAGGCGAGAACGTGTCAGCCATCTTACAACGCAAACTGCCCCCTAAATGCAAAGATCCGGGTAGTTTTACGATTTCTTGTGTCATTGGTAATACTAGGTTTGAATCTGCCATGTTAGACTTAGGTGCATCTATAAATGTCATGCCATATTCAATTTATGCATCTATGAACCTAGGAGAGTTAAAAAATGATGGTGTAATCATACAATTGGCCGATAGATCTAATGCCTATCCAAAGGGAGTTTTGGAGGATGTTTTAGTGCAGGTTAATCATTTGATCTTTCCGGCGGATTTCTACGTACTTGAGATGGATGAATCGGACCATACCCCTTCATTACCCATCCTCCTTGGAAGGCCATTCATGAAAATGGCCCGAACAAAGATTGACGTGTTTAATGGCACTTTAACGATGGAATTTGATGGGGAAGTGATTAATTTCAATCTTTTTGATTCTATGAAGTTTCCTAGTGAAAATCATTCATGTTTTGCTATTGATATAATTGACTCTTTGGCGTAGGACCATTTTGACAATTTGAAGGACGATGCATTTGAATTGGTCATTGCACAAGGAAAGAACATGAAAAACATTGAAACAGTCACCAAGGAAACCCACGGCATGCATGAGGATTCCATTGCCGTGCCCCCTAGTGAAGATATCATTGAGATGGTGGCTGCCCTTGAGTTATTGCCATCGCAAACTGGTAAGTTTTTGGACCCTATTTTAAGTTCGGTTTCGGCTAATAAAATGCTTCCCTCAGTTGTGCAGCCACCCACACTTGAACTTAAGCCATTGCCTAGTCACTTGAGGTATGTTTTCTTGGGAGAGGATGAGACATTGCCCGTCATCATTTCATCCTCACTCACGGCACAAGAGGAGAGTAAATTAGTGAGGGTGCTAAAGGAGTACAAAACGGCAATTGGATGGACATTGGCCGACATCAAGGGAATTAGCCCTACTACGTGTATGCATCGCATACTTTTGGAGGAGGGGTCTAAAACATCTCGAGAGGCTCAGCGCCGTCTCAACCCTCCTATGATGGAAGTTGTGATGAAGGAGATCATAAAGCTTCTAGATTGTGGAGTTGTCTATCCAATCTCTGATAGTAGGTGGGTTTCGCCCGTTCAATGCGTACCAAAGAAATCCGGAGTGAAAGTGGTAGCTAATGCCGAGAATGAACTTGTTCCTCAACGCATTCAAACTGGTTGGAGGGTGTACATCGACTATAGGAAGCTAAACGCCACCACAAGGAAGGATCACTTCCCATTGCCGTTCATTGACCAAATGCTTGAGAGGTTAGCGGGTTATGCTTTCTATTGTTTTCTTGATGGTTATTCTGGTTATAATCAAATTGTCATAGCACCCGAGGACCAAGAAAAAACCACTTTTACATGCCCTTTTGGTACATTTGCATATCGTCGCATGCCTTTTGGTTTATGTAATGCACCTGCCACATTTCAAAGATGCATGATGAGCATATTTTTGGATTATTTAGAGAAAATAATTGAAGTTTTCATGGATGATTTTAGCGTCTTTGGTGATTCTTTTGATGGTTGCTTGCATAATCTAAGTTTGATCTTAAAACGTTGCGTTGAAACTAACCTTGTTCTTAATTGGGAAAAATGTCATTTCATGGTTAAACAAGGCATAGTTTTAGGTCATATAATCTCTGAAAAAGGTATTGAGGTTGATAAGTCAAAAATAGATCTTGTACGTCACTTACCCTCTCCGACTTCGGTTAGAGAGGTTCGTTCTTTTCTTGGCCATGCAGGTTTCTATCGTAGGTTTATCAAAGATTTCTCAAAGGTGGCACAACCTCTTTGCCGTCTCCTACAAAAAGAAGTGGCGTTTGAATTCACCAAAGAGTGCACGACATTATTCAACCAACTCAAGGAGTTGTAGACCATGGCACCCATCATTGTTCCACCAGATTGGAGCCTACCTTTCAAGCTTATGTGTGATGCGTCCGACTACGCTTTAGGGGCTGTTTTGGGACAAAGGAAGGACAAGAGGCCGCATGTCATCTACTATGCTTCCCGGACGTTGAATGATGCACAATTGAACTATTCCACTACGGAAAAAGAACTTCTTGCCGTTGTTTTTGCTTTAGATAAGTTTAGATCATATCTAATTGGTACTAAAGTAATTGTTTTCACTGACCATGCAGCGTTGAAGTATTTGCTCACCAAAAAGGAGGCCAAGCCCCGGCTGTTTCGTTGGATGTTGCTACTACAAGAGTTCGACATAGAGATTCGTGACAAGAAGGGAAGTGAAAACGTGATGGCTGACCACCTAAGCCGAATGGTGCATAATAAGAAGTCCCTACCCATTGTTGAGACATTCCCCGATGAACAATTGCTGTCCATAAAGGTTAGTGAGCCTTGGTATGCCGATTTGGTGAACTTTTTGGTGTCAAAACGAATTCCAAGCACTTTCACTAGGCACCAACGTGATAAACTTAGGCATGATGCACGGTTTTATGTGTGGGATGATCCATATTTGTGGAAATTTTGCCCGGATCAGATTGTACGTCGATGTGTGCATGATTCTGAATTTCGTTCAATTTTAAGTTTTTGTCACACATATGCATGTGGTGGTCACTTTGGCACACAAAGAACAGCACTTAAGGTGTTACAATATGGGTTCTATTGGCCTAGTATATTTAAGGATGCTAGAACTTTTTGCTTAACATGTGATAAATGCCAAAGAACAGGAAATATAAGTGCAAGGGATCAAATGCCGCAGGTTTCCATCCTCAATGTTGAAATTTTTGACGTTTGGGGTATTGATTTTATGAGTCCCTTTCCTTCCTCGAATGGTTTCATGTATATTTTGCTTGCAGTTGATTATATGTCAAAGTGGGTGGAAGCAAAAGCCACCCGGACTAATGATTCTAAAGTGGTTGCAGATTTCATTAGAACCAACATATTTGCAAGGTTTGGCATGCCACGAGTAATCATCAGTGATGGAGGGTCTCACTTTTGCAATCGGACCATTGAGGTGTTGTTAAGGAAGTACAATGTCAACCATAAGGTTTCAACACCTTATCATCCTCAAACCAATGGGCAAGCCGAGGTGTCTAATAGGGAGATCAAACAGATTCTAGAGAAGACCATTGGGCCAACAAGGAAGGATTGGAGCTCACGTTTGGAGGATGCATTGTGGGCATATCGCACGACATACAAAACACCCATTGGCATGTCCCCATTTCGGCTCATCTATGGCAAACCATGCCATCTTCCCGTAGAATTGGAGCGCAAGGCGCATTGGGCCGTCAAAACATTCAACATGGACCTTGATGCCGCGGGAATTCATAGAAAGCTCCAATTAAATGAACTTGAAGAGATTCGGCATGAGGCTTATGAAAACGCCCGAATTTACAAGGAGAAGACGAAGGCTCTCCATGACAAGATGATTCGAGGCAAATCATTCTCCATTGGGCAGAAAGTGTTACTCTTTAATTCCCGCCTTCGCTTGTTTCCTGGTAAGTTGCTTTCCAAATGGATTGGTCCTTTTGTGGTTACTAATGTTTTTTCTCATGGTGCAGTCCAAATACAAAGTTTGAAGACGCAACAAGAATTCAAGGTAAATGGGCATCGTTTGAAGCCCTATTATGAGGCCTTTGAGGAGCAAGTCGTGGAGAATGTACCCCTCCATGCCATGGGCCCTGTTCAAGGTTAAATGGAGGTATTGTCCGGCTGGAAGACGTTAAAGCAAGCGCTTCTTGGGAGGCAACCCATGTATTCAAATTAGGAAGTTTTTTGAATCGCTCCACAAGCAGTTTTGCATTTCTAAAAACCTTCCCTTTTCTGCATTTTCATTTTGCCTGATTGTCAATATTTTTTTTAATTTATTTGGTTGTTGCTTATTTAATTATTTTTGGGTTTGGATTTCTTTTTTTTTTGAAACATTGACAGATATGCAAGGTATTTTTATATTCATAAAAAAAGAAAAAAAAAAGAAAGGAACATTAAGCAGAAAAATACAAGAGGAAGCCTTCACAAAGGTTGTTTGGGAGAAGTCTCAGTAGTCGGCGGGGCCACAGAAGGAGGAGGTATCGGAGGTTGATCATTTGGAGCTTCACTACGCGGTACAGCCCCAGAAGATGAAGGCAAATGCTGTTGGAACAAACCCACAAACCTTCGATGATCAAGTAAAATCTGACCATCAGATTCCTGCATCTGGTCAATTTTCCTCTTCATGTTTGTGGCATAGTTGTGTATGAGCTTGTGCAACTGTTTATTCTCATGCTTGAGCCCTCTAATCTCCTGTTTGAGACTCATCATTTTAGCCGCCAACGATTCAACTTGACGGGTTCGAGCAAATAGGCGTTGGGCTATGTTGGACACAGAACCCGCACACTGCACACTAAGAGCCAGAGACTCCTTAACAGCCAATTCATCAGACCGTCTGGAAAGCAGTCTGTTATCTTTAGGAGTGACAAGGTTCCGGGCCACCACCGCAGCGGTCATGTCATTCTTCATCACCGAATCCCCAACGGTAAGAGGATCAGTAAGGGATATGAAGGATGGGCGCCATATGTTGTCTGGAGAAGGCGGGACTGCCTCTTCACCAAGGTTCAAGTCAAAACGACGGTCGGAGGGGCCAAAACATTTTTAGAGGTGTTAAAGAAAGAAGAGGTCGGACAAGTCAAGATCGTAGAAGTGCAAGAAGGGAGTTTCTACAAGCAGAAATTCAAGTGTGCTTTGAACGTCCTGCGTACCTCTATAAAAATCAACACTCGATGGGATTTCAGAGATCGAAGAGGTGAGCTTAGAAATCGAAGAGGCCAACTCAAAAATTAAAGAGGCGCTAGCTTTCTCAAAAGCTGGGCTTGCTTAGAAACCACGGCCAATCTTCTTTTCCAGATTTGTCCGCACTTGTCACATGCAACCTCTGCACTTGACGAGATTTCAGAGATCGAAGAGGCAATTCCAGATATCAGAGAGGCATTTGCTTTTCCAGACGTGTCAGCATCTGTCACATGCAGAGTAAGCTTTGCGAAAATCACGGGCAGTTTGTCGAAGCGCCGATTCCAACCATCTACTTTTCGAGACGTGTCAACATCTGTCACATGCAGAGTCAGCTTTACGGAAATCACGGGCAGTTTGTCGAAGCGCTGATTCCAGATATCGAAGAGGCACTCGCTTTTCCAGACGTGTTAGCACCAACCACATGCACACTCAGCCTTGCGGAAATTAGGGGCAATCTGTCGAAGATCTCTTGTGAAGTAGAAAGCACGTGAAGTTTACTATTAAATCATCCAACGGTTGCTGACAAGAGTGAAAGAATAGTATCGGTTATTAATTCCTATAAATGTCACCCTTCACCCTCCATTGCAAGGCAGACATACATAGCCCTCATTCTTCTTCGAGAATGCCTTTCTAACAAACCCTCTCAAGTCACTCAGTGTTCCTTATTCCTTGGGGTACCTCTGCAAACAACTCATCCAAAGCAAAAGTATTTCATATCTTGAAGGTTGAAAGTAAAAGTATCTCATATCATGCTTTCTCCCTGTCCTTCTCCTTGTCCTTCTCCTTGTCGTTGTTTTGGGACAGGAGAAAGAGAGCAATCAGCCAGCACTTGGTATCAATCTTCCGATCTGGAACTAACTACCTGGAACCCCTTCCTGATTGCTATCTGGAACTAACTAACTAAAATCTGTGGGAATAATGATTTTTAACATGTCATGTGCATTGGAAATCCCTGAGGCAAATGTTGGAAGGATTAGAATGTGTTTTGTTTACTTTGTTTTGTTTGTTTGTTTCGTTTTGCTCGAGGACTAGCAAAAGCTAAGTGTGGGGGAATTTGATAGGAGCATATTTATGCGACTTAGTTAACATGTTTTCTTGCATTTACTTAGTTAGTTATTGCTTATAAGAGTGTTTTAAGCTATTTTCGTGTGTTTGTAGGTCCTAATAACAAAGTTGGAAAGAAAGTGCATTTTGGTGCAATTTGGAGCAATTTTGGGCCAAAATGGATTGCATGCATATGGAGCAAGTGGGATGGACGTTTTTGGTGTTTTAAAAAGGGTTTCAACACATGCAAAAATCTGAATAATGAAGTTGAAGTGTGGAAGTGTGCAGATACATACACTTAAGGAACAATTTGAAAGGAAAAGAAGTGAAAGATGCCATTTGTTGGATTGCTTTACAAGATGTATTCACATTTTTAGCAACTACAAACATAATTGCAAGTTGAAATGATGCATAGCATGTGTGTAGAGGTGTAAAGTGGCCAGAAGTTGATGTTTGCAAGATGAAATGATGCAAAACATGTGTGTGAAAGTTGTCTAACAGCTAGTACATGTGGAAAATGGATGGAATACAAGGCAAATGCAGCAGAAATTGAAGAATGAAGGCACATGGATAGCTACAAAGGAGTTGAATTAGCAAAAGAGGAATGATTGCCTTTTGTTAAAGGCAAGACACAATGATAAAATAACATGTAAACTAGCTGTTTTTGCATCATTTTGGTCTTTGTTTGTATTGTTTATTGAAGCCACTTGAGTGATTCTTTGCTTTGGAGCTTCTATAAATCGGGAGTGAAAGGAAGAACACTACACATTACACTACATCAAAAACACAATCAGCCACACCACCCATTCTCCATCCATTCTTTTAGCCAAACCCATCTACACATTCATACACTACGTCATAAACACATTTTCAGCCATCTTTCTCTCTTTTGCCACACCCCCCATCCATCCTAAACACCACCATACCATCTCCCATCCATTCCTCCATACAAATACCATCCAAATTTGTCCCCAAAACCTTGTGCCTCAGCAAAGAGGAAGGAGGAGAAGCCTTGGACGTGCATGCCATTCAAGTTAGGATCGTTGGAGCGTTTAGGTGTTTTCTTTCTTTTGATTTCAATGTTTAAATTCTATACTCTTTGTTTTGTACGTAAGAGGAACTAAACCCCCCCTTGGCTAGGGGGGATTCGAAACCATGTTTATGCTTGCTATATGATTTGATTACTTTCAATTGCGTTTCATAAGTTTTGAATTCAATTTACTTATCTGCATGAATTAAAACTGATTTGTGTGTGTTGGTTGAGAGTGCACGCTTAATTTTCATGCATAAGTTTGATGCTAGGATATAAGGGAATTTCACCTAATCGTTATGAACTTATATTCAAAAGTAGTAAAGGTTGTTGATCACAATCGTGTTAAGTAAATTCTTGGCAGAAGTTTCATGCAATTCATAGTAACGAGTGCCTCGCCAATGCTTATGATTTTCATAGAACTTAATGATCTTTGCTTGTATCTTTGTTATGCAATTCATGCAGGGAACTTGTGAGGAATGCTTTGGGTTGTCGTATGCAATTCATCAAATTCGAAAACTTTAGGAAAATTTGAGGGTTAATTAGTGCAATTCACGGTTAATTTGGGGCGTTGGGAATTCATGGTTTATTGAGAAGCAATTGGAAATCGTTTTGTATACAAGTGTGAAATGTGTGGAGAAGAACCCCTTAGCTAGCTTTCCATCCATTCACTTTTATCAAATTCGTTTTAGAATCTGTTCAATTTACAAAGTTTGTTCTTGTTTTCAATTTTTGTCAAAACTCAATCCCCATTTATTTTGAAGTGTTAGATTAGTTAGAAATCAATTTAGTTTGTGTTTTTAAGTGTCTTGAGTCAAGTCATAATCCAATTTCGTCCAATTTAGTGTTAGGTGTTCAAAACTGCCCAGAAAGTGTTTTTAAGGCAGTTTTGAGTGTTTATTTGCTGTTTTGAGTCTTTTGGTTTGTTTTGGTGTTTTATAGTATAGTTTTGCATTCTTTTGAGTCTAGCTTAGTGTTTTAGACTTTGTTTTTACGTTTTGAGTCAGTTTCAAGTGATTTGGCAATCCCTCCTAATCCCCGGCCTAGAACGATCCCTACTTACATACTTTGCTACAATTGATAAAAAGAGGGTTTAATTTGTGTGCTTATATATTTCGCATCACCATGGAAGAGAAATGATGGACATGTGTGCGGCAGAGATGACGACCCCCTTTAAACCTTTAATAGTGAAAGGGGTTAGTCCAACCAGTCAAGGATTAGAAAGTGGTGATGAATGATGGTGGATTTGTCTTTATGAAACCCCCTAAATACCAGAGTTATTCCTTTGATTTAATCAAGGCCTCAGAGATCTATGAAGAGTTCATGCGGGCAAGTGTGATTGTGCCCGACAACACCAAAAAGATGCGTAAACCAGAAGAGCTAAGAGGAAAGAAATATTGCAAGCTGCACTATACCTTCAATCACTCCATAACCAACTGTGTCCAGTTCAGGGATTGGATACAAGACCTCATAATGAAGGGAAAGTTGCTGTTGGAAAAACCACAAGCCAATATGATGATTGACATTGACCCTTTCCCAGAAGTCCCAATAAACATGATCAAACTGACTTGGGTTGAAAAAGGGAAAAGGAAAACCACCTGGGAAGTAAAAGCAGAAAGGAAGCCAGTTGATAGACCAACAGAAGGAACTATCAAGCTGCCTGAGAAGCCAAAAACAACCATAGTTAAAGGAGTGGTATTATGCAACAAGTGTCAGTGTGAATGTGAGTTAGAAGTACCAGCATAAAAAAATTATTATTGATCAGTAATTGATCAGAAGGAATGAGAGAGAAGAACAAGAAATCCGTATGAGTATCATACTAGCAGCTGAGAAAGAGACCTCCATAAATGTTTTCCAAAGGTTAGGAGGAGATTCTTAGCCAAAGGGCTTATCAGAGGTATTCAGGACAAATGCCAATATGTTTTGGAACTATCTTGCCTGTAAGGAGAATGCCTTCACCTTTGTTGGTCGATACTTTTTGTGAAGTTCCAGGACAAATGCCAAACTTTGGCATAACTCAAGAAGAAGCGCTGCCCGAACTAATGTTGCCAAAAGTAGCACAAGCCTGGCTAGATGAATTCATAGGCCACATTGGGAGTAAGAAAGATGATTTACTTGGACCTGGCAACTTCCACGTAAACATGGCATATGTTTTATTTGCCATGTTTTGTCCCTAAGCATGATCAACCTACCACAATGGAGGGTGATTACTTGGCAACAGAACCCATGATGGCACATGTTAGTGTTGAAGAAGCGGGAAAAGAAGAGTCGGGCATAATAGGGTTGCCCGAACTCATAAAGAAAGAGCTCGAAAGAATATACTTAGACAAAATGGTCTTCAGTCACCCAAGTTTGACCCTAGCTAGTCATCTTAAGCCTATTTATGTAACTGCTCATCTGGAAAAAGTACCCTTCAAGAGGGTTTTGATTGATGGAGGGGCTACGGTAAATGTGTTGCCATATAAGCAAATGAAAAAGATATGTTGGAGTGAGGAAGATCTCATCCTCACGGATCTAACAGTTTCTAGTTTCTCTGGGGCAATTACTAGAACTCATGTGATACTGCCATTAGAGGTTGACTTGGGTTCTAAGCAAATCATGCTAGCCTTTTTCGTGGTGGACATCACTTCCATTTATGGAGCTTTACTAGGTCGAGATTGGATTCATCTGAGTGTCTCTGTGCCTTCCACCTTACACCAATAGGTAGTGGTTTACCACAAGGAAGGAGTTATATAACCAGGATTTTGGGAAATGGTGAAGGCTGAGTCACATCTATTCCTCCATACAGCTAATGTTGCAGAAGCCAACTTTTATAATCTTAGTATTGGGATCCTCTAGTGTTTAAGAGCAGATGAGAACGGTCGCCTGACTAAGGTGACGGCCCAAAACCTTCTAGAACAAGGATTATTCTTCACCAATAAGGAATGAGATAGGCCTCATATTGTCCTAACTCCCCAACATCAGTGATTTCAGAACAAAGAAGAAATGACCAAGTAGTTGCAGTCAGGTCCTTAATCAAAAGACTGTTGGTGTATGGGAGAGAGAGAAAGCAAGAAAGGGAGAGCTTGGCCAACAAACAAAAAGAAGAAGCTTCAAGCAGCCAGAACAGAAGTGAAGAAGAGTTCTTTGGGAAAGAGTTGGAAGCGGCCATAAAAATGGTTGAATGTATATATGACCTGGATGGGCCAGAAGACTTACCCAAGAGTCCAGAGTTGCAAGACCCTTTGGAGACCTTTGATTTGGGGACTAAGGATATATCCAAGGCCTATACAGATCAGTGGCCTACTAGAAGTGGAAGATCAGGCAAAGATAGTCAGCCTTTTGCACGAGTTCAAAGATTGTTTTGCTTGGCATTACACTGAGATGCCAAGTTTAGATTTAACCTTAGTAGAACACAGAATGCCTATTAAGGAGGGATATAAACCTGTGAAGCAAGCACCACGGAAAATGTCAAAAGAGATCGAGGAAAAAGTCAAGGAAGAGATTGAGAGGTTGGTGAAGGCTGGATTTATTAGGCCGGCTAAATATGTCAAGTGGTTGGCCAACATTGTACGTGTATTAAAAGCTAGGGTAAAAGACTATTTACTACCCTCATGTTTCGTGGTTTTCAACATTTAGTACATCAAGTTTTTTTCGTCTCAGATTCATACCTAAAGTGTAAATTTTGGAACAGTTTCATACATCCGTTAGTCAAACTGTTAAGTTTCCTGTTAACTGTGACGTGGCGCACTGATTGGGCGCCACATGTCATCCACATTTTTTTTTCTTCTTCTTTCTTCTTCCTTCTTCTTCTTCCTCCGACTGCAACCTTTTTTTTTCTTCCTCCTCCTCCTTCTTCCTTCCCCTTCTTCCCCTTCTTCATTCTCCTTCTCCTTCTTCTTCTTCTTTTTTTTCCTCCAAATCTGGGGAAGTTTTTTTTTTTTTTTTCTTCTTCCTCCTTCTTCCTTCTCCTTCCTTCTTCTTCTTTTTCTTCTTCCTCCGAATCTGCCCAGATTCAGCTTTTTTTTCTTCTTCTTTCTTATTCTTCCTCCTTCTTCCTTCTCCTTCCTCATTCTTCCTTCCTCTTCTACCTCTTCTTCTTCCTCCGAATCTGCCCAGATTCAGTTTTATTTTATTTTTTTTTCTTTCTTCTTCTTCCTCCTTCTTCCTCCTTCTTCTTCTTCTTCCTCCGACTGCAACTTTTTTTTTCTTCCTCCTTCTTCTCCTTCTTCCTTCCTCCTTCTTCCTTTTTCTTCTTCTTCTTCTTCTTCCCCCGAATCTGGGGAAAATGAAGGTTTTTTTTTTTGAGGAAGAAGAAGGAAGAAGGAGAAGGAGGAAGAAAAAAAAGAAGAAGTTGTAGTCGGAGGAGGAAGAAGAAGAAAAAAGAAAAAAGAAAAAAGAAAAAAGAAAAAAAAACTGAATCTGGGCAGATTCGGAGAAAGAAGAAGAAGAAGAAAAAAAAATTCCCCAGATTCGGAGGAAGAAGAAGAAGAAGGAGAAGGAGAAGGAAGAAGAAGGAAGAAGGGGAAGAAGGGGAAGAAGGGGAAGAAGGGGAAGGAGGAAGGAATAAAGAGGAAGAAAAAAAAAAGTTGCAGTCGAAGGAAGAAGAAAGAAGAAGAAAGAAGAAGAAAAGAAAAAAAAAACGTGGATGACACGTGGCGCCCAGTCAGTGCGCCAAAATTTACACTTTAGGTATGAATCTGAGACGAAAAAAAACTTGATGTACTAAATGTTGAAAACCACGAAACATGAGGGTAGTAAAGTCTTTTACCCTAAAAGCTATAACTAATGCAGTTCGATGTTGCGTTGATTATATAAACATTAATGGAGCCACGCCTAAAGATGAATATCCCATGACCATGGCTGACTTATCCATATATATAATTTCCAGACACAAAGTTCAATCTTTCATGGATAGGAATGTCGGTTACAATCAGATAAAAATGGCTAAAGAAGATATACACAAAACAGCTTTTAGGTGCCAATGTCATGTTGGAGCATATGAATATTTAGTAATGCCATTCGGGCTAAAAAATGCCGGTGCAACCTATCAAAGAGCGATGAATGCCATTTATAATGACTTGATCGGCCATAACATGGAAGTATACATTAATGACATCGTGGTGAAGTCTAAAACTGAAGAACAACACTTGGAACATCCTAGACAAGCCTTAACAAGAATGAGGATCCATAAGCTAAAAATGAATCCAAAGAAATGTGCTTTTGGGGTAAGTTCGGGCAACTTTTTGGGATTCCTTGTTCATCAAAGAAGGGTGAAGGTTGACAAGAACAAAGCTCGGGCAATAATGGAAACACTTCCTCTCACCAATAAAGTACAACTGCAAAGGTTGTTGGGAAAGATCAACTTTTTAAGGAGATTCATTGCTAACTTGGCGGGCAAGATTCAGCCACTAACTCCTTTGCTAAGATTGAAAGACAAAGAAGAGTTTGAGTGGGGCCCACCACATCAAGAAGCTTTTGACAAAATAAAGGCTTACTTAACCTCTCTACCAGTGCTCATGCCACCTCAGGGGGAAGCCTTTAAAACTTTATATTTTTGCCTCTAAAAAGTCAATGGGAAGCTTGCTGGCCCAAAACAATGAAGGAGGAAAGGAACAAGCAATATATTACATTTGTAGAATCCTTACTGAGGTAGAGACAAGATACACACCAGTGGATAGGTTGTGCTTGGCTTTATACTTCATTGCCTGCAAACTAAGGCATTACATGTTGCCTTGCCACATCCACATCATCGCCAAGACAGATGTAATCAAATACATGTAAAAACCAATGCTAACTGGGAGAATTGAAAAGTGAATTCTAGCACTATTAAAGTTTAGCTTTCAATATGTGCCTCAAAGAGTGATCAAGGGACAAGCAATTGCAGGTTTATTGGCTGAGCACCAAGAGTCTCAGGAAGGGATTATTAACATCCCAGGAACTCTGGAGGTAGCTAATGTATGGATCCTATCAAGCAAAGCCTTTTCGGGTAGAGAATAATGGATCCAGCAAGAGATAAAAAGAGTAGCTAGTCTTTGGATCACCCATTAGAGATTGTATTTTGATGATTCTTGCACTCAAAATGCTATTGGAGATAGGATTGTCATCATCCTAGAGGTATTCACCATTGTTATTCATTCCTCCTGGATTATTAAGAGACTACCAATAATTGAGTAGAGTATGAGGCATTGATAATTGGCCTGGAAATCTTAATAGAGTTGAGGGCAACTGAAGTTGAGGTGTTTGGTGATTCAAAATTGGTGATCAATCAGTTAAATGGAGAATACACACATCACCATGGCCGGTTATTACTTAACGGCCACTCAATTGTTAAGTTATTGGGGGCATTGAAATATCAATCAGCTACATCCCTAGAGAATCAAATGCAAATGCCAATGAGATGGCACAATTAGCTTCTGGAGCATAGATCCAAGAAAGGAAGTTTGAAGGGGATATAGAAGTTCATAAAAGAAATCTCCCTTCTATCTTTGAAAGGGGATTCAGCCTACATATGATGACTGAAAAAATAGAGATAGAGGATTGGAGGACACATATTTTTCAATATTTGAAAGATCCATCTTTCCCCATGAGTAAGAAAAATAGACGACAAGTAACTAAATATGTCATGTGGGATAAATCTATGCTGAGAAAGCCTCCAGATGGACTGCTGCTGAAGTGCTTAGGCTGGGAAGAATCAATGAGGGTAATGACTGAAGTACATGAAGGAATCTATGGGGCACATCAGGCTGGAACTAAGATGAGATGATTGCTTAGAAGATATGGCTATTTCTGGCATGAGCTGGAGAAAGACAGCAAAGCTTATGCCCGAGGGTGTGAAAAATGCCAAAGACATGGACCGCTCCAGCATGTGCCCTCAATACCCTTGAACCTTGTGGTCAAGCCTTGACTCTTTAGAAGGTAGGCAATTGACTTCATCGGACAAATTTATCCAGCTTATAGCAAAGAACACACATTAATAATCGTGGCAACAAATTACTTCACCAAGTGGGTGGAAGCTTCAGCTGTGAAGACCATTACTTCAACTGCAGCTAAAAAGTTCATTCAAACCAAAATCTTACACAAATTTGGGGTGCCCGAGACAATTGTCACAGACCATGGGCCATCTTTTATTTCAAGGGAAGTATAGGAGTTTGCAAGTAAGTTCAAGATAAAGATGATTCAGTTTAGTCCTGACTACCCCCAGTCAAATGGTCAAGCAGAAACCAGCAACAAGGTCTTGGTGAACATTATCAAAAGAAATAGTCCAGAGAAGTGGCATGAGAAATTAGGAGAGACTTTGTGGGCTTACAGAACTTTCAAAAGGACAACAATTAAAACTACTCCTTATGCTCTAACCTTCGGGCAAGACGCTGCACTCCCCATAAAGATTAATGTGAATTCTGTCAGAATTCAAAACCAATTCGGGCTACACAGCGAGGAATACATTTAGGCTATGTGTCAAGAAATTGAGGATCTAGATGCAACCTGAATTGAAGCTCTAGATAAAATTCAAGAGGGGAAGAGAGCTGTTGTCCAAGCATACAACAAAAAGGTAAAATTAAAAACCTTCAAGGAAGGAGAGTTAGTTTGGAAAGCAATTCTGCCTTTGGGAGCTCAAGTTAGAGGCTTTAAGAAGTGGAGTCTGACTTAGGAGGGTCCTTTCATTATCAACCAAGTCCTAGACAAAGGAGGATATTACTTGGCAGATGTAGAAAGAAGCTTACAGAAACATCAAATCAATGCTAAGTTTTTGAAGAAATATCACCCAACCTTGTGGGATGTTAGGGATTGCTACATTGAAGAAGTGTAAACATTGCGAGGCATCTAAAGTCATCTTAAGTGCTCATCATAGTTGAGTTTCAAGGCGAAAATGCAAGCTAAAGTGGATTAAAGAAATCATTTTCATTTCATTGAATGTTAAAGTTACATAAGAATTAGCTCAATAGTTTTACATCATTAGTTGGGCAACTATCCTAGAATGCCTTAAGTGGAAACAGTTGCTCCTAACTTCTCAATTTCGGAGACACCTCTGTGATCCTTGCCTCCATAGCAGAGCCTTCTTCCACAAGTCCTACCAAAGTCTTTGACATTGATCCTAAAACCAACAAGGTCGTGGTAGTTGAACCCGAAACATACACCTATGATGATGAAGTGATCAAGAAAGCAGAAGCTATAGGGAAGTCTAGGCTTGTGGATATCAATGCTTTATATCCACAAGTAGAATCTACCGGTGCGATTAAAGCTACTCGGCTACTCCTCAATGTCATAGAAGTCCTAAAACAGAAGCTGGAAGCAATGAGCCTTTCTGAGGATATTGTAGAAACTGATTTCTCCTTGGGCATGTTGTTTTCAATGGCAATTGGGATCTGAGATGTCTATGCAGGTCCCAAAGAGTGCACTCATCTCTCATTGAAGAAAATTTTAGTATGCAAGCCCACCCGAGGGTGATGACGGGTCGTTAAGTAAGCGGTGCATGGTGGAAATCCCCTCACCAGTCTCGCAGAGAGATGGAGTTTGAGCAACTTTGGGTGCCATTGGGGATTTTAAGGAGAAAATAGGAAGAAAATCGGAATTGGGGGGTAAGAACTGAAGAACAAGAGAAGTTTATGAAGGCTCGAAGAATTCTAGGAAGTTCTGGGAATTTGAAGATTAGAAATGGCTAAGGTACTTTGCCAAGGAGTTTATGTGAGGGTTATGTAGTAAGTGGTTGGTTAATGATGTAGTTCCTGGGTTAGTGCAAAAGTTTTGTTAATAACGACTGTTTTAAATGGTGCAAGTCTAGAGTAAGTGCATGCGACGACTATTTAATCATTATTAGCTTCCTGGGTTGCAGACTCAACAATGATTAAAGGGGGCACTGTTTGGGTTAATATTTGAACATTTAACTTAGATGAAGAAAAGCCCAAGGGTGCCGAATTAAAGGAGACTTGTCTAAAGCCTAGCATCAAGCCCAGGAGCAAAGTGGAGGCTTCTCGGCCAAGGTAAAAGCCACGTGCTTACCATTGAAGTGATAAGTGATAGAGATGAACTTACTACCAGCCAAATGACACTTTCTAGTGGCATTCCAAGTAAAAAGCTGATGACTCACTACCCTTCAAATGCTTTCAGGCAAGAGCAAAGTTGTAGCAGTCGAGCTAATCTGCCTATAAAAGGAGGAAAAGGCCCCAGAGACAAGGATACTCAATCAATCAAACAAACAAACATACAAACTCTGCTCTTAAGCCAGATTTGCATCCAAAAGCTGAAATCAACCCAGATTCAGTTATTTTTAGCAACAAGCTATCTCTTTCTCTAGTTTAAAGCTCTGATATCTCCCTTAGTGGCGTAGTATCAATTCCCTTGTGTAAACTTGTTTACCATCCATCCTTTTCTAGCATAAAAATCCCTGTAATCACAAAGAGAAGTGACTACAAGAAGTTCAACCTTGACAAACAAGGTGAAATCTTGCTCGAAGCTCTTTGTTTATTCTCTAAATTTGTAGATCTATTACATAATGCATTCTTCAGTATGTATTCAAGTTATATTCACTTGTTTTCTACTTTAAGAGTTTCATTTGCATCTGGATCTGGTTAGCTTAATGGATATGTTATCATTACAATCAATCAAGAACCAAGCAAAGGGCTAAATGGCTTAAAGGGGATCTGGATTCCTTTCATTTGGACAATACAAGACTATGAACTAAAAGTCCTTGTTTACAAGGCAAGAAAAAGAACTTAATATAGACTTAACCCATCCACGCCAATCCTTTGATAACAAGAAGTTCGAGTAACTTGGGGCGTAAATAATCGACTAAAGACACTTGTTCTACATCTATTATACTTAGATAGCAGTAGCACGCCTAGCACTTAGTTAGTTTTGATTGCGAGCCTCAAAGCCTACACCTAAGGCCCCACAAAGGCATCTTTCAGAACTAACTTTGTCCTTTTCTTACAGCACATCAGCAAGCAAGAGCTCGACTACACATCCAACAACTAAACGAATGCATGGGTCTGATCACACATTTATGCTTTGACATAAAAGATTGGGACATATTTCAAAAGATAGGATTTCTCAGTTGTCTAAATCGAATTTGATTCCTTCCATTGATTTTAAAAATGCATCCAAGCGTGTGGATAGTTTAAAAGAAAAGATGGTCAATGTAAGGAAACTAGATGCTAAAAGAAGTCATAGCCTACTTGAATTATTCATACTGATATATGTGGTCATTTCCTTGTTAAAACCATATGTGGGAATTCATATTTTGTGAGCTTTATTGATGATTTCTCCAAACATTGTCATATTTTCCTAATTAGTGAAAAGTCATAAGCCTTTAATTGTTTCAAAATCTTAAGTGTGAAGTTGAAAAACAATTAAATACAATGATTAAGATTGTTAGATCAGATAAATGAGGGAAATACTTTGGTAGGTACAGAGAAGTAGGTCAACAGAAAGGTCATTTTGCTTGTTTTCTTGAACAACAAGGGATTGTGGCACAATACACCACCCCTAGAACACCTCAACAGAATGGGGCCGCATATAGAAGAAATAGAACACTGATAGGGATGGTAAGGAGCATATTTACCAAATCCCAATTGCCTGGATTTCTCAGGGGAGAATCTCTGAAGACTGCAAACTACATATTAAACAGGGTTCATTCAAAAGCAGTACCAAAAACACCTTTTGAAATGTGGACAAGCAGAAGACCTAGTTTTGATTACTTCCATGTTTGGGGTTGCAAGGCCGAAGCCAGGTTTTATAATCCTAATGAGGAAAAGCTTGATTCTAGGACTACTTCATGTTTTTTCATTGGATATTCTAAGAAGTCAAAAGGTTTCAAGTTTTACTATCCTGAAGCACATACTAGAGTGCAAGAAACTCATAATGTGGTGTTTCTTGAAGATGAGGATGTTTTTGAATTGATACAAGACATCTTTGATTTTGAAGAAATTGAATAGTCAATTGAAAGTGCATCTTGAATGGATTATAAATATGTACCTATATTGCCAAGGTTGCCTGCATCCAACCTTGATTCAGATCAAGAGATAGATGACATTGTGGTTGCACAAGAAACTCAAGAAATGGCAAAACAATCAAACACTGAAGGCATTTAAATTCAAGACCAACATGCTCAAGAAACATATCAATTATTTGTTCAAACTTCACTAAGAAAATCTGGAAGAATTTGAAAACCTATCATTTCACAAGATTATGTGTATCTGCAAGAAGGTGAGTTTGATTTAGGAGATATTGATGATCCTATAACTTATAATCAAGCAATGCAGAGTGCTTAAGTAGTTATATGGCATAAAGCAATGGAGGAGGAATTAGATTCAATGTCCAAGAATAATGTTTGGACCCTAGTGAATAAAACATCACAAATTAAGCCTATATAATGTAAATGGGTTTATAAAACTAAGAAAGATGCTGCTAAAAGAATTGAGATGTATAAGGTTAGATTAGTTGCAAAGGGCTTCATTCAAAGAGAAAAAAATAGACTACAATGATACTTTCTCACCTGTTTTTTCCAAGGATTCCATGTGGGTCTTTATGGCTTTAACAACTCACTTTGATTTGGAATTACATCAAATGGATGTAAAAACAACCTTCTTGAATAGAGATCTATTGGAAGATATCTACATGGTTCAGCCTACTAGATTTGTTGAAAGGGGGAAGGAAAATATTGTCTGTAAGCTTAATAAGTCAATCTATGGACTTAAGCAAGCTCTAAGACAATAGTTCCTCAAATTTGACCAAGTGATTACTGCACATGGTTTTACAGAAAATAAATTGGATGACTGCATTTATCTCAAGTTCAAGGGCTCAAAGTTCATTTTCTTAATTTTGTATGTTGATGATATTATCCTTGCTAGTTCAAACAAGCAATTACTATAGGAAACCAAGGCTGTTCTCAATACTAATTTTGACATGAAGGACCTAGGTGAGGCCCATTATGTTCTGGGAATCGAAATTATGAGAGATAGAAACAAAAGGTTACTTGGTTTGTCTCAAAAAGAGTATATTGAAAGGTTGCTGAATAGGCTCAACGTGTAGAGTTGTAATAAAGTAGATGTTCCAGTAAACAAGAGAGATAAGTTTTGCAAAGATCAGTGTCCTAAAAGTGAAAATGAGGTTAAATTGATGAAGATGAAACCATATGCTTCATTAGTTGGTAGCCTTATGTATGCCAACATATGCACAAGACCAAACTTAGCATTCATTGTTGGTTTTCTAGGAAGATTTCAATCAAATCCATGAGAGGCTCATTGGGTTGCTGCAAAGAAAGTTTTGACATATTTGCAGAAAACAAAAGGGCACATGTTGGTGTATGGCCGAGAAAATTCATTGGAACTGATTGGATTCACAGATTTAGATCTTGCAGGCTCATTGGGTTGCTGCAAAGAAAGTTTTGATATATTTGTAGAAAACAAAAGGGCACATGTTGGTGTATGGCCGAGAAAATTCATTGGAACTGATTGGATTCACAGATTCAGTTCTTGCAGGTGATAGGGATGAAAGAAAATCTACTAGTGGTTATGGTTTCATGATGAGTGGAGCTACTATTTCGTGGAAGAGTGCTAAGCAAACAAACGTGTCAACTTCTACAATGGAAGATGAGTTTGTAGCATGCTTTGAATGTATGAAACAAGCAGTTTGGCTCTAGAATTTTATAACTGAGATTAAGATAGTTGAATCTGTAAAAGGGCCTGTAAAAATATTCTGTGATAACAGTGCAGTTGTATTCTTCTCAAAGAACAACAAGAGGACTTCAGCCTCGAGATTGATGGATGTTAAATTTCTTAAAGTAAGGGAAGTGGTCAAGAAAGGAGAAATTGAGAAAATATATTTGTCAACAGATTTGATGGTTGCGGATCCACTTACAAAAGCACTGCCAAATAATGTGTTTAAGGGACATGTTATGAAGATGAGAGTTGTGGAGTCTTTTGACAAGTGTGAGTGTGCAAGGAATCAAATTCTTGAGCACTGCATTCTATGCTTCTTTGATTATTGTTGGTTGTTGAAGTTGTATGCCTTGGAATGTAAGTTATTTTGTTAGTTTGATGTGTAGGTATAATTAATTTAGGTAGTATTCCAGCTTAATTTTCTTTTCTTATTCTTTTGGTTTTCAATAAGGGGTTGAAATTTTCCTTATGGAATTGATTGTACCAGAAGATAATTTTTATAAATGATGATTTGATTTGCTAGAAAATCGATTTGTGATTTTACTGAGGCATCTCTGAGTTATTGTTTTGTTGTGATTAGTTAACTTTTCTGGTTGATGATCAGATTCTTAACTTTAGGGTGTTGGGATCAATTTGATAAGTGGGAGTAATGTAATATGACATTACCGTATTTATAAGTACACATGTTTACGAAATGCAGATTAGAGTACCTTGTGATTCTTGAAATAAAATCTGTAAGTGTGCAGATGGAGTTCTAGAGTTATGTGCTTGGAAATGTATAGGTGAATTTGAATGTGGTGACGGTTAATTCAGACTTGGTGATCACTTCCATAAATTTGATATATTGGATGTTATGTTTCATGCTCAAGTGGGAGAATGTTAGTAAATAAGTATGAACATAACATTGGATCTGGTTATAGTGTGGGAATTAGATATGGAAAAGTCTTGCTAATAAGCTTTAGTAATCCTAATCGTTATGGGATTGATTGATAGTACTGATATAGTATTTCGAGTTTTGTGGACTTGAGATAGTACTGGGATTGTGTTTAATCACATATTTTAATGTGGATTGGATAGTTGAGTCCTATACTGATTCTAATTGGAGATCAGTAATGATTGTCATAGTATATAAACGCTAGCCACTGCTCTTGCAATGTACTACTTGATTTGATTCAAAGCCCTATTCTTTTAGAGCACTTCTGAATTGCTAAAGAGGATAAGGTTATCTGTTACAAAGAGCTTTCATGGCTTCATCATCGTCATCTAGTGCTGCAGGTATGTATTTTACTTCATCTTTACAGTTACAAAATTATTCTTGACTTTTGTAGTTCAATGGCATCTCTATGATCTATAACATGATATGTGAATATACATCATACAAACAAATCCCCATCAACTTGATAACAAATCGACTATAATTGACAAAAAAAAAAGAAGGCATATAGCTCGAATGGTTGAGTAAGAGCGGAACCAATCATTTAGTGGCAAAATTGACCTACCTTTTATGGGGAGGCAATATCATTATTTGTATACAAATTCCAATGTAATTAAGCAATATAATTTCATAAATAAAAAATTGAATCAATTCCAAGGATCCACGTAGGTGGAATATGGAACTGAGTTCAACTGACATACAATGCAAACCCTATCTTTTTCTTCGCAATCACAAGTTAAATATCAAAAATTGAGTTGCATTGACACACAATGGAAACTAAAATGCAGTTTGTAATCCAATGTTTAGATTGAAACTAAAGTTTCCGCAAAAGCAACAGAGAGTGATTTCTAAGTTGCTTTTGTTTATGCACCTAATTTCATGCATTACATTTAGAACCTTCAAAGTTCATCAAGAACACCTCCAGCGTAGAAGAAAAACTACTCTCTGATCCACCTGACGCGTCTTCCATTCCAAAGTCTTCAAAAACATTTCCATTTGCTGCATTTCCTGGTATAATGGTTGAGTTTCCATTTCCTACATTACCAGTTACTGGAATCATTTCATTGATGATGTCATTGCCAAGACTCTCGTCCAAACTCACCTCAGGAACCTGACTACCCAGGCTCTCGTTTGTCTCCGCTAATATTGTTTCCAAGTCCCAAGAAACCACTTGACTGCCATGGTTCTCGCTAATCTCTGCCAGCATCGTGTCCAAGCTCACCTCAGGAACTTGACTGGCCGAGGATTCTCCAATATAGCTAGGGCCTGGATCAACGTTAGTCAATCCAGGAAGGAAAGTAGGGTTAATTGTTTGAGGATAAATAGGAAATTGGGTGTTTTGAAGACTATAGGAGGAGCTAAAGTTTGGGAAATTATCAGTATTCTCGAAGGCATGGAGGAAGGGGTCTACATATTGGTTGGCGTTCGAATTATTAGCAAATGGTGATATGGTATGATAACTTCTTGGTTCGAATGACGGTGATGGTTGTACCATAGGAGTTTTCTGTTCAGTATTGTTTCTTCTGCTTTCCAGGACATCATCAGCTGAAGACCACCTTAACATCTTTGAAGCACCCTTTCCAATAGGAATCATTGGGCTCTCAAGAATTCTTTTCACATCATACTGATTTCGATCAAAATTTGTAACAGATTTTGTGCCTTTCGTCTTTATCAGTGCAACATCATAAGCTCTGGCTGCTTCCTCTTCAGTATCTGGATATAATTAGTTCAATGTGAGACAAATAATTAAGTTCTTCAAGTAGTTTGTATAAACTGAGGCATAAAGGATCTTAGGACTTACCAAATGTGCCTAGATAAAAGCCTTTGAACCCTGCACCTTTCCCTATTTTAGCTTGCCATTTCTTACTATTCGAGTTCCTGTTTCAACGGTTGACTATGAGAGAGAGAGAGAGAGAGAGAGAGAGATGGAAGGGGCTTGGTGGTTACAATACCTTGAAACTCCACGATAAATTGACACGCCCTTGCCGAAGCTAGCACTGCCTCTGAAATTTGACAAGGTATAGATACAAGAAATCAATGGATCTGGGATGACAAAATTGATTTGTTTTATTTCTATTTTACATTTTTATATAATTGTTAATAAAAAAATTTCAAAAAGACTAAAAAATGGTAATAATTAGGTACTCACTAGTGAGTTTTTTTTTTTTTTTTTTTTTTTTTTTTTTTTTTTTTTTTTTTTGAGGAAACAACATTATTTACACTAAGGGGGTGAGCTTAGCTTCGCAATAAGCTAGTAATAATGTAGTTTAAATTCATTTTTGGAGAGCGAATTTGAACCATATTATTATGGCTAGCCCAGTATGAGGCTTAGGGCTGGTTTGGTATTGCTGTGCTTTGAAAAAAAGCTGCTGTGAGAATAAGCGGCTGTGCTGTGAGAATAAGAGGCTGTGAAATAAAGCCAGTAGAGTGTTTGGTAAACTTTTTTGTGAAAGTGCTTTTGGAAAAAAAGCAGGATGATAGTGTGTCTTTTCATTAAAGGAGCACTGTAGCTCCGTGTGCTTTGAAAAAACTGGCTTTTTTTCAAAGCAGCAAATAGCAGCTTCAGCTTTTCCTTTGATTTTCAGCTTATTCTCACAGCAGCTTCCAAAATAAGCCCTTTTTTTTCAGTTTACCAAACACAAAAATGACCCTCAGCTTTTTTTCACAGTGGCTTTTTTTAAAATCACCTCAATCCCAAACGGGGCCTTAACCCACTCTTTCACCTCCTTAGTATAAGTTTGCTAAAAAAAATGTAAATACTCATACTAAGTACTCAAGTATTTTCTAAAGATAAAAAGTAAGCAGCCCTGTTGTGGGTATAATTTTTTGCTAACATGGCATAAATGTTTGCAGCCATGTTAGCAAAAAAATGGGAGCCATGTGGATAACTATCATCATTTAACATGAGTTATGTGGCATTCTGCTACGTAGAGAAAAGTTCAGGAGCTTCAATGCATAAACATTCATTTGTTCAAGGTAACCATGCACATTTATAGAAGTCTAAGTGGTATATGTGCAAATTTCTCTACAATATGCCAGATCACTAGCAAGTACCAAAACATTATAAGAAGAACAATTCTCTTTCTATGGAATATATGAGTTCAATTTGTTAATTAACATTGTTACCTTCTAAGCCGCAGCAAATAGTCATCATAGGTCATGTTCTTCATCTCCTCCAAATCTTTGGTGTACATCTCCAACTACGATATATAAAGATATGCAAGATTAGTTCCGTAAGTCCCTGTACGGGGGAATATATATAATCTTAAAGTAACGATAAGCAAATCATAATTTTAACATACTGGGAAGTTCAATCCAGCAGACTTTCCCCATAACTTTAAAGCAAGAAGATCATGAGCTCTAGCCGCATCCTCTTCTCTATCAAATCCACCTGCCAATATTGAGAACTCCACACATAACTTCTCTTTTTCATTGCAATATATTTTTTTATTACAAATGATTTCACTACTCTAAATACCACATTAAAGGGACAAAATATGTAGCTATTACTCTAAATATACACTACACTAACAGATATCATTCACCTACCATTTTTTTTTTAATATAACGACATATTTATACTAATGAGTGGCACTTAGGCTATTCCAATCAACCATAATAATTTGGCTTGAACTCACTATCTACGAAAGTCGAACTTAAGATTTATCATTCAAAAGGGGCGAGAATACTACTAGCTTGTAATATTAAATAGCTTAATTGCAGTAATTTTTATGATTCAATAGTTATCTCCTTTTTATAAGGTTGAGGATCATAAAAATTTAGTTTATCTTTAATATAGGCTATGAATTATTAAAATTATCTATATCCTTTTTTATTTTTCGCTGTGTGCCTCATTAAAAATGTAATTTCAAGTTCAAAACGAAAGAGTTATACAAGAAATTCACTCACCAACATAAACTGCCGAACGTGCGTTGATGGAAGGAACAACAAGAGAAAACCAAAGATTAAGTTAGCGAATAATTAAAATGTTGCATCATTAGTTACAAAAGAAGGGAAATGGAAAATAAAATAATTTTACCTGTTTTTTTGTTTTCTTGTATAGTGCTATCCCATATGAATGCTTCAAAACGTCCGTTTGGGTACCTATAATATAGCAAGTTCATCTTTTTTATTTTTCTTTTTATTTTTCTTTTTAAAGGACCAGTTGGTGGCTTCGCCACGATAATCTATACTTCCAGAGGCCGGAAGAGTCACATAGGCATTTCAGCATATTATCTACATTAAGATAAAATTTTGTAATGAATGCTAAAATTGTGCAATAAATGTTGGGAAAAGGGTTTGGGGGGTAAGGGAATATTTTTGCTCACCACATGGTGATGTTCACCACTTTATTTATCAATATAAGATAAATTTAAATTTCGAGATCTGTGTATTGGATATACACAAATTTCAAAATTTAAACTCATCTAACGGTGATAAATAGCTACATAGATCTCGAAATTTAAACTCATTTTACAGTAATAAATAGGGTGGTGAACATCACCATCACTTAAGAATGGTGAACAAAAGTGCACCCGGGAACAAACCGTCCATCCTTCATGGGTTTGGTTTTCCCATCTCTAAGATCTATCACAAATTTTGTTTTAAAAAAAATTATTACATTTTTTTCCCCACAATTTCAAATTTTGGATTAACCAAACATGGGTAAGAAATGATTTATCATTCCCAAGTCTCATTTTGCACATATCAAACACAACCTAAAAAGTGGGGGAGTGAGCTAAACCTCATAATTGGCTAATTATAATAATGGGGTGTGATATCCACACACCCCTTTTTACTTCTCACACACCCTTTGTTAATTTCTGTCTGTTGATCTTCTTCAATTCATTCGATTTGAATGCCGAAAATTAGAAGGGTGTGTGAGAAGTAAAAAAGGGTGTGTGGATATCACATCCCATAATAATTTGGTATGAATTCGCCTTTATTGAAAATCGAATTTAATATCTCTCGCTTACAAGTAAAAGAATAATACCATCAAATCGTAGTACTAAGTGACAATATAAGTAGTTTATTTGAATGATGGGATTGTATGTTATAAAATTCGTGAAATTTCCTTTGTGGCTAACTTGAGAATTAGGATTAATAATGTTAGAACCTAGCTCCACATCTTCTACAATTGCACAGAGAGATAGTAACAGAACAACAATATCATTTCATTCCCCCCCTTCCTTCTCTTACAATGTACTATTTATACTCGTGCTCAACTCTAACTATCACCACAAGATGATGCCATCTGGCATCCTAACAAATAAGAACGAAATTTAATGTTTATCTTCTTAGAGTCATCAATCTATAAATAAGTGATGTGTTGCTGGTGTCATGTGCACATTGCATGCGCATAACTTTTCATGAACAATACATAACCATACATATTTGAAAGTTCAAATTTCCCTGTGCAATTTTTGGACAATAAATGGTCAAAAATTAGCCTTTAGGTAGCACATTGGAACAAAATTCTTATAGAGGTCGCAATCTTCACTTATTTTTATTATTGTGTCTTTGATGTAGTTGAAATATGGGCCTTGAGTGATTCAATACAATCTTGTAATCTATTAATTCCTTTGTGTCGATACAAAATCTTGTTAGAGATTTAGGAATCAAGTAAACTCATTGGGGCATTGAATTGTGGGGAGGGAAAATGAATTTAGGTGCAAAGGAAGATGACACTAATCTAGCTAATTAGACATTGAATGTATTTATTTATTTATAACAATACAAGAAAGGCATACCTTGAAACTCCGCGAAAATGAGAGCTTCTCTCAGAAAATTTGCGTTCAGAGATTTTGCGACGCCGTTTACATTTCTTCAGACTTTTTCCACTCAAACTATCATTCTCTTCTTGATTGCTGTAATGGGAAACAATCATAGTTAAACAATACTTAAATAGTAACACAACTCTTTGATGTATAGTACTGACGTTAAAAAAAAAAGTAAGTTTTGGTTACCTCAAAGATTTCTCTTCAGAAACGTTTACACAACTCTTGATATTATTGTTGTCACCAACAAACCCCTTAACACTTTCTACAGGCAGTGATGATAACGATGGATCGTTCGAAAAGAGAGAAGTATTCTGAGTAGGCACTTCAAATGAGTTCCCAACTGTTGATATTTGAGTATTGGGTTGCAAAGGGTGCTGATTTGCTTCTGAAGTGTTGTTTTCATAATTAGTGAATGTCTCGTCTAGTTCATTAGCAAAAATATGTGACTGCTGAGAAAGTGATAGACCATCACTTTGCATTTGATGAAGGAACGAGCTCCTCAGTTTAGAGCTACTTGAATGACTTGAAAAGTGATAAGGAAAAAGAAAGTTATCACTTGAGTGCATAGTGCACACTCGATGGTGAAATAGCTGAGAATATTGTCCTGCATAAACAATACTTAAGAATTGATGAGAACTAGCTTAGCATATCTAATAAAAATTACTAAATAATAACAAGCACAACAAATGATTGAACAACTACGTTTATAATAGTTCTTGAATAGGTAGGAAACAACAAGAGGATCAAGATTATATCCAAAGACTTGACTCGAATTGGAGAATGCAATGAAATAAGGAAATAATGGAAACCAAAAATATACATATACATAAACAAAGTAGATATCAAGCATGACTTGTAATGCAACTCTACAAAAGTTTAAATAAAACTTGCTATCAAACAATGAGAGGATCACTTTAGGCCTAAAAATGAAATATAAAAAAAAAAAAACAAAACAATAGCTAGATTGGGGCCGTGAGAATTCTTGAACGAAGTTGGTCGGGTTTCACAATTATGTTATTCCACTCCAACAGAAGTTACTACATAAACAAATCCAACAAGAACCACTCGTTTGGACCCGCTCCATAAACTGATCTCATGATTTGAATCCTTTGTTTTAAGTCATCGTTATAAAATCACCCGTTGCAAAATTCTCCAGAATCAAATCTCGTATAAGCCATTTGACTATTATTGTAAACCAAACGTTCAATAACTATTAGAACATTAAACAATTTATATGATTAATTTGATTGAGTTTTAAAGAAGAATGATTTTTCGACGACCTAAATATTGATCATCCAAATCATGAGAAATGTTGTTGAGTGGACTCAAATGTTGACTTACTGATTGGTTAGATCTTGAAAACTACCTACTCAAATTCAGAGACATTTTGATATATAACCATACATAATAAATATAAGTAGACTGAAAACATGTAAAACGAAAACATTAAGCTGAATGAAATACCACAAATTCTGATTGAACAAAACTTACCCGCGATCGGAGTTTGTAAATATCAACGTGATAATGCGAGATTGTTACTCGTTCTCTTCTGTAACTTATTACTTCAGTGTTTTTTAGTTTTTTGATCAATTTTCAAGGAGAGGAAATAATTGATTATAGCTTTTTCTCATTTCTATGCAAAATGCATTGTGAACTTTTAGATATGGATAGTAATCAAGTGAAATAATAAGCACCCAAAACCAAATTATCAAACAGTTGGTAGGACATCACAAGTTAGGAAATATATCTAAATGAATGCAACAAATTAGGGAAAATATTCAACTACGAAAACAAGCAAGAGCGCAATTGATATCTATACTATATACAAATATCATAAGTTTTCTATGTGGATGATCTTTGAGTAAGACCTAAAAAATAGATGATTTACATCATTGAAATATAACATATAGAATGTGTGCTACATCCTAACTCATAATCAACCCTAGTGTGTCTGCACACCCAAATAAAAGGTTGTTCACGTCTCCTGATTCTTTTTTTATTTATTCATTCCAAATACTACAAGTGAGGAAGGCAAAATGGGACAGTGAAAATCATTTTCTTTCAACGATGTGGTCATGGTTAATGAAGAGTGACCAATTAAAAAGAAAACAGCACTCTAGCTATCACCTTAGTTTGTTAAAGAGGGAGTGAATTGTAGGTAATATAGATTTGGAAATGCTTTCATACATTAAATCAAAAATTAGTGATTGTAGGACACCACATAATAAATATCATTGAGCAAAAATGAAGGCAATGCTGATAATTTTTCATTGTCCTCAAAAGAGCTAACTTAAAAGCAGCTAATCTGATTTAAGATGATGAAAATGTATATAGACAATGCATCATCTAAAGGAAACAAGATACATATCACATTAAGTAATAAACTACTTGTTCTTCGTACGTGACCTGAATGTTTATGAAAAGTACCTGAGTTTCTTCTTTTGTGGCTGAGATCTCTTCAAAGCAAACTAAAACGTTCACAATCCTATACAGATATATTGTAATTAAACCCAAATCTAGAATTTTGATAAATGTTTCGCCGAGATGGATAGTGATGGATAGCGTACATGAAGAACAAAACGGAGAAGGGAAAGTGAACCAAGACAAGATAGAAAAGAGGAAAGTGAAGCAAAATTTAAAGGCATTACCACCAACTTACAAGTGTAAGCGTTTTAGTCCCAAATTGCTTTGCATGCGCAACAGGGTTTTAAGCATATGTCTTAAAAGGGGCTACGTTTTATGGTCTCTAAATTGCAATCCTTAGTGATAATATTAGTAGAAGTTGATGAGATATTGGCTACTATATTTAATAAAATTAAATTCTAAAATCATATATTTTTGCAAAATTAAGGTGGATGTCCAGATGCATTAACACTCAAGCTTGTCAACTTTTTGTAGAAAACATGGGTCTCGTGTCAAGAAGATGCTCATTAGTCATCTGCTACCACTTTTAAAAATTGCTTACAGCTATATTCAAAATCGTTTCATTTTGGATTCCTTTCTCTGTCGAAGTATCGTTTTTAGATAATTATCAAGATTTTAGTAATTAAATGGAAATTAAGTTAATTAATCTGTTGAGATGACTGTATTAAGATTTAGAAACTGCCTCGTATCAAATGCACAAATATCTGCAAATTAATAGTGGTTTTACAATGAAGCATGCCACTTGTCTAATTTGGAAGAGATAATGTTGTCACTGTATGCATGAAAGAAAATTTGGCTGTGTTGCCTTGAATGCTTGGAATTTATTGTCCGATGGCGCCAACAAATTTGTATTATTCACAAAACTCCAGCAACTTTTTTTTTTCTTTTGAAAAGCATGAACATAAGATATATTGGACGAAAATATTATTGAAAGTATAGAAATACTTTGTCGTACTTTTTTTTATTTGTTAACCATTCTGTTTTTTATTTTTAGTAAATTACCGATTTAGTTCATGAATTATTATCTGAGTGAAAATCAAGTCCATAATATTATTATTTTGGTAAAATAATTTCAAAAAAAAATATCAATTCATTCCTACTAAAAAATTCAAAGTTGTTTTATCCAATTTGCGGTCAAGCTATGTCACGTAACTCACTCGCGACACACTTTAAGGAGTAATATGGTCATTTTCTTGCCCTTAAGCCTATAAAGATGCATATAGCTAGGTTGCAAATCTAACGGCCAATTTACTCTTTAAAAATAACTCAATACATTTTTTTTTCTTTTGAGTTTAGAATATATAAGTTCTTAAACCTGTTAAAAAATCTTAATCATTCCTCAAGATATTATCTAGCTATTTGGTAGCATTCTTGCCTCCAAAAAAACGTTTTAAGAAAAATTAATAAAAAAAAAGGGTTTCTGTTGTAGGCATAATTTACTGAACAATTATAGAAGCTAGAGAGAGGAAAGGTGCGGCATAGAGAGAGAAGAGAGAGATGTGTAATTGTGGAGGTGTGTTCTATTCCACTCCATTGTGCCTTTATTTATAGTAATAGGGAAGGTTAATTCCTTACCCTTTTAGGATTACAACTCTAATAGGAATATAAGAGATATTCCAAGATATACTAGGATTTACACAATCACATTCCTAATCTAATAGGACTGCAATACTCCCCCTTGAGTGTGTAAATACTCAAGTAAATGGCGCATCAGGTCTTCAGTGATGAAGTAAGTACAGTTGATGAAGTCTTTGGCACAATGAGCAAATGCGGTCTCAAATCAACGGAAGAATGCATAAAAAGTAAAACTCACAAAACCTCGCTATGGTAAAACCCAAGGTGGGAGAAAAACCCATAGACTAAGGAGAAAAGTGAAAAGTTGCATTAAGTCAAAACTATACGTCTTTTGGATGCAAGTAAAAGAGCTCCCAAGTGTATGATCATCCTAGGATAGGTGCCTCGTTAAAACCTAGTTAGGTAGCAAAAACCCAGTGAGAAAAATGCTCCTAATCGTAAGGAAAAAGAGTACATTAAGATCAAGTGAGTATACTTCTGGATACTCTCTCTGAGTTTGACATAACTTCCAAATAAGAACTACAAGCATTGTATATGATAGTTAGGCATACCAATTCCTCGGACAAGCTTCTGGAAGGTTGACTTCGGTAGTGACGTCATGCAGAGGTCGGCAAGGTTGTCTGGGATCGGCTTGCATGACTTCAATCTCCTGATGCTTTGCTGATGTAGACGCAATATGTCTTGGCGTTGACTTTGTTGATGTATTGTGTCTTGGTCGGGTGAATAAATGCGGCATAATCTTCATGGATCGTCATTGGGACTCAACGATGGATGAAAATAGCAAGTACTTTGAATATGCTCAACAAGAACTCCTAACCATGTCTCACTTGTGGTGTAGTGAAGTAAGGTGAATCTTGGAACGACTCAAAGATTTCGCAACTAAGTTCATGATGTGATAAAAGTTAAGCACACAAATTAAACCCTCTTTTTATCAATTGTAGTAAGGAATGTAAGTATGGATCGTTCTAGGCCGGGGATTAGGAGGGATTGCTAAATCACTTAAAAACTGACTCAAAAACGTAAAAACAAAGTTTAAAACACTAAACTAGACTCCAAGAATGCAAAACTAAACTATAAAACACCAAAACAAACCAAAAGACTCAAAACAGCACCTAAACACTCAAAACTGCCTTAAAAACACAATCTGGGCAGTTTTGAACACCTAACACAAATTTGGACAAAATTAAGTTATTACTTGACTCAAGACACTTAAAAACTCAAACTAAATTGATTTCTAACTAATCTAACACTTCAAAGTAAAAGGGGATTGGGTTTTGGATGAAAATAAAGTAAAACAAACAAATTAAAGACTAAAACAGATTTTGGACGAAAATTGGGAAATTGGATGGGTGGAAGGCTAGCTAAGGGGTTCTTCTCCACACATGCCACACTTGCATACAAAACGATTTCCAATTGCTTTTCGATAAACCATGAATTCCCAACACCCCAGATTAACCGTGAATTGCACTAATTAACCCTCAGATTTTCCTTAAGTTATTGAATTGGATGAATTGCATACGACAACCCAAAGCATTCCCCACAAGTTCCCTACATGAATTGCATAATAGAGATACAAGCAAGAATCATTAAGTTCTATGAAAATCATAAGCATTGGCGAAGCACTCGTTACTATGAATTGCATGAAACTTATGCCAAGAATTTACTTAACACGATTGTGATCAACAACCTTTACTACTTGTGAATTTAAGTTCATAACGATTAGGTGAAACTCCCTTATATCCTAGCATCAAACTTATGCATGAAAATTAAGCGTGCACTCTCAACCAACATACACAAATCAGTTTTAATTCATGTAGATAAGTAAATTGAATTCACAACTTATGAAACGCAATTAGAAGTAATCAAATCATATAGCAAGCATAAACATGGTTTCGAATCCCCTCTAGCCAAGGGGGGTTTAGTTCCTCATACGTACAAAACAAAGAGTATAGAATTTAAACATTGAAATCAAAGGAAAGGAAACACCTAAAACTTCCAACAACTCGGACTTGAAGGGCATGCACGTTCCAAGGTTCCTCCTCCTCCTCTTTGTCACGGCTCAAGGACTAAGGTCAGGTTTAGGGACTTAGGTATATGGATGAATGAGTATGGAAGGGGGTAATACTGTTTATGGTGGATGGGAGGGTGCAGCAATGGTGTTTTAGGGTCAGGAATTATGGACTTTGGTGATGAATGGGTGCGGCAATGGACAAGGATGAATTTCTGATGTGAATTGTGAATTATGGTGAGTGGTGTGTGCGGCAAAGGCTGAAAACATGTATATATAGGCCCCAAAAACCCTAGCAAATCAGATTAGGACTTGTATAATTAAAACCCATCAGGAAAAGGCTTAAAACAATCAGATTTTGAATGGGAAAAGGCCTCCTAGGTGCGGCAGGTAAGGGATAGGGTGGATAAGGCTTCTAGAAAGCCTTGCAAGGCAAGGAAATCAGATTTTCTAGAAGGCTAGGTGCGGCAAGGAGAGGATAAGGCTGATTGTGAAGGGATAGGGCTTCTAGAAGGAATAAGGTGTCCTAAAGTGTTTAGGACTCCTCTTTGGAGCTGAAATCTTTGTACATTAGGATTAGGAAAGTTTGTCTTTGTCAATTCTTTTTCATCTTGGATTCCTTTTCCTTCTTGGACTTGGAAAACTTCTTTGTTGCTGAAACTTGATGCCATTTGGATTTAACTTTCCTACTTCAAGTAGGAAACCTTGTTTGAGTAGGAATCTTCATCTTCTAGGAATCCCAATTCCACTAGGAAACCTATTTCAACTAGGAATCCTAATTCAACTAGGATTCCATCTTCAATTAGGGACTTTCCTACTTCAACTAGGAAACCTTGTTCAAGTAGGAAACATCATCTTCAAATCTTCAATTTCGTCCATCCTCTTGGCTCCAAGCATATGATGTCCATTCCAAGCTCTAATTTGCTCCAAAAGGCTCCAAAATGCATCCTTTTGCATACTTTGCCCTTAGAACCTGAAAACACATAAAACTAGCTTAAAAGACTACTTTAACTAAGGAAAAACAATGTAAATGCACAAGAACAAGCTAACTACGGTGCATAAATATGCCCCTATCAGTTCATACCGTGGACCTCCAAGATATTGCAATATCCCTTAACGGTAAAGACATAACCATTTGGGGATTTTTCCTTGTGTGGGTTTGATAAGTAACCAGCGTCAGAATAACAAGCAAGGCAAGCATCATTCCGAGGATCAGGGGGTTGGATCCGCTTGAGATGCGTTTGGGATTTGCCCACGTAGTACCTTCATGGTACGTCTTTAATACCAATTCAGTGGTTGCGTGTAGGCGTGGTGCTGCATCTTTACCAAGATCAACAGCGAATGAGATGTCTTGTCTAAAAATAATGAGCTAAGTACAACGAAGTGCAAAGTTGAACTTAGATATGGAATTTTGGATTCCATAACCTCTTCAGGGTCTCATTTGCATATAACGTATGGAAGATCATAGGTAAACTCAAAGGTGACACATTCGAGGTGTAGTTCGACTGGTAGACCGAAATACCGTCAGAACAATGCTTTGAACTTCAGGTCAAGGCATAAACGAGTTTTCCCAAGATCCTTCATCTCAAATTCCATCTTTATGTGCGAGGTAGTTTTCTCAAGCTCTTCCGAAGTCTTAGTGAGATTCGTGTTAATGATATAAACTGTAACTCTAGTAATTTGGAATAAAACTTCATAGTTTAAAACACAAGGGCATAATTCATCCCTGACTGATCAAATAATCACTTAGACGGGTATACCACATCCGTCGGATTGTAAGTGAACGCCTCAAATAAATTAAGAGGGTGTTCAATGGTTTGGAACTATTTGAACCAGTCCATGTAATTCTTCGAGAACATATATGTAAATCTCCGTATCTATTTCCCTATGGAGAAAACACTAACCACATTTCATAATGCTACTATCAATCACAGGACGTTTTGAGAGAAACCTTACACCGTAAAGCGTGCATCATATCGCACTATTTCATTCATCTCATAACACTTCCTTTCCCACTTGTAACACAACAAGGTTACCTTGGGCAGTGTAGGAACGACAGGTCCAATACACACTTTGGTAAGAAATTTCACCTGGATTGTTATTTTAGTTGTCCAATTAGCTCTACATTGTCACTTAATCAACGAAACACGGTTCGATATTGTCACTTTTCATTTATGTTGGTAGCTACCATATAAGTGAAAACATCATCAATGGTAATCTCATTTCAATTCCATTTAGCTCATCCAAACTAGTATACTGGACCAAGAATTTCAAGTCTTGGGAGTAATCCCGATTAATCTCATGAGATGGAAATGATTTGAGACAGCGATTGAGTTAAGATTCTTTATTGTGTCGTGTCTTCCTCTTCTAGGGAAGTGAATCCTACGAACATAGTGATATGTTGTGCTCCAGGCCAGGATAGATTGAATGGCTATTCGCCAATGTACCAGACCGTCCAATAGGGGTGTCCAAATCGTCCAACAGGGGTGGCACACCTTCCAGGGATGTTGACTAGACATTCGTTAAGTACATCTATCCTTGCAGGCATGTTTGCAACTGGTATATAATCTCGTCACTTTAGCTAGATCAGAGGAATGCATCTGGAGCAACATTTTGAAAGCTAGAATTCATTGCATTTGCTTATCATACTTGTGCAGTATGGAGATCAAGATGAGACATAGTGGGCAACGTCCACGCAAATTCGCGCCATTCTCCAGGAACGTTGACGTTCTTATCTCCCCCTAACGGCGGGAAAACTGTCTCATTAAAATGACAATCCATAAATGAGCGGTAAAGAGATCGCGTGCAAGGGCTCAAAGAGAGCTAGTGTGAAGGAGAATCATGATCGACAAAGATTCATATCCTTCTTTGAGGACCCATATTGGTACGTTACGGCGGCACAACTTGAAATATGGAATGCTTACCCAAATGCGTAAATACGAAAATCGTCAAGTTCGTACCCAGTAACCAACTGTAACTCATATAGGTTGGGTGGCAATGGGCCTCAAGGCGGACCAACATAGTTGTGTACAAGATTGCATAGCCTTAGGCAAAAATCGAAAACTTGGTACGTTTACCAAAATTCGGGTGATCATTTAAATTGCACTTTATGATAACTAGGCAAGGCTATTTGGGGTGAACATGGGAATTCGATGTTCAATTATAAACCCAAAATACATGCAATACTTTATCGAAAACCATCAATATAAACTCTCCGACATTATCCAGTCTTTCGGACCTTAAAGGATAAGTAAAATGGTGAACCCTTAATCGGCCAGGGGGTTTAACAATAATGTGTGTGGACAAACATGTGACCAGTTTGTCGATTCATCAACCAAAATCATAAGTATTTATAATTTTGGATGGATTAGTCCACATATATTCCCTTGAATCCACTGTGAAAAGAGAGTCGTTTCGTATCTTTGCGAGGGATGATATAAAAATCAAACTTCCCAAACGAGCGGGCTTTGGCAAGTGTGATTATAGGCACAAGATCCTTGCTTCGAGTAAGGAGATGCTTCGTAGCATCATTGTTCGACCTAAGTATCCCAAAAGTTCATGCCAAAGCAAGTAAATGGCTCAATCACCAGGCTCCAGGCCGGCCACATGTGGTGTATTCCCAGTTGGGAGACAACCCATTGGTTCCAAATCAAAGCTTCAGGCTCATTTTTGGAGGTGGTGCAAAGATATTTCACTTTATTTTCTTTAGTGATTTCATTAATGATCATTGTTCTCTCGAATATCCTTACAAACTCAACGACATGGAGAATTTAAAGTCCCTTAAATGGTAATTCAATACCATTCATACAACGAGGAGCGTGCCAAATGCTCTTAATCAGGTTAGATAGACCTGAAGTGGTTGTTAGAGATGTGATTTAGGTGTAAAGTTAGTGTGCGTAGTACACATTCATCGAGACAACTAACTTTCCCACAATTCTACCTAATCACATGTTTAATTGAATTGAGTCACATGTATTAAGAAACATGATTCAATTAACTCATATTCAAGGACAATATCAATAAGATTATCTATAAGTTAAACACACACCAAACTTAAATCCAAGAACATGGAAAAATGTTCACAAAGTAAATGGTTTACTAAGGGGATTCGGCCATCAAGGCCATTCATGTCAATATTCTGCTCTTCCAACGATGTTCGGTGAAGCAAAATCAATCTGACATATTGACTACTAGAATGGTACTCCTCAACGACATTGGTAGGGGCACGAACAGGTGCATAACCAATGATTTATTCCATCAAGACGGAAGTAGATTCTACAGGGTTAAGGTTTGGAAATATTATCCCTTATTCTTGAAGTTTTAGGTCTTAAGTGCCAAAGATCATGCTTCAAGCATGATGCCACAACTTGGCAGACCCTGATTCTACCATATGTTTGTGGTAGTAATCAGATCCAATAATTTGGTAAACTTTTGCTTTCTACACTGCTGCTTCAGGGGCGAGTTAGAAACATGGAAGGAAAAGAAAAGTATTCTCCAGTCAAAATTTGATCGGATTTATGAACTTCAGAATTGTACTTATTTATGGACATAATCATAGTGTGTTTCAAGCAATGTCTTTCATGATCAGACGGTCCATAGGAGTGAGCCAAAGAGCCATGGAATCCACGTTCGGGAGGTATTTCCGTTTGTAATGCTTCAGGCATAAGTCTTTGAATGAAGATCATGGCGAAGGCTTATTCAGCTCTTCCTTACTATTGTTGGCTACAATGGTTTCTCATCTTCTTGATAGTCAAGTGGAGATTCACGTCCTGTATCCCACATAAAATGGTTTCTATAAGAAACGTCCAAATCAGGAAAATCGGACTTGTGACAGTTCGACAATCCACTACTACAAAAGGGGACATCATTGGCGCTTTAAAATCGACAAGAAACACCAGTTAATGTCAGATATTTGGCAAAAATTCAACATTAAATCGTACAATGTCAGATATAGTAACCGACACCAATACTACCATCACAAAAGGGTAATGACGTCGGTTAGACCCCCTTAATTCGCCACCAAGAAGTCAAGTAATATAAAATTAAAATAAACAGCAGCGTCGCTTAAAAGCGACATATGTTCTTATGTCGCTTTTAAGCGACATTAAAATGTGACATTATGTCGGTTAAAATCGACATTACATAACAAATAAATAATTAAAAATCACACTTACTGTCAGTCCAAACCGACATCATGTGAATTAAAAAAATAAAATACTCTAGTTACTGTTGTCCATAAAGCGACACCACCTATATTATAAATAATAAAATTTAACGTTCTCCCTCAATTTTCAGTTAATACAATTACAACAAATTATAGGAAAATAATTTCAACTATATTTCATTTATAAGCCAAGGCAACCATTAACAAAAACTCATAACAAATATTTTATATTGCACATAACATACAAAAACTTATCCGTCATAACAAACATTAAATCCAACATTACAAATTCAACATACAAAAAAAAGAAGTAGACTATAAATGCTTGCACAAGTGTCATACATATCCGACAAGAAAGCGAACCACATAAACTACTCAGCAGAAGCGAAGCCCGAATGTGACCCAGTTCCTTGCCTAGATCCTTCTTTAGATCCTCCTTGTGATCCAAAAACGCTCCCCATGCCAACATCTAAAGGAGCACCTGCAAGCATTCCCGAAAACCCTCTTATTGGAATATCATCAGAAGAAGGCATCTCAAGTCGATATGCAGGCATTTGATATGGCAGCTGTTGAATGTATGGCATGGGTTGTGTCGGATACATCGGATGTGAAGGAGGTTGCTGATGATAGCATGTATACGGATATACAGGTGCAGCAAGAGGCTGACTTTGGGCTGACTATTGGGTTCTTTGTGGGCATGAATATGGAGGAGGCTGACTTTGGACTGACTACTGGGTTCCCGGGCTATATGGTGGTGGCAGCTGAAATTTTTGCGAAAATGCCGCAAACAACTGATTATTTACCTATTGCTGGCTGTGTGTTTCTTCAAGCTTAACCTCTAGGTCTACCACCCGTTTAGCAATAACTTCTTCATTCCTTCTCAATTCATTATTCTCAGTCATCAACACTGCCACTGAACTCCTGGATGATCTTCTAGAAGTTGAAGAAGATGCATATGACACCATATCTGGAGTCACACCATGTCCATACCCTCGTACTCTATTATAACGCTCAGGACCCATAGTCTCTACATAAACCCGGGTCCTAAGGTCATCATTATCCTCTTACCCAGACTCAATCATAGTTTGAATATGCCTCTCCATAGTTGCCTTGCAATAAAAATTTTAAAAATAAAAATTCAACTACATATAATAACAATAATATACTGCCACAAAAAAAAAAAAATTACCCCAGTAAGCTCAGATGTTTCATCAATCCAAGAGTTATCCTTCCAAGTATGACAATAACGAAAAAACGAAACTGGATCCGCCTCCTTCCCATGCTTTTTCAGCTATAATTATAAGTCAATAAAAAAAAAAACCAATTTTCAGCAACCATCAAAATAAAAATAAATTTCTACCAATTATATACTAAATTTAAAATTATCTACAATTCTTCAAAATGTACAACCCTTACAAGTTCTGCCCGTATTCTTGCATAAGATTTTGCACCCGTTATGTGATTCATTGTTTTCAATTGTCAATTATGCTTATTTTTTTAGGCAATCTCCTGAAGAAAAAAAAAATTATTAATCAAATTTTTATGCCACCAAAGTTTTTGAAGCAATCTCCTAAAAAAAAATTATTAAACATTTACCTTTGTTTTTTCCTTATTCCAATATGTCACCAAATTAGCCCACTGTTGTGGATCCACATTAGAAGAAGTCTTCTGGTGCTCCTCAACTGGTTTATAAGTATAATATTTTTTTAATTTATTTCTATATTCTTTATGTGCATGCTCCGCAATATGAAGTGTTATATGACGGATCACTGGCATTTTCACAATATCTTCTTCTTGAAAAATAATAGTTTCCTACACTCATCATAAAACTCAGACAAATTAACAATTACTATAAATATTGACTTATTCTACTCTCTTCAAGTAACAAAAAAAAATTATACCTTTATTCTATTCCAAAAAGCTTCCCTGCCATCTTCCTTGATCTTACGCCAATCACTCACCAATGGCATATTTCTATAATCTCTAACATTTGCCGCTATATGTTTTGAAAAAGCACTAGAATCTTCCTAATGCATTTCCCAGAAGCATCAAAAGAACAAGGTTGTTCCTTCCAATTGGGAATTGAAGGTCCCCGACCTCCTTGAGTTGTTCCTTATAAATACCAAGGAACAAAAATCATTTTTCAATGTAGGTAACATACTAGCCAGAATACAAAACCAAAAACAAAAATTAATAACAATAATAAATTAAAAATGAACCACCTTCAACTTCTTCCCTGTCAGCATGTTCATCTTCAAAATGATAATCCATAGCAACAGCTTCTGGAAGGGGAAATACAAAAACTGAAAAGGGAGAAGAAATGGAGGTAAAAACGAAATTGTGAAGGAGAAGGGGAGAAAGAAATTAGGGAAGAAACGAGAGCACGTATGAAATGGGGAAACAAGCGGTTTAAATATGGAAACTGAGTTGGCGTCGGTTAAAACCAACATTAAGTCACTGACGTCGAATTAAAAAACACGGGTGTCGAAATAACTTGGCCTTGGTGTCGGTTAAACACCAATAATTGACACACATCTAATCAAACCACTTCTGACAAAATTAATTAAGCTGAAAGAGGTGTCGCTTTAATTGAACTATGTGTCAGTTTAAACCGACAGCAACTTCTGACAAAATTTATTAAGTGTGAATGAGGCGTCGCTTTAATTGCACTTAGTGTCGGTTTAAACCGACACCAACTTCTAACATCTTTACTGACATACGCCCTTAGCCAACTACTTCTGCCAAAATTTATTAACATTCAAGTGGCGTCGGTTTAATTGCACTTGGTGTCGGTTGAAACCGACACTACCTTCTGACATACTATACTGACACACGTTGCATTAAACAAACCACACGTCGCATTAAATCAAACCACCAGACACAGTTTCACAAACTCATGTGGCGTTAGTTTAGTTAACCTTGGTGTCGATTATAACCGACACCAAGTTCTGCTTAGCTTTCCTGACATGCACGTTGCGTCGAATTAAATGTAATTGGCACCGGTGAAAACCGACACTGACTCGTGCAAAACCAGCGGGAAAGTTCCCGCCTAGTGCATTTCAAATTATTTGCCCAGTACCGTCGCCTAAAACCGACAGGAAAATAGTTTTTAAAAAAATGTTTAACCCATACAAAAAAAAATAACAATTTTTTTTTTGTTATCTCATATAACATTTTAAGATTTTAATAAATAAAATTCGTAATAAAAAAAAAAAAAATAGTCTAATTAATACTTAAAACACATAAAACAATTAATATATTTATTTCATATCTTCATCTGCTGTGTCGTCATCAACATTGGCATAACTAGCGAACTGTGTAGGCCATGGTAATAATTCATGAAAAGAAGTCTCTTCCAGGGCAACCCTTGTATGGAAATTTTCATGATCGAGTATCTGATCATCCAAATTTGGTATGGCATAATCATCAATTGCATCATTATCCTTTAATACGTCAAACAAATCCCTTGGTTGCGTTCGAACAACTACGTGCCAATCTTTTTCAATTGTGTCCTCGACGTAAAATGCTTGTAATGCTTGTGATGCTAATATGAAAGGATCATCTTTAAATCCTAATCGATTGAAGTTCACCATAGTAAATCCATATTGATCAGTCTTCATTCCTCGAGGACTTTCACTATGAACCCATTTGCACTTAAATAACATCACAGCACGACCACTATCTCCCGCCTTAGCATGACCACAATATTTAACCTCAAACATATCTACAACTCTGGCATAACAATTCACTTGCCCAATTTCACCAGGAACATTTGCAAGTACAAAGACACCACAATTTTGATTCTTATACTTATCATCCGCAGATTTTATACGAAATCTGAACCCATGAACAATGTGACTTTTATATCTAACCACAACCCTGCTAGGATAATTAGCTAGCCAATGCAAGTCTTGAGATATCAATGTGTTATTAGGATGACATCTTGAATTCATCTGTAATAAGAATGAAGATAAAAGTTGACATGATAACTATAAACATGTAATAATTAAAATATAAAAATATAAATAAATAATGTGACTGTTGTATCAACTCATATGTTGCTTGAACCATTCTGGAAATTCTTTCTTGCTTAGCTCCTTGATTTGTCGCATAGTTAACCTCTCTCGATGATGTTTAGTTTTCAAGAATTCCTCATGCTGCCTGGCATTTATGTCCAAATTTAGATAATTAATTTTTCAAAGTTAAGCAAACCAATAAAACATTAAGGCATATGATTAAACGTTATTACCTTCTAAATGGGTTAACTTCATCACAATTATTTAGAATATATCTATGGCACTGATCAATAACATTTAGATCGAGCTCCACATTTTGTCTTGAACCCATATAACATCCTTTGGAGTCAAAAATTGATAACCCACCAGACACTCCACGTCCAATACCATCTTCATTTCGGCCTCTACGGGTGCGACTAGACTCGACATCTCTAAGATAAATGGAACAGAAGGACAAGCACTCATCCACCAAATATGCTTCAACAATAGAACCTTCAAGACGACCCTTATTACGAACATAGTGCTTCAATTTTTGCAAATACCTATAATTATAAACAAAACACAAATTATTATAATTATAAATTAAAGTTATGACTACAATTGTAAAAAATTTATAAAAAAATTATTAATTACCGTTCAATTGGATACATCCATATATATTGAACAGGCCCTGCAAGAGCTGCTTCATCTTCCAAGTGAACTGGAAGGTGCACCATTATATCAAAAAATGCAGGAGGGAATATTTTTCAAGTTGACATAATGTCAAGGCAATTCTTGAATTTAGTTGCTTGAATCCTTCCTCAGACTCCTTACTACACAACTGTCTAAAAATTGCACTCAACTCTAATAATACCATAGTAACAGCTTTAGGCAAAATCGGGCGTATTGCAAGCAGGAGTAACTGTTGCATTAAAACATGGAAATCATGACTTTTCAACCCATGTATTTTTCTTTCATTCACGTGCACACATCGCAATAAATTTGATGAATATCCATCGGAGACTCGAATAGTAGACAACACTTTGCAAAACACAGTTTTTTCTTCTCTTTTCAACATGAACAAAGCTGGAGGTAGAAATGTTCTATTTCCTTCCCTACGTGGGTGTTGACTACGTCTTATGTTCAAGACTTCAACATCTGCACGTGCAGCCAATCCATCTTTAGACTTTTCTATATCTAGCAATGTCCCCACCACACTGTCACATATATTCTTCTCGATATGCATAACATCAAGATTGTGTCTAATCAACAGAAGCCTCCAATAAGGTAGTTCATAAAAAATAGATTTCCTTTTCCACGGACTATTACTACCTGTACTATTAGAAATTCTTTTTCTGCGTTGCCCAACTGAAGCATTTTTCTTTAGTTTTCCAAAAGTAAATCTCAATGTAGAAAGTTCTTCGAGGCATTGTAAACCAGTCCACTGATGCTCTCGACGACCATTAAAAGTTGTGGTTTGCCATCGAAACCTATGATTATCTTCAAGAAAGCGTCGATGCCCCACACAACAAATCATACGACTCGCCGGCAAGTAAATAGATTCTTTATCATGCATGCAATGTGGACAGGCTTTATAGCCATGTGTACTCCATCCTGACAACATTCCATAAGTCGGAAAATCACTTATAGTCCATAAGACGGCAGCCTTCATCGTAAAACTTCAGTTGAAATACACATCATAAGTGGGAGTGCCCACCTCCCACAACTCATTCAACTCGTTAATCAGTGGACGCATGTATACATCAATCTTTTTACCAAGACTGCGTGGTCCTGGTATTAATAGAGACAACAACAAATTTGGTTGCTTCATGCACATCCAGGGCGGCAAATTGTAAACAGAAAGCACCACAAGCCATGTGCTATGGTCATTCCTCATTTTCCCAAAAGGATTAAATCCATCACTGGCTAACCCTAATCGAACATTTCAAATTTCTGATGCAAAATCCAGATATAAATTATCCAAATGCTTCCATGCTGAAGAATCTAAAGGATGTCTTATAAACTCATCCTTAGAACATTCAGTTGCGTGCCACCTCATAGGTTCAGCTGTATGCTTCGACATAAAAAAATCGTTGCAATCGTGGTTTTAAAGGAAAATACCACATAACCTTAGCTGCAATCTTTTTTCTCGACCTATCCTCTGCGTTGGTAATTTTATATCTTAATTCACCACAAATCGAGCACACAGTCAAATTCAAAGTATCTTTCCAATAAATCATGCAATCATTGGGACATGCATCAATTTTCACATATGTCAGACCCAAGTCATTTATAAATTTTTTTGTCTTGTAACTGGATTCACGCAAACAATCTCCTTCAGGCAACATTCTTTTAATTAACTCCAGTAAAGTGGTGAAGATCTCGTCTAACATTCTCGCTAAACACTTGATTTGATACAGTTTTACAACTGCTTCCAATTTCTTAAACTCCTTACAACCTAGCCACAAATCTTGATCTGCCTCTTCAAGCAACCTAAAAAAAGTCTCCACCTCTTATGGACGCCTTTCCCCAATAGGGGGTTCATTAGACGGCCCAACACCTTCTTCTATTAATGGTTGGACAAATACATCATTAAGAAAATCATGCATACCAGCCACCTCATCTCCTGTTTCTCTTCTCCGATTGCCACATTTTGCTCTCCAATGTTTTTCTCACCATGATGTCGCCACCAAACGTTTTTATAATCTTTATCTATATCATACAATATGAGATGTTCAACAACAGTGTTCCTAACAAAAGTATATCGATTACAACATCTTTTGCAAGGACATCTAAACTTATCAGGGCCAACACCATTTGCAACTGCTTGGTCGAAAAACAAATTAATTCTAGTTGTATAAGCTTCCAAATTTCGAGCTATCGTCAACCAACTCATGTCCATGTTTTACCACTTTACGAGGGCAAAATATTACGTTGACACTAAGACGCCTACAATCTTTCAATCCCTATCATGTAGTCATAACTATTAGAATTTTCAATTTCTATCTTTCAACCCTCAAACTCTATCATGATTGCAATCTTTTAATTTTCAACACCTATTATAGTAAAAACAAATTAAAATAACAATAAACAGTTATCAAAATTATGCTCATCGAATCCATTCTAGTAAATAACAACCAAAAGTTATCAAAGTTATCAAAATAACAACAAAAACAAATTAAAATAACAATTAGAGTGCAAAACAAATTAATTTAACATAATATATTCTTATATTACTAAATATTATAAGTTTATGTTATATTTAATATGTCAATTTCAAATAAATGCTTATAAATATTATTCATTTCCATTTTCTCAAACAATTCAAGTGACAAAATTAATTAATTCGACTAAATATTTATTAATTTAATAAAAATAGTAAAAATTTATCTAAGTACTTAAATTAGAACTTTTAAATAAATAAACTTGTGTATTATACAATTTAAAAATTAAAGAATTTAGTGATAGTAACCTGAATTATGGAAGAATTCCGTCGTCGATCAAATCTTTATGTAGTTAACCAGCTCAAATAAATTCCCTACAAAAATAAATTATAAATAAAAATTAAACATAAGTGGAGAAAATAAAAATATTAGAAACAAAGAAGCAAGAAAAACTTACTGTTGTGAAGAAGGAACAAATGAAGTAGGAAGAACAAATAAGAAAGGTGCAAGAGAGTAAACACGGGGAGGGTTTGAAATTGGAAGAACGAATAAGAAAAATGCAAGAGAGGAAGAAGAAAACACGGGGGAGGAAGAAGAAAACACGAGGGAAAGTATATAAAGACCATTATTCTGTCCCTTACAACCGACACCGAGTTTTAAAATATTTAAAAAAAAAACTAAAATTTATGTCGCTCAAAACCGACGCAGGCTTTAAAATATTAAAAACAATAAGGACAAGTTTGTGTGGCGTCGAAATAAGGACAAGTTTGCGTCAGTTAAAACCGACGTGTCCCTAACAATCTTGACAGTCGTAGCAGTGGCCTCGAAATAGGACAAGTTTGCGTCGGTTCAAACTGACGTTATGCCTCTACACTAATACTTTATGTCGCTTAAAAGTGACACCAGTGTTTAAAAATATTAAAATGTATGTTTACGTCGGTTTAAAAGCGACACCATTATTTAAAAATATTAAAATGTATGTTTACGTCGGTTTAAAAGTGACACCAGTATTTTATGACGCTTATAAGCGACAGTAAATCCGACGTCATGTTCAGTTAGTGTCGCAACTGTCTTATCCGCCATTATATTAGATTAAACCGACACCACCCACTAACACTATAAGACCATTTTGTAGTAGTGATCCACTGAATTGGAGGGAACAAGATTGTGATTGGTACTATGGGAATGAATCATCCATAAGCATCAAAGTTAGAACATTCGAGTTCTAAGACATGGTTTTCATGGGTGTATTGTTTTATGAAAACTTCGGGTTTCAAAGGCACTAAATTTGAAACTACAGGTTCAATTTAGTTTATGAATGTTTAGTTCATAAAAGAGAGGTTCCTGAAAGAACACATAATGCAATATGCTGATTTAAGTGTAGTGGATTTGAGGTTCTTCGAGAACTCAAGTGTGAGAGCTTCGTTACTACGAAAGTATGTCAACAGTTCAAAGTATAAAAATAAATTATTCAATCGTTAATGTCCAAAAGTGATCTTCTAGTCAATAATTTTGGATTCATTATCAGATTAACGGATTGCATGTCACTTTTAATTAATTCAATAAATTGGGCTATACAGGGTCGATTGTAGAAGCAAAGATAATAATAACATTCGAGTTCAAATTATTTGAAGTGCCAAAACAAAATAGCATTGGGTCGAAAAAGAATGCAGCCCAACACACTTTGGTTGGTTGCAATATACGACCCTGAAAAAATTGGAAGCCTTTAGGCTCGGGGTAGGCTGCACAAGGGCCAGCCTATGCAAAAAGGCAAGCTGCAATTACAGCAGGAGGGGGGCCGAGACTTGGGCATGACCCAACAAGCAGCACGGGGTGGGCTCGGGTAAAGTTGCGGCAGGCAGCCCAACATCCTGCAAAAAACAAGTTAGCAGACTTGCTTACTGTCACGGGCCGAGAAAGAAAATTCACAAGCAGGAGCCTAGAAAAGGGAGTCGGGCCATGCTTGTCATGGACTCGGGGGTGGACCGAGGGCTGAAAGCCCTTGGGTTAGTCAACCCAGGGTGGGTTTCGAGAAAATATGAAGCCCAACGTGTGGGTTTTGGTTTTGTGCATAGAAAAAACCCAAAAATGAGTTACTATGCAACGGCCAAGGTTCTAAAAAACGCTAGGCGCTAGTCGGGCGGTGAGCTGGGGCATAGGCGGATTGAAGTATATTTATTATAAATTAATTAAATTTACCATATGATATAAAAACAAACATGAAAAATATGTTATTTCTTTTAAAAAAATGGTATATGTGATGTAAGAGTTTTAAGCATAGTACGGTGTGGTCTTAAAGAGAGGAAAGTCTCAAAAAATCCCCCTCTCTATTTAGGATTTCCAAAACAAAACAATTTAATTTTCAAGAATAAAATAATAAAATAAGATATTTTGAATAAAATTAGTATTTATTGTTTTTTTAAATCCCTCCACCCAACCTCCTCCACATCATCCAAGGTTCCAATCCGTGGAACCACACCAAAAGATTCATCCCATGGTTCCCAACCTCTCTCACATAACCTAACCCCCAATCTATGTCAGACATAATGTGAAAAAATTAAAAGCAATTGAATGATAAGTGTCAGGACACACACACCAACACATTTGATGCATTAGAAAGCTGAAAGCCTTTTTTTTTCTTTTTTTTTTTTAGCCTTTCTTCTTCCTCCTCTCTCACTTCTTCATCTTCTATCTTTCTTTTGCTATGTAAATTCCCTCCTCCGATGTGGTGCAAGTTTTCACCTTAACTGTTCTCTCTCTCCCATCCTCCCTCTTCTCTTTAGATCTTTCATTTTCTGCTAAAGATACAACATCGATTGGAAACGAAAGATACGACGCCGACAACCATCGAAGACCAGAGAGTCAATTCACTAGAAAAAAAAAAAAAAAAAAACTACTGCCTTGGCCACCGCCTAGGTCGCCGTCTAGGCCACCTAGACCGCTTAGAGAGCGTCTAGGCGGGCGCCTAATTCCTACCCGATTTAGCTGGACGATTTGGCCCAAATCCCAGCGGCACTCCATCGCCTAGGTCGATTTTTATAACATTGGCAGCGGCTCACAGTTTCGGCGCAAGCACGAGCGCAGCTTCAAGCCGTGGCTTTTTTTACAAACCCTAGATTTGGTTCTAATTTATTTTATATACATTGACTCACAATTCCACATAGCAAAAATTGCGTAATGCATGAATCAAATATATATATATATATATTGACAAAATATATGAAACATATACAATATATATATCGGAAGGTAAATATAAATGTAGGGGGTTCATGCATCATGGGGAATGTTTTCATGCTTCAAGGTCGTTTCAAATATCTTACTTTATTTTAAGCGTACCTGATTGGCAGAAAACAACAAAGCCTTTGAATTTGTAGAAGATCCTTCTCATAAAGCCAGAATTGCATCTCCAATGCGTTGTATCACGTTCAACACTTAAATTGAATCAATATCATGTAGATCAATTCAATAAAATAATTAAATTAATCATAAAAAGAATGATTAAAACGTAATACTCCCCTGATTGAAGAATAAACTCTTGTTAATGCAGCGTCAAGAGCGTGTTGATAACGTGTTGTGGGCATAATTTATTGAACAATTATGGAGGCCAGAGAGAGAGGGAAGGTGCAGCATAGAGAGAGAAGAGAGAGATGTGTAATTGTGGGTGTGTATTCTATTCCACCTCATTGTGCCTTTATTTATAGTAGTAGTAAAGGTTAATTACTTACCCTTTTAGGATTACAACTCTAATAGAATATTAACTACTAATAGGAATATAAGAGATATTCCAATATATACTATGATTTACACAATCACATTTCTAATCTAATAGGACTGAAACAGTTTCAACATTTTGAATCATAACAAAACACATCCTAATAATTTTATTTAATTGTTAGGACAAAACCAAACATTAAATAGCCCAATAAAACTGACCCAATAAGAACATCTCTAAAGAAGATGTCAATTTTTAAACATAAGATTTAAATTTGAAGTCTTATGTGGCACATTGATTTTTTTTTATAAAAAAAAATGTTCTCAAACCGATATGTTAAATTTAAACTATTATTTATTACCTTATTTACTTTTATAATTTTAATTAGTATTTTTAAAACAAAAAATAAAAATAAAAATTATGAAAGACATTTATTAACTACTAAAAATAGATTTGAAGCTGCTGTCAAATTTGACAACAACTTTCACCATTTCATATCATTCCACATAAAAATTGATATTTCGGTTGAAAAACACAGATGATGCCTTTGAATATGCTCTAAGACTGTCATTTTCTTCTCTCTACCTCTCTCATTTTCCACCCGACCCCATCCCCTCTCTCTTTCTCTCTCTCCTCCTCTCCTCCTCTCCTCATCTCCTCCCATCCATCTTTTTTTTTTTCTCTCTCCCCTCTATCCTCTTCCACCCGGCCTCACCCCCTCTTTCTCTCGCTCCTCTCTCTTTCCGTCCACCTCTATCTTCCCTCTCCTTTTCCATATAGCCTCACCCCTCTTTTTCTTTCTCTCTTCTTTCCTCCCGTCGACTTCCTCTCTCCTTACACACACACACATATATATATCTTAAATGATTTTTCATAAAATTTTATTCATGAAAACATTTAATTGTTTTTTTTTAAAGAACAATTTTGTAAATTATTTAAAAAAATAATAATGTCACTGTCTAAAAATGATGACATGATGGTGGTAGCTTCTTATTCGGATTCAGCGATTAAGCTAAAGATGAGAGAGTCCCATTCACAAAAAAAATAAAAATAAAAAGGAAAAGATTATGAAAAAGGTAGAAAAGAGAGAGAGAGAGAGAGAGAGAGAGAGAGAGAGAGAGAGATAGGTGAGGCGAGGGAGAGAATGCAAATTGCAATTTGCTTATTTAGATTTTCGTTCTTTTACGAACAGGTAATGCTAAGAAAATCAAAATTTTAAATCAAATTGTGTAAATTAAATGATGTGATTGTTGATGATTTGATTATTAACCAAGTGTCGATTAACGTGTTTATTTCTTATTGGTGATACATCATTTGGTTTGCAAATTTGATTAAAAAATTTGATCTCTGTAGCATTATCCTTTACGAAATAATGAATCTCTAGCCGCTATACGTGGATGCTATTAGCTAATTAGGAATGTGTCATAGCAGTCAGCGATCCGTTGTTAGTGATAGTGGCCGGCATTGTTTGAGGTGTGGTGGGGGTGGTGTTGGTCGTGCGAGTTGGTGGGTGCGGTGTGTTGTGTTTAGGGCAGTTTGAAAATAAATATGGTATTCTTAGAAAAAAAAAGTTGAAAATTATATATTCAGCTATGTGTACATAGAAATTATGGTGAACTTAGACAGCAAGTGGTGTTCAAATGTCAAAAATAAAAATGAACATGGATGTGCACGAGGAGAAAATGGGCCTCGGATAACACTTTACTTGATTATTGAAGGTTTGGTTTAATGGAGTGTAATTGACAATCCATGATTGTCCATAGAATTAGGAACCCATCTTTAATTTGTCCAGGGGTTGGATTTGGTTACCATCTACAACAAAACTCAAGCCTCTCTCAAACCAGAACACATATTTATGGCATTCATATTATACTGTAAAAATCCCTTTACTGTTAACCAAATCCCAAATCCCAAATCATCTTCTGTTGATCAACAGACACAAAAAACCATGCCCAACCCTATCTTTTTTCCCCCATCACACGTGAATCCGTGAAGTTTAATTTAATTTTCATACAAAGCAACTAAAAATTGCAGCATTTGTAACTCAATGTTCAGACTGAAGCAGCGAAGCTCAATGTTCCTCAAAGGAAGAGAAGTCGATAACTGCCCCGTGGGTCCTCGAGTCCAGGGACTGAAGTGATCTCACGACTTCAGACATGGAAGGTCTTTTCTCCGGCATCACAGAAGTGCAACAGAGAGCGATTTCTAAAGCTCCTAGTATCTCTTGCTGGGAAGAATTTTTTATTTTGGGATCGAGAACTTGGACAGCGCCATTTGTAATGTTGACCTTCCGTCGCACCCACTTTACAATGTCAAGAGACTCGGATGGCTCCGCTTGCTCAGCTGGCCGGCCTGTCACGAGCTCCAATAGTACAACACCGTAGCTGTAAACATCCATTTGTTCAGTTACTTTCTTAGTGTACTTGCATTCTGCAATCAACAAATATATGTCATAAGAGAGTGAACAAATCTTTCGGTATATATTTGGCAACATGTCAGCATGTCACGAGTCTTTAGCAAATTTTGATTACTATCAGAATAATTCAATGATCAAGAAAATATTCAAAGACCACATATATGATGTTAATCTAAGACACATTTCTATGCAACATAAGATGCAGAAGAGTAGCTAGCAATGGTTCCAGCGAAAACATTAGTACGAGGATAACCAAATTTTTGCAATGGTTCCAGCGAAAACAATATCACGAGTCTTTAGAATTTTTGCATGCAGTTCGTTTCAGTTCGCAATTCTCTTACCTGGCGCATTGTAACAGGATAAAGTAGATTCTGAAGCCAAGGTTGATTGAAAGGCAGCTTCTCCCACAATTCTGTCGAGAGCAAAATCTGTGAGCTTTGGTTCAAACTCTGCATCCAGAAGGATATTGTTTGACTTGAGATTTCTATGAAGCAAATGAGGAACATAATCCTTGTGGAGGTATGCCAGTCCTTGCGCAATGCCAATGGCAATTCTCAATCTAACACTCCACTGCAAATTAAAATCAGGTCTGCAGATCAAGTCCCCCAAGCTCCCTTTCTGTTGGAACTCATATATCAGAAATATTGAATCATCGGAATAGCAGAATCCCAGAACTTTTACAATGTTCTTATGCCTTATCTTGGCCAAGGTCTTGATCTCAGCCTTCAAAGTTTTCGAAGACTGGATCCCGAAATTCACAAGCTTCTTCACAGCAACAAGTTCACCACTTGGTAAACTTACAATGTAAACTCTACCAAACACCCCACCACACCCTGCAGCAGATTTCTCATCCATTCCCATCATCAAGTCATGCTCAGTGACTCTGAGAGGATAAAAGAACACCGAACGCCAAAGGCCAACTTGAGCTCGCTGCTTATAATATCGATGATAAAAAATAAATCCACCAGCAATAATCAGAGCTCCAACAGCAAAAGCTAAAGATATCAAGGCACTTGTCAATGTCGTAAGATCAGAAGAATGGTGTCTTGGCTGGTCATCAGAACAAGAGTCGAGTAATCCTGGACCGCAAAGGTCAGGATTTCCTTGAAGAAATGAAGCTGGGAGGCCTGCGATAAGAGAGTAGGGGACTCTACCAGATAGCTGATTAAAGGAAACATTGAAGAGTGCAAGCTTCAAGTTCTGAAGCGCCTGTGGAAGGGGACCGGTTAGCTTATTGTCAGAAAGATCAAGGTAAGTTAGCACTGGTAATTCACCAAGAGATTCTGGGATACTCCCACTAAGATTGTTGTCTGCCAAAGACAATGACACTAGCTTCCTGCAATTCTTAACCTCCGGAATTTGACCCAAGAGCGCATTGTGGGAGAGATTCACTATACTCATAACAGGGGAGTCACAGAAGTTTGTTGGGAGTTCACCATATAAACCATTAAGAGAAGCCGAGAATCTATATAAACTCTTGACTAACCCAAGACCATGAGGAATTTTGCCAGTGAAGCTGTTGTTATCTATTTGAACCTGCTCCAACTGACCAGCCATTGATACTGAATCAGGTATTTCTCCCGAAAACCGGTTATTCTCAGCTCTTAAGAGCTTAATTTTGGGCAATGACCATAGCCCAACTGGGAAATCCCCAGAAAACAAATTGTTTTGAACTTCAAACACCTCAAGCCTTGAGCATTCACTAATGGAGTTCGGTATTGTACCATTGAACACATTTGTGTGAAGGCTGAGGTTTATAAGGTATTTTCCGTTACAGATGCCATTTGGGAAAAACCCAGAAAGCCTATTCTCTGAAACATCAAAGGACACCAAGTTTTTGAGAGAAAACCCTAGTATCTGAGGAACCCTACCTGTTAAGTTATTTTGGGAAAAGTCCAAAACACTCAAACTTTGTAGACCCACCAAAGAATTAGGAATTACACCATGAAAACCAGAGCTTTGCAAGAACAACTTCTCAAGCTTCACAAGCTTCCCAATGTCTGTAGGAATCTCACTCACCAAGTACGTATTTTGGGACAGATCAAGAACAACTAGCTCAGTCAAATTCGCAAAAATAGAGGGCACACTACCTGAAAATAAAAAATTCGCTTTTGATCAATAAATAATTTCATATTCCGTCATGACACTTTATTTTCTAATTAACATAGTCAATAGAAAAAAATTTCCTCTTCAATTAAGGTCAATATCCAAAGCAAAAAATATATTGATTGATTTAATTCTAATAGCAATTTTTTTTAACCTCAAACGAAATACTCTACTTGAAAGCAAGTTGCTTTCCAACCAAGATCAAATATCGAAAGCATATAATGTTGATTGACTTAATCCTAATATCGAAAATACTTTGTGACCGCAAACGAAATACCCTACCCGTAAGCAAGTTGCTTCCCAAGTTGAGAAATTGGAGGCTGTGGAGTGCACCAATGGCTTGCGGGATGTTTCCTTCAACACGGTTTTTGCTCAAGTCGAGAACTTTCAAGTTACCAAACTGAGAAATCTGGTTCAAGATTGTACCCCAGATTAAATTGTTGCTGAGATTCAAAGTCTCCAGAGAAGTGCACTGAGAGAGGTGGAGAGGGATGGGCTGGTTGAAGAAGTTGCCTGCAAGGTTGAGCTCTGACAGATAAGGGAGCCCACAGATTGCGGGTGAGATGTCACCTGAAAGATTGAAGCTTTGGAGGTTGAGGGAGGTGACGGAGAGTGTGGTGGTGGTGGTGGCAGTGCAGTTGATTCCAGCCCATTGGCAGTGGTGGGTGCCCGAGGTGTTGGACCAGGTTGAGAGTGAGTTTTGGGGGTCTTTAATGGAGGCCTTGAAGGTGAGAAGAATGTCTGGTTCTGATAATAATGCTGAAGTGAGAAGGAAAAATGTGGAGATTAGAGAGAGAAGTAAAGGATGTTTGCAGGAAGTAGCCATTGGAGGAGGAGAAGGAAGAAATCTGAGAGAGAGAGCTATCAGTGAAGTGGGGAGAGACAGAGTGAGAGTCAGAAGTGAGAGGAGTTGGGGATTTGCTGGGTTTGTTTGATGAGATCAAGGGCATATCAGCAAAAAGATATAACATCAGAACTTTTGACGATTGCAAAAGGTTGAGGTACAAACAGTGCATTCATTTAAAATTCCATTAAACTAATATATATTTTTGTACCCTTTGATCCGAAACTGAATGAGCAGTCCAACTGACATGCACAAGAATAAAAAAATGGAAATTTACTTAATTCCAGAATATAATATATATATATATATGTATGTATGTATTATTCAAAAAAATAAGAATAATGTTGATTAAACAAAAATGTTTAAAATGTTAAAAAAGACGTGTGAAATTACATCTTTAATAACGTTTATAGAATCAAACATTCAATTAATTAGTTTATTATAGAAGTTTACCATTTTTATGGGCCATTGTTAACATTATTATGATCAGCAAGCATATCTTGTAGAAAATTGCCCCTGCATATTCAGCACTGCACATAACAAATACTTTTTAATTTTTTTTTCTTTTTAGTCAAATATACAGGAGTTATTATTTTTCACACAAACATATGTATCCACTTCTTTGGACTACAAATAAATACATATGTTCTGATAACTCAATAACTTGTGATTCTTTTTAACATCATGTATTTTCTATACTAATACAGAAAAGTCTTTCAAGATCAATTTCATGGTTTACAATTATTTAGGTTTGTGCGACTCATATCTCGTGACCACGAAAAAACTTCAATGGGGCAGCATCCCCTTCTCTAATCCTACACTTGCTCACACATCATCTTCTATGTTGTGTTGTAGCAACTTTTAATTAATTTGCCCTGCATATCTGACCACATCTCATATAATCAAAGCTCTCATAGAGTTCAACTACAACCGGTGAAATTAGCATTTCAATAGAAATCAGCTACCAAATTAGGCTAAAAAAGATTAATCATGACCACATCAAACTTAATCATGAACTGACTAATATTTTAATTAATTCCTGCATTGTAGTCTTTTTGCTTTTCTTTTCTTTTTTTTTTTAACTGCATTGCAGTCACGGGTAATAGTTATTGTAATATTCAAAATTTCTAACACAGAAAAGCCCAAAAAGCTAGAACGTTTTAATAACTTGTAAAGTTGAAATTTAGCAAGAAAATGCTGTCTCCAATCTCAGCACCACCTCCACCTATATTTTCTGTGTTTTTTTCCTTTACAAAATTATCAGTAGATTGTTTCAAAAAAAAAAATATCAGTGGATGAAAAGAATCCTAAGAAACATATATTATATATATAATACACAATGAGGACAAGATTTGACCTTCCACCAACCACACAGAAACCCTTGTTGGAACGGAAATCTTCATTCATTATCGCATGCATTTTACCTTTTTCTCGTGTAACTAGAAAAAATCTTACATACACTGATATATGCATCCAAAATGATATCGTAAAATCTCGTACTTATAAATAGTAGCTCGAGTCTGTGTTTTAGTTTAGAGGCAATTTGAACAGGTGTAGGTAAGTTGTTTCTCTGTAAATAGTATCTCCAGTAAATAGTAACCTAAAAACAGGAATGTGAAGTGTGATGTGAAGTTGTGAACTATCCAATCCAAATACTGGAGCTTTTTCTTGCTGTATACTTCGAAGGGTATATGAGGTAAATAAAACTGTGAACTGTAAAAAGGGTGTTAAAAGTCAGAGGGAAGTAAACAAGAAAGAAGAGCAGCGGTCAGCGGGCCTTTTGTTGTTTGGTTTGGTTTGGCCCTCGTGAACTTGGAGTGCGGAACTTGGAATCTCAAAGTGACGACAAATTGGGACAGAGAGCAAGAAACAAAAGTCCACTTCGCACGTGACAACCGGGAGCTTGGATTAGATCATAGATGCCGCACGGCACACGACACATTTCTATTCTCTTTTTAATAGAATTCTACGGTGTATTAATGTATTGTGTACATTGTATATTATAAAGTGGATCAGTACACTAATATGATGACGTTACATGTCATTGTCTATTAACATGAGACGTCGTTGAGAGAGTGTAGTATCATACAAGTTCATCTCCTCTTTGAGAGTTTAGGATTTAATTACTAAGTGTTTAGGGTTAAAGGAGTGGGTTTAAGATTAATTTTTAGAGTTTAATATCATAATTAGTAGTGGAATGCGGTATATATTTTTACATATCTCTAGCTTTACATGTACCATGTACCACTCGATGACCACTATAGTTTAAGCCTAGTAGGTGATAATTTAACCAAACTCGATTAATATTAAAAACGCTTTAAAAAAACACTGTTTGGTTCCTTATATTCGGTAATTTAACCAAACTCGATGATCACTTGTTGCCTTCTACATTATTTTCAAACCCGCCCTTTTAATTCAAGAAAAGTCTTCGTATTACATACTAAGAAGCCTACAAAACCATAATACGTATTGCAAGACTAGAGTCTGCAGCAAAAGGTCGTCCTCCCTGGTAAAATTTCAATGGTCTGTAAAAAGGTGAGAAATCACTGAGGTGGTCGGTGAAAAAACAGTCCCCAGCAGGTGAAAACGTCAATGTGAAGCTCCATTTCATCGCAAGTTGACTTTTCAGATTGAAGGCGAAAGGAAGTAAAAGGTTGAAGGAAGGACGAGTACCATAATTGCACTGCTCTGGCAAAATTCTAGTGCAAATTTCCTTGTCGTTTGTCAGCTGTAAGAATACCAGGAAACGACGGAGTACAAAGCCATGGGCTTTAGCCGGAGCCAGTTTCTATTCCTGGCTACGTTTTTGGACGGATGGAAAGTTTGGACTGAGACCAGAAAATATAAGAAATAAAAATGGCACTGTGTAACGTGTGCTTCTTAATTCAGCGTGTGGCTTGTTATTTTGATCGTATTTGTTATCAACGTTTTTTCGTTAAACCAACTTTGTAGCAGACGCTTTTGCTTTATTGAGACATAATTTAGATAAGAGTCCAAGTTTGGTTACACACCTTCCCTCATGATTTGAAAAATACCTCATAGCTTTCATTGATAACTACAAAATCAGATATAACCACAGAAGCACGGGGACCAAACCCATTAACTAAAACATTTGCCAACAAGTAAATTTGATGTGAGGTTCGAAGGTTTCTCAAACTCGGTACAACAGTTCTTAGAAAAAAAAAAAAAAAAGAGAAGCGAGATATACAATATGCAAAATCATTAACTTGACAACACACATGGGTAGCAGTTAGTGATCACACTAAACAGTATCTTCTATAGTAATCTCAACTAAGGTTCTAAAAGACGCTAGGCGCTAGTCCGACGGCGGGTTGGAGCCAAGCACCTAGGCGGCTAGACGGAGCTTAGGCGGATTTAAGTAAATCTATTGTATTTCGTGTAAATAAGTGTCTGTTTATACTTAAAATATATATAATTTCATCATAAACTAGAAAATAGAATGACATATATATTATGAAGTATTGGAACATAATGAAAACATGGAAAGCAAACATATAATGTGTGTTTATTTAAGTGATCAATAAGTCTGTGTTTATTTAAGTGATCAATAAGTCTCTTACAATTTATTGGAAGCAATAAAATGCAAAAGAAAAATTATCTATTTTCTATCTAAGTAAGTTGTCATCTAGGCAGGTCTAGGCGAGCTAGGCGGGTTGCCTAGGCAATCTAGATGGTCTAGACGGGGTCATCAGCAGGTCTAGGCGCTATTTTTAATTTTCAAACGCCTAGGCATTAATTAGGACGGTGGTCAGTCGCCTAGCGCCTAGACGGGGCCTAAGCGGCACTAGGTGGGGATTTTAAAACAGTGATCCCAACAGTAGACCAATTAATAGAAATGGGTTTTTCTTTGTAATTTCTTCTTTTTGCAGTTTTTTTTAAATAAAAAAAAAACTATTTTGAATATCACATTTTTTTTTCTAGTCAATAGTGTCCACACATGCAATTAATTCCACATCAACCATTTAAATTTGAAAGGAAAGACAATAAAATAAACACAATAATTCGGGCTAGGTAAAGTAAAGACCTAAATTCAAGCAAAATGAATTAGCGCACTCTTGTACCATGTCAAGATTTCAAGCACCCTACTACTAATCGCACCAATATAAACATACCTACATATACTGTTAAGGGGAAAAAAACATCGAATGACATCTATTCAAAAGTTAACAAATTTTTACCAAATTGTAAAGTCCAACTCTGAAAATTCCTAGATAACATCAATTTCGAAAATTCTAAGAACTCTGAACATTCCGAAATTATTTGGAAATTGGAAGGAAAACTGGATTTCGAAATTTTTTTAATGTTAAAATTTGATCTAATGAAATTGACTTATTTTGGTTGAAAAATGGCCTCTTTCCTCCCTTCTGGTGGTGCTCTTTCTAGTTTCTATGTATTTGGTATTGCCTTCTCAATCAACAACAATAAAAAGTAAATTTAAGGAAACTTTAACGAAAAGCTCCTGGTACTGTTCACTTTAACGAAAAACCACATTTTTACACTAAAAAGTCAATCCTGGTACTATTCACTTTACCCTTTATTTTGTCCTTATCATTAAAACTCAAAGTTTTCAAACCCTTTTCATTAGTTTTCCTTAAATTTAATTGGTTCCATTAACAACTACTAACAATGTCCAATCGATTACTTACTTCGAACATCCAGCTGTAAGACAAAAAAAACAAAAAACATAATTATTAATGCATTTGAAGCAAATACAACCTGCAGCTTGTAAGATAAGTTTGATGGAAACATTGAGTTGAGGGGAGGACATTACCTCACTAATGTTTCATCATAAGAGATGCCTCCCGATGTGCACTAAATTCAGCATTCTCATTATTTTGCCTTTTGACACTGACTAGGAAAAGAAAAAGAAAGGCCATCACTCATACTTTTGAATTATGTAGATATATTTTCAGGATTTTCTACGTAAACATTATATTCATGATTTTGTTATGCTTTATATAGTTTCATCATACCTTCTTCTTTTTTTTAATGAAAAGGTGATAATGAATTAGGTGAGTCGAACTACATATAAGGTTTTGTCATTAGACTATAATGGTAGCCTGATTCTCTTAATCTGCACAAGACTGTTAGAAAGCCAGGATTACTTATCATTTACAAAGTAGGCTACTTCCTTTCCGATCAAAGTGATTAGAAAGAGTTAGTTCCCCAATAGAACGATGCCACCCTCCCCTTGAGAGCGGCATACTTGTTAGTTGGTGGAGCAAGTCGTTAAAGTTCAGTTGTATGTTATTTCCTATTTAAGAGGTTTGTAACTTAAGTCGTAAGAGCATTCCTTGATCTAAGGTTTTAGGTATGAATCCTCCATCCCCCAATATAAAAGAAAAACCATGTGATTGTATTTCTATTGCTACAAAGAAAATAAGAAACTTGGCCACAGGGTAAATAGACCTAGCTTCTCCCAGTTTGTTTAAATAAGATTACTAATCTAAATGACTATCTTTTTACCCATGAAACAAGATTTGAACTCAAAATCTCATTTAACATTAGGAAAAAAATATTACTAGACCATACTATTTTGAGTGCAATGGTAAGATTACAAACCACTAACATTTCAAGTAAAATATAATCAAAAGAAGGGTAGGAAAAGCATGCAAAAATGGCTAGAAAACATTATGCCAAAATAGTAGAACTAGGTGGATGCTACTAATAATTCTGCATTAAAATGGTCAATGTGCCATGATACAAACCACGAGGAGATCCAAAAAAGTGGTGGCACATATTGCCATTCCTAATCATCCAATCCTAACCTTCCCCCACACACAATCATACCTAGAAACTGAGATCCAGAACTACTACAAACTTAAAAGCAAGCAAACAGCTGTAAATTCTACTGTTTGGTATATTACCATTTTATTTATCCTCAACCTCTCGTTCCACTCCAAACCATGGATAATGACTTGCACGAAACAGTCATATCATTACGTGACATTTTAGTTTGATAATATCGTATCGTGTAAAAAAATACATATAATATGTCATTATTAGAGTGAGATATTGCAGTGACGGTGAACCTACAAATTCAAACCATCAATCTGTGTTATCTACGTATATACATAGATCATGGTGTTCGAACTCATGAATTCCTCTATATTGAGGGCCTAAAATCTTATTTCATAACATATTTTAATCAAGAAATTTACCATTTTGCATTGGCTTGTGACTCGGAGCTGAGAACGTCAATCAATAAAAAGATGTCTGTCTGACTATTCACTCTTCTTCCATGAAAAAAGATCGCAACCTAATCTTATGAATTGACTAATAAATAGTATATTGAGATGCGGATTAAACAATAATGCATGTTCTCCTCCTAAAAAGCGTCTTAGCTTTTTGAGCATCCAAAGATCGACAATAACACAGATGCTATGTAATTATTTTCATTTGGTACATAAATGTGAGAGTTGGAGCAAAATATTACCCTTGACTGCAGAGACAGAAAGAAGCGGATATATTACCGTTACACGGTCGAATATCTTAAAAAAAAAATGATAGAATTTTGCACTCAAGTGACGATAGAGTTACAGAAATGAGATTATATACGAATATATACTATCACGATTTCAAAGTGGGTCACTGATCCACTACTAAACACACAAGTATTATTCTAACTTACCACCTCCACACTTCCGTCAAGTGTTAAATTTTAGGAAATTGTTAGTAACACTCCAAAAATCTCATTCTACACTCCTCACAAGTGTATTTTTCTTTCTAATTATAGAAAGTTTGGAGTGCTAATTGAAATTTTTGGAGTGCTAATAGAAATTCTCAAATTTTATTACAAAAATTCTTGATACAATTTTGCGTGGAACCATTCAACAATAAGGTAAAATTTATTCTGTAAATATTTTTTTGTCGAACTCTATTCTCCTACAATCGATTGCAGAGTAAAATTCCATGGCAGAGAAAGGGGCTACTTGCATGTAGTTTTCCCTAAACAGAAACCCCAAGTCCCAAAAAAGGATTTGAACCTTGGAGGGTGGCCCTTTTGTCTTTGATGAAGAAAACAACGGAACAAGCATGGGGGTGGTGGGGAGAGTGAAAGCTAAAGCTATTAGGAGCCACGGGTAAAAACCAAGCAATAATGCACACTACTCCATAGCCTATACTATTGCTTTTCAGCAGACGGTGGAAAGTAAGTACAATTTTCACCAAAATATTGTTTGCTTATATAAACACAAGGAGAACAACTTATATGACATTATGTATATTGTTACGTTGTGTATGTGTTTTTATTTTATTAACATAAGAAGGTATCGTAATTGTATACTCATGTCATATAAGTCTTCAAATTATAGGCCTACAATCAACAAAATACTATAATTTTTTCTTTTTATTTAATATTGAAACGACAATTAGTTACCTGTCACACACCCTCTTAATTTTCGACCCTTGAATCAAATGTGTTCAACAATGTGATTAATTTTGGGTCTATACAACTTTTTTTTTTTTTTTTGTCAATAACATTTCTATTCATAAAAACATGAAGAACGAGATGGGCGCGAGCCAACAACAGGAACATTGACACTCTCAATCACTATCTCATCACATAGCAATTGTTCATTTGAACATGCACTTATTAAACACATGACGAGCGGTTGTTTGATACTAATGCCAATATAACACTAAAACTCGATTGCATGAGATAACCTCTCCTAGAGGACTGGTGACTAATGCTATCATGAGCACAATTGCTTTTATCTTCGTCTAATGGACTGAAAAAATCCTGTCAAAAATTTATGCCAGCAGACCAACCTAATGTCTGGTTAACATTTGAGAAATAATTTCCAAACGCTCATTTTCTTCCTTATAAGCCCGTATTTATTTTGTCCTTTTTTTTTTACGAAGCCCTCTGTAGTCAATATGGTATAACTGGTAACCACACCATCCAGGATTATTTGGTACCGATTTTTCCAAGGAATAAGAATACTGGAAGCACAAGGACTCCAATAAATCCATAAACTCTAGATAGCAGCTATTGTTAGAGGATCCATATCCAAAAAATAGACGCCAATATTGAGGACCTTAAGGGTATGTTCGGGCTAAGGAATTCAAACCGCATTACTGAAAAATGTAGTACAAAATAGACCTGGGCAAAAAATACTGAGAATCGAACCGAATCTGGTCGGTTTGGTTTTTTTTTTCTTTAGTTTATCCAGTATGGGTACAAGATCGGTTCAGTTCGGTGCTTAGTTGTTCGGTTTCAGTTCTATGTTCGATACCAAACCATACCGAATCAGTTTTTCAATTAAAATCATCGTCCACATGGTTTGTTTTTATTAGTGCTTATCCGAGTTCACAAGGACTTGGTCACACCAGAATGGATAATCTGTTTGAATGTTTTAATCAGGTTGTGTGAATATAGGAGAAGTAGTCTATGTATGCTTTAATCAAGTTGTGTGAATATAGGATAATCTGTGGAACATATTCAGTGCTTCTATGAATGTTATTGTGTATGCTAGATTGACTTGTAATTGTAATCGTAATTGATATTTTTGTACTGCTTGGATGTAGGCTTTGAACCGTGTAAATTCTGTAGAGGATGCAATTGATTTGGAATATGAATCAGAGAGAAGCAAAAGTGAGACCGAAAGTGAAGGAGATCAGGAGGAGGTAAGTGGCTCCCAACTCCTACAAGGTAAATTTAGTAAGGTTTGGGAGCACTTTAGGCCTTATCAAGTTAAGACCCTAGTAACCCTCAAGGATCGAGAGGGGAATGTTGTAAAAGATGGAAATAATAAACTGGTATTGGTTCCATGTAAGACTTAGGGTTAAATGTGTCTATTGCTCGGACATACAAATGATGGTGACTATGATGCCGATTCAAGCATTGGTACATCCGGAATGAGAAAACATCTTAATCGACAATGTAAATTTTATCCGGCCAATTGGAGGAAAAATAAAAAACTTCTTTATGAGGATAAGAAAAGGGGTTAAAACTTTGGTTACTAGGGAGTTCAACCAATCCAATTGTTTGGAAGCATGTGTCGAGATGATTGTTCTTGATGAGGTACCCTTTAGTACCGTTGAGAAGATCGGGTTCAATAGATTTTGTAGTGTTGCATGTCCATTGTTTCGTGTGCCTTCTAGGAGGACTTTTGTTAGAACTTGCTTAGAATGCATGCCCATTCTAGGGATAGTTTGAAAAAGGAATTGCATGCACACCGAATTTCTCTTACCATTGACACTTGGACAAGCACTCAAAATATCAATTATATGGTCCTCACCGCACACTTTATTGAAGATGAATGGAATATGCGTAAGAGGATCATTAATTTTTGTCTTATTGTTAACCACTCGGGAGCCACAATAGCTAAGTTGATTGAAAATTGTTTATTAGAATGTGGCATAGATAAAGTACTCACCATCACGGTAGACAATGCTTCCGCAAATAAAGTTTCATTGGATCAACTTAGGTCAACTATGAATAGGTGGGAAAATTTACAAGCCATTTTGCATGAGGAGTATTTACATGTAAGGTGTACCATTCACATAACCAATTTAATTGTGGGTCAAGGGATGAATAGTCTAACCAATGGCTTCTTAACCATAAGAAATTGTGTGAGACTTGTGAGGAGCTCTCCACAAAGGTTAGAGTATTTCAAGCAAGTTGTGTTTATGGAGAAGTTAACATGCAAAACAAGTGTTTGCTTAGATTGCCCCACAAGGTGGAATTCCACATTTCGTATGATGGAAGTTGCCATAAAGTTTAAGAAGGCCTTTGCTAGGATGGGAGAGGAAAGTGATACTCCTTTTAGCATGTACTTCAAAGAATTTGAAGAAGAAAATGATGAAGATGGAATAGTTGCTATTAAAGGTCAAAGAAGGGTTGGACCACTAACAGGAAAAGATTGGGAAAAGGCGGATGTGTATGTTTGGTTTTTAAGGGTTTTCTATGAGGTGACATTGTGGGTGAGTCATTCTTTGATCCCTACGGTTCATACCGCTCACCATGATGTCATCAAAATAAAGATGGCTATCAAGAATTTGGTTCCCCTACCCAATGTGCAAACCAGTTCACCAACAGAGGTACTTTTGAATCAAATGGCAAACGACATGAGAGCAAAGTATGACAAATATTCTGGCTCTTACCTTCAATTGAACAATTTGCTAGTGGTTGCTTTTATTTTAGATCCAAGGTTCAAGTTAAGGCATGTCACTCATCTTCTTAGAAAGCAATTATTGGAAGTTGATGCTCATTTAAAAACTAAGGAGATAAGAGATGTGTTGGACGCCCTTTACAAGAAATATGCCCCAAATGTTGATGGGGGGAAGCACATGAAGGTCCACACACCTCGAGAGTCTTCTTCTACTTCACTTATTGTTGAATTTTTAAAGATGATTGTGTAGATGATTGGATTGATTTTGTAGAAGAGAGTGAGAAGCAAGTAGTGGGAGATGAGGTGGATTCATATTGGTTGGATCCTTTAGAGAAGGTGGACAAAGAAACCAATGGTGCTTTTAAAATTCTCTCATGGTGGAAGACTAATGCTTGCAAGTATCCTATATTGGCAGCCATTGTAAAAGACATATTTGCCATTCAAGCATCTACCCTAGTTTCAGAGAGTGCTTTTAGTACCGGGGGGAGAGTAATTTTGGATTTTAGGAGTTCTTTAACTCCTAAATCGGTGGAGGCCTTAATTTGCTTGCATAATTGGATGATGGGTGATGGTATTATCACCTTAGAAGATGATGCACCTTCGTTGAGCACTTAGAGTTTTATGAAAGTATTGAAACGAGTAATTTCTTATTTCTCTTCTTAGTTCTTGTTTGTTATAATTTTTTAGATTTTATTTTGTTGTATTTGCAAGTTGTGTATATTTTTGTATTATGTAGAGTTGTTGACATCAAGCATCTCCTCTCTATTAATAATCCAGAACAACAAGCGTCGTCTTCACAACCTTGTGCTTGGCTTTCTCAAGCATTCGCTTCACAAGCTCCTACCTGACCTCCTCGAGCTTCAAAAGGTGCTGAATCAAGGGCCCCTTCAAAGCCTCACAAACCTCTAACCACCAAGGGTGTCAAGTGTAAGGCCCCTAAAGGGTAATCGCTTTTATTTTATATGAATTGAACTTATTAGTTATTAATGCATTTAGTTTGACGTTTGCTATTACATTTGGATTGTATTAATGCCATAATGCTTTGACTTGAACTTTGATTTTTCATTTTGGTTTGCACTAATGCCATAAGGCATTTACTTGAACTTTGTTGTTGGATTGAATTTGTTTATTTTTGATGTTGTTGGATTGAATTTGTTGATGTTTAATGTTGTTGGGATTGAATTTGTACTAATGCCTCAATAGATATATCATATTCCCAACTATTCATGTAGCAAAAATAGGAAGATATGTGTGCACTGTGCACTGAAATCTGGGCCAAAAATTGATTTGTGTGAACTTTGTTAATTTTGGGCCAAAAACTGATTTAGGCGTTTTTTTTTTTACAAAAACTGAAAAATAGGCCTTGTTCCTTAAATGCTCAGAACCAAACCGAACCTATACTTAGACCGAACTGAATCTATTAGGTTCGGTACTAAGTCTGTACAACTATTCATACAGTACCAAAATTTTGCTACGTGTTCGGATTTGTTACCACTCCAGTACCAAACCTTGCCCAGGCCTAGAACAAAATGTTATTGGAGATTAGGAATGTCCTCTATGAGCAATACAAAGGCACGTGATAGGAGTTTGCAACTAACACATTCCAACAGACTTGGAAATATCGTACCCAAACATAGCCTAGAGGAACCTGGAACAAAATAGAAAATACGAGTTCCTAACTAAAAATAACTAAATGAATTCCATTTTCAAAGGTGCTCAACCTTTGATCAATATATAACCAACCAGCCTGCTACTAACTCGGCAGTTTCTTGTAAAATAGGAAGTCACACATGAAACAGAACAACTCCACCTCCAGCCGAGTAGCGGTTTACTAAATTCAAATATCTAACACATATAAACATATCATCCGACCGACGATATCTACGACCACCACATTTTTCTTTCTGTAAACCAATACTAATATATATCGACCAAGGGATATACATATGTCTCACGGTTCTGTCATTCATCACTTCTAAGTTCAAAGCCTCAAATATTCACCCTTTCTTTTGTGAGGGAAAATATCGTAACATATTATATGGTAAAATAGAATGTAAAATAAAACTAACAAACGAAGTGAATCTTGCACCTAGCAATCACATAATTTGTGCTTCTTTGGGCTTTTTGAGGTCCAAGATGATGTCTTCTGGGTTCAAGGCCTTCTACAATTATTTTCGGAACATCTCAAGCTTTAATTCTAGCCATTTTGGGCCTGTTTTGTAGTACTAAAGATCTAGAAACGTGGCTGTTTTGAGACTATGCAAATTTTTGGCAAATTTTACTAGTCAATTTAGGATTATGTTTCCTAATTTATTTTAATTTATTTGGTTAGTTTTATTCTAAGACATTTTCTAGGTAGGGTTTTATTTTCTAGTAGTATAAATAAGGATTTTTAGCCATTAGGGTTTTTTGGGAGAGAAATAGAGAAGATAGGGGGAAAGAAGAGAATGCACACACACTTTATAGAGCTTTTGGATTCAAGTTTATTTTTAAGGTGTTTTCTATCTTTATTTTTAATAATACTTTGTGTATAATTGTTAATAATTAATTTCCGTTTGCTAGGGCGATGCCACGAGCCTTGACAAGAATATGTAATTTCTTTTCAATTTGCTTATGATATTATGCATGCAGGTTTTGAATTATTAATCACCGGTTCATACTGTCTAATTGTCTTAATGCTTAGCTACCATTAGTATCTTTAGAAAAGTAAATTGATGCAATTTTGGTCGGAGGTCGGTCCCTGAAATTGACGAAGGCTTCTTGTGATTAATATATGCAAGTTCCCTTAGGATGAATACCACGTCTTAAGAGTTGTATGGTTTTTCAAAAGGTTTCACAAAGCTTAATGAGTCATGCATGTTTAGATTTGATCTAAATACTACAGACGGGTTGCATGTTTAATATACGCTCTATGTTGGGGTCCAAGTAGACATATTTTAGGAAAACCTAACCTTCAAAATATGCATGTGTAATTCATAAGTAATTAAAAGAACTATATAGGATTGTTAAGATGACGACGAAACCCTAGACTTTTACAATTTAATTTTCAAAAACCGTTTTTCTTTTAGTTTATTTTATTTTGTCACTTTATTTAATTATTTAATTATTAAATTCATTTTTATTATTTAAATCACAAAATCACCTTTTTTTTCTCAAACTTTGTTTTAAATAATTAATTAAAATTTGATTTCACATAAATTATGCATTCAATCCATGAAGAGAACAACCATGCTAGAACCATCCATACTATAATTACTTTGTACTCTTGCAAGTATATTAGTATTTTTATCCCTACTTGTGCAGGCGATAAAATCCCTATCAATCATGTTCAAGAAAAACATAAACTACCGAGTCATCTACTCATTATTATTTACTCAACCGTGAGGTGGTTACGCAACAACGCATGAATGAGTTGGCTAAGCAACAACGCATGAAGGGAGGGGTTCCAAGTTCCAACCCAACATGTACATAAACACTACCATAAAGAAAATTGGGAAGGTAAAAGAAACCAAACAAGTCCTAATCGAGAATTCATTACCGTTTACCCACTCAATAATCCCCTACTATTTAAGCTTAATAAGTGTGTTTTTAACACTATCCTTTCTAATCTCAAACTAAGCTAAGCACACAGATACAGTATCTAAATGCAGAACAAACAATTTAAGGAAATTTTAATTGCATTGCATAGCCTAATTGTACAGTATGCTGAAATTTTCATACTATCATTTACTGCCATAAAGAAATGCATACCAAGCATACATGACACTAAAATAACTCCAAACATGTCCATCAAACCACAATAGTAAAAACTTACACACACGGAGCCAGCAAAGAAATATTTCACAAACAAGGAATAGACTCCCTTAAATGATGTCCTCATTATCATGACTTTAAGCCATTTTACCATTACGAGACGTAGCAAGAAAAGATGCCAAGAAAGAGAACCATATGCCTTCACTTCGTCCTGTGACTCCTAGATTTTATCAAGTTTGTCTGCCTTCACAATAGGATTGGCTTTCGCAATAGCATCCTGACCAGCAGTCTTATAATCAAAAGGACAATCATGTTTGTCGGAATAACGATGGCTTGCACAGAAGGTGTTTCCACATTTGCAATTGAACCCAGTTAAACCAACGCGCTTTCGGCAAGTAGTGCATTTGCTTGGTCCCTTTTTTTCTTTCACCTCAATTTTCATGCTTGAGGATGAGTCACTGGATGGTTCTGTTAAAACAATACTGGTCCCCACTTGAACAGCTTGCACATCGACAACACTTGCAACAACGGGGTCAATGACGATGTTGTTGCTGCCATCGACGCCATTCACAATACTGTCAATGGATGATGCAGCCAAATTAGCTTGGTCCTGCTTTAAGAGCGTGTCCTTGTAACACTAGGAACACATGTTCATTGTTGCAACCCTTCCAAAGAATCCACAGTTGTTAACACAAAGTATCGGGCGGTCTGGTGCTTGGCATCCAGTTTCATCATGAGATTCCATCTTTTCTATTTATCTGAACCAAGAAAAAAAAAAGCAAGAAAACCTTGCCGTTTAAATATCATCAACTGCAGAAATACCAAACCAGCAAAATACATGCATAAAGAGAGACAAAATTCTATAACGATAGATAATCAAATTTGGAGATACCAAATAACCAAATGCCCAACATAATGAATACATATAAGCAATTTAGAAATGCCACACCACAAGTGCCAAACAACCAAAGAGGAAAACAGAACTCATAAGCACTTAAACACATTGAATCATGCAAGTTAGTTATGATTGGGGGCTATTTATCTCCTTCCGCCAAACATCTCAGATTTTCAACTCCGGCAAAACATCAATTATACAAATCGAATGCCCTGAGTTGAACAATCCAAGCCAACGTTTACAATTCAAACCACTTAACTCTAACAAATGCCGAAAACCCACAAAAGTTCAAAATTTTCCCCATAACGCCGGGAACTTCAACAAAATCCGATAGAATTTAAACAAGCTCAGTTCTAACCTATACCAATACCCATAAAACTCCTACAAGTTCCTTTACACATGCCAAAATCTTCCATACTCCGATAAAACCCGAACAATTGCAGTCAGGCAACAAAAAAATCCAAACTTTCAACCGTAAATGTTTTCAATTACAGACGATTGAACCCCTACACACATAATTCACCAAAAAAACCGAAAAATTATACGGAACCCGCCACAAGCACAACAAATTGACCCATACAATCCAATCCGAGAATTCATAAATTTCAAAGACCAAAATCAAACTCTAACCTGTTTGTTTCGGTCGATCCAAGTCCCAAAATCGAACCAGGCAATTCCTGCTCCTCGTTCAAAATTTTCAAAAAGCAACACATTAATAACCAAATCAAAGAAAAACATGGAAATAAAAAATAAATAAAAAATAAAAACGCAGACAGATAGAAGGGAAGGGACCACGAGTTTCATACCCTGGTCGAGGAGATTATTGCTTTGAAATAATTATTGAAAAATGAAAATAAATAAATGGAGGGCGAAAAATATAATATAAATAAAAAATAAAAAATAAAAAAGAGGAAGAGATAATTGGTAGTGCTTGCTGGGTTTTAGGTTTGAGGCTTTTCTTGTGGGGTCTCTTTATTATAAACCTTTCCCCTTTGCCAACGACCGCTTTCCACTAAGTCGGTGGTAATGACGTAACCGCCTCTGGATGCCGACGTTCTTGCGGCGTTGCCATTGCAACGTTGTACGAGTCCGACTCGGGGAGTTGAATATTGGGCTGGGCTGTGGTGGTTGGACCCATAATTGCGTTAGGTTGGGACTCGACATATAATCGAACAATTATTTTGTGCAAACCAAACGTTGTATAATAATTCATCTAAATTACGAGGAGGTCAACTTGGTTGAACCAGTGTTTATTACGAGAACGTTGTTTAAGCGTTGTATAGTAGGTTGGAAAAGTGAGTATAATATTAACTAGCATTTCTGCATGCACCTTGTGTGTGTGAAGTATCTTTCTTACATCACGGCACGCTAAGTGCGGCATACATAATTTTTCCCCTTCCATATTTTGTGCATGCATAAAGACATCTTTAGTTAAAAAAAAAAACATTTCATACGTGTTATACATGCATTGGTTTTATATGTCCATAATTTCTCATATTTAGGGACTGATAAAATTAGTTTTCATGAGATACAAAAATTGTTAGAGAAAATATAACAAATATCAATTTGAACAAAGCAATAAACATATAAAGCTAATTATCCTTCCTTCCAAAAGACCATAGATAAAGTTGATAAGAACTTATCTTCGAATCCAAGAAGCTCCTTGACCCGAAAAGCAATCCAGGGGCGCATACCTATAACACATCTTTCATGCACAATTAACCACAACAATTGGTCACACCTGATTTCATCAACTCTTAAAGCAATACCCAATTCTCAAAAACATAATAAAATTTATTTGGTAATTGAAATTTCGATTAAATTTGAACAAAAAAAATTAGGGGAAAGAGACGAACCAAATGTTCCAATTCAGGTGCAATTTATGAGATTTCAATAGCTTCACTTACTTATTGAATTAGAGTTTCCGAATTAAAAGATCTGGGTTAGGTGTTAATGGAGTCTTTGATACAACTTAACCTAAAAAACATGCCTGATATTTTTTAGCGTTTGCGATGAATGCTCAAGGATTTTGGCGATTGAAGCAGAGCGATGAGCATGTAGTTTGAGCTTTACACCATGTGTGTGTGGGCAGTGGGAAAACTTAATCTCAAGGTCGGTAGTAGAGATTAGCACCATAGTGGCTCTCTCCATCATTCAAAATTTGGCACCCTTAGTCTGGAAATAAGAGTTAAACAGCAACTACATATGAAATGGTAGTGAAAGTGAAACATGTTGTGTTTAGTAACTGCCATTTTGAAATGGAAGTAAGATGATCCAAAACTGATTAATCTCAAAGGTAAGAAATCATGTATTTAAATCAATAACCAAAAAGAACCTACCTGTAACTTTTTGCAATTTCCCTCATGTATAATCTTCTAGTGATTTCAATTTGTCCTTGAGATATTGCAGAATAGCTTTGGTTCCCCCATCTAAAACTGCCCTCCACATTTTATCAAGTATAAATCCATACAATGAGAAGGTCAATGATGCATAGGATAAGCAAGGGATTTAGAACTCCGACAATCATACAAATGAAGTATATTCAACAGGTATCATTTTAGTATCATGGGATTGACTCTGCAGTAGAAAATCTGACAGATTAGCATGCAATTAGAGAAAGTGTTATGCCTCATTGACATTTTTTCTTTATTCTATGAATAAAGGAATTGATAGCAAGAAACTATCTAGGGTGCATCACTATAAGAACTCAAAGCGGTCATATTTTGAGCTTGGGATCAAGCCCCAAGTTTTGTAAATCCTAATATGTGTAATTTTGCCTTGCATTTCCAAGTTTTGAGCTTGGGATCAAACCCCAAGTATAGGTATCACACTCATTCAAACTATTGTGAAAGACCTTAGGATTTAGAACATAAATGTTTATGACCACCTTGTCATGACGACTATCATCACCTATACATACTTCCACCACTTTGTCATGACTCATGACCACATTGTTGTCCGCGGCCTAGTGACACCATGACCGTCGTCTCAACTACCGTCATCTTATGTTGTGCATCAAGACCATCGTTGCCACCATCACATCTTCTATATATGACGAGTTCGATACCAAATTATCATGATTAGCGCATTGAGTCATGTAGCCCAATTTCACAACCCTTTAGTATAAATGTATCGCTTTATTAAAAAGAAAAGCACCTACTTAATTACTCGTTGTAATGTAAGATTCTGGAAAATCTTTTCGAGGTAATCCAATATACAATTAAATTGGCTGCAATGACTCATAAACTTGAACAAATAGTAGGTATAAGTTGAATGATAGCTTAAAGGGCTGCACAACATACAGTTAAAGATAAGCAATTGTCAAAAATACAGAGTCCCATTACCTATGAAACCATCACCTATTCACCTTGATATATATTGGATTGAAATGTCACAAGTAAAAGGTTAGGCCACCCAAGGTACACTCTTCACAGCGTGCTAGTTCTTCACGCCTAACACATCCAACCACCTTGACACATAGACAGTGGCGGAACTTGGATTTTGAGTTAGGAGGGACCTCTTACAAATGTAAAGAAAACGTAGCAACACTGCCAACAACACCATCTCTGCAACAACACTGCAACATGCTCGCAAATCCCTCTAATGCTTGTGAATCCATCTCTTAACTATCCCCCATCCATCATTTGGTCATGTCTTAGCCATTACTTTGTTGCTCTAGATTTTTGGTCTGATTCTAATGTTTGTTTGCTATGTGATGATGGTGTTGATTTTTCACTTCCACTCTATTTCATCAGTATGTTCTGACTAGATGGGAGTTGTGTTAAATGGCGAAGAAAACAACCTAATAGAAAGGCTAACGAGAACATGAAAATTGCACATGGATGGAAGCATAATTGAAGCCTGTCAGTAACCAGCAACACCATGCGAAAAAGGTTTAAACTCTGGTAGAACTAGCTCTCTCGCCTACTTCCTTTCTCTCCCTTTAGTGATGCCCTAATCCTCAGAAAAATCTTTGGTAATTAGAAGGATCACTCTTTTTTTTTTTTTTCTGTGAAAAGAATGTCAGGGTAGGCCTGGGACCATTATGGTCCCTTCATGACTCTGCCCCTGCACACATATGACTCTATCGTGAAGAGTTAGAAGGAGAAGACTTCTACTTTCCTAGTACGTAGTATTAAATATTACAAGTATTTGCTGATTTGGAATTATGGGACCATAATAAAAGCAATAATCCAAACTGATATCCAATGCTTGTAGCATATATATGAGAAGAGCATGAATTGTAAAATACAAAAAAACAATGAGAAATATATATGAGACACATTAAGAAAATTGGTTAGTCCATGGGATTAAACCAAGAAATTGGTTTAGTGGTACATATCCTCCACTGGAGTATAAGTCCAAACCAGGACACTTGGTCCGGTCCAGTTAGCAAAGCGAACTGTAAACCCGACCGAAGCAATCCCTCCAAACCACCGCGGCGGGAAAATGGTAAATTGGATAGCTAATTGGCGGGAACAAATCGAAGCTCAAAAAATTCACATATAAATGCAAGTCCTCACTACCTAGACCATTTTCCCAAATTTCAAAACTACCGACTCGAAGAAAAATGGGGAAGAGAAAGAAAGCTAGGGTTTCTGAGCAGAAGCAGCAACCACCACCACAAGTCGAAGACGAAGAAGAAGAGCACGAACGGAGCGACGAAGATCGCGACCCCCCGACTTCCACCAACGAGAAGAGCCTCTATGAGGTGCGTAAAATCCGTTCAAAATTCAAAATTTTCTTGATGCGATTCGATTAGCGTTTGATTTCGATCGGAAAGGTGGAAATTTTGATTTGTACAGTGCTTTTTGCCCTAATTTGGGAAATTGGGGTTTTTGATGGATTAGGTTTTGTTTTTGTTTCGTAGGTTCTTGGCGTGGAGAGAAGCGCTACTCAGCAGGAAATAAAGAAAGCGTACCATAAATTAGCATTGCGATTGCATCCGGATAAGAATCCCGGTGATGAGGTGAGAAAGTTTGATATAATTTAGGGGTTTTCTGTGAATTGTGGTGTTTCTGTGAGTGTAAATTTCTGGTATTGTTCGTGTAGGAAGCTAAAGAAAAGTTTCAGCAATTGCAAAAGGTGATATCGATTCTCGGGGATGAGGAGAAACGAGCACTCTATGACGAGACGGGTTGCCTTGATGATGATGTGAGTGTCTGATGTTATTTTCTTTGCTTTTTGATTCATTCACTTTAATGCATATTGCTGTTCAGTGTGATAAGTAGGATTCTTTACTAGAAATGACAAGTAGAAAGTTGGGGTGGATGTTTCTCGACTAGAATAATTGTAATCTTCATACTTGCGCAACTGCTTTGGAAGATCAAATTGGAGGGTTTTAGAGACTTAGGGAAATCAAATGTTGGCTTTGTTCAAGTGGTGCTTATTTTTGTTTCATTGTCATGAGCAGGACCTTGCTGGTGATGTTGTTCAGAATCTGCATGAATATTTCCGGGTCATATATAAAAAGGTCATGATGTTTTCATCTTTTTATGCTGTCTTGATATAACAGTGTCGTTTGTACTTTCGGCATATTGCTGACAACATGCACATCCATTGCAGGTCACCGAAGCTGATATCGAAGAATTTGAAGCAAACTACAGGGGATCTGATTCCGAGAAGAAAGATTTGATTGATCTGTATAGCCAGTGCAAGGGGAATATGAACAGGTATTAGCTTTATTTATCACTGTGTTTATCCTTTTTGTCATTTGGTTTGCTGTTTTTGTTTGATATTACAGTTCATTCCCTTGCAGACTATTCTGTTCGATGATATGTTCTGATCCTAAACTCGATTCACACCGCTTCAAGGATATCCTTGATGAGGCAATAGCTGCAGGTGTGTTATGTTTATTAAGCTCTAGTTTCATAGTGAATTTCTGGGATTTTGGTTCATATTTTCTTTTAGGTGTTTGAATATAATGTTTATATTTATGTGATTGAAGGATTACAAGGATTTCAAATGATTCATTGGACATAGTCATTTCAGATTCAGTTATTACATTATATCTGGTCATTTCACGGATTATATCTTTGCGTTATAACGAACCATTATTTTGAATCCTTATATCCAAATGAAGTCTTTGCCTCTTTGTCTTTAAGAAAAAGAGTAAAAATTCCAGTCCTACCACAAATTTAAGTGTCAATATTACTAGGAATTATCTTTTTCTGAGCTCAGGCCTGGCTTGCAAACCATGGCCACTTGGTTCTTAAAGATATCTAAAATACAACCATAAGTGATAAGATTCACTACGAATGTTAGTCAGATGGCCCTAGTTCGCTTCTTAGAGTTAGAGGGGCCTTATCAGTTGCTTGATTCTTTCTTTTTGACACTGCTTAAGGTTTTTGGGTTCAACAAATGATCCTCTATACAACATTATTAGAGCCTTTTTCTAATTATCTAGAGTAATTTCATTCAAGTCACATGCCATCTTATATTTTCTAATTACTCGTACTCTTAAATCACTCTTTCACATTGGTTGTTGAACATGTTGAAACCATCATAGTCGGTTCTCTCTCATTTTAAGTCAATGAATGTTATTGACGAATAAACCTTTATATTTAAGTAACAGAAATCATTAATGGATTCTTGTTGTACTGAAATGTCCCGCAATTGAGGGTGTTTTTAGTAACCTCGTATGTTTCTCACACAGACCCTCTCCGTTTCTGTCTCTTAACAGGAGAACTGAAATCAACCAAAGCCTACATGAAATGGGCAAAGAAAGTATCTGAAACAAAACCTCCTACCAGCCCTTTAAGGAGAAAGACCAAGTGAGTACTTCTCAACAAGTTTATTTAATTGCTTATACTTAGTTTTAGCTCAACCGAGAAACGGAAAAGGTTTATGCTTAAATCTAATCTTTTACAGGGCAAAGAAACAGACAGAAGATCTGTATGCAATCATATCTCAGCGCCGCAGTGAGAGGAAAAACCAGTTTGATTCGATGTTTTCTTCTCTAGTTTCCAGATACGGGGGGAACACTTCTTCTTCAGAACCCACGGAAGAAGAATTTGAGGCTACACAGAAAAAACTTGAAAGAAAAAGGTCCTCCACGAAATCAAAGCGCAAGTAATTCAAGCTGCCAGAGCGAGAACTTTACTCTATCAGACCGATGTTGTGCACGTTGAAAACACTAGCGCCTTTTGTTCAACTGTTTAAACGTACCTGCAAAATTGTGTTCGAGCTCTGTTCATGGATTTAAGTGCGTTTGCCTGACCTAATGTGCTCGTGATCAGTTAATCGATCCTTTTCTTTTTGGAAACTTATTCCCCCGTATCAACTATCAACTATCAACCATTGTTAGTTGATACGGGATGTACAAAGAAGCCTTTGCTGTTTTATCGCGCTATTGAGCTTTGGACTTTTCAGTGTTCACTACTGGTCATTGTTAGGTTATCTTACCTTTATGATCCAACAAAAAAATTATGGTGCTTCAAGTTCAAAATATGAGATATTTTGAGTTTGTTAACCGTTGAATCTTAATTTTTGTATTTTTAAACAAAGATCTACAGTATCTTATGCTTCGGACCATGTAGAAAATCTCATGATGCAAAACTTGTGTTATTCACTTGGGTTTCTGGTGTTGGAAAAGGTGGCCAATTATACCTTTTTCCGAGCACACTTTGCCAGTTTGCCCTTGAAAATCACTTTGAGTTAACTTGCTCCATAGATTAATCTTTTTAGTTTTTGCATCTCATTTTTACCATCCACTGTAAAGTTCGTAAAAAACCTTTCAAATTTACTGACATGGCATAAAAGGGACCCACGATTTTCTTGATGGGTATGCCATTTGGATAAAGGAAAATGATAAGCACACATTCTATTTAGTTTTTTGCACATTTTTGTTTAATTTTGACCGTTGGCTCCATTTGATTAATTCAATCTAGTGATTTAAAATAAAGATGTGTGTGAGAAGCTTAATTTTTTTTTTTTTGGTAGAAACTACTCTTCCCAAACCGTGTTTGTGCAGACTAATAATGTTTAGAAAAAGCCCATGCTCAAGGGAGGAAAACTGAACTAAGCCATACCCATAAGTTTACCAATCAAGTCAATGAATTAATAAATTAATGGAGAATTAACGAATATAATTAAGACAAACAGGTCATAAGGTGAAACAAAGAGTACAAAACTCATTCTCGAATTCTTGTTGTCTTAGGGCCACTTTTCCAATCAAGAATTTGTTCAACTAACCCACAACTTAACAGACTAATTTAGTTCACTTTTTGGGCTTAATTTACTCAATTTGAATTTGCCTTTCTAAGTTGGATTTTCGAAGTTGTGCTAGCTTTAGTTTAAGGATATTGAATAACTGGGCCTTCAAAAAGTTGTGCTGGCTCTAGTGAATGAATGTTGACTAGGCTTCTCGATAATTTGTGTAAACCGGTATAAGGACTTGATCAATTCTCTATGTGGGAATTGGTTTCCCGTGTGATCCCGTGTAGGGTCACTCATGAGAAAACATGTTGGAGAATAGGATCTCAAAAAAGTATATATACAATTAATATATGGGGTATTGTAGAGGTCTTTGTGGTAAAATCATGCACCTAACAGTATGTCACTAAGTTTATCATGATGGACCGTAATGTGCCTATAAAGTTTATCATGATGTCAGAGTAGGTTGTCCCATGTGTGATGTAATGCCCCGATCTCGATATACGTTCAAGATCAACACGTGACGTTACCAAATACCCGTATCTTAAACATATCCCACCTCCGGGATATGGGCAAAGCACAACTCGAGATCCAAATGTATAATAATTTTTCGTATACTTTATGGCTGCATATAACCTCCTCGTTAGACTACCTACGTACCCTAAATAAGGATCAAGCCATTCGTAATTTGTCCTTCACTACACTCAAACAATCATCACATAAATCACTATGTCTCAACATAATACCACACAACAAACATGCAACATCACGAGGAAAATTCGACGAAGCGCAACATAATCTCTAGCCATATTCGTCAACAAGTCTGATCATAATGACAACAATACAACCAACATCATTCCACAATCACATCAATCATTAACACATATCATACATCGAAATGCAGGGGTAGAGCGACACAGTTTAGTTGAAGCCTACATCTCTGAAGTTGAAATCAAATCCAAGGAACCAACAAGTCAAATGATGCGATTTCGGACCACTCAATGAAATCCATCAACATCGGGTTCCGGACCACTCAACGGAACCAAAACACCAAAGGGGATTTAATTGGATTAAAAGCAAACCACAAAGTAGCTCACGAATGTCCTATTGATTTTCCTTATTAACACTAAGATTTGTCAATTGTAGCATATGAAAATAAGGGTCTTTCCCACATAAGATTGTTTAATCTAACTACTTAAAATGTCACAAAAGCTGGGTTGTTGTCCCTACTGACCAGCCACCGAAAAATAATTATTAGACCGACTTACACTTATCTAAAGTCTACAAAATTTTATATGAACACACTAGACACACAGAGCTACACTCACACAAATTTTTGGGATTTTTGGAGTTGATTTGTTATTTAAATTAAATCAAACAAAAATAGGATAGAAACAAATTTTAAATAGTTTTCAAATTAAGAAAAACGATTTAGGGGAATTTCTATCCACCACCAAATAATCATGCAAACATATTATGGTTCATTCAAATTCCTTTTATTTCCCAATGAAGATGCTCAAGTTAGCTTAATGTTAGAACTCAACCTATTACTCTTTCTTATGTAGTATGTTAAGAGAATAACGTTTTCAACTTAACTTAGTCCCTAGTGATGAGCCCATATTGTATCATATATTTTACCCTATTCTTATTATTAATTTATTGGTTATTTAGGTAGAATTTTGATAATTTGTTATATATTTTCAATGTAGGATATTCGACTTTCTCTTGAGCAAAAAGTGATCAAACTGATGAATTTTGGAGTGATTCTAATTGGAGGATGTTCTTGTGCCTTTCAAGATGATTGTATCAAAATTCCAGATTTTTCTATGAAGCCGTTTGACGGTTTCGATGAAATTAAGGTCCAGCGCGCAGCTTTCCCAGATTGATGTTTCTGGACGTTTTGGGTATTTTGGAGGTCAAGATGATATATTTTGAGGAAGATTCCTTCTGAGGATTTGTAGGGGACATCTTAAGATTTCAAAAGAGACCTTTTGGGACCAAATCAAAGTTGATTTGGTGGGTCAAAAGATGGATTTTCTAAGGACTCCGAATTCTAGTTCAAATAGGAAACCTTTTATTTTCTGTTTTACCATTTAATTATGTTTCCTAGTTTTATTCTAAGACATTTTCAAGGTAGAGTTTTATTTTCTAGTAGTATAAATAAAGGGGAGGAGAAAAACGCACGCACACTTTAGAGAGCTTTTGGATTCAAGTTTATTTTCAAGGTGTTTTCTATTTTTGTTTTTAATAATATTTCGTTTTATGGTTGTTTGTAACTAATTTTCCTTTTGCTAGAGTGATGCCTTGAGCCTTAGCATGAATATGTAGTCCTTATTTAATTACTTATGATATTATGCATGTTTACTTTGAGTTATTAATCACTGTGCTTTAAACTATCTTTATATCTTAATGCTTAGCTACCATTAGGATGTTTAGATAAGTAATCGGATGCAATTCGGTCAGAATACCACCGGGTAATTAAGTATTTCTTTTTGTGATTGATATTTGTAATTTCACCTAGGATGAATACCATGTCTTAGGGGTTGCATGGTTTTTCAAAGGGTTTTCACAAAGCATAATGAGTCATGCATGTTTATATTTGATCTGAATACCACAGACAGATTGCATGTTTGATATGCGTTATAGCTTGAATACCACGAGTAGAATATGCATTAGGAAAACCTAACCTTCAAAGTTGCATGTGTAATTCATAAGTAATTGATAAATTTACATAGGGTTGTTAAGGGGACAGCGGAACCCTAGGTTTTTACAAATTGGTTTTCAAAACTATTTTCTTTTGTTTTCTTTACTTTGTCAATTTATTTAATTATTTTTAATTAAATTTGCTTTTATATTTTAGGTCATTAAATCACCTTTTTCTAAACTTTGTTTTTAAATAATTAATTAAGATTTGGTATTTACATAAATTATTCAAACAATCCATGCAGAAAACGACCTTGTTTAAGCCATTTATACTATAACTACCTTGTTCTCTTGCAAGTATTTTGAAGTGTTTTTATCACTACTTTTGCAAGTGGTAAAAATCCCTATCACCTAGCATGCAATCTAGAATAATGTGTTCATAGATTTAACAAGTAGAAATCATTAAGAACGAAAATAGTTTGAGTCATCATAAGACATCGTAAGTACTAGCGTTGTCTTACTTATCCTAAAAATTGGTTCACATGTTAATCGCAATTAACAAGTACTACTCTAAAACATATGTAGGTTCTCATTCGACAAGGGCAGACACACACATATTCATAGCATTATAATCCTAGATATGCTTACTAAGTATGCATCCATAGAAAACAAATAAAGAATTCATCATTGAGACAAGTAGTGAATCTATTTTCATCCTTTCATAAAAGTAATTCAAATGAAATATCATAACAAACTTGCAATATTCGGGGCTTCAAAACAGCCCCTAACTACTAAAAATTTAGTTACACATAATCCTTTAATTAAAACAAAAGATACACATGAGTTTGAGAACATAGAACTGAAAGAAATCGACTGAGGCCTCCTCCTCTTTCCTTCCTTCCCCAACGCTGCTTTTAAACCAAGTCTTGCTGCATCATTTTCTTCTCCTTAACTCACCCACTAATAGCCATTTAGTGATGACAATAAGTGAGAGGAAATGGTAAAACAATTATAACTCATTGGGTAGCCTTTATGCCAATCACTCCCTCTTAATCCTCATCTTTAATTCCATTTCCTCTGATATTTGAACAGGTGTCAGCTAGCTTGTTCTTGGCTGCATCAATTTTGGCTGCTAGATTTATTGGGTTTATTGCTTTCAGTGCAGTTACAAACTGCTCAACCTCTTGGTAACCTTTTAGTGTTAAAATGGCCATAACTTCTTCTAGACAAATCATATTAACAATCTTCGAAATGCTCCAGAAAATAGACATCTGTAGCTTTCCAAACATTTAAGCTTCTCTAATTCATTCTGTGCTATTTGCAACTTGCTTCCAAAGTCAGCTGATCTGCACATGCAGTTTTGACAAATTTGTTTCTTAAAATCCCACTTGTGCTATTTTTATTTTCTTTGCTTGACAAATCCTACAAAACACAAAAACAAAGTAAATAGATCAAAAATATAAGGAACTAACTAAGAAAAGACAAGTGAATTTGATGCAAAATATATACAAATACGAGCCTATCAGGATTCCGGACCACTTAACGGAATCACGGAGTAGAAGGGATTCCAAACCTCTCAACAGAATCGCAGAGTACAATGCATATCGAACCACTCAATGAAATCCAAGCTGGATATGATTCTAGACCACTCAATGGAATCCAGACGGAGCAGGGAACCGGACCACTCAACGGAACCCCAACAGAAACCCAATTTCGGATCACTTAACGAAACCGAGCATAAGTCCAAGAAATATAGCAACGCTTGAAGAAGAAGACATGAAACAAGTACTCAAAATACAAAAGCTCAATGAAGCAAGAAATAGAACAAAGCATAAGGTACACAATTAGAACGGCTCAACAAAAATGATAAATGAAATAATGATACGATATGTGAAACAAATCTTGAAGCAACAAACCCCATGACAATGGATTTATGGTCCACTACTAGCCCTCACATTTCATCACATCAGGCCAAACATACAAATCAACCACATTTCACAACAAGTTCAATACACAAGTCAAATCACATAAAATAAACAAGCATAACACAATGTGATGCCATCAATACGTAAACCGAGATGCACGTCAATCGAGGAAGACACTTCATCATGTTGATCCCAATAAGCTCCATGGAATCTCAACAACACTCTAAGATCAACAACACGCTAGAAGAACTCGGGCTAGTTGACTTAAAAGCCAACCGTTGATTAAGGTCGAGAGTAGGGTCCATAACCCTAGAAATCTAAACTGGAAGATCCGCTTATTAGATTTCTGATCCATAACTTCCCAAAGTCCACATTTACTTCTAAAATAACATACTGAAACTTCATTACGATCCAACGGTTGCATCTCCGCCAATTGCTAGAATTTGGTTGCTATCATCGTTTGGTTTTACAAACTTAGAAATTCAATTTAGGAAGATCCATACATCGGATTCCCAATTTGTCAGTTCCTATGGTCCTTAAATATTACATACTATAACGTAGTAAGGTTTGATGACGATCCAACGGTCGGATCGTTGAATCATAAAATGGTCAAGTGGTGTAATATTCAATACTAGGTTCAAACTATCGAACTAGATCGAACGGTTATCAAATTTGAAATCAGAACATTGAATTTAACTTAAAAAGGCAACGTCATCCTACTGGCCAAGCACGGCCGCAGGTGGCGGTTTCCGACAAACGGAAATCCTAAATTCAGACCAACACTAAAATTCACCAAATTTTAAAAAAATGTACAATCCTAGGCCAAAGCCTAATTCGGCAGGGAAGTGGTTGGAAAATCCTTCGAACCGTTAGAAACCCTCGATTTGGGTTATTGTTGATTTGGCTCCATTGATGCTCCGACGCCCCCAAACTTGGTTGGGCTTTGTTCCTGGTCTCAAGATGAGTGGTTTGGTGGTGATCGGAACTTGCAGAATCGACGATTCTCCATCAGGACACCCACGAAACCAGTGAGTTCTATTCTTCATTAATCGGGGTCAATTTGACTGGGTTTTTGGTGTAAATGGAAGAGGAGAGGCCAGGGAGGAATTTATAGGTAGTGTCCCGGTGCAATTCGCCGGAAAAATTGACGATTTGTCGTCGGAATTTCACCTAGAAACTGGGTTGGGTCACAAGTTAAGGGAGGGGCTCTAGTTCTGTAACTCCCCGCCCTCGAAATATTTATTTTCAGGAAATAGTTCCGATGATAAGCCCAATTAAACTCTTTTTTAATTTACTACTTTTACACACTATTCTTAATTTAACACCATTTTCTTATCTTAGATCAATTTCCATTTTAAAGATTAATTCTCAATTATTTAACCTCGTTTATTTTATGGATGCATCTAATTTCTCGTTAGATTGCCTACGTATCCTTTAGAGGGATCAAGCCAATCGCACCAACCGTAAGAGAAATTGAACAAACCCTACTTAGGTCACACATTTACATAATACTCAACAAAGAATTATATACACATAACCAGATTCCACCACTTTCTTATAATTCCTCCATCAAGTCCAACATGAATAAAATTAACTAAAGATCACCCAAAATCCAAGGTGAGGCCCACAGCAAGCCTACTCATCAACTTAAACCAATTCTTTGCTACTTTAGTTACAAGTTTAAAATCCACACAAATTGATCCAACTTACACCAAGAACTTAACATAAATTAATCCATCTATTAGAACCAAAAAGAAAATATGATAGGGTTTCTTGGGTTCTCACCTCCAAACTCCTCCAAAGTTGTTCATCAATCTACTACTTCGTTACTACACTCTTAAAATAACTTCATCACCATGAATCCTCAACAATTGGGAGCAGCCTCTCCATAAATGGGGGTAAGGCTAGCCGACATTCACCTCTCCCAGACCCTGCGTAAAGCGGGAGCCTTGTGCACTGGGTACGACCAGGAATCCTCAACAAGAACCTTAAAATTGCGAGTTAAATACTTCAATCTCAAACTTGTTTGAAAATGAAACTTGGAATTCGAAAGATCCACTTACATATCCTGCAAGTGCATGATGAAATGAGTATTTTTCTCTCTTGGGTCGAGACCCATCTTCGGCGATATTGGCCAAAATCGGCTAAAAACCCACGAAAACCGTCGAAACTTATAGGCTTCAATATATGAGCACGCTTAGTTCTAGCATATGGTTTTGGTATCAATTGAAGAAGGCTTCACTATGAATACATAGCCTTTGACCGTGCGTGATTTCGTTGCCCTATGAGAAAGTTATCATTTTTGGAGTGAATAAGAATTAAGGGGAAGAAGAACACATCAGCCCCCCTTGCTGCATCTGCGCCAACTATGGAAAGAAAAAGAAGAGAAGCCTTTGGCTTCTAGAATACTCCCTCCCAAAATTACCACTTAGCCCTCTAACTTTGCTTGTTCATATCTTACTCGTTATAATTCTGTTTCACTAACGGTTTTTGCCTACACACTCTTAGGGCCGTCCTCTATTTAAATATATCAAGAAATAAAATAAAATTTATGAGGATAAAATAAGTCCTCGTATAATTACATTAACCAAATAGGGGCACTTTTGTCATTTCCACTTATCGATAGATTTTACCACGTAAATTATAATAATGTCCGGAAACAAAACTTTAAAATTTCCCAATTCTATTTCCATAACCATAAATTGATTTATTTTTTATTTTTACAACATATTCATAATTATGAATATTTAATTCATATATTTAAATTTTCAGGGTATTACAGGTTCCCTCTTCCCTCATTTCCCCTCATTTTCTCCTTTCCCATTGGTCTTTTCTTTTTCTCTATCTCCTCATTGGCCACCCCTAATCCCTCATTTCTCTTCTTTTCTTTCAATCCCAGCCATCCATCTCTTTCCTTTCTCCATCACAGCCATCCATGTGGCTCTTCTAGATTTTATGGAGCATTCCAGATTATGATCAAATGACCATTTCGCCCTTAACTTTGCTCATTCATATCTTATTTGTTATAACTTCGTTTTACGAACGGTTTACACCTATGCGTTCGTGAGATCAAACTCAGTTCGAAAATATAAATTGTGACCTCGAACAGTCTACGAATTTTAAATAACTTATTTCCAAACTTCAAACTTTGTAACTAGTTTAATTAAAATCTAAATTCAAATAAATTAATATAAATTCCCAAAAAATAATATAAAATCTCAATAATACAAATATGTAGATTATAACAGTGAAATCCAGGAACAGGATTTCACATGTGAAGCCCAACGACCACATGTGCTCCACGCTACTCGAATTGTGTTGTCCACGTGCTAGACTTGAAAATCAGCCACATGTGAGGGGGCGTGTTCCAAATATTAATCCTGCATCAGAGAAAGAATGGGCCTTGCAATAATTAGACTACTTCACATATTGCTAAGTCACTTTAGATTGCTTGATTATTGCTGAGGCTACGGCAGGCAAAGAGGTTTTATTGAAGGCTGCTGCTCTTGCGTTGACTGCATATGTGAATGTTTCAGATTACCTAAAGGAGTATGTGATGGAACAATTTCATTGCCTTGCGCTGGAAGTTGTGAGAAAGGGGCCCGGCCGGCAAGAAGAGATCCCTTCCGCCCTATTCAGAGATGGGGAGGAAGCGAAGCTACTTGTTGAAGCCTTGGGCTGAGAGAATCAATGGAAATAAATGTATGTCATTTTGACCATTGCTCTAACAGTCTTAACATATATTAACGGCAAGCAAGAAGAAGATAAGAAAACACTAAGCATTCTCTCCCAACTTGTTATTTCTAAAGGCTGCATGCAAAGGTCCCAATATCTATAGAATATGAATTTCTTGGAATTAAGTTTCCCTTACCAGTCTGTGTGCGAGATGCCCGGCAAACAAATATAATAAGGGTCGGTCGGTTCAGCATCTCAAGTGGTTGCTTCTTTCGATGTCCATGTGCCAATGCCAGGTTGGACAGTAAGAAGTTGACTGTGGGAGTTTTCATACCAATTTTTAATCTCTTTGCCCTTGATGGCTTCCTTAGGAAAACATCAATTTTTATTTTGTATAAACGGTGTCTCTTTTTCTTCATGATATTTATATTTTCGATCCATATTTGTATTTGCAGCCTCATTGAGCCAGTCCGAATCATGAGATTATGATCCCGACATGTGGAGGGAAAGTACTTTTTGTCGCCCAATCTCAGTACATCCATATTAGGCTTACGACACACTTGAAATGAAAACAAGAAAAACAGGTTCTGAAAAAAAAGAAACTAGGTCAACTTAAGCGTCTTTTGAGGGGGGGTTTCAGTGCATCTATATTAGGCTTACGACACGTTTGAAATAAAAACAAGAAAAATAGATTCTGAAAGAAAGAAACTAGGTTGACTTAAGCGGCTGGGGGGGGGGTACTCTCTATATTGGAGATGGCATTCGATTGGTGAGATATACAACAACTTGACATGCAAAAGACCAGAATTTGGAAGGTAAATAGGCAGTTTGCAAAAGAGTTATGGCTGTCTCAACAATATGGCGGTACTTCCTTTCACCCAAACCATTTTGTTCAAGGGTATATGGACAAGAGAGTTGGACTTGCTAAGATATTCCCCTCCCCTATCACTTTGTAAAGTTTTGACAAAAATAGCAAAATGATTCAACACAAAGTTGTAAAAGGCAATGAAAGTTGAACAAACATCACTTTTATTAAGTATAGGAAAGATCTAACAATATCTAGTGCACTCATCAATGAATGTCACATAATATTTAAACCCTTCAACATAATTACATGGAAAAGGACCCCAGACATCACTTTGAACAATATCAAATGGGTGCAATGACTTAGAAACAGAAGGAATAAAGGGCAATTTACAAAATTTTCCCTTTAAACATATGTGACACAACATAGACTTTGTATCAGGTGTAACAGACACATTGCACTTTCTTAAAATGGCAGAAACTATAGTATTGGATGGGTGACCTAATCTACTGTGCCATAGACTAGAAGATACTTGTTTTCCAAGAAAAGCAGCTCGTACTTTGAGTGGTGAAGAATGATGTGAAATTGGAAAAGGAAGATGATATAATCCATTACTGCATAGTCCCTTGAATAGAATCCTCCATGTGGCTTTGTCTTGGATCCAAAAACAAAAAGCATCATATATTAATCAACAATTGTTATCCAAGCACAGTTTATGCACAAATAAGAGATTCTGAGTTAATCTAGGAGCATATAGAACTGAATTAAGTCTCAATGATTTAATAGGTGTATGGATCATTGAAGAACCAATGTGAGAAATTGATAAACCTGCACCACCACCAGCTGTTTGAATTGTCTCATTGGAGGGAAATCGAAAGGCCAGTGACAAGTTATTAAGGTCTGCAATCATATGTGATGTTGCACCAGAATCTGTAAGCCACATTTGCTGAGAAAGAGCGCTAGGAATTGACAATGGAGCATCAACATGCATGGCTTGCACTTGCTGAGATTGGATGTTTGCATTTCTGAAGTGACCATAATGAAGCTCTATGGTTCCTCTTCCCACAAATTTGACAACCTTCTGAGATTGGATTTTTCAGTATTTTGGAATCGGCAAGTAACTGCTAGATGTCCAAGCTTACCACATATCTGACATGGATGCTGAAAGAAACCTTGGGATCTTGGTGGAGAGGAGCCAAGAATGCCAAGAGCATTATTGTTAAAGGGACTAGATTTGGCATTACCAAATCGAGAGTGATAGTAATGCTTGCCTTTACCCTTGTTCTTGTTGTAATTAGGTGTATAGCCAGAACCATGAGATTGATAGACAGCTCTTGAAGATGACCTTCCATTCGAGGAATTTCCATTTTTAAATGGAATATCATAATGTTGATTATCTTCAAAGTGAGAAGATTGAGACGAGCCAGAGCAATTACTAGCAACCATTGCAGACATAAAGGGAGTGACAGGAACATTGGCTAGCATTGCTTCTTTAGCAAGTAACAGTGATCGTAGATCCTTCATGGAGATAACATTCTCCCTACCCTTAATAATTGTTCGCAGTGTATTATATTCAGAAGAGAGACCATTAAATGTCAAGATCACAATGTCATCATCATTAAATAGAATTCTAGCAACAACCAAGTAATCGCGAGCTTTTTTAATGCATTGAAGATATAAAGAAATGGAGTCTGTACCTTTCTTGATGTTCTGCAGTTCATACTGCATCTGAAAGATTGTAGCTCGAGTGACAATGAAAAATTATTCCTTAAGGTGAACCCACAAATCTCGAGCACTAGTGCTTCCAATAGCACAAGAAATCACAGTCAGAGATAATATGACAATGATGAGTTACATGAAAGCCCGATCATGCATCTTCTAGATCCAGAATGTATCACTATCCACTTACGGAGCAGAATCAATGTAGGACACAGTAGAGTCACTCGAAGGCTGAGCATCAAATCTTGGAGGACAAGGGTTTGTACCATCAACAAAACCCATAATTCCATGGCCTTCGAAAAGAAGCTCCATCTGAAAATGCCATGTGAGGTAGTTGGATTCATCAAGTTTCACGGAAACAAAAGATGAAACTAATGAAATCAAAGAGGTAATAGGAGATTGAAGTATATGTAATTGTGTAGCAGTCACCATGCTTGAATATCAGCAAGAATCTGATGAAAATTCTTTGAGGTGATAGATTGAACACTAGAGGTGCAAGATTACAAGCACCAAGAAGCAAGAAAGAAGAGGGTAAGAAGAACTCGAAATCGAGCAGTAGAGCAGAAGCAAACGAACCAAGATCAAATCATCAAGCACAAAGCTTTTTCGGCGAATGATACCATGTGAAGATAACAATAATGGTGAAGAAATGTATTACTTGCAGAGGAAGAAAGAGTATCGAAGAAGAAGAAGAATGAGAGAGAGAGAGAGAGAGAGAGAGAGAGAAGAGAGAGAATTCTTTTACTAACTGTTTTTCTTAACTGCTTACATTGACAGCTATGTAGGTATTTATACCTAACTATGTTGCTTAATCCTTAAGCTATTGCAAGGACTATAAGATGCTTACACTTGTCCAATTACAATCATAGGATCTCGAGCTATTAAGCTCTTGATATACTGTTATCAAAAGTGTTCTTAGTAGGTCTTAGATTTTGAGGCAGTCATCAATAGGTTATTGTTTGTGGTTACATGAGCTGCTTTGTGCACGAGTTATGGTTAAGTTGAAGATAGAAATGATTGTGTTTACGAGTTATTGTTTGGTTAAGCTGAAGAGAGAAATGATTGTGTTTGGTTTATGAGAGCCTCCATGTATGAATCTCTATGGGGAAAAAAAACTAAGGGAAAAAAAAAAAACCCTTAACTACTATCACAAGGAAACGAAGAAGAAGACCATTCAATACACAAGTCATATTTAAATGTGTCAATTCTTCGATGTGGAATTCTTGTATAATTTAACAACCATTACCTCATGAAGCTTTACACAATCTAATTTAGTTACAAACTGGGTAATCAAAATTGAGTAACATAATTGACTTGATCTAGGTTTGTGAGTGTATGATAACTATCTACAATTAGATTACCAGAATGAAACCATTGACAAAATCAATAGAACTTTTTTCAAATATGTGACAAATATTATTTTAAAAGTAAAGGGGTGTATTGTATAGGGAATTTGATGAACTTTATTTCACTCTCAAATTCAAGTAAATTCAGTAGACTTTTATAGAGTCAAAAAACTCACTCTGTATTAAATAAAAACTTTTTATGACTTTCTTTTGAACTCTACAAAATTCTATGGTTACACCCTAAAAGATCTATAGAAGTATATCATTAAAAAGTAGTAAATTTCATGAAGTTATAATAGTCAATTAAACTCTAAGAGATCTACAAATTAAAGTCTATCACATAATTATTTTTTGTTGCAAAAGTCTAAATAAATCTGAATACAATACACCGTTAAACTAACATTTAGGCAGAGTAACCTTGTTTTCTGTGATCAGAAAGGTTTTAGCTGTTTTTGCAATAATTTATGTTGGCTATAGACTCACCATCATCGTCAAAGTAATTGTAAATATTGCTGATTCATTGGCTAAGAGTTCGGGCATTCGAGACGGCACACACCATTTATAACCTGCTCAATGACATCTGCTCTACCTTCCCTCGTACCATTCACATATAAAACATTATTTTTAATTTCTTCCAATATCTCACAAGTTTCTAAAAATGTAATAAAATGAATTTGATCTCGCATCCTTTATTCTGTCAAGCTGTGCAATAGGATGAAAAAGTACTAAACATACGAAAAAAATTAGGTGTTGTCACATGTAAACAATGATAATCAGTATCATGTGAATGCTATTACAATCATCATTTAAAAAATTCATGCAATCATCCTGTATGATCAATGTTCTTTAAATTAGGATACCACTTTTTCATGAAAAAAATGAGAATGATGGGTAGTATAGTTGTAGGAGACCAAGTTACGTAGCACAAGGTGCCACCGTGACATTATGTGTCAATCTTGCAATGTTATGTAAAAAATGTATATCTATCGTTGTCACAAAACACCACAGTGGCAATATACACCAATGCCCTAAAACTCCTTGGCTTATTTTAGCTATGCCGTCTAAAACTCCTACAACTCAAAAGTCACTACTTTAATCTATGAGGCTTAAATTCGGTCCACTTTGATTTTTGGACTCTCTTTTCTCCCTAAAACTTATAAGTCGCCTCCTAAAACATATGTGGGTCCCAACGCCTATTAAGACTATACTATATGTGCAATAAGTTTAATTATAAATCTCCATTATATGTTAACATTCAACAATCAAAGAATATAAGTTTAAAAGAAATTGAAGAGATAAAAAAAATAAAAATGAAATTGATTAGTCTGGCGCACTCAAATCAAACCCACGTAAGAAATTAACAGATCATAAGCAATGTGGAATGAATTTTAAAATCGAGTTCCGGGAGGCAAAATGAAGCGAATTTTTGAGTTTCAGGGAAGAAAGTGACGACTTTTAAGTTATAAGTGGGATAAAATCAAATTCCAGAAGGCATAACTAGAAATAAGCCTAAATCCTTCTTGTTGTAGGTCATTTCAGAAAGAAAGATATTAGGAGAATACAAAGTTTTTAACAAACAACAAGAAAATGAGACAAATTGGCGAGCAGGACGCAGCAAATAATGCAGATGCAGCTAAGCCTGCCCAATGCGCAATATTCCTAAAAAAAAAAAACACAACACGTTGTTCACGATTACAAAAATTGCTTAAACAAAAATATAATTACTTAGGGAAACCAAAGCAAATACACTAGAAAATGGACTTTGGACAAGCCGGCTTCTAACTAGGCGTACCATCTCGACCTATAAATATGGCTTTACACTCTCATTAAATCATCACCCAACACACTAAGCAAACTTATTTTTCTTAGACTATTAGAATCACATAAAAAAGAAACAATGGCTGTGATTATCTCTAACAAATCCCTTAATTTGGTTCTCATGCTCTGCCTTTTTCTCATCATCTCCTTTGCTGAGGGCAAACAAATCGGCGACAGTAAGTTTTATGGTATTAGAGTTTTAATTGTCCAATTATGAATGAGAATTATGTAGCATCATTTTTTGTAAAATAAAAAATAAAATGAAATCTTCTCGTTTTTATTGGCACTCTAACAAGTAGTCATGCAAACTCCCGTCTCTAATGTAAAATATAAAATGAGGGAGAAATGCAGGCTGGCGTTTTAGGAGTGTTAGTAGCAGTACCTTTGTGAGATTAATTATATAGTATATTTATATGTTTCGTTTTGTGTTTGATTTTTGTTGTATGAATATTTGATGGTGTAGTTGGGTTTGGGGGTGTGAAAGCAACTGCAAGATGCCAAAAAGTTTATGGGGTAGAAGCTGGGGATACTTGCAATGGAATCATGGCCAAGTTCAAGCTGACTGCTCACTTCTTTGCAATCAACCCTAACATCAACTGCAACACCATCTTTGTCGGTCAATGGCTTTGTATTGCCGGAACAACAAAATAATCTGGGAGCCTGAAGAGGGGAGAGTTCGAGTTCAACGAGAGAAATTAAATGCATGAATAAAAGGAGCCCAAGCAAGCATCAGTGTGCTTTTCAGATTCCACCTTTTTTTTTAAATAAAAAAAAAATAGTTTTTCACTTTTGATAAACAAAGAAACAAATAAAAAGAAATTGCTAGTAAATTGTGATTTTCTACGATTCATGTAACCAACTCTACTGAATGAGATAAAACATTGTTGTTTACACTAAAAGTATATTATGACGTCAAATCTAGTAGCGTGCGCTTGTAACTAAGCATGACATTAAAGTGATTGATTGTATGATGAATAATAACAATTCCCTATATATTTTCAAACAAGTATTTTATTTTGTAAAGAGTAATTTATTTTGTTTTGTAAAGAGTAATTTATTTATTTATTTTCGAACTAGTATTTTATTTTGTAAAAGAGTTTTTCAAACTACTCTAGAGAGTGCAAGTCGAACTTGGGTGGGGGCGTAAGGGGGCGGGCGCACAGCTCTTGGCCAACTGATCCAACCCAAATTTGCAAATCTACTACACTGATTAGGCTCTTTCCAAAAATAGTCGGTATGGTTCACTTACAGTACAGACTCGGGGTGTTTCTGTTATATATATAGACATCAAGCAAAGCCATTGAAAAGTAATCACTGCAAACAATGTTTCTTAGACAACAACTTGGAGCCATTTTGTAACAACGGTAATGATGCCAAACAAATTGTTAACAACGGTAATGATGCCAAACAAATTGTTAAGAAAAGGAGAAAGATAACAAAGTTCCGCAACTGGCAACGAGACACCTCTGTAGGAGTACACAACTCACATGGCACCCGTACGCAGAGAAAGATGATCATAAAGATAAACCCAGGCTCCTCTGGTGTCCAAGATTATGTGACTTTATCTCCCATGATGTATTCTGCTGTTGCTCCTCTGGAAGGATGAAAGGTAGAGAGATCTCACGGATCATTAGGTCCCCACAAAATGGGCATTCGCTTGCCACTGCATCATCCAACTGCGACCACAGCTGCCAACATGAAATACTTTGTTTAGCTTACTATGTACATCTTAATTTCATGAATCAACTAGAGATCAAGTAAAATACAATGTAAGGAATATACATTGTAAAACCATCACCAGAAACTGCAAAGTTAAGTTGAAATCATATATTTGAAAAGAGTTGATAATCAAAAGAAAATCTTATCAAAAATGGCTAACAATCTAATAGACTCATTTGACAGCCATGAAATAGAAAACAAATCAAATAAAATAAATGTAAAGCAAAAGAAGAGAGAGCAAACTAAGATCAAAATGCAGACCTTATCTACGGGGGCCATGCTTGTTATGGTTTCCTCAGTAAGGCTACCATTTGAATCCTTCCTAGCTTCCCCGTCAAGTAGAGTAAGCTGCTTCTGCAGATCCAGTATATACTCTGCCTACAATACACATTAAAAAAATGGGGCAAGTTATAGAAAATTCCTGTTACTGAAATACATTTCATACCAAACAAAAACATTAATTCAACTGGCACAAGCATCATCTAGCCCAAAAGTATTTCTTACACTTCAACTACTTGGGCGCACATTGTAAAGCCTTTGCAGAATACTATGTTATTACAAGCTGATAATGATAAAAGAGAAGAATACAGAAGACAATACTTCAACTTACTTGAGCTTCATTTGTACTACGTGTGACGTGGGCAATCAGGCATTCGGCATGGAAGGCATGTCCGCATGGAAACACATAGAATGGAGCCATTTGGCCTACGGATGCATAGCCTCTAGCCAACTGATACTCCCTACCCACAGTTAAAATCTTACGCCGACAAACCTGATGGAAGAAGAAAAAGAAAAGCAAGTATTGGAAAAAGAAATGAAAGTACGAGCCAATCCAATTTAACTTGAAACTATAACATCAACATGAGCAATACCCCGCATTCTTCATCACGATCAATCACAGCATATCTTTGAGCAAGTGCACTAATGTCATTTCTAATGTTATCGGCACCATGTGTCGCATCATTCATCTCTTGCTTCAGTTCTTCAATTTGATTGTTGTAATCCTCTAATGATGAGCAAATTGCCTCCTACATACATACAGATTCAGTTCAAAATCCAACGTGCTGAAAACTAATAGTTCCAACAGCACCACACAAGTAAAAATTCTGAAAACCACTTCATAATGGAAACCTAATACATAAACAACCACTATAGCAATTGATAAAGAGGCAACCTAAAGGGGCAACAAATGAAGCTATATAATCATATTCACTGTAACCAGAACACAATAAAACATGTTTCCATGCATGCAAATAAATTCACAAGTCAACTGTAAATTAAGACATAAAACACATCATATTGTAGTAAAGAAATCACAAATCATATGTAAAGTGGCCAACAAAAACAAAATCGGAGAAAATCACTTCTGGCTGAAAAGAAGAAAGCTTGAAACTTCGCAAAAGACTTGAATCATTATAAACATTACAAACCATGACAAAGCAGAAGGGTATGATAATTCTACCTTGAAGTCATCAATGAGGGCAAAGTCTGGAAAGAATGGTAATATATCCTCTATCTTTAAAAGGCCATCAGTTTCTTTAAGAAATGCTATTGCCTTCCGAATGTTCTCCCTTTTAGCTCCCTTTTCCTGTTCTATAACATGCTTCGCAACCATGAGCCAAAGCTTCTTTCTCAGGTCCTCATCATCTTCAACCTTGTCAGCCTCAGCCATAGCAAGCTCAGGATCAACCTTAAGGCACCAAAAGAACAAGTTATGAAACAATAGGATAAAACCATTTCAACTTACAATTACATAACCGTAAAAAGAATTATGTAACAATTAGAGTCCTGGGTTCCACTGAAGAAGAGAATATTAGGTGGAGGTGATTGTTCCTATTCCCATTGACTTGGAGAAACAAGATACACGGAATTTATAACTACTACAACATTCAGATAACCTCAATCGTAACTATCCCAATGGCAGCATATGTTGTAAAGGTAGTTCTAACAAATAAATAAACAAGAGATGACCCTTGGTATCCAAAAACGAGAATATCATGTAAATTGAAATCCTTTTGCTACAAGTAAAACAATATATGGATTGGGGCAATAATAGTTGAATCACAAAAACATAGCCTCAAACTATACCTGCAGGGCAAGAGCAACTGCTTCTTCATGCATGGACATCATACTATATATATGAACACAGGCACGCATTCGCTTTTCCTTGAGGCAAAGGCGTAAAGCATACTTGGGATCATAGAAGAACTCTGGGCCAATTTCCCGTCCTTTTCCGAATTTGAATTGAAGGAAACGCAAAAGTGCACTGTCGTCTTCCTGTAAATTATTGTGAAAGCAATGAAACACATTCATATATAGATATGGCTATAAGGCAAAGAAGTTCTCGCATACATATAATTTCATCTAAAACAAACCGAGGGGAAAGTAAGAGATATGGCTATAAGCCTATAATTCACTTTTAAACTCAGGATGTGTTTTTTTCTGCAAATTTCTAGCTACAAAATATTTTTCCTACTTTTGAGTTGTGGAAACAGTCTCCTTGCAAAGCAAGGGTAAGTTGCATACGATAGACGTTCTGAACCCCCCAACCCTCGCAAAGCGGGGAGCCTTGTAGGCATAAGTGAGTTAAGAAACGGGGACATCACAGTTTTTAAAAGATGTATATAATAATTAATAATGTAAGTATGTATGTAAGTATGTATGTATGTGCAGACGCCCAAGATCATACTAAAATCATATCAAATTCTCCAAGAAATCAACCTGTTTGGCATATAGTGATAATAGCAAGTTGTGAACACCAGGATCCTCATTATGCAAACGATGAACACAGTATTCCAAATATTTGATGACTTCGTGTGTTTCATTTCTGCAAGTGATATAAAATAAATTAGTAGCAGTAAGAAAGGAGAGTAAAGCTTTAAATTTTAAATGCATCATTAACTAACACGCAGGAAATAGAAATCCTGAGTTCTAGGCAACTGTAAATTAAAACTACTATCAATGAAAACTTTGTGCCTGAACGATACTTCAGTGACCAAAGTATAAAATACACTATGTGAACCTAATATGTCATGCGAGAGGAGGGGTACATGTATACAAAGAAGGCATTGCAATATGCTACTTCTCACAATGAATTAGAAATTTCAAGTTTTATGTCTAAAAGCAACAAATAAAATATAGTGGATATTGATCTTTTTGTGTTAAGGGAAATTGATTAGTATCTAAAGAGCCTTATCCAGATCTTCAATTCATAACTGCAAATTCTAGTCCAGTATATACATGAGATAATACCTTGCATGTGGTTCACTTGAATAACGCATCATTGCAGGAATGAGTTTCCTTGGATTGAGGTTGTTTGTAGTCATCCATGACTCTACAGCTTCATATGCATCAAGCATGATTAGGTCTGGTGCAAACTTGTACTGCAAGTGAAGGATTGCATAATTTGATAAAATAAAACACATATATACTAATAATATTACAACACATAAACACTTGAGAACATCTGGAACCTGTTCGGGAAAATTTTCAAACACCAAACCAGAGAACATAACCCATACCTGAAGATCTATAGGAACAGTAGGTTTTTGGAGCACCTCCAATGCTTTCTTTGCCTCTCCTTGCTAATGTCCATTCAGTCAATGTAAATCAAGCATGACTAGAGGGACTTTTTTTTTTTTTTAAAACATAGAAAAAAAATAAAAATAAAAAAACTAAAAGAAACCATGGAAGTAGCAAAACAGGTGATAATGACAAGAATCTGAAACCAAATAAGAAATAAATTGGAAGCACAAAGCACCTGAATATAATGGTGGACTACAATTTCATACTGTTCCTTCAGACTAGCAAAAAAAACCAACTCTTCGACTCGGCCATAACTGCAGCATGTAGCCAGAGGATCCTTTGTTTTATTATTCTTTCAACTGTAATGTAATCTAAAGAGAAAGACCCACCAAGTACCTAATGGCACAGATCTTTCACAATAATCTAATTGTAGATGATAATATTTAAAAATGACATTTTCTCTACTGATACATTTAAACAACATGATATTAGCATATGGGATTCCACAGCTGTATAAGAATTTAAAAAAAATGGTGCGAGATGAACATTTCAAAGCAAATCCAATGAAAATTACCTTTCTAAAAGTCTCATGGTAGTTGCCTCATCCAAAACAACCTTGGAGTCACTAAGAAATGCACGAAACTCTTTAATGATCAAGTGGTACTCTGAATTACGATTATCCACTGCAGTATCATCTTCCAATAGTAGACGATTTATCTACAATGAAAAACAACATATTAGTGACGGCTTCATAATTTCAGGTAAAAGGAAACTTTCAACGTCTACATTATTCTATTTTAAGTGTGCATAAACTGATGACGGAGTCAAAAGGAAGATGTTCTCAGATTTTATCTTAAGCAGAATGCATCGTCATTAATTATCCTTCTTGCCCTTTGATATGCATTAAGAAAAAAGAATGCAACATTTACAAGCTATCTAGTATAAAGCATTAGAGGTATGAAAAAAAAAAAGAAGCTAGTTCTTTATCCAAGAGCTAAGTAAGACCTTATCCAAGTACAGTTCAGTTGCCCACGTCGAAATCATTGTTACTTGGCATTTGTCATCCACCGCAAGGCTATCAAGTTTCCGCAATAGAAAGGTTCTTAAGGCATCCTGCAAGCATGCCAAGTAAAATAAAAAAACCATAAGAGTTTAATATCAAATCAAAAACACAGACAGTGCAAGGAACATTTTGCAAGTACCTGTTCATTTACAGTGATAAACTTCAAACTGATCTCCTCGAACGACAATATGTAATTAATCTGCAAGACAATCCCATAATTTAATAAATGAGCTGTAACAAGTTATAATAACTATAAATAAATCAAAATAATCATGGAGATGTGGCAGGAAAATCATTGTTTTATTATGCTTCTACCAAATTAAATCACTAATTCAGTTACTCTTAGCATCCATCAAATATGGGACCTGGATGATCAGACTGTGATTGAATGGAAAGGGCAACCAATTTCAATTTAACGATATTAGTAATATAGCTGTTCACTGAAAAGATATTAATTGGTAATTTCTTAGATATTGCCTTACAATATGAGAAACATCATGACAAAAACAATGTGTACTTTATAGTTTAATAGCTACCACACAATATCTCAATAAGTGAAGCATATTCCTAAATGTCATCAATGTGACCGCACAATTAGAAGTACACATTCAAATCTAGTATAAATATAACCAAAACTGAAAAATCAAAGCAATAAGACTAGAAAAGAATCATATTATCATTAATAAACAACAAATGGCCTGTTGCACCTGTAGGCATTATTGCAATAAATATATGGGAAAACAGATCAAGGAAATAGAGAATTCACTTTTGCATAGAATGATGCTGCTCTAAGATAATCCTTGGCGGCAAATGCAGCTTCAGCCTGCAAATCAAATTACTTTGTTACTGACTACCCAGGTAAATACAAGATTGAGAAGACAAATACACAACACAGCAACACAATAATCTTCACAAATTTTTTAATTAAGTGCCATAGTGAGAATAAATTACAATGAGTATAACCATCAATTAGATACGACCTGCACCAAATATACTTGGTCCCTCTGAAGTGGGTCGCGGCAATTTGCCAAAGCAGCAGCGTACTCCTTCATGTCCAGGTAAACTTTCCACATGTCTCGGCCTTCATCATTAACAGACACCTACATTATGTTCTCAAATTCAGCAGTATGGAAAACTTTACCGTCTGATGCAAAATGAACTAAATTCAGAAAATATTTAGGCAATCGAAGACACAAACCTGAAATACAGAGTTTTGATCATATGCATAGAACAACCCAGCAGTGGCATCACTACACAATCCAGTGACACCCCTTGAAACTGCTTCAGGTGTTTGCTCAAACTGAAGTTCCTCAATAGTTTGCTCACTTATTCTATTTACAACCTACAAAACAATTACACTCATAATGGAAGCTAAAAAGGGGGCAGGTGCAGTATTCAGCAGTATTCTGTGAATAATAAAAGAATCACATATCTAATGCATTTAACCTAATGCTTAGCACCAGCAGCAGTTCATAACATGATACTCAACAGGGACATAGAGATAACAGCACTGAGAAGAAAAAAATTATTCAGATAATTAATATGTGAATACCTTAACCCTATTCCCGATAAGAAGCAAGAAATGAAATTCTGAAACAGCCATAGAACTGGGTTTCACCGCTTCAGAACCCTCACTCAAAGTTGAATAGTTCAAAAGAGCCTTGTTCTCCACAAAATTTTCATCTCCATCAGGAGAACTGCAAAAGAGATAAATTTGGAGAAGGTTACATGTTAACATTCATTAAAATTAAATATATCAAGGAATGCTATTAACAAGTTTCACAATGTCAACCATAAAACTACTCAGTAGAAGACAGAATGATCAGACTTTAGACAGACAATGCCATCAGAAAAGAAGGAAGAACAGAAGAAAGTTATCTTGTACCTATGTTGTGCTCCAAAATTTAAACCACCATGATATATACCAGCACCAGAAAGCCATGCAAAATGTATTGCTCTTCTTTGCTTGATATAGAAATGCAATTCACTGAAAGATGACAAAGTGAAACCAGAAAGCTCAAAGAGAAAGACAGGAAACAGTACATCAACAATTTTGCAAATCAAAGGTAACCGTTTATTTAATAAAAGGAACAATGATTTCAAAAAAAAAAGGGAAAAAAAAGGAAATATTTTTATCCCATTTTGAAAATAATTTTAGTAGTGTCAACATAAGCACTTGCCTGTTAGGAATTTCACCAGGAAGTTCCATGAAATGCACTGTTTGTTCCGAGTAACCAGCAAAAACAGTCTAGAAACGCAGAATATTCAGGTTATGGAATTGTAACGGCAACAAATATATTGTCACTGGAAATGACAATTTCACTAGGCATGGAAGAAAACTTACTTCTAGTGATCCAATACCAGTAAAAGAATAGAGTCTTGTAGGAGTTACAGCCATTACATAGTATCTAGTCCCACTGAGAATGGTTGCCATTTCCATCTGCTCACAAAGAATGAGATCAAGAGCATAATATGTAGAGTTGCAAGTTGGTATAACTGTCAGAATCAATTCTCTATTAGAGAAGGTGATCAAAGATTACCTGCAAACTCATGAAAGCCTCTGGAAGTTCCAATAATTCGAACAAAAACTTTACGTATTTCTCCTTCTTATCCTTCTCGTCGACTGCCATTTCATAAAGTTGGCCGTTGTCGGTACCGAGAATGACTTCCTTTGTTGAAGCTGAGATTTTTACGAACAAAATCACACACAATAGCTCAAATGAGTCAATATGCACAAACCCTCCATCCAAATGCAACGGGGAAAATAGTCAGTGGACTGACAAATTACCTTCTGTAATCTGTTGTCTGTTCCAGGCAACGGCATTCACGACAAGACCTTTTAGCTTGGTTAAAAGACGGGGCTTGGTCCATTTTGCATGAGTATAGAACGTATCAGCACCCCCACTCCCAACAACGGTGGCAATGCAGTGGCTCCCTCCAGGATCAACAAAAACTCTATGGATGGATTGCTCCCCAGGACGACCCACCGAAAGATCAATATCTATAGCTCAAATAAACAACAACCATCATCATACCATACACAAAATAGAAAGCAAAACCAATCTAGTCAACCGAATTCAACAACGGGCTCCTTAGCAACTAAAGCAAAACACTGTTCTAATCAGCTCAATCAATCAAGTAAATTGCCACTAATCATATCCTATCTAGCTAATTAGGCTAAACACTATCACTAAGCATATAAGCTCGGATCAAAATCCAAAATTTGACAGGAATTCAAGACTTTCTCTGCAAATAAAAATAAAAGTCACTAAGTTGAGATGAAGGTCTAGAATTTCACGTGAATTACAAAAGATTGAATTCTAAATTATCATCAAATGAAAAATTTATGAATTGGCAGAGAATTGAAAGTGCCAAACGAAAGGGTTGGATAAGAGTAACGTACCAAACGAATCGCCGACGCCGAAATCGTGTCGAATGATCCAACCTTTACTGGTTCCGAGCAAAATGACGTCGTTTCCAGTAGCCATATAGGTAATATTTCCGCGCCCCTTGGCAGCATATCGTTCCAGAAGATCCACCGTGAACACCTGCCTCCCTGAATCCATCTTCGAATCCAATTCCGGGATAACTTAGTCCGAAATCCTTATTCAGGCATCCAAACAGCCCCCTAACGGCCCACTGGAAGAAGAAGCAGGAAGTTGGCTGGAGTTTTGGGGTTGCAGAGGGACTAGTGCTGCTGATCGGAACGGTGTAGTGTCTGCCTGGATCCTCTACCTTACTAGCCTAGTACCGGATTGTACAATGCTTTTAATCTGGACCCTCCGCTAAATCAACGCTACACACTATGCCACGTCCGTACTTTTTTTATTTTTATTAAACAAAAAAATTTCATCAAGCTTTGGAAAAAAAAATATATATATAAATTGCTACTTGTTGTAAATAGTATAATATGTATGCCCACATGCATACAGTAAACATGTCATATGTTTAACAGTGTTTTTGTTTGTTTCCATGGTGATGCTCTATAAATAGAGCTTTACGAATGTTCAACAAAGCAGAGAGAAAAAGGAAGAGAAAAATATCTAATAGCAATAATATACATTACTTCCTCTGCAACAGCTTGTGTTGGTATAATACTCTGCAACTGTTTCGTTCCTGTCCCTAATAAAGGTTATCTATCTATAACTTTTACATTTTTATAACACGTTATCAGCACGAGTCTCTAAGTATAACCATGTCTCATTTACATTCACTAAACAATAAAGGAAATCATTCTCTCATTTCTCTCCGCCGAACGAAAAAAAAAAATGTTTCCTCTAAGGTTTTTCCTGTTCATCTTCTTCATCTGCCTCAACTGCGCGGTATATCCTCGCGACGAACTATTTGCTCCATGCCTGCTCGTAATTCTCCAACTAGCGGTTACATACATCTTTGATTACTTGTTTGGTTTGGATATTGATTACTAACATAGTATTTATATTGATTTTATTGCAATCCAAGATGGTGCGGTACAATCGCCCATCTTGAACTGCAAATTTCATCTTACTGCGATCCAAGATGGTGTGGTATCATCGCCTATCTTGGACTGCAGATCTACTTTTACTGCAAATTTTAGGTGATGCGGTATAATCGCCCTCCTTGCTCTCCAAATTTAAATTTACCTGTTGTTTAATTTCATTGCAATTTTAGGTGGTGCGGTATAATCGCCCTCCTTGCTCTCCAAATTTAAATTTACCTGTTGTTTAATTTCATTGCAATTTTAGGTGGTGCGGTATAATCGCCCACCCTGCTTTGCGTATTTCAATTTTCTTGCTACTTGAGTGGTGCGGACTAATCGCCCATTCCATATTACATTCTTTCAATGAGAATGGTGCGGTACAATCGCCCTTCTCATTCACCCTGAAAATCTCGAGCCAGAAGTTTCGAGTGCTTATCATTTTGGCCTGAAGATCAAAATGAAAAATTTGTAAGAACCAGAAGTTCTAACATCACATTCCTCTAGGAATACATATTACTGCAAGTTCTTACACATCTCATTTTCTTTCAGAAAAGAAAATGACGAACTTGGCTAAGCTTGAATATGCTGCCCTGGACATTACCGGGAAGAATTACCTTACTTGGGTACTTGATACCAAGATCCATCTGGAAGTAGGGAATCTTGGAGATACCATCAGGGAAGAAAGCAGCTCATCTTCTCAAAATCAGGCGAAGGCTATGATCTTTATTCACCGCCATCTTGATGAGGCACTAAAGAGTGAATACTTAACGGTTGAAGATCTGTTAGCTCTCTGGGAGGCCTTGCGAAGCAGATACAATCACCAGACAACGGTGATTCTTCCAAAAGCTCGCTATGAGTGGTCTCACCTGAGAATTCAGGATTTCAAATCAGTGGCGGAGTACAATTCTGCGTTGTTCAGGATTACCTCTCAGATGAAGCTCTGTGGGGATACCATTACTGATGAAATGTTGCTGGAAAAGACTTACATCACATTTCATGCCAATAACGTGCTCCTGCAGCAAAAGTATAGAGCGCGAGGCTACACTGAATACAACCAGCTGATATCTGTGCTCCTGGTAGCTGAACAGAACAATGAGCTCCTGATGAAAAACCATAATTCCTGACCTATTAGATCTGCACCATTCCCAGAAGTAAATGCTGCTTCCCTCGAAGTGAACGCCACATCCTCTGGTGGTAATTATCATAAACAAGGACGTGGCCACAAACGAGATTGATGGAATAGGAAAGGCAAGAACCATGGTGGTCAGTTTCACAACCAGGTTCATAGGCATAATTCTGGCCCGAGCTTCAAACATGTGAATCGTCACAAAGGCAAAGCTAACATGACCAATGCTCCCAGGAACTCTGAAGGAGCCTGCCATAGGTGTGGTGGCAATGGGCATTGGGTGCGAACTTGTCGTACCCCAAAACATCTGGTGGAGTTGTATCAAGCCTCCCTCAAGGAGAAGGGTGTCGAGACCAATTTTCTCGACCAGGCTAAACCAATGGATATACCTGATCCAGTGTTTGATTTATTAGGGCAATTTGACGCAACTCACCTAGATGTTTCAGACTTCATTATGGAAAGGGGGAATGAAGTATATCGGTCCGACTAAATCGTTTATGTTTGATGTACTTTTATTATGCTGAACTTGTTGTCTAAAATTAGTTTTTCAGATTCAATAAAAATGGCATGTAAATTTCCTGTTATAAATTGTTTGTTAACTGTGATTCCATTTACTCAGAAAGCATGGATAAAAACTGTGGTTATTCTCAGAACATGAGAAATGGCAGAGATATTTGTCTTGCAGACAGTGCAACCACACATACAATACTTCGTGATTGAAAGTATTTCTCAAGCTTAATGCTTACAAAAGTAGGGGTAACAACAATATCAGGACCTTCAGATGTGATTGAAGGCTCAGGGAAAGCCCAGATTATGTTACCAAATGGAACAATATTGTCCATACAAAATGCATTGTATGCTACTCGATCTACTCGAAATTTGTTGAGTTTCAAAGACATACGTCTAAATGGATACCACATTGAAACGAAAAGTGCAAAAAATGTGGAGTATCTATGCATTACCTCCAATGATACCCAGAAGCGTATATTGGAGAAGTTGCGTGGTTTTTCGAGTGGATTATATTATACATACATAAGGACAGTTGAATCACATACTATCATGAACCAGAAGTTCATTGATTCAAAGGTTTACATGCTTTGGCATGACCGTTTGGGTCATCCAGGATCCACCATGATGCGTAGAATCATTACCAACTCTAATGGACATCCATTATTGAGCAGAGACATTGCTATCTCAAATGATAACCCTTGCAAGGCTTGTTCTCAAGGGAAGTTGGTAATTAGACCATCACAACTAAAGGTTGGTGCTGAATCCCCATCATTTCTACAAAGAATTCAAGGGGATATCTGTGGACCTATTCAACCATCTTGTGGACTATTTCGATATTTTATGGTTTTGGTTGATGCATCCACCAGATGGTCACATGTTTGTCTCTTGTCTACTCGGAATGTAGCTTTTGCGAGACTTCTTGCTCAAATAACTAAGTTACGAGCACAATTCCCAGATTATCCCATTAAATCAATCCGACTTGATAACGCTGGTGAATTTACGTCTCAAACCTTTGATGATTACTGCATGACATTGGGCATTGATGTTGAACACCCTGTTCCTCATGTCCATACTCAAAATGGTTTAGCAGAAGCATTGATCAAGCGGCTTCAGTTAATAGCCCGCACTCTGATTATGAAAACCAAATTGCCAGTTTCTGCATGGGGACATGCCATTCTACATGCTGCATCATTGGTTCGATTGAGACCTATAGCCAACCACCAATACTCCTCAATACAACTCGTGTTTGGACATCAACCAAACATTTCACATTTACGAGTTTTGGTTGTGCTGTTTATGTGCCTATTGCACCCTCGCAACGCACTAAAATGGGACCTCAGCATAGACTGGGAATTTATGTGGGTTTTGATTCACCATCTATTATTAGATATTTGGAACCCTTGACAGGTGATATGTTTACAGCTTGTTTTGCTGATTGTCATTTTGATGAGACAGTCTTCCCATCATTAGGGGGAGAAAAGACCGTTTCAGAAGAACGGAAAGAGCTGACATGGGTTGTTCCCACCTTGTCTCATTTTGATCCTCGAACCATTCAATGTGAAAATGAAGTGAAAAGGATCGTTCATCTTCAAAGCATTGCCAATCAAATGCCAGATGCATTTAATGACGCTATAAAAGTGACAAAATCGCATATACCAGCTGCAAATGCACCTGCCAGAATTGATGTCCCTGTTGGACAAAATAAAGTGGCAGCGAATGATTCATCTGGTGCACGCCTGAAGCATGGTAGACCACCAGGTTCAAAAGATTCAGCCCCTCGAAAGAGAAAGACGAGGGCACAATTGAATCCAAATGAAATCATTCAGGAAGAGAGAGTAAATGACAAATCCACAATTCATGACTCTGGACTTCCAGAAGAAGAAAATGGCCCTGAAGAGACAGAAGTACATGAAAGCAAAGAAATCTCCATAAATTATGCATGTACTAATGAATTGTGGGATCGGAATGAAATAATCATTGACGATATGTTTGCATTCGCAGTAGCCACTGAAATCATATTAAGTGATGATATTGAGCCCCGCTCTGTTGATGAATGCAAACTGAGACAAGATTGGCCTAAGTGGAAAGATGCAATCTAGGCAGAATTAAATTCCTTGGAAAGGCGAAGTGTTTTTGGACCAGTAGTCCAAACCCCAACTGATGTAAACCCCGTAGGTTACAAATGGGTATTTGCAAGGAAACGCAATGAGAAAAACGAGATTGCTAGATACAAAGCACGACTCGTTGCACAAGGCTTTTCACAAAGACCTGGAATTGATTATGAGGAGACATACTCTCCTGTAATGGACACAATTACGTTCCGTTACTTAATAAGTTTGGTGATTTCAGAAAAACTTGACATGCGACTTATGGATGTCATCACCGCGTATCTATATGGAGAATTAGATACTGACATATATATGAAAGTCCCAGAAGGACTTAAGTTACCTGAAGCAAAAAACAAACCACGGGGTATGTTCTCAATCAAATTAAGGCGATCACTATATGGGCTGAAACAATCTGGGCGAATGTGGTATAATCGTCTCAGTGAGTATTTAATTAAAGAAGGATATATCAACAATGTCATATGCCCTTGTGTGTTCATTAAGAAATCCAACTCTGGATTTGCTATAGTGGCAGTATATGTTGATGATATGAACTTAGTTGGGACTCCTGAAGAGCTCCATAAAACTGCTGAATATCTGAAAAGCGAATTTGAAATGAAAGACCTTGGGAAAACCAAATATTGTCTAGGCCTGCAGATCGAGCATTGTGTTAGTGGAATTTTGGTCCATCAATCAGCTTACATTGAAAAAATACTGAAGCGATTTGGCATGGACAAGGCTTATCCACTTAGCACCCCAATGGTCGTTCGTTCTTTAGACATTAAGAAAGATCCATTCCGTCCAAAGGAAGATGATGAACTGGTCCTTGGTCCAGAAGTACCATATTTGAACGTAATAGGTGCTTTATTGTATTTAGCACAATGTACTAAACCAGATATAGCTTTTTCAGTTAACTTGTTAGCCAGGTACAGCTCTGCTCCAACAATTCGTCATTGGAAGGGAGTCAAAGATGTTCTACGATACCTTCGTGGGACAACAGATATGGGTCTCTTCTACTCAGACAAGCCCATAAATGAACAAATCCTTGTTGGATACGCAGATGCTGGTTTTCTCTCCGATCCGCATAAAGCCCGCTCACAAAATGGATATGTGTTCACTAATGGAGATACTGCAATTTCATGGCGATCAACGAAGCAAACGCTAGTTGCAACATCTTCCAATCATTCGGAAATAATTGCTCTACATGAAGCAAGTCGTGAATGTTCTTGGTTAAGATTAATGATCCATCACATCCGAAATTCATGTGGTCTACCTTCAAAGACAGACACTTCAACTGTCATCCATGAAGATAATGCAGCCTGTGTCGCCCAGATGAAGGAAGGATTTATCAAAGGTGATAAGACTAAACAAATATCTCCAAGATTTTTCAGCGCACATGAGCTTCAGAAGGCTAAAGTTATTGAAGTCAGACAAATCCGTTCTAATGAAAATTTAGCAGACTTGTTCACCAAATCTCTACCAAAGTGCATATTTCAAAAGCTGGTGCAGGGAATCGGATTACGTCGGCTTACAAATTTGAAGAATGCAGAATCAGGGGGAGATCCAATTCAGGGGGAGCATCCATGATACATGTATGTTGTACTCTTTTTCCTTCGCTTAGGATTTTTCCTACTGGGTTTTTCCTATCAAGGTTTTAACGAGGCAACATAAGCATGCTCAACACCATCCGGATAAAGTTGTACTCTTTTTCCTTCGCTATGTTTTTTTTCCCACAGGGTTTTTCCAAGCAAAGTTTTAATGAGGCAACTGATGTTGATATGTGGGCATCCAAGGGGGAGTGTTGTAAATAATATAATATGTATGCCCACATGCATACAGTAAACATGTCATATGTTTAACAGTGTTTTTGTTTGTTTCCATGGTGATGCTCTATAAATAGAGCTTTACGAATGTTCAACAAAGCAGAGAGAAAAAGGAAGAGAAAAATATCTAATAGCAATAATATACATTACTTCCTCTGCAACAACTTGTGTTGGTATAATACTCTGCAACTGCTTCGTTCTTGTCCCTAATAAAGGTTATCTCTCTATAACTTTTACATTTTTATAACACTACTAATAATCATATCCTTTCTAGCTAATTACGACAAACACTATCACTAAGCATTAAGCTCGGATGAAAATCCGAAATTTGACAGGAATTCAAAACTTATTCAACAAAAGAATCATAAATTTGAGACGAAAATTCTGAATTTCAATTCAATTACAAAAGATCGAATTTCAAATAGTAAATCCTAATACAAAGCACTGTTTAAATAGTAAAACCTCAAGCAAACCCTAATAAACAAAATAACGAAAATACCCTAACAAAGAAAATACCCAAAACAACAACTCAAATAAAAATCTTAAATTCCAACAATATATACATATATATTGTCCCTCAATTTCTTTGAACTCAATTAACACCTCAAACATGTGCCTAATATTTTGTAAAGATAATCTATGAAGTGCATCTTGAAAAATAAAAAGTTCGGATCGTTGAGTTCAAAATGTATATAAATGCATTGATGCGAAAATTTTTTTAACACACAAATTAAACCCTCTTGTTGTCAAATTGTAGTATAAATGCAAGTAGGGATCGTTCTAAACTGGGGATTATGAGGGCTTGCTAAAACCTCTAAACTAACTTGAAAACATATAAACAAAGTTAAAAACACTAAACTAGACTCAAAGAACTTAAAACAAACTCAAAGGACTCAAAACAAGCTAAAAATGCTCAAATCTGCCTAAAAACACAAACTGGGTAGATTTGGTCTCTAACACACTTTTGGGACACCTAAAAACATAAATCAAAACAAATTTTGACTAATAAAACACTTTAAAGTAAAGGGGGTTTTGGTTTTGACGAATTTGAAAACAAAACAAGTAAATTAAAGAACTAATGAAATCTGCACGAATTTGAGTAAATTGAATGGATGGAAGGTTAGCTAGGAGGTTCTTCTCCACACATGACATACTTGCACATAAACCAATTTTCAGTTGTTCTTTCGATCAATCATGAAACTCAAAACCCCAGGTTAATTAAGTCCGCTTAAATTAACCTTCAAATTCTCCTTAAGTTATTGAATTGGATGGGAAAACGCATACAACAATTCAAGCATTCTTCAAAAGTTCTTTACGTGAACAGCACAATAAAGATACAATCAAAGATCATTAAGCATTATGAAAACTATAAGTATTGACGAGACACTCGTTATTATGATGAGCATGAAACTCCTGCCAAGAATTTATTTAACGCGATCGTTTATAAGCGACCTCCATTACTTGTGAATATAAGTTTGTAACTATTAGGTGAAACTCCCTTATACTCTAGCATCATATTCATTTATGCAAACTAAGTGTGCACTCTTAATAAACATACACGAATAAGTTATCAATCAAGCAGTTAAACAAATTGAATTCACAACTTATGAAATCGCAACTGAAGGTAATCACATCATATTGCAAGCATGAACATGGTTTCAAATTCCCCCCTAGCTAAAGGGGTTTAGTTCCTCATACTCACAAAGCAAAGATAAACAAATTTAGACATTGAAAACAAAAGAATGAAAACACCTAAAAACGCTCCAACAATCCAACTTGAATGGCAAGCACGTCCAAGGGTCGTCCTTTTTCTCTTTGTTGCGGCACAAGGTGTGGTTTGATGGATGAGTGGTAAATTATGGTGGTGGATGGATATAGGTGAGTTATGGTGAAGGGTGGATGGGTGGATTGTGTTCTCACCCATGGAATGAAAGTGTAAGTGTATGGAGTTGTGAGATGTGAATGTAGTGTCTTTGGATTGATCTTTTCTCCTCCCTTGTTATGGTGAAGGGTGGATGTATTTATAGGCTAGGGAGAGGACCACCATCTAATTAAGGTGGTAGTGGTGTATGTTGTGGTAATGAGTGGATGTAATAGGTGTAGTGGGTGTATGTTTGGTAATGAGTGGATGTAATGGGAGTAATGAGTGGATGTAATGGGTGTAGTGGATGGATGTTTGGTAATGAGTGGATGTAATAGGTGTAGTGGATGGATGTTTGCTAATGAGTGGATGTAGTGAGTGTAGTGGATGGATGTTTGCTAATGAGTGGATGTAGTGAGTGTAGTGGATGAATGTTTGGTAATGAGTGGATGTAATGGGTGTAGTGGATGGATGTTTGGAGTTGTAGGTCAACACACTTGCACACACACATGCTGATTTCTAGCCTTCAAATCTTCAAAAACGTCCATCCTCATGTCTCCATGCTTGCACTATCCAATCTTGGCCCAAAAATGCTCTAAAATGCTCTAAAATGCTCCAAATAGCACTTTGTTGCTAACTTTGTTATTTGAACCTACAAACACACGAAAATAGCTTAAAATACATAATTGACTAAAAAATAACAACATAAATGCACAAGAACAAGCTAACTAAGTCGCATAAATATGCTCCTATCAAATTCTCCCACGCTTAGCTTTTGCTAGTCCTCGAGCAAAACAAAACAAACGAAACAAACAAAACATAACCTAGACCTTCCAACATTTGCCTCAGGGATTTTCAATGAAACATGACATGCCAAAGATCACCACTTACATAGATTTAAGCAATCCTTACCCTCGAGCATACTTAATCATAGTCACCGTCCACTAGCTCACATTTAATCAATTAAAACAACATTTTGAATGTAGTAATATGCCTTAGAGAATTCCCTCAATTCCTTACTAGATACTCTCTATTTTCACACACATTTTCTGACTACACACCTTACACTAGTTATATGTGAGAAGATTGATGTAAACATGGATGACTAGTACTCACATAAGTTATAACAAAGAAAACAATTTCTGGAGTTAATAAGCATGTTTAGATATGATCTCATGAATGGTATGCTACTACTTAGATGCGAGAACCAGTGACACCATATGCTCATACCAATTTCGAACTCCGCAAATTGAAACACACAACACTCAAGATTGAAGTCAAGGGTTGTAACAGGGCTTGGGGGTAATGGCTAACAAAGAAATGATAGGAATAACAAACGTTCTTAAAGCGATAGGAATAACAAAAACAAAGCAGTGAAATAGACACTTGGAATTCTCTTTAGAATGCAGAATCAACTTTTACATACAAAAGGAAGATTCATGCAACACTTAGGGCCGAATTCAATGTTTTGGACCCTTTTTTAACAAACAATACTTTAGAGCTCTTTCTCATACTCTTTTTTCTTTTCTCTACCCGTGCCTTATTAAGGACTTTGGCACACACACACACACATAATAATCACTTCCCCCACACTTGTTTTTCTGCAAGAGTTTAACAAAAGGAAATCCTTCTAAATTATGCTTTACCATGCTTCAAGAACAAGGGTATGGATGGTCTTATTCTAGGCTAGGTGAGGATAGTATGGGTAACAAAGAACATAGGCTACACAAGGCTCAACGGGGTTAAACTTAAACATATAATGAACGGGATAGGCTTTTTGGCTCTTGGCTCACTAAACAATTTTATCTTGAATATGTGTTATGCAAATCAATAACATGCTTTGAATGAAATAGGCATGAGTTCTAGTATTTGGAACTAAATGATTAAACGCATTCTAAATAGCAACCAAGCAAAGAATAATGAGATCATGCAACGACTTTAGAAAACAATGATGCACAAATTATTAACTCTCCAAATAAACGTTTAGGCTCAAGTCTCACAAGGTTGTAGCATTCATTTGAGTTCCTTCTTTCAAGCATGTTACAAAAACTGATTTTTTTTTTCTTTATGATTGCATGTGAATTCATAAATTATAACCACAACCAAGCATACACCAAAGAGTAAATCAAATTTTTATCCAAGTTTATAACTCTCTTTAATAGTCATGTAATTAAAAACCAAATCCTCATCATTGTGTTGGAAGGTACCCTAAGACACAAAGAAACATACAAAAATAACTCTTTTTGGGTTTTTCAAAACAATTATTTCAAATTTTTATGAGATTTTCGGATTTTTATATCAAAACACACTAAAACACTCCAAAATAGCTTAAAAAAAACACTTAAAACAGTAAGGAACAACACTAGAAGTAATGGGTGATAAATTCCTACGAATTTCATGCAAAACAACTTGGTTACCCCCCACACTTAAATCAAACATTGTCCTCAATGTTTCAAGCATAAACTCACACAAAAACAAGCAAACAAACAACGAATAAACATGACAAATATGGCAAAGGAAAAACCAGATAGAGTAGAGTTTAAGAACGCAAATCTGGTTTTGGAGATAGATGATCTTGTTGACTTTCCACAGCTTTGATCTCGATCTGGTTTGGAATTCTGAGCGAGGACTATGGGATTTCCTTGGTTTCAAATCAGACTCCTTCTGCTGGGTTGATTTGATTGTGCAGTCTGCATTCTTCTCTGCTTGTTTCTTCCGCATGGCAGGCAGGCAGGCACGAGGTAGAGGTATTGGTCTGTTTCTTTCTTCAATCTTTCCAAGTGCCCACCTCTTGCTTTCTTTCTCCTTGTCCCTAGTTGAGGATGAATTGGCACATTGTCTCCACATGCTTTGAGGTATCATTTTCACTTCCCTTATCTATTCCCTAGGCAGATGTGGTAGACGAATAGGAAGCATAAGATGATGAAGATGAGTACTCGAGAGCAAGGCTAGGTAAGCAATCAGGAAGGGGTTCCAAGCAGTCGGTTCCAGATCGGAAGATTGATACCAAGTGCTGGCTGATTGCTCTCTTTCTCCTTGTCCCAAAACAATGACAAGGAGAAGGACAGGGAGAAAGCATGATATGAGATACTCTTGCTTTCAACCTTCATGATATGAAATACTTTTTCTTTGGATGTGTTGTTTGCAGAGGTACTGATGCGATGAAAGTTAAGCACTCAAATTAAACCCTCTTGTTGTCAAATTGTAGTATAAATGCAAGTAGGGATCATTGTAAACCGGGGATTATGAAGGCTTGCTAAAACCTTTAAACTTACTCAAAAACATAAAAACAAAGTTAAAAACGTTTGAATAGACTCAAGGGACTCAAAACAGATTCTAAAGACGCAAAACAACTTAAATACACTCAAAATTGCCTAAAAACACTTACTGGGCAAATTTGACTCTAACACAACTTTGGATGAATTTAGTATTTTGGTTTGAATCAAAACACTCAAAAATACTAACGAAATAGAAATTTAACACTTTGAAACAACAAAGTAAAAGGGGGATTTTGGTTTTGACGAATTCGAAATAAACAAGCAAGTTATAAAACTAGGCAGATTATAAAATGAATTTGAGAAATAAAATGATGGATGGATTAGTTAGAGGTCCGTTCTTCACACATGACACACTTGTACATGAATCGATTTCCAATTGCTTTTCAATAAACTATGATACTCAACACCCCAGATTAACCGTGATGCACAAATTAACCCTCAGATTTTCCTTTACTCATTGAATTGGATGAATGCATGCGACAACCCAAATCATTCTCTAAAAGTCCCCTATATGAATGCATAATAGAGATACAATCAGAGATCATTACGTTCAATGAAAATCATAAGTGTTGACGAGGCAATTATAACTATGAATGCATGATACAATTGCCAAGAATTCAATTAACGCGATTGTGATAGACAACCTTCACTACTCATGAATATAAACTTGTAACGATTAGTTGAAACTCATTTATATTCTAGCATCTAATTCATGCATGAAAACTAAGTATGTATCCTTAATAAACATACAAGAATCAGTTATGAATAAAATAGATAATTGAATTGCAATCACAACTTATCAAATCACAATTGGAAGAAATCAATTCAAATCTCAAGCATGTTCATGGCTTCAAACTTCCCCCTAACTAAATAGGGGTTTAGCCACTCATAATTGCAACAAAATTAGAAAATAACAAAGTAAACATTGATAGCAAGAACGGAGTACACCTAAAACGCTCCAAAGTTCCAAGCTTGAAACATCAAGGACCTTTGTTTTCACCACCTTATTGTAGCACAAGTGTCTAGGATGTGTATGGATATATGGATGGAATGGATTTGCACGGCTAAGAGATAAAAGTGTATGGATTGGTGATATGTAGTATGGCTAGACGAATGGATGGAGGTCACGGCAAGGAAATTGTGTTTGTGAATGAAGTTGTGAGATGTGAAATGTAGTGTCTTTGGATGATGGCCCCCAAATTATGGTGAAGGGTGAATGTACTTATAGGTTAGGGAGAGGAGTGTATGGAGTTGTAATGAGTGAATGTAATGGGTGTAGTGGGTGAGTGTTGTGGTAATGAGTGGATGTAATGGGTGCAGTGGGTGAGTGTTGTGGTAATGAGTGGATGTAATGGGTGTAGTGGGTGGATGTTTGGTAATGAGTGGATGTAATGGGTGTAGTGGATGAGTGTTTGGTAATGAGTAGTGTTTGGTAATGAGTGGATGTAATGGGTGTGGTGGATGAGTGTTTGGTAATGAGTGGATGTAATGGGTGTAGTGGATGGATGTTTGGAGTTTTAGGTCAACACACTTGCACACACACATGCTGATTTCTAGCCTTCAAATCTTCAAAACGTCAATCCTCATGTCTCCATGCTTGCACTATCCAATCTTGGCTCAAAATGCTTTAAAATGCTCCAAAATGCACTTTCTAGCCAACTTTGTTATTATGACCTACAAACACACGAAAATAGCTTAAAATGCATAATTAACTAAGAAATAACAACACAAATGCACAAGAACAAGCTAACTAAGTCGCATAAATATGCTCCTATCAGGTACCCCAAGGAATAAGGAACACTGAGTGACTCGACAGGGTTTGTTGGAAAGGCATTCTCGGAGAAGAAGAAGGGTTATGTATGTCTGCCTTGCAATGGAGGGTGAATGGTGACATTTATAGGAATTAATAATCGGTACTATTCTTTCACTCTTGTCAGCAACCGTTGGATGATTTAATAGTGAACTTCACGTGCTTTCCGAAGGGAAATCTATGAGATTCATGTGGGATTTCTAATGACTAGCATGCATATACAATTCAAAATTTATATACGAAAGCAACGGAAGCATGTTATCAAATAATATCAAAGCTATAGTCATGCAAATCCCCTTCAAGGTTCATAGGTTTATATATGATACATCAAAACATTTAAGTAAAGAACAAAGTGTAGGAATAGATCTATACCTCTTGATCTAGATTTTAGACCAAGGATGGACCACCTCCAAGCCCTTTGTTCCTTGAACTCCTTGAGCCTAGCCTCCCTCCTTGCCTCCTCCACTTTGTTAGTATGAGTGCTCATTTGGTTCTCCTTTAGTCTCCAAAGTAGAAGACCTCTAAAGATCCACACCCACTAGTGTAGTGAGATGGATGGAGGAATGACCAAAAGGGTGAAAAGATGATAAGCTAAAATCACCCTTAAGGTGGCCGGCCTTTGGTGTTGAAGAGAGAGTAATTTTCTTTTTCTCTTTAGTTGTTTTGAACACACAAAAACCCTTAAAGAAAATTATCTCTACAAAGTTCCTTATATAGACAAAAAGAAACCTAGTCAACAACTTGACTTTCACTCTCTCCCTTTCCCTTTAAGTGGCCGGCCTTTAGTGTTTGGTTTGGGCTATGGGCTTTTATTATTTCAAGTCATCCTATGCTTGAATAAAAGCCCAATGGGTCTAGGCCCAATGGGCCCGATTAAACCTGAACGTTTCTTTAAGCCCAAAACGATCTTATATCGCTTTTATGATTTCATTAGACTTTCTAATTAATCACAACACTTAATTAATCCAATTAATTATTTCCATCATCCATTAGTGGTATCACTACAAGAGTGTATCGGTGTACAATCATTTTAGGTTCTAATTAGTAAGGCAGTGAGGTGATTGGCACCAATCCAATTGATTATATTTAATCCAATCACTTAGTGAATTAAAACTTCCTTTTAATTCACCTTCTTCTTTGACTACTACATTTAATCATCTAGAAGAACTCACAAGCCATGAGTGACATCTAACCATATATCATGGCTACCCAAGCTAATGTAGAATTTGTTCGGAGAACCTATTCAGTTGGAATTACAATGTAATTCGATCATTCTCTAAAACAATCCTCTCAATCACATCATTAGGGTATGGATATATTATGTCAAACCCCTAATGTGATTATTCCTTCTTGTATGATTCAATTGAGTCGTATAGGAACACTTTCCTTTATTACGCTCGATACTTCGGCCGAAGATTCCAGAATCATATCTTAGAGTATTCTTCCTCTCTTAACGAAGATTAGAGATTCCTTGTTGCGCATTCACTTGCCTTCATGACTAAGTGGCTTAACCCTAACTATGTCGTGGACACCCGCGAATGGGGTGACTTTGACATAATCAAAGATCAAGTACTTAACCACAAGACAACGACGATGCCTCAGGTCAAATGACTACTTACATTATTCCAACCATGAGAGTTACTTGCTTGACATGTGAGTAGACCTCCATGCAAGTACTCTTGTTCGATTGTATTCAGTGAACTCATTCCCTTAATGAGCACCTACATACTTGTCTTAGTGTCACTACACGAATGAGATGAGACTTTCCATCCTTCCAATTGAAGCGGACATAGTATGTACCGGTCTATGCATTGTCAGTTTTCCTCCGACAATCCTATGACCAGGAACCTTTTAGACATGATGATTATGTGAAGAAGGTCTCTGTAGTCTAACATCATTAGATTACTTCTTCAATCAATCCATTGTCCATGGATTCACTATTTAGGACATATATAGTTAATTGAGATAGTCCTAATTAGTATCTTTTCCATTTGATGTATAAGAGTCATCTATACATCCATTCATTTGTCCTGAAAGGTTTCTTCCAAAGATTGACTTTCAGGGCATATTTCCAACAATCTCCCACTTGCACTAAAGTCAATCACTAGTGTATCTTATACATGCTAGTTGAGAGAGCTTATGCTTGTAGGTTAACTTGGTTATGTATTAATCCCCTTTTATTTAAAAGGGATTTACTTATCAAATGTTTCCAAAACATTTGATGATGTCTCTTTATTGTGTTCGAATACTTTGATGAGACCTTGATTCCATGGCTTGAGCTATCGCCCCATTACGTCGTAGTATCCTACTAACGACCTTATGGTTTGGATTCAATCATTGGTTCTTTAAGAACCCCTTCATTCAAAAACACCTTTTGAAGCAGTTTCTAAAACAACAATATATCGTCATATATTTCGTTTGTATACTTTATACAAACTTTGCTCCAACCTTGAGACCATTGTAGTACAATACTAACAATTCATTCATATGATTAGTACTTCATCCAATATGAAGTTCCATTTGTTAAAATGGTTTATTTTCACTTTGGTTTATAACCTAAGTGAATGCACGCTTCCAGAGTCCCACTCTGATGTTTCTTTCTTAAAGGCAATAATACTCTATCAGTTGCTTTGGTTCTGATCCTAGGATATAGTAATATCTTAAAATGACAACCCCTGTGGTTCTTCACTTTTGGATATCTACTTCACCAGTCCATACATGTGTCCCTTTTGTGATTTTGTGACACATTCATTATAAGGGATACGAAAGTGATTTTCTATCATATAGGAAAATGCTTTCTTAAATCTTCAACATTTGAGATTTAATTTCCCTATTTAATATCCTTGAGATAGCCTTGCTATATCAATAAGTCCAATTTCAAGTCTATACTTTAAAATTGACCGTGTCACGTTTTGTCAATTTTCGAGTAACATATATGTTTTATCAAGTCTATCAAATGGACTTTATTCATATCTTGTTGCTCAAAATTATGACATCACTCCCACTGGCCTTGTTGTAACTTAGCATTCATTCAAAAAATCTTAACACTTATATTTTCTTGATTTGAATGCATATTGCTCCCACTAACTTGTCTTGGATCCATTGACAATCATTGAGATCCATTAGCTTATTGATGATGTCTCAACAATTTTGAGACTATCAACAACTCTAGCTAACACAAGTTATTTAAACGAATCATACAAAAGAATTCTTTTCAAGTAATTCCTTTTGAAATGTGTGACTTGCTTTATCAAGTTTATTCATTTAAATCATATGGTGTCATACACCATACTACAAGTTTTAGTCATACTAAGACCTTTAATGTAGTCATATAAGAATTATCCAAGTCTTTAGTGGAAGCATGGCTCCTACTAAGGATATAGAAACTCAACCATTCCTTCTAGGTGGTTGATATAATTCTTTATCAAAACTACATAGAGCGTTATAGTTACATAAGATGTTGAATTTGGATTGTCTTGTTGTTAAACTATATGTTGTGACTCATTTTGAAAAACTATTCCCTTTTGTTTCATCAACTTGTCCAAATGCTTTGTTATTAGCTTGTTCTCATAAAAGAGAATGATGGACAACTCCCAACATATAACCATTTTATGCTAAGTTGACGAAACCAACATTCATAAACTATTCTCTTTTGTTTCATCAACTTGTCCATATGCTTTGTTATTAGCTTGTTCTCATAAAAGAGAATGATGGACAACTCCCAACATATAACCATTTTATGCTAGGTTGACGAAACCAACATTAATAGACTATTCTTTAGAATGTTACACAACATGGAATTTTAACATTTGAAGAGCTTGAGTCCTTTAACAATTAAAGTCACAAACTCTCAATAATAGTCAAGTACTATTATTCTTTAGACAACTATAAACCAATCATATTCAAGTTTATATCCTTTTTCACACCTCCCACTATTTCTCATGATTTTAATGAGAAATCACTTCATACATTCAAAATGTATAAACGTGGAGTATACGGGTAGAAGACATTGTGTAGTGGCTTTAAAACCTTTCAAGCTTGTTTGTTTCAATCTTCACTAAGTTAATGTCTCGTTAATAAGTGACTAAAGTCTTTAAACATTTTATAGATTTAGACACTTCTTTCTTGGTTTAATCACTAACACAATTGACATTTTAAAACAATTTAAAGAATGCCCAATTAGTTGTTCAAAACTATCAATTGAATCAAGAGTGATCTTGATTATTGTGTTCTAAGTGATAACCATATAAGAAACGTTTTTCTTATTACTTATATCATTATAATGTGATCTTCCTTTTCTTCAAGAAAGGAATCTCTAGACCTTTGTCAATTCATATAGAACTCATAGGTAGACAATTGGAACCAAATCTAAAGATTCATTGTATCCTTCTATGTCCTACATGTGAGATCTATCCATAATTGATAAGTCTAAAGTTTGGTTTATCACATTACAATAAGTGATATAAATCTTGTATCTCAACTAGGATACAACAAGAAAATATTCAATTCATAACACTACGTTTTAAGGAAATAATATATTAGAAGGTATACATCACATTACATTAATATGATAATTCAAACATTCATAATGTTTAATACAAAAAAGTATTAGCTCTATACATTTAGAGACTAATATAAATACCTTTATATATTTAGGCACTAATAGTGGTCTTCCATCATATGAAGCCACATTAAGTTCTTAACAAAATAAGAAAGTTTAAAGACTATCTTTAATGCCTAACAAACTTCCTAAGTAGTTAGCAAAAAACATGGTGGCCGAACCATTCTCCACATTTCTCTTTGCTTGTTCCTCTTCTACTTGGCTCCTCCACCTATATACATTTATACAAGTGATTAGCCCTTTATATCAAATATAAATATTTAGAAGATCTAACAATTAGAATTGAAGATAAGAACATAAACCATACCTTGTGGCTTGTCTTTAAGAGTTGCAAGGTATAACCTGTAATTCCTCTTCCAATGCCCCTCCTTCCACAGTGGTGGCAAGTCCCCTTGGGCTCCTTTGCCTTCTTTTTCCTCACTCCTCCTTGCGGCTTAGGAGTGGGAGACTTCTTCTCCTTCCCTTTGCCTTTGCCTTGCGGCTTGGCCTTAGAAGAGGATGGCTTGTTGTAGGCTACTGCAGCAGTCCCTACAATGTTCTCTTTCTTCATAGTCTTCTCGGCAGTTACTAACATGTTTAGTAACTCAGAGAGAGTACTATCCATCTTATTCATATTGTAGTTCATTACGAACTGCGAAAATGAATCAGAAAGAGAAGCCAATATGAAGTCCTGGGCCAATTCCACGTCAAGTGGAGTACCTAGGTTCTCCAATTGTTCAATGAATCCTATCATCTTCAGTACATGTTGATGCACTGGAGCCCCTTTGACCATCTTGGTCTTCACAAGTTCACAAACAGTGCTAAAGCGACGGTTGCGCGTCCCTTGACCATATAACTCCGTAAGATGGAGTATTATGGAAGATGCACTGTCCATGCCCTCGTGCTGTCTCTGTAGCTCCTCATTCATGGAAACCAACAGATAGCACTTGGCTTGTGTGTCATCCTCAACGTGCTTGTCATACTTAGCACGTTCATCCTCAGTGGCCTCAGGGCCGAGAGGTATGTGAGGTGGAGCCTTGTCTAGTACGTAAACAATCTTCTCTAATGTTAGGAGAATCTTGACATTACGATACCATGATGGGAAATTGTGCCCCTCTAGGCAATGTTTGTCGAGTATTTTCGCTAGTGTGCTTCCAACCATATCTAAATACATAAACAATAAAATAATTAGTTTGATTGTTGATTAAGTCAAACGATTCGGGTCTTTAAACCGAATGACACCACCCACCATTTTTGGCAAATTCCATATCCCTCAAGATGGAATCTGGGAGATTTCAAAGAAAGCTCCTAGCGGGTTATGGGAGGCTCACTATTACCAAGCCCACCTCACGATGATACGATGTCGGCTAGCAAAAATAATAATGAGAGGGTACACTTACCCATTCACAACAACCTCTTGTGATTACCCATCTTTTTGGCCTCTAGAAAACAATGCCTCACGATGATACGATGTTGGCATCATTTCTCTTAGTTAAGTTCTTTCCCACCATGCCGGTTTAGCTAGGGGTTCAAGTATGACCTCACGATGATACAATGTTGGCCACATTCGTTGCCTACCTTAATCTCATCAAATGTTTTAAATAAACTCCTCCTGAGTATAAGCATGCACTTTGCACTCCCCCATGATAGGGTGAAGGCGGTGTACAAGTCATAAACGCTTGGAGCATACCATGGTGGAAGGCCACGAAAAAGTGTTCAAAGCACTCTTACGCTTTCAACTTAATATTGTATGTTGGTTGAGGGATTTTAAGGTCTCATCAATTTTATTTATTTAATCACATTCAAATAAATTGTCCTATTATAACTACTAGTCCAAAGTTAATGAAATTAGTAGCATATGATATCCCCATTATTCGTTTTCATAAAACAAATCAATATCAAAACAATTTTCAAAATATTGGAGATATATATAACTACTAATTGTATTCATTTATAATTTAGTAGCGTATGATACTCCCACTATTTGTTTTAAGAAAAACAAATCAATATCAAAAACGAATTTTTCAAATATTGGAAGTAACTACTACTACTAAGGTTTTTGCATTCCTTTGAAATTGGACTTTATAGTTATCTTAGGCTCTTGGATGACCATGGACTTATTAGGTTATTGCAACAACGAGCCAACATTGTTGAATATAAACTCGGGGAGGTTGTGTCAATTTAATTACGTGCTTTTCAATCCAATTAAAACATTTTCATTGAACCATTAGAAATGAAAGACAATCATTCATTGCTAATTAGGGCATTGGACCCATTTAATCTTTAATCTCATGTCAAAACCCTCTTTTAGTTATGTCTCCTTACCAATAGTTAAAGAAACTCTAGTCTAGTACTAGAGGGAATCAACTAACTAAAAGAGATTAAGGAGTGATAAGAATTACAAACCGATTTGTACAAATTCCTACAAACTACATATACTAAGAGGGAGAGATAGATTAATGTCAAACGTGACAAGGTCCAATTAAAACAGTAATTAAAACACATTCCCAAGGTTCAAACAATTTGATTTTAGCGCCTTATCTTATAGCTCAATTATCGTTTAAGGCATAAGTCCATAGTCACCCATTTTTTCTAACTACTTAATCACATTAAATAATTAAATGGAATGCTACATAAACATTTAGATTTAGTGCATATGGGCATAATAGTATTATGAGTTTAAACAACTAACAAAATTAAAATAAAATATTTTAACTTTCTAGTTAGTAAGGGCCTAAATGCAAATATGAAAAAGTTAGGGGTAAATCTGTAAATAATTCAAAAGTAAAAATATCCTTTTCCAAGTTACAAAATAGCCCCACAAGTGGATAAATCCACTAGGGGAGGCCGGCCACATTGAGGTGAGATGGGAAGTTTCACCTATAATGCATTAAACCATGTTAAAGTAGAAAAAATTAAATTTTGCTTGTCACTTGGTTTTGGCTTTAAAGACTTAGATGAAAAGGGGTGATGGAAATCTCCTAGTCAAGTCTAGGATTTTAATAAGTTTTAGATATGGCTATGGATGGTATGAACATCATCCAAAACCACAAAACAATGCATGAAAACCAAATAAAACCATTTTCACCAAAAACCAAACCATGAACATATTTTCAAGATTTGTATATTCTTGGTGATTTTTCAAACCCAAAAACAAAAGTGACAAGATTTCTACTTTCTAGCTTTAAAGTGTGAGTGTGTGATTCAAAATAAAAACACAAACACTTAGCCAAAAATCCCATTTTTGCCGTGCCCTCCCTAAGAGTCAAAACCCCAAAATTTGTTCTAAACTCATTTTTTCATTCATGCATACAAAACACCTTTTGCATACATATCTTTCTCAACTATTGATTCACATTTTTCAACTATTGAAAAACAAAAGATAAACATATTTTGAATGAAGCAATAATATGTCATACATAATATTAAAACCCATATGAATAAAATCCAAAAGGACACATCATATATAAACCTTTGGCTCTGATACCACTTGAAGGGAAATCTATGAGATTCATGTGGGATTTCTAATGACTAGCATGCATATACAATTCAAAATTTATATACGAAAGCAACGGAAGCATGTTATCAAATAATATCAAAGCTATAGTCATGCAAATCCCCCTTCAAGGTTCATAGGTTCATATATGATACATCAAAACATTTAAGTAAAGAACAAAGTTTAGGAATACATCTATACCTCTTGATCTAGATTTTAGACCAAGGATGGACCACCTCCAAGCCCTTTGTTCCTTGAACTCCTTGAGCCTAGCCTCCCTCCTTGCCTCCTCCACTTTGTTAGTATGAGTGCTCCTTTGGTTCTCCTTTAGTCTCCAAAGTAGAAGACCTCTAAAGATCCACACCCACTAGTGTAGTGAGATGGATGGAGGAATGACCAAAAGGGTGAAAAGATGATAAGCTAAAATCACCCTTAAGGTGGCCGGCCTTTGGTGTTGAAGAGAGAGTAATTTTCTTTTTCTCTCTAGTGTAGTGTGATTATTCCTTCTTGTATGATTCAATTGAGTCGTATAGGAACGCTTTCCTTTATTACGCTCGATACTTCGGCCGAAGATTCCAGAATCATATCTTAGAGTATTCTTCCTCTCTTAACGAAGATTAGAGATTCCTTGTTGCGCATTCACTTGCCTTCATGACTAAGTGGCTTAACCCCAACTATGCCGTGGACACCCGCGAATGGGGTGACTTTGACATAATCAAAGATCAAGTACTTAACCACAAGACAACGACGATGCCTCAGGTCAAATGACTACTTACATTATTCCAACCATGAGAGTTACTTGCTTGACATGTGAGTAGACCTCCATGCAAGTACTCTTGTTCGATTGTATTCAGTGAACTCATTCCCTTAATGAGCACCTACATACTTGTCTTAGTGTCACTACACGAATGGGATGAGACTTTCCATCCTTTCAATTGAAGCAGACATAGTATGTACCGGTCTATGCATTGTCAGTTTCCCTCTGACAATCCTATGACCAGGAACTTTTTGGACATGATGATTATGTGAAGAAGGTCTCTGTAGTCTAACATCATTAGATTACTTCTTCAATCGATCCATTGTCCATGGGTTCACTATTTAGGACATATATCGTTCATTGAGATAGTCCTAATTAGTATCTTTTCCATTTGATGTATAAGAGTCATCTATACATCCATTCATTTGTCCTGAAAGGTTTCTTCCAAAGATTGACTTTCAGGGCATATTTCCAACACTTTCTACTTCACAAGAGATCTTCGACAGATTGCCCATAAATTCCGCAAGGCTGAGTATGCATGTGATAGGCACTGACACGTCTGGAAAAGCAAGTGCCTCTTCGATATCTGGAATCGGCGCTTCGATAAACTGCCCGTGATTTTCGCAAAGCTGAGTCTACATGTGACAGATACTGACATGTCTGGAAAAATAGATGCCTCTCCGATTTCTGAGCTTGCCTTTTCGAGTTCTGAGCTCGCCTCTTCGATCTCTGAAATCCCGTCGAGTGCAGAGGTTGCATGTGACAAGTGCAGACAAATATGGAAAAGAAGATTGGCCCGTGGTTTCTAAGCAAGCCCAGCTTTTGAGAAAGCTAGCGCCTCTTTGATTTCTGAGCTCGCCTCTTCGATCTCTGAAATCCCGTCGAGTGCTGATTTTTATAGAGGTACGCAGGACGTTCAAAGCACACTTGAATTTCTGCCTGTAAAAATTCCCTTCTTGCACTTCTACGATCTTGACTTATCCAACCTCTTCTTTCGTTAACACCTTTGAAAATGTCTGGCCCTTCTGACCGTCGTTTTGACTTGAACCTTGGTGAAGAGGCAGTCCCGCCTTCTCCAGACAACATATGGCGCCCATCCTTCATATGCCCTACTGGTCCCTTTACCGTTGGGGATTCGGTGATGAAGAATGATATAACAACTGCGGTGGTGGCCAGAAACCTTGTCACTCCTAAAGATAACAAACTACTTGCCAAACGGTCTGATGAGTTGGCTATTAAGGATTATCTGGCTCTCAGTGTGCAGTGTGCAGGTTCTGTGTCTAATATGGCCCAACGCCTATTTGATTGAACCCGTCAAGTTGAATCGTTGGCGGCTGAAGTGATGAGTCTCAAACAGGAGATTAGAGGGCTCAAGCATGAGAATAAACAGTTGCACAAGCTTGCATATAACTATGCTACAAACAGAAAGAAGAAGATTGACCAGATGCAGGAATCTGATGGTCAGATTTTACTTGATCATCAGAGGTATAACATTTGCCTTTCTTCTTCTGGGGCTGTACCGCGTAATGAAGCTCCAAATGATCAACCTCCGATGCCTCCTCCTTTTGGGGCTCCGCCGACTACTGAGGCTCCCCCGACTACTGAGACTTCGCCTAAGCAGCCTTTGTGAAGGCTCCCTCTTGTATTTTTCTGCTTAATGTTCCTTTTTTTTCATGAAAATGAATGTAAAAATACCTTGCATATCTGTCAGTGTTTCAAAAATAAACCCACATAAAAAACAATTAAACAAGCAACAAATAAAAATGATAATCATGGCAAAATAAAACTGTAGAAAAGGGAAGGTTTTTAGAAACGCAAAACTGCTTGTGCAGCGATTCAAAAAATTCCTTATTTGAATACATGGGTTGCCTCCCAAGAAGCGCTTGCTTTAACGTTTTTCAGCCGAACGAAACTTCCTTCTAAACTTGGATAGGGCCCATAGCACGGAATTGATCCTTGAATGGATGGTGATACTTGACATGATCCGGCAATGGTTTAAATTCTAGTGTAGGTGCTTGAATCATCAAAATCAGCAAGTTAGTATATAATAAAATTGAAGTTGGAGAAGATGGCTTACTTGCTTGCTCCAACACAAACTTAATTACGAAAACCACATCTTTGAAGGTTACAGGGATATGGGACTTGCCCAGATTTGGTGTTTTGAGAGTTATGACTTGTCCCGTGTCATAAAATCCAACTTCTTTGGGAATTTTTGTCTCAAGTGTATCTTCTTTGATGAATTCTAGACTTTCCCCATCCACTTCTTGGTCTTGATGCTTTGGAAAGGTTTTGAAGATGCCTTTCTCACCCGCTTCTTCCTTGGATTGCATGATCCTGCAAGGAATAAGGACATTTGGTGAAACGGGGTCAGGACAAATTGAATTTAGGCTTACCTTGGTTGTAGTGGACGGTATATAGGGCATATGGGGCTTCGGTAAGGGTGGTTCTTCCCTTGCCGTGGCCTTGTTATTCTCTTCTTCTTCGAGCAACAGTTGTTCATCCATTTTTTTGGCTTGGTTTGGATGTCGTGGGTTCACCTCTAACCTCCATAGCACTTCCCAAAGTGATAGCATCATGGATTTCAAAATCTTCCTTCAAATTTTCAATAGTTGAGTTGGATAGTTCACTTTGCTCTTGAATTTGTGCCATGAACTCTATAATCTGCCCAATTTGCTTCTCCAATTCACCCGTCTTCTTGGCTTGATTTTGCATCTCTTTGTTTCCATTTTCTACTTCCTGGTTCAAAGAGGTGAGTAACTTATTAAACATATCATTATCCAAAGACGTACCTGAATTGAATTGGGTAGATTGTTGTGGTGGCTGCATAGGTCTTGAATAGAACTCTTCTTCTTGCTACCAATACCTATCTTGTTCCCAAAATGAAAGTGTAAGTGTATGGAGTTGTGAGATGTGAATGTAGTGTCTTTGGATGGATCTTTTCTCCTCCCTTGTTATGGTGAAGGGTGGATGTATTTATAGGCTAGGGAGAGGACCACCATCTAATTAAGGTGGTAGTGGTGTATGTTGTGGTAATGAGTGGATGTAATGGGTGTAGTGGGTGAATGTTTGGTAATGAGTGGATGTAATGGGAGTAGTGGGTGAGTGTTGTGGTAATGAGTGGATGTAATGGGTGTAGTGGGTGAGTGTTTGGTAATGAGTGGATGTAATGAGTGTAGTGGATGGATGTTTGGTAATGAGTGGATGTAATGGGTGTAGTGGATGAGTGTTTGGTAATGAGTGGATGTAATAGATGTAGTGGATGGATGTTTGGTAATGAGTGGATGTAGTGGGTGTTGTGGATGGATGTTTGGTAATGAGTGGATGTAATGGGTGTAGTGGGTGGATGTTTGGTAATGAGTGGATGTAATGGGTGTAGTGGATGGATGTTTGGAGTTACAGGTCAATACACTTGCACACATACATGCTGATTTCTAGCCTTCAAATCTTGAAAAACGTCCATCCTCATGTCTCCATGCTTGCACTATCCAATCTTTGCCCAAAAATGCTCCAAAATGCTCCAAATAGCACTTTGTTGCTAACTTTGTTATTTGAACCTACAAACACAAGAAAATAGCTTAAAATACATAATTGACTAAGAAATAACAACATAAATGCACAAGAACAAGCTAACTAAGTCGCATAAATATGCTCCTATTATGCATATAAATACATACATATTGGTTAAAATACATATAAAGAGAACTTACGTTACGGAAGAAGAAAGAAGAGAAGAATAATAAAGGAGGAAGAATAAGATACAGGAAAGTTTCCAACTTACAGTCACAAGAGTTGTCTTTTGACTAGGCGAACGATTTAGGGCTTCGACTTCGACTCTTTGTTTATAGAGAAAGATTGGAAGTGGGCTGAGTAGGCTGCGACTAGAGAATTGGGTTAGGGATGAGTCATGACATTTGGAAATCCAACACTCAGGGATTTTTTTTTCTTGGAAAGTGTCATCGATCGCTGGATTGGTAGGTTGCTCCAAAAGAGCATCACAAAAAGTCAAGCATATAAGTTATATGAAATGGTCGGCAATCTCATTTATGAGCATAGTGTTCGTGTGTGTTTGTTGAGCTTTCTTCACTTCGGCGCTATGCACAAAAATATTACGCCCTCATATCTCTATCTCTCTACTTGGAGCCCTACTAATTCATATATTGGTGCGAAAAAGCTGGTGTCTTTTTTTTTTTTATCAGTTGGAAATTTGTCAGTCAATTATTTTTGGTATAGTCATAAACAACTTGGATTATCATTCTCCGTTATTAGTTCTGTGGTGAAGAGAAGAGTCATATTCCACCTGTAATGCTTGTATTCCCGAAGGAATTGTTTCGAAAATTTTTCAATACTACCAAATTAATTCCATAAAAAATAACCAAATTCATTTTAAAAAAAATTGAAATACAACCTTATACCATGAAAAATTAGAAGCATGATCTTGCCTCTTTGGGTGGGCGGGCGAGGACATGATTGAGATTTGCTTATACTAATAGGTTGCAGTCGCACAACTGTCAATTTTAATGAATCTAGTCCTCACATGATTAAGAGCACCAAATACGAAATATGTCTAATCTTAATAGAAAAAAAATGGTTAGAGGTGACACCACCTTACGATACTCATGTCATATCCGAGATACTGAACGAGACTTCTCTGTACCTGTTGACCTTAAAAACCACCAAGCCTACGTGGCGTGTAGGCCGAGTAACTAATGAGCTAACTATGTCATTCGGTTGATGAAGGGCATGACAACTCGTCAGTCGAGCTAGGCCGAAGAGTAAAATGTGTTGATGTTGTGTTGAGCGCACGGCTGACTTCTTGATCTTGCGACTGTGGCTGAGGAAGGAACACTTTTGGCCTTCGGGTTCTAGAGCCTGAAGACGAGGTTGCTAGTTCTGCGAAGTTCACAAACCGTTGGCCTCAGATTCGGTCACGATGATTATATTCGTAAGAGTATAAGCACGCCGAATCGACACCAGAATATAGGGGCACATATACTCAAAATAGATATATGTCTTGATGGTAAACGTGGTTTGACCGTCAGAATGCTGAACTCTAAAGCCTACCTGTGAGTATCCAATCATAAAACAACTCGACGTTCAATGTGTCGAGCCCTAGTAAACTGTAACACCTCACTTTGATGAGAAGGCTGATGAGATGACCTCTGCCAATAAGGATTTGAAAATCCTTCTCAACCGAGACTTGGATAGATAACCAGTCGGCCTCGACGAAATGCTGTTTATCCAAACTGAAGGTGCTGCACGGTCGGCTGATTCTACTATAACAGTGTTGTTTATATAAACTGAAGATGTTCGCCGGTTGTCTTCACAATGCTGTTTATCCAAACTGAAGATGTGTTGGCGAAAAAGGAAAACAAAAAATCTCAAGGTTGTTGAGAGGTTTCGCGAAAGCGAGGGTTTGCGCAGGGCAGTTTGTATGTTGAATTTGAGAGGCTTTAATGATGTCCTCTTCCCTCTATTTATAGTAGCCAACCTGCTTCCGCTCGAATCACAACCATACTCAGACTAGAACTCCTTCCCCCGATCTAACCTTATCTCGACCAGTCCTACTCCTACTAGGACTTTGAACTCAACTCCCTTAACAAGCCGCATTCGATCCCAAACTTCTACATTCTTATCCTGCCAAAACTCATTCTCGTGTTAGGATTCAATCACCCATGGATTCCTAATAGCATACGGCCGACCTTCGTTATGTGGCCCATAAGCCGGATGCCTCCCAACGACTCCTAAGTACGGCCTCTGGGCCGAGAACAAATCTAAACTCGGCCCAAACCAATATTTTTAGGCCCAAACAGTACCGTATAATGTTGAAAAATGAGGATTTGACCATGTGATGCCATGAATTATATATTCTCTTCAATTTTCAAATTTTAAATTTTCAGAAATTAAGTTCCCCAAAATAACCCAATTTAGTATTTGAAAAAAAAATATATATATATTTTCTGAGAAATTGGGCACTGCCCTACGTAATAAAACCTCTGACGCAAAAAAATATAAACGTAAAAGGTAAAAAAAAATGGGAACTTTAACGAAAAGCACCCGGTACTGTTCACTTTAACGAAAAACCACATTTTTACACTAAAAAGTCAATCCTGGTACTATTCACTTTAACCTTTATTTTGTCCTTATCATTAAAACTCAAAGTTTTCAAGTCCTTTTCATTAGTTTTCCTAAAAAAAATATGTCCAAAAAAACAAGAGGAAAAATACTTCAAATCTCATTAAAATAAAAAACTTTAACTCAAATCGGAGCGTCTATATGAGCCTTTTAGCATCCAACGGTCAAAAATCTCAAAATACAAAAAAAAAAAAAAAAAAAAAAATCAAGATCGCCACTCTCTCTCTCTCTCACACTTTCATCCAAGAATCACAAATCAGTAGTTCCAGTACAAAACCCCATCATCTAATCTTTCCATCTTCCCCTCAAATCGTTCGAACTTCGAACCCAGTGAGTGAAAATGAGTGTAGTTGAATACCAAGACACCGTTAACACACCAGACTTTCAGGTGTGGAACAACGCCGCCTTCGACCACGAAGACTCCGAAGGCGGCTCCTTCGTCGTGAAGGCTTCCTGGTCCGATATACTCAAACCCATTTCGCTGAATTGCTCTTCCGAGTCATTTAAATCGGGTTGCAGCAAAGAAAATATGAGCCCCGCGATTCTGAAAACCCCTGTCTGCGTCAAATCTTCGGTGCCCTTCAAGTCGATGGACACAAATACTAATCTTGATCCCTTCTCGGCGGTTGCGAAGAAGAAGGCTCTCGAGGAAGTTGAAGAAAGATAAGAGAGAGTTCGAGATGAGAGGAAGGTCGATGCGGAGATTAAAGAGATTGAGAAGGAGATTGGTCGATTGAATTCGAGGCTCGGAGCACTTAAACTTGAAAAGGCTGAGGAAACGAGAAGGAGGTAGAGAAGCGTGGAAGGGTTGTGGCGGCGAAGTTCATGGAGCAGAAACAAAGTGTGAAGAATCTGGATGGGTTGAAAAAGATTGAGTCTATGATGAGTGTGAGGTCGAAGGTTAATCGGAGAGGAATGAGTTTGGGGCCGTCTGAGATTGTAGTTGGAGCCGGATTTCAGACGCCGAGTAAGTTCGAGATCACCCCTGTTCAGGTAATGCATAGTCGCCGGAAATCGGGCTTTTGGAAGCTTCAGAACATTGATGAATTAAGGGCTACGAAAGAGAGGGGCAAGAGTTTGAATTGAGTCTAAAATCGAGGAAAACTGTGTCCAGGGTTCAAGCTCCGAAACAGGCTGCAACTACTGTTGGAGGGTCCAAAAGGCCTGTGAAGAAGCAAGACAAGGTTCTTGCATCGATTGGACCCAAAAAGCTTTTTAAAGACGGAGCCGAGAAGTCTGTGCCTGCTAAGAAAACACCATTCAAGCCTGGGAGGGTTGTGCCTAGTAGGTACAATCAGATTGGGAATTCAGCAGTGAGTGATGGTTGGAAGCGGTCTTGGCCTGAGGAGGATAAGGATGACAGTAAGAGAGGTGACAAGAGACGGGTCTCCTTGGTTGGAAAGCCTTATGGCATTGCCCTTGAGACATCCAGGAGTCAAGGATCGGAGTGTCGGGTGAAGAAGAGCTGGGAGATTCCAAGTAAGATAGTGGTGTACCAAGGTGCAGCAGAGCATAACAAGTCACCTTCAGTTATTGCTGAGATAGGAGATGTGCTTCCAAAAATTAAGACTGTCCGATGTGGGATTGATACTCCGAGGGGTTCAGGGCCAGCCAAAAGGGTTGCAGAATTGGTTGGGATGAAATCCTACTTTAGCACCCATGGAGAGGTTTGCCAGGAATTGAGTTTTGCAGAAGAAGATGCTGAGGAAGAATAAGTGGAATTGGATGGGATAAAATCCTACTTTAGCACCATTGGAGAGGTTTTCCAGGAATTGAGTTTTGCAGAAGAAAATGCTGAGGAAGAATAAGTGGAATTGTCGAGGAACTTCACCTCGACTGAATTTGTTAATTTTTGTACTAAAGTTCACCTGATTTTCAGTTAGCCATTACTCTTGTTATGGAGTAAGTATGCATTTTGTATTGGTTAATTGGGTTTGTAAGTCTCTGGTTTCTTTGCTATGCAATAATAATAGATGAAGCTATTTTTTTGCTTCCTAGCAACATGTGTCTGCTAATATCAACGATTTCACTCGAATAAAAGTGTCGAAATCTGAATCTTGATACAAAATCATTCCAATTGGTATACAACTATATAAGAATTGGCAAAAGCAAGAGATCTTGAAACCGAAAACCAAAAGATAACTTCAGCTTCTAACTACTTACAAGTGTATATTATTTGAAGTCCATAAGACTAGTAACATGAGGATCATCAGTCTGCAAATAAAAACAACTTTGCTCGAAGAAAACTGTTGAATTCGAATCATGTTTGATACAAATCATTTCAAAAATAAGCAAACAAAGTGAATAACACATTTAAATCACTATACAACTACATCAGTGGAAATAACAAGATGAACTCAATGCCAAGTCCACCTTCTAACTACTTACAATCATTTATTACGTTTGAAATCCATTGGACCAGCAAGCTCCGAATCACACAAATTCATCTCATCTGTTAAACTCAATGCCAAGTCCACCTTCCCCATCTTCTTCAGGTTTGTGATCAGCGACCGATAAACATACAGGAAAGGACGAATCTGCCTCGCCTTCATCTCATCAAAGAATCTCAATGCCTCCTCAACATTTCCTGATCTTCCCAGGCTCTCAATCACTGCAGTATAAGTAAGCAAATCTGCCTTCACTCCATTTTCACCAATTTCCTTGTAGTAAAACAAGCACACATCGAATTTCCCAAGCTTCCCCAAATTGTTCAACACCGTATTGTAAGAAACCACATCAGGGGCAATGCCGGCCTCTTTCATAGACCCGAACTGACCCAGCATTTCATCAACCAGACCGGCACATCCTAAAATCTCTAAAACAGTGTTGTGGGTGTACAAATTAGTCACGAAATCAAGAGTTTTCATCTGGGAAAAGATCAGAAGCGCCTTCTCAGTCTCTCCACATTCGTCGAAAGCAAAGATAATCCTGTTTATAACTGTCATGCTGGGAGAGGTGATCTCCATTACCTGCTTGGTTAATCTGAGCAGCTCCGCGCAATCATCCGACTTTGCTAAAGCTTTGGCGACAGTGAGAAAATAAGCAGAATTTAAAGGTTGAGAAGATGCGATTGCGAGCTGAAAAAGCTGGGATAGGAAGGAAATGGTGCTGCTTTCCGCTGTGGCCGCAACCAGCACGCGGTTGAACGATTTGGGGATGAGGAAAATGCAGTTTTCGTATAAGGATTCGAGTAATGTGGCAGCGCTTTGTATGGAGGAAAGAATTTGATTCAGGGTAGCTTCTTACTGTGGGGAAGAAGAGGTTTGAGAGCTGCTGATGAATCTGGTTGTGGTGGAAAACAATGGTGGATTGACTGAGGTGGAGAAGGGCAGGGTGTTAGGAAATGCATTTTATTCCTTTTGTTGTAATTTTAGTTTATTAAATAAAATGGTTTGTCCTTTAGCAAGTTGGTTATGTAATGGAATGCTAAGTTGGCATTTCTGAGTGGAAAGGCTACTTAAATGGAGCAATGGCCTCATTCCTCCTCAGACGAATATTTTGAGTATTATTAATTGAAATTCACACGAGCTTCTTGCTCGTCTTCTACCTCTTCCACTCCATATCTTCATTGCTACACTGTACAGGTTGAGCAGGTTCCTAACATTGGTATCACCCAATTTTAATCCTGGATCCCTCTTTGTATGCCCCACTACAATCCAAACACTCGATTATCTCACATGGACGCTCGAGTTGCTGCTTTGGAATCTTTTGTTGCTGCACTCTCTGACTCCATCTATTAAAAAATGGCGATGTTCTTCGAACAATTTTGTCGGGAGCAAGTTTGTGCTCGTGGGAGCGGAGGTTCCACTTCTGATACCGATCCTCCTCCCCAACCACTCATCGCTGATCCTCACGATCCTGGCGACCTTGATCCTCATTGGCCTCGCCATAATTGGCAACCTCGTATCGATTTTCCCTGATTTACTCCGGGTGAAAACCTATTTGCTTGGATTTATAAATCGGAACAGTTTTTCACCTACTATTCCATTCCTAAGCTTCAGAAGGTCTTAACAGTCTCGTTTCACTTGGAAGGAGAGGCACTCCAGTGGTTTCGATGGCACGATTGCTTGCGCACCACTCCTCGGTGGGGGGATTTCACACACGCATTTTGCAAAGAATTTGGGGCCTCTGAGTTTGAAGATAGTGCTGAAACGCTCTTCAAATTGAAACAATCAGGTACTCTCAAAGATTACATCACTGAATTTAGGCGTTTGGCAAATAGAACCCATGATTTAGGGCTTATATTGTTAAAGAGTTGTTTATTGGGTGGATTGAAACGTGAACTTAAATATGATGTTAAGCTACTGCGCCCTTCTGATTAGCATGATGCCATTTCAATTGCCTTACAACTTGATGCTAAATTGTGTGATTTGAAGAGTGGCTATACTAAGCCTTTTTTCACAGCCTCGTGTGTCACACACCCCTACTACACCACACATCACTCCTAATGTTAAACCTTCTAATTTCACTGTGAAGAGGTTAACTCATGCGGATATTTAGCGTAAAAATGAGAAGGGTGAGTGCTGGTTTTGTGACGAAAAGTGGCGCACGGGACATAATTGTGCTAATAAGCAACTCCTCATGCATGATTTAGCTTACCCTGAAGAGGAGATCACCACCCTACTGTTAGAAGAACCTCTACCTGAATTTTTACAAATGGAACTTAGTGAATGTGCATTTTATGGCACACTTGCTAGGACCACTGTGAAAACAATGAAAGTAATCGGTTTAGTGAATGGTCAACAAGTCACAGTTCTCTTAGATTCTGGAAGCACGCATAACTTTGTGGATTCTAGACTCCTTAAGAAATTTGCTTGGCACACTCAACCCACTAAACCATTTGAAGTGATAATTGCGGATGGGGGTAAGGTTAGTAGTTCAGGTTGCTACACTGATGCTGCCTTATCAATTGGGGGTTATGAATGTGGTGTGGATCTATACTCCTTGCCTTTAGGAGGGTGTGACATAGTATTAGGGGTCCAATGGCTTTCCTCAGTTAGCCCGGTTCTCTGGGATTTCCAGCTACTAACTATGGAATTTGCCAAGAATGGTTCTCAGTATAAACTCATTCATAGTGACACACATGCTCCACTGATTCAAGAGGGGACTCTTCAACAGCTTGACAAAGAGATTTTCAACTCTAATTTGGGCTTGTTCCTTTACTCCATTGAAGATAAAATGGTTGAAGCTTGTGAATTAAACCCCTTGCAACTTAAGCAACTACAAGAAGTGTTGGGGCAGTTTGACACCATTTTTGTCTTACCTATTGAGCTACCGCCTAGTAGGGTTCACAATCATCAAATTCCACTCATTCCTGGATCTAAGCCCCCTAATATACGACCCTACCATTATGGTCCCTTGCAAAAGACTGAGATTGAGAAAGCAGTTCAAGAACTACTTAAGGCAGGTTTTATCCGACCAAGCCACAGTCCTTTCTCTTGTCCAGTTCTTCTTGTGAAGAAAAAAGAAGAAACCTGGAGAATGTGTATGGACTACAGAGAGCTTAATGCCATAACAATCAAGGATAAGTACCCTATTCCTCTGATTGACGATCTCTTAGATGAACTACATGGTGCTCGGTTTTTCTCTAAGCTTGATTTACAGTCCGGTTATCATCAACTTTTGATGCATCCTCAAGACATTGAAAAAACTGCTTTTAGAACCCATGAAGGTCACTATGAGTTCTTAGTGATGCCTTTTGGACTCATTAATGCCCCTGCGACATTTCAAAGCCTTATGAATGATATATTCAGACCCTACTTGCGGCATTTCATCCTTGTGTTCTTCGATGACATATTGGTCTACAGTAAGAATTGGGAAGACCATTTGTTACATCTTAAAATGACATTTGAAGTGTTGCAGCAGCACCAACTTTATGTTAAAAAGCATAAATGTTCTTTTGGTCAAAGTAAAGTGGAATATTTGGGCCATGTCATATCAAGCAAAGGTGTAAAGGCTGATCCCTCCAAGATTCAGGCTATCATGGACTGGCCTAAGCCTACTACAGTGAAAGAATTAAGAGGTTTCCTTGGTCTCACAGGCTATTACAGGAAATTTGTGCCTGGTTTTGGCAAAATCTGCCAACCACTTTACCATATGACTAAGAATGATGGATTTTTGTGGACCCCAGCAGCTGAAGTAGCTTTCCAGAAGCTCAAGGATACTATGACCTCTCCATAGGTCCTTGCTTTGCCTGATTTTACACTGCCATTTGAGTTGGAATGTGATGCCTCTGATAATGGCATTGGTGCGGTTCTACAGCAACAAGGGAAACCAATTGCATTTACTAGTCGAGCTTTAGGACCTAAGAATCAAGCTCTCCACCTATGAGAGAGAACTCATTGCAATTGTACATGCTGTCAAGAAATGGCAGTCCTATCTTCAGGGTAGGCATTTTATAATCAAGACTGATCACTGCAGCTTGAAATATTTTCTAAACCAAAGGGCTCATACAACATTCCAACAGAAGTGGGTTTCTAAATTGATGGGATTCGATTATGAAATTCATTTTAAGAAGGGTGTTGATAACGTAGTTGCTGATGCCCTCTCTAGAAGACAAGTCACAGATCATGACACTCAGTGTTCTAATGGGGTAAATCATTCATCCATGAGTTGTCAAGCTATCTCTTACCCCTATTTTGGGTGGTTGGATGAATTAAGAAGATACAATGAAGAAGATGCTTGGATCAAGCAGAAAAGGGCAGAGGTTACATCCTTGGGAAGTGGAATAGCAGTGGTTCTAAGTTAGCCCATTATCATCTTGATAATGGCTTAATCAAGTATAAGTCCAGGATAGTAATCAGCCCCAATTCCACTTGGAAGCTTAAGCTTTTAACTGAGCATCATTCAACACCTGCAACAGGGCACCAAGGTGTATTGAAGACCTATCATAGGCTAAAAAAGGGTTTTTATTGGCCAGGTATGAAGGGCAACATAAAGACATATATCTCAGAGTGTAATACTTACCAACAAAACAAGTATGAAACTCTATCTCCTCGTGGTTTACTTCAACTTTTGCCAATTCCTCAAAAAATTTGGACTGATATAAGCATGGATTTCATTGTGGGATTACCATCTTGCAAAGGCAAAATTGTCATTTTTGTTGTAGTAGATAGGCTTACTAAGTATGCTCACTTCTTAGCTTTAGCTCATCCCTATATTGCCGTGATTGTTGCTCAGTTGTTTGTTGATAACATATTCAAGCTGCATGGAATGCCATCTACAATTGTGAGTGACAGAGATCCGTTGTTCCTGAGCTCTTTTTGGAAGGAGTTCTTTAAGTTGCAAGAATCACAACTTTGCATTAGCTCGGGGTACCACCCTCAGAGTGATGGACAAACTGAGGTGGTCAATAGGTGTGTTGAAGCATATCTGAGGTGCTTTGTGGGAAACAAACCTAAGAATTGGGTCAAATGGTTACCATGGGCAGAGTGGAACTATAATACTTCCTATCATACTTCTTCAAAATTTACTCCATTTGAATTGGTATATGGGTACCCTCCTCCTCATGTTACTTTTTATGAGTTAGGTACTGTAAAAATGGACTCGGTGGAACAATAGTTGATTGAGAGGGATAAGTTGCTTACCATACTCAGGTCTAACTTAGCAATGTCTCAGAATCGAATGGCAGTTCATGCAAACAAGAAAATGATCGAGAGAGAGTTTTTTGTTGGTGACTTAGTCTATCTCAAGTTACTGCTATATCAGTTGCAAACATTGGCTTTACATGCTTATCACAAGCTACACCCTCGATACTACGGTCCTTATGAGGTATTGGAGAGAGTATGACATGTTGCTTACAAACTCAAACTACCTGAGGGAACAAAAATCCATCCTGTTTTTCATGTCAGCTGCCTTAAGAGGCACATGGGAAATGTGGATTCACCCATAACAACTCTACCAACACTGACAGATGAAGCTCAGATGCGGGATTCTCATCCATCAGATGCTCCTTTGGCAATAATTGCCAGGAGAATTTACAAGAAGGAAGACAAGGCAGGTATTCAGTTGCTAGTACAGTGGGTTGGACAAGAAGAGAGCACAACTACTTGGGAGGATTATGATGATTTTCATGCCAGATTCCCAACATTTCAGCTCTGAAACCTTGTGGACAAGGTTGATTTTAAGGAGGGAGTGATGTTAGGATATGCATTTTATTCATTTTGTTGTAATTTCAGTTTATTAAATAAAAGGGTTTGTCCTTTAGTGAGTTGGTTATGTAATGGAATGCTGAGTTGGCATTTCTGAGTGGAAAGGCTGCTTAAATGGAGCAATGGCCTCATTGCTCCTCAGACAAATATTTTAAGTATTATTAATTGAAATTCACACGAGCTTCTTGCTCGTCTTCTACCTCTTCCACTCCATATCTTCATTGTTATACTGTACAGGTTGAGCAGGTTCCTAACACGGGGGGTTGTGATTCGAGCGCCGAATTGGAGCGGAGTTGGGGAGGGAAGTGAGAGCGCGTAGGTTTGATGTTGCTGCTCTATGTAGCATCGCAAGTACCTTGAGGAAGAAGATAACATGCTTTGGATATTCATAGCGGATGGGGTGGGGTTCGGAAGTGCAGGTAAGGTGTTTGATGAAATGCCACAGTCGTCAGTCACCTGACCTGGGAGAAGAACGTTAAGGCGCGGCTGATGTGCGGGTTTTAAAAGAAGTGCTTTAAACAAGCCGGCACACTTGTTTTTTTTTACTTCTCTCTTGGTAATTTTTCAATTCTTTCTTTTTGGCCCAGTTTACTGTAATAATGGTCCTTCAACTTTAATCAAATTGGAGTAATGATCTCTCAATTAAGAATCTATTACCATTGGTCCCTCAACTCATCAAAATGTGTAGCTATGGTCCTTTTCGTCAAATTCGTTAGAATTTTGTGTAAGTAAGTTATGTTAGAATGATCATTGCTACAATTGAGATCCCTCAACTCATCAATGTGTAACTATGGTCATTTTCATCAATTTCGTCAAAATTTTGTCAAAATGAGTTATGTTAGAAGAATCATTGCTACAATTAGATTAAGGTTGAAGAACCATTGCTCCAATTGGGTTAAAGTTAGAGACAATTTCTCCAGTTGGATTAAAGTTGAGGGACCAATGGTAATGAATTTTTAGGTAAGGCACAATTGCTACAATTTACTCTTTTGTTGTATATAATCATTTTCCATGCTCTTGATAGGGAGAAATTCTAAGGTCTGGCACCCCATTCACTTGTACTACACAACAAGACACAAAAAGTCACACCTACCTTATCCCTTGGTTTCTAGGCCCACACTTACCCATTCATTGATCCCACATTCTCTCTCATTGTCCCTAGTTTGGTTTTTGAATAGAAGAACTTCTAAATAAGATGTTATATCTTTATAGAAAAAAGATGGGTTGAGAAAAGTTGACTTCTATTTATTTTCAATTTTGATCATGCGTTATGCTTTTAGCTATCATTTATAAAGTTTTTCTTTCAATACAATCAAATATTGAAGAAGAGAAAATTGAATTTAGGACATCGAGTGCAAGGAGTAAAAGTTGTTAACCATTTGAGCTTTTAGCTCTTTAAGCTTTAGACTGTAGGTTTCTAGTCTTGGCTTGGTTCATACAAACAACTACTAGTTGCATACAAAGTACAAATGAGTTATTTGCGTATAGAGGGGGAGTGAAATGTGCAGTCGCACATGGTGTCAAATTTGAACGGGCCCCCATAATTTTTATCACCTAATATTTATATGTAATAGCCATTTAGTACTATGGTCCGGTGGTATTCCTCTTCACTTAAGTGAGAAGTCTTAGATTCGAATCTCGTGGATGACGAATTTGATACCAAATTAGGTTGCCCTTGTGTGGCTTAATCGAACTCCCCTCCCCTTAGTGTAAAATATGTTGTTGTACTAAAAAAAATTATTTATATGTAATAATGTTTTATATTTAAAAATTGCTTTTGTTAGCACTTTAAAATTTCATAATCCATTCCTTATAAGCTTTAATTTTTTTCCTTTATAAATATAAAAATGTCGTTTACAATGAGATACTTTTAATGGCAATAATAAGTATTTTTTTTTTCAATTTTGTTGATGCACAAAATCAGTGGGGACTTTGGTACAACAGAAAGTGTTAAGTTTATGACCTTCGCTAGATTGCTTCGATCACTAGTGTGGATAAGTATGTAAATGGATAGGGACAGAGAAGCAAATACAAGATGTACGTGGTTCACCCAGATTGGCTACGTCCACGGAGTAGAGGAGTTCTTATTAATTGTGAAGGGTTTACACAAGTACATAGGTTCAGGCTCTTCTTTAGTGAGTACTAGTGAATGATTTAGTACAAATGACATTAGGAAATATTGTGAGAGAATGATCTCTATTTATAGAAGAGAGTTTCTAGTTTCATTATGACATTGACACGTGTCGTGTTGTGATTAGCTTCTGATGTTGACACGTGTCGCGCTATGATTGGCGTCTAATGTTGACACGTGTCGTGCTGTGATTGGCCTCTTGGTTGGAGGGAAACTCTTCTGGGTCCTTGACGGTATAACATTGACTGGTGCTCAGTAGTTTCAGGATTGGTCAAGTATGGTACAAATAGTGCTCCCCTAAGTTCCCGAGTGAGGGAAGTTCCTCGGTTGGAGACTTGCAAGATCCAAGCCATTGAGTAATCACAAAACTTCTAAGTACCGAAGTGTGGTATCATTTTCACTTGCCTTATCTGTCTCATATGTAGATGTGGCATCTTTTCTAGAAGTACTTTTCATCCATCTAGGGGTGGTATCTTGCACCGATGAAGATGCACAAAGTAATGTATCAATTTCACTTGAAGTTTACTTGTAGTTTTGGGCTTGGTCAAGTGCAATACAAACCCTATAGTAGGAGTTCCCCAAGTCGCCGAGTTAGGAGATTTGCCAAAGGAAGTAACAGACAAGGTAAGAAATCAGACTTCCATGCAAGCAACCTGGATCGGAGGTTCGACTTCTACTTCCGGTTGATTGTTCTCCTTCTCCTTGTGTCGTAAACAGCAAAAGGATAAGGAGAAGCAAATGGCGAATAGATGATATGAGATACTTTTGCTTTTCAAGAAGTAACTATCTATAGGCTTATTCTTGAACTAGGCTGGAGGGTTTTCTGGTTTCCTTCAGAGTATAAGGCCGACTCAAGAATTTGAGGGTCAAAACAAGTCCATCAAATCTAGAGTACGTTCAAACCTGATGATATGAGATACTTTTGCTGTTGATAAAGTAGTGGATGTATCGGCACGTGTTTTGTTATGCTTGTCTCCACATGCTTCCTTGTATCCTTCTCACTTGCCCTATTTGTTCCTCAGGCAGATGTGGTATGTTCTCTAGAAGCATAAGATGTTGAAGATGAGTACTCGAGAGCAATGCCAGATAAGTAATCAGGCAAGGGGTTCCAGGCAGTCAGTTCCTGACTGGAAGCTTGATTCCAAGTGCTAACTGATTGCTCTCTTTCTCCTTATCTTGTAGGTAAGAACAAGGCCAAAGGAAAAGATAGGAAAAAAGCATGATATGGTATACTCTTGCTTTTAACCCTGATGATATGAGATACTCTTGCTATGGTGTGGCTTGTTTGCAGAGGTATTATCGGGAGAAAAATGAGCTGAGTATTTCGAGAAACTCTGCTAAGAGTGCCCTCTCGAATGTGAAGAAAAGTTGAGCATTTTTTTATTTGCAGGTTTGGCTGGTTGTGGAGGGTGGAGATCGACATATATAGAAGTCTCCCTAACAACAAGTAGTAGTGCTATTCCTTTACCCTTCTTGGTCATATCAATGTAGTGGGAGCTGCAAGTTTCACGTGTTTTAACTTTGTCAGAGCACTTTGAAAAAGTGGTTTATGGTATCTAGAAAGCTAATGTTGCATGTGAAGATTACAGACAAACTTTATCCAAGGAAATCTGGCTCTCGAAATTCGAAGAACGATGCCTCTTCAGTTTTCGAACAAACAATTCTATCGGGGATCTGGCTCTTGAGATTCAGAGAACGGTGCCTCTTTGATTTTTGAGAAAGTAATACGGTTGGGAGTCTGACTCTTGAGATTCAGATAGTAGTGTCTCTTCAATTTTTGAGAAAGTAATCCTGTTGAGAGTCTGGCTCTCAAGATTCGGAAGGCGGTGCCTCTTTGATTTTTAAGCACGTAATCCTGTTGGGAGTCTGGCTCTCGAGATTCGGAGAGCAGTGTTTCTTCGATTTTTGAGAAAGTAATCTTGTTGGGAGTCTGGCTCTCGAGATTCAGAGGGCGGTGCCTCTTCGATTTTTGAGCACGTAATCCTGTTGGGAGTCTGGCTCTCGAGATTCGGATAGCGGTGCCTCTTCGATTTTTGAACAACCAATCTTGTTGGGAGTGTTTTCTCGAATGTGAGTAAAGGTTGGGCATTTTTGCCAGACTGCCTTGTCACAGAGCACGTAGGTTGACACACATTCTAGTTATCAAGCAGTGGTGTTGTTCCTTTACCCTTGTGGGTAATAGTAGGGTAGCTGGACCTTCAAAATTTATGTGTCTAAACTTTGTCAGAGATCTTTGAGAAAGTTATCTGTGGTACCCAAGGAGTTGATGTTGCGTGTGGAAAGTGGTGTCTCTTCGGAATCCGGAGAGTGGTGCCTTTTCGATTTTTAAACCAACGACCCTGTTGCCTTTTCTTTTATAAGGGCACCAATTGTGTGCAAGAAGTACATTCAGAGAGTTATTGCTTGTAGGAATTTTCCCCTTACTTCAGAGATTTATTGCACCTCATTTCTTCTTCATCATTTCTGAAAATGTCTGGCCCATCTGACCGTCGTTTTGACTTGAACTTTGGTGAAGAGGCAGCCATGCCTTCTCAAGACAACATATGGTGCCCATCCTTTTTATTCCCTACTGGTCCTCTTACCATTAGGGACTCTATGATGAAGAATGATATGACCGCTGCGGTGGTGGCCAGGAACCTTCTCACTCTTAAAGATAATAAACTACTTTCCAAACAGTCTGATGAGTTGGCTGTTAAAGATTCTCTGGCTCTCAGTGTTCAGTTTGCAGGTTCTATGTCTAATATGGCCCAACGCTTATTTGCTCAAACCCGCCAAGTTGAATCATTAGCGGCTAAAGTGATAAGTCTCAAACAGGAGATCAGAAGGCTCAAGCATGAGAATAAACAGTTGCACAGGCTCGTACATGACTATTCTACAAACATGAAGAAGAAGCTCGACCAGCTGCAGGAATCTGATGGTCAGATTTTACTTGATCATCAGAGGTTTATGGGTTTGTTTCAAAGACATTTATTGTCTTCATCTTCTGGGGCTGTACCGCGTAATGAAACTCCAAATGATCAACCTTCGGTGGCTTCTCCTTCTGGGGTTCTGCCTAGTATTGAGGCTCCGAATAATCACCCTCTGGTGCCTCCTCTTTCTGGGGCTCTGCCGACTGCTGAGACTTCTCTTAAGCAACCTTTGTGAAGGCTCCATCTTGTTTGTTTAGTTTGATTTATGTATATGTACATATTTTTAACTTATCGGAGATATCAATAAACAAGCTTTGCTTCATTTCAACGTATTTTATTAACCAAGACCTTCTTCACTAAGTTTTTTGAATTTTTCCTTTTGTTGAAGCTTTGTGAGTGAAGCATGTAGGTTAAGGTAGTGCTCCCTTAATTTCCTGAGTGAGGAAAACTTCTCGTTTGGAGACTTGAAAAATCCAAGTCACTGAGTGATCGTGAGACTTCCGAGTATCAAGGTGCAGTAGCATATGGTAGGAGTCCCCCAAGTCTCTGGTCGAGGGAGTTGACGAATGAGGCATTTCCTTTCTAAGTGGTAGCCCAAAACTCCTTCTTCATATATATTTATTATGAAAGTTGTTATGCCCAAAGAAGAGGAGGCCTAGGTAATTTTTTTTTCCGATTTTTTTTTTCTAAATATTTTTTTCGAAATTTTTTTTTTTTGAATTTTTGAATTTTTGAATTTTCGAACTTTTGAATTTTTGAATTTTTGAATTTCTGAAAATATATATTTTAAAGCTTTATAGATGAAGCTTTGAGGTTGAAGCTTTGTTGGGTACCATGAATTGATTTTGCTTCACACTATCTTAATCAAGATAGTGTGAAGCTTTTGTAGGTGAAGCTTTTGTGTTGAAGTTTTGTAGGTGAAACTTTTGTGGGTGAAGTTTTTGTGGTGGGTGAAGCTTTTATGGGTGAAGCTTTTGTGGTGGGGGAAATTTTGTGGGTAAAGCTTTTGTTGGTGAAGCTTTTATGGGTGAAGCTTTTGTAGGTGAAGCTTTTGTGGTGGGTGGAGCTTTTGTGGGTGAAGCTTTTGTTGGTGAAGCTTTTATGGGTGAGGCTTTTGTAGGTGAAGCTTTTGTTGGTGAAGCTTTTGTTGGTGAAGCTTTTGTAGGTGAAGCTATTGTGGGTGAAGCTTTTGTAGGTGAAGCTTTGGAGTTGAAGCTTTGGTTGGGTACCATGAATTGATTTTGCTTCACACTATCTTGATCAAGATAGTGTGAAGCTTTTGAGAATTTGTAGTTGTCCTCCATTGATGAAGCTTTGGAGTTGAAGCTTTTGTTGGGTACCATGAATTGATTTTCTTCACACTATCTTGATCAAGATAGTTTGAAGCTTTTGACAATTTGTAGTTGTCCTTCATTGATGAAACTTTTATTGGTGAAGCTTTTGTGGTGAAACTTTGTTGGGTACCACGAATTGATTTTGCTTCACACTATCTTGATCAAGATAGTGTGAAGCTTTTGAGAATTTGTAGTTATCCTCCATTGATGAAGCTTTGTTGAATTTCCCCTTTTTTTTTTTTTTTTTTTTTTGGAAAACTAGAAATTTGAAAATGTGGGAGAGACAACATATACAAATTTTGCTTCCACACTGTTGAGCAAGAGATTGTGATGCAAGCCACACCTTGTAGTAGTCGAAGGTTTGGATGAACCATATAAATTGAATTTGCTGCGAAGGTTTGAGAATTGTAGTTGCCCTCCATTGATGAAGCTTTTGTTGGCACCATAAATTGGTTTTGCTTCACACTGTCTTGATCAAGAGTGTGTGAAGCTTTTGAGAATTTTGGTTGAACTCCTTTGATGAAGCTTTTGTTGGCACCATAAATTGGTTTTGCTTCACACTGTCTTGATCAAGAGTGTGTGAAACTTTTGAGAATTGTGGTTGCCCTCCATTAATGAAGCTCTTATTGGCACCATAAATTGGTTTTGCTTCACCCTGTCTTGATCAAGAGTGTGTGAAGCTTTTGAGAATTGTGGTTGAACTCCTTTGATGAAGCTCTTGTTGGCACCATAAATTGATTTTGCTTCACACTGTCTTGATCAAGAATGTGTGAAGCTTTTGAGAATTGTGGTTTCCCTCTATTGATAAAGCTCTTGTTGGCACAATAAATTGGTTTTGCTTCACACTATCTTGATCAAGAGTGTGTGAAGCTTTTGAGATTTGTGGTTGAGCTCCTTTGATGAAGCTCTTGTTGGCACCATAAATTGGTTTTGCTTCACACTGTCTTGATCAAAAGTGTGTGAAGCTTTTGAGAATTGTTGTTGCCCTCCATTGATGAAGCTCTTGTTGGCACCATAAATTGGTTTTGTTTCAAACTGTCTTAATCAAGAGTGTGTGAAGCTTTCTACGAGTTGTAGTGTTTACATTGTTACAGAGGGGAAATGCCTGAAGCAGATGCAAGAGGGTTGAATAGGTTGATCTTCGTATGTCATGCATTGAAGTTGTTGTTGGCTTGCAATAAGACTTTGCTAGTGACTCTAACTCTTGTTGGGCATAAGTGCTCCCCTAGTTGAGTTGTCAAGCTTGAGGGTTTTTGATTATTTGTGAATGTTAGGAGTTCACATGTACAAGTTGTACCACTTGTCTTCTGGTAGGTGGAATGAATGGTGAGTTGCTTTCATCACTTGGTTGGTGGTACGAAGGTGAGTTCCTTCATCACATTTCATCACATTTCATCACCTGGTTGGTGGCACGAGGATGAGTTCTTTTTTCACCTGGTTGGTGGCATGAATGGCAAGTTGCCAAATGATATTAGAGTACGAGTTGTACATTTGATCACCTGGTTGGTGGCGTGAAGATGAGTTCCTTCTTCATCTGGTTGGTGGCATGAGTGGCAAGTTGCTAAATGGTATTAGAGTACGAGTTGTACATTTCGTCACCTGGTTGGTGGGCATGAAGGAGAGTACGGGTTCTACATTTCATCACCTGGTTGGTGGCATGAAGATGAGTTCCTTCTTCACCTAATTGGTGGCATGAGTGGCAAGTTGCCAAATGATATTAGAGTACGGGTTGTACATTTCATCACCTGGTTGGTGGCATGAAGGAGGGTATGAGTTGTACATTTCATCACCTGCTTGGTGGCATGAATATGAGATCCTTCTTCACTTTTCATCACCTGGTTGGTGAGAATAAGGGTAAGGTGTCAAGGCACATTATAGCAAATGTCGAAGACATAAAGTACGTTGAACCCTTTCGAAGCACAGTTGGCTTATGTATGATGTTTATGTATGAATGTGTTGGAATGTATGATGTTTATGTATGAATGTGTTGGAATGTATAATGTTTATGTTGATTGATATGAGTGATGCTTATGAATGTTTTGCTATGCATGAAGGGATCCATGCTTTTGATATGTGAACCATGTTGGTTGTAACACTTAGTATCACATACTTTGTGTCAAAGTACACATGTTAAAGCTCTGAGTTGGAGTATAAAGGTAAGTTAGTGTAGACCAAGTTTTCCAATGCTAGGAGCGCAAAAGATTCAGAAGAAGTTGTCTGAATTCCCCTTTTTTAAATATTTGGCGAATGGCTTGTGTGACAAAAGATCTCAAACGGTTGAGAGTTAAAACATTTGTAATGTGTATGCCTTCTTATAATAGCATTTCCTTCAGTACCTAGTCCTCCACCTTGAAAGAGTGAGGCTTGGCCCCATAGTCATAATAGTCGATGGTACGTTCACCCCTAGTTGTCTTGATATGAACTTTTATCCCTCTTGTTGTAATGGGCTTGCTGAGAGTAAAAATCCTTCCTCTTATCAAGAGACAGATATGTTTGGTGACTTAGCGAGTAGCTAAATGAGGCAGGAGATGATGCAATGGATGTCTGAATGGCCAATATCTCATCACTTGGTGGAACTTGACTTCTACTTCCCATTTGTTGATAGGGGTTAACCATATGGGGGTTCCCTTGGTATGTCATTGCTTCGGCTGAGGCGTGGTTGTAAGCATGTGCCATCACCTCAGAGTAAGTCTTCCAAGTGTTGGCATTGATTATGTACTTGAAAAAACAATCACATACGCCTGCCGTGAAGGCCTTGAAGGTGGTCTTGTCATCTGCCTCAACGCAGCGAGAATACTCATGGCTGAAGCGACCGGCATACTCTCGTAGTGACTCGTTTGAAGGGAAAATTATGAGTTTAACACATGGGATTTCTAAATGACTAGCATGCATATACAAATCAAAATTTATATACATGAGCAACGGAAGCAATTTATCAAATAATATCAAAGCTATAGTCATGCAAATCCCCTTCAAGGTTCATAGGTTTATATATAATGCATCAAAACATTTTAGTAAAGAACAAAGTGTAGGTTTAGTCTTATACCTCTTGATCTAGACTTGAGACCAAGGATGGACCACCTCCAAGCCCTTTGTTCCTTGAAGTCCTTGAGCCTAGCCTCCCTCATTGCCTCCTCCACTTTGTTAGTAAGAGTGCTCCAAGGTTCTCCTTTAGTCTCCAAATGAGAAGACCTCTAAAGATCCACACCCACTAGTGTAGTGAGATGGATGGAGGAATAACCAAAATGGTGAAATATTGTTAGTTAAAACACCCTCTAGGTGGCCGGCCTTTGTGGTTTTAGAGAGATATATTCTTTTGCCTCTTTGTTGTTCAAAACACACAAAAACCCTAAGGATTAAAGTTCTATAAAGTTCCTTATATAGACAAAAAGAAACCTAGTCAACAATTTGACTAAATATCTCTCCCTCTCCACTTGCAAGGGCCGGCCCCTTTGTGTTGGTTTGGGCTTTGGTCTTTTATTTATTTCTAGTCATCCAATGCTTGAATAAAAGCCCAATGGGTTTAGGCCCAATGGTCCCAATTAAACCCGAACGTTTCTTTAAGCCCAAAACGATCTTTTATCGCTTTTATGATTTCTTTAGACTTTCTAAATTAATCACAACACTTAATTAATCCGATTAATTATTTCCATCATCCATTAATTACTCACTACAAGAGTGTATCGGTGTACAATCATTTTAAGTTCTAATTAGCAAGGCAGTGAGGTGATTGACATCAATCCAATTGATTATATTTAATCCAATCACTTAGTGAATTAAAACTTCATTTTAATTCACCTTTCTTCTTTGATGACTACATTTAATCATCTAGAAGAACTCACAAGCTATGAGTGACATCTAACCATATGTCATATCTACCCAAGCTAATGTAGAAGTTGTTCGGAGAACCTATTCAGTTGGAATTACAATGTAATTCGATCCTTCTCTAAAACAATACTCTCAATCACATTATTAGGGTATGGATATATTATGTCAAACCCCTAATGTGATTATTCCTTCTTATATGATTCTATTGAGTCGTATAGGAACGCTTTCCTTTATTACGCTCGATACTTCGGCCGAAGATTCCCGAATCATATCTTAAAGTATTCTTCCTCTCTTACCGAGGATTAGAGATTCCTTGTTGCGCATTCACTTGCCTTCATGACTAAGTGGCTTAACCCCAATTATGCCGTGGACATCCGCGAATGGGGTGACTTTGACATAATCAAAGATTAAGTACTTAGCCACAAGACAACGACGATGCCTCAGGTTAAAGGACTACTTACATTATTCCAACCATTAGAGTTACTTGTTTGACATGTGAGTAGACCTCCATGCAAGTACTCTCGTTCGATTGTGTTTAGTGAACTCATTCTCTTAATGAGCACCTACATATTTGTCTTAGTGTCACAACACGAATGGGATGAGACTTTCCATCCTTCCATTTGAAGCGGACACAGTATGTACCGGTCTAAGCATTGTCAGTTTCCCTCCGACAATCCAATGACTAGGAACCTTTTGGACATAATGGTTATTTGAAGAAGGTCTCTGTAGTCTAACATCATTAGATTACTTCTTCAATCGATCCATTGTCCATGGATACACTATTTAGGACATATATCGTTTATTAAGATAATCCTAATTCGTGTCTTTGCCATTTGATGTATAAGAGTCATCCATACATCGATTCATTTGTCCTGAAAGGTTTCTTCCAAAGATTGACTTTCAGGGCATATGTCCAACAATCTCCCACTTGCACTAAAGTCAATCACTAGTGTATCTTATACATCTTGTTGAGAGAGTTTATGCTCGTAGGTTAACTTGGTTATGCATTAATCCCTTTTATCATTTAAAAGGGATTTACTTATCAAATGTTTCCAAAACATTTGATGATGTCTCTTTCTTGTGTTCGAATACTTTGATGAGACCTTGATTCCATGGCTTGAGCTATCGCCCCATTACGTCGTAGTATCCTACTAACGACCTTATGGTTTGGATTCAATCATTGGTTCTAAAAGAACCCCTTCCATTCAAAACACCTTTTGAAGCAGTTTCTAAAACTATATATCGACATATATTTCGTTTGTATACCTTATACAAACTTTGCTCCAACCTTGAGACCATTGTAGTACAATACTAACAATTCATTCATATGATTAGTACTTCATCCATTATGAAGTTCCATTTGTTAAAATGGCTTATTTTCACTTTGGTTAACAACCTAAGTGAATGCACGCTTCCAGAGTCCCACTCTGATGTTTCTTTCTTAAAGGCAATAATACTCTTTCAATTGCTTTGGTTCTGATCCTGAGATATAGTAATATCTTATAGTGACAACCCTTGTGGTTTTTCACTTTCGGATATCTACTTCACAAGTCTATACATGTGTCCCTTTTGTGATTTTATGACACATTCATTACAAGGGTTATGAAAGTGATTTCCTATCACATAGGAAAATGCTTTCTTAAATCTACAACATTTGAGATTTAATTCCCATATAACATTATTGAGATAGCCTTGCTATATCAATAAGTCCAATTTCAAGTCTATACTTCAAAATTGACCATGTCATGTTTTGTCATTTTTCGAGTAACCTCTATGTTTTATCAAGTCTATCGAATAGACTTTATTCACATCTTGTTGCTCAAATTATGACATCACTCCCACTGGCCTTGTTGTAACTTAGCATTCATTCAAAAATAACAATTATATTTTCTTGATTTGAATGCATATTGCTCCCACTAACTTAAATGAATCACACACAAAAGAATTCCTTCTCAAGTAATTCCATTTGAAATGTGTGACTTGTTGCATTAAGTCTATTCATTTAAATTATATGGTGTCATACACCATACTTCAAGTTTTAGTCATACTAAGACCTTTAATGTAGTCATATAAGAATTATCCAAGTCTTTAGTGGAAGCATGACTCCTACTAAGGATATAGAAACTCAACCATTCCTTCTAGGTGGTTGATATAATTCTTTATTAAAACTACATAGAGCGTTATAGTTACATGAGATGTTGAATTTGGATTGTCTTGTTGTTAAACCATATGTTGTGACTCATTTTGAAACTATTTCCCTTTTGTTTCATTAACTTGTCCATATGCTTAGTTATTTAGCTTGTTCTCATAAAAGAGAATGATGGACAACTCCCAACATATAACCATTTTATGCTAGGTTGACGAAACCAACATTCAAAGACTATTCTTTAGAATGTCACACAACATAGAATTTTAACGTTTGAAGAGCTTGAGTCCTTTTAACAATTAAAATTGCAAACTCTTAATAATAGTCGAATACTATTATTCTTTAGACAACTATAAACCAATCATATTCAAGTTTATATCCATTTTCACACCTCCCACTATTTCTCATGACTTTAATGAGAAATCATTTCATATATTCAAAATGTATGAAAGTGGAATATATTGGAAGAAGACATTGTGTAGTAGCTTTAAAACATTTCAAGCTTATTTGTTTCAATCTTCACTAAGTTAATGTCTTGTTATTAAGTGACTAAAGTCTTTAAACATTTTATAGATTTAGACACTTCTTTCTTGGTTTAATCACTAACACAATTGACATTTTAAAACCTTTTAAAGAATGCCCAATTAGTTGTTCAAAATTACTAATTGAATCAAGAGTGATCTTGATCATTGTGTTTCAAGCGATAACCATATAAGAAACGTTTTTCTTATTACTTATATCATTATAATGTGATCTTCCTTTTCATCAAGAAAGGATTCTCTAGACTTTTGTCAATTCATATAGAACTCATAAGTAGACAAATGGAACCAAATCTAAAGATTCATTGTATCCTTTTATGTCCTACATGTGAGATCTATCCATAATTGATAAATCTAAAGTTTGGCTATCACATTACAATAAGTGATATAACTATTGTATCTTATCTAGGATACAACAAGACAATTTTCAATTCATAACACTACTTTAAGGAAATAGTATATTTAAAAAGGCATTCTTCACATTACATTAATATGATATTTCAAACATTCATAATCTTTAATAGAAAAAATATTAGCTCTATACATTTAGAGACTAATTTAAATACCTTTATACATTTAGGCACTAATAGTGGTCTTCCATCATATGAAGCCACATAATAAGTTCTTAACAAAATAAGAAAGTTTAAAGACAATCTTTAATGCCTAACAAACTTCCTAATTAGTAAGCAAAAAACATAGTGGCCGAACCATTCACCACATTTTTCTTTGCTTGTTCATCTTCTACTTGGCTTCTCCACCTATATACAATTATACAAGTGATTAGCTCTTTATATCAAATATAAATATTTAGAAGATCTAACATTTAGAATTGAAGATAAGAACATAAACCATACCTTGTGGCTTGTCCTTAAGACTTGCAAGGTATAACCTGCAATTCCTCCTCCAATGCCCCTCATTTCCACAGTGGTGGCAAGTCCCTTTGGGCTCCTTTGCCTTCTTTTTCCTCACTCCTCCTTTCGGCTTAGGAGTGGGTGGCTTCTTCTCCTTCCCTTTGCCTTTGCCTTGCGGCTTGGCCTTGGAAGAGGATGGCTTGTTGTAAACTACTGCAGAAGTCCTACAACGTTCTCTTTCTTCATAGTCTTCTCGGTAGTTACTAACATATTTAGTAACTCAGAGAGAGTACTATCCATCTTATTCATATTGTAGTTCATTACGAACTGCGCGAATGAATCAGAAAGAGAAGCCAATATGAAGTCCTGGGCCAATTCCCGGTCAAGTGGAGTACCAAGGTTCTCCAATTGTTCAATGAATCCTATCATCTTCAGTACATGTTGATGCACTGGAGCTCCCTTGACCATCTTGGTCTTCACAAGTTCATAAACAGTGCTAAAGCGACGGTTGCGCGTCCCTTCACCATATAACTCCGTAAGATGGAGTATTATGGAAGATGCACTGTCCATGCCCTCGTGCTGTCTCTGTAGCTCCTCATTCATGGAAGCCAACAGATAGCACTTGGCTTGTGTGTCATCCTCAACGTGCTTGTCAAACTTAGCACTTTCATCCTCAGTAGCCCCAGGGCCGAGAGGTATGTGAGGTGGAGCCTTGTCTAGTACGTAAACAATCTTCTCCAATGTTAGGAGAATCTTGACATTACGATACCATGATGGGAAATTGTGCCCTTCTAGGCAATGTTTGTCGAGTATTTTCGCGAGAGTGCTTCCAACCATATCTAAATACATAAACAATAAAATAATTAGTTTGATTGTCGATTAAGTCAAACGATTCGGGTCTTTAAACCGAATGACACCACCCACCATTTTTGGCAAATTCCATATCCCTCAAAATGGAATCCGGGAGTTTTCAAAGAAAGCTCCTAGCGGGTTATGGGAGGCTCACTATTACCAAGCCCACCTCACGATGATACGATGTTGGCTAGCAAAAATAATAATGAGAGGGTACAATTATCCATTCACAACAACCTCTTGTGATTACCCATCTTTTTGGCCTCTAGAGAGTAATGCCTCACGATGATACGATATTGGCATTATTTCTCTTAGTTAAGTTCTTTCCCACCATGCCGGTTTAGATAGGGGTTCAAGCATGACCTCACGATGATACGATGTTGGCCACACTCGTTGCCTACCTTAACCTCATCAATTGTTTTAAATAAACTCCTCCTGAGTATAAGCATGCACTTTGCACTCCCCCATGATAGGGTGAAGGCGATGTACAAGTCATAAACGATTGGAGCCTACCACGGTGGAAGGCCACGAAAAAGTGTTCAAAGCACTCTTACGCTTTCAACTTAATATTGTATGTTGGTTGAGGGATTTTAAGGTCTCATCAATTTTATTTATTTAATCATATTCAAATAAATAATGTCCTATTACAACTACTAGTCCAAAGTTAATGAAATTAGTAGCATATGATATCCACACTATTCGTTTTCATAAAACAAATCAATATCAAAACATTTTTCAAAATATTGGAGATATATATAACTACTAATTGTTTTCATTATAGTTTAGTAGCGTATGATACTCCCACTATTTGTTTTAAGAAAAACAAATCAATATCAAAAACTAATTTTTCAAATAGTGGAAGTAACTACTACTACTAAGGTTTTTGCATTCCTTTTAAATTGGACTTTATAGTTATCTTAGGCTCTTGGATGACCATGGACTTATTAAGTTATTGCAACAACGAGCCAACATTGTTGAATATAAACTCGGGGAGGTTGTGACAATTTAATTACGTGTTTTTCAATCCAATTAAAACATTTTCATTGAGCCATTAGAAATGAAAGACAATCATTCATTGCTAATTAGGGCATTGGACCCATTTAATCTTTAATCTCATGTCAAAACCCTCTTTTAGTTATGTCTCCTTACCAATAGTTAAAGAAACTCTAGTCTAGCACTAGAGGGAATCAACTAACTAAAAGAGATTAAGAAATAATAAGAATTACAAACCGATTTGTACAAATTCCTACAAATTACACATACTAAGAGGGAGAGATAGATTAATGTCAAAAGTGACAAGGTCCAATAAAAACAGTAATTAAAACACATTCCCAAGGTTCAAACAATTTGATTTTAGCGCCTTATCTCATAGCTCAATTATCGTTTAAGGCATAAGTCCATAGTCACCCTTTTTCTAACTACTTAATCACATTAAATAATCAAAATGGAATGCAACATGAACATTTAGATTTAGTGCATATGGGCATAATAGAATTATGAGTTTAAACAACTAACAAAATTAAAATCAAATATTTTAACTTTCTAGTTAGTAGGGGCCTAAATGCAAATAAGAAAAAGTTAGGGGTCAAACCGTAAATACTCAAAAGTATAAAATATCTTTTTCCAAATTACAAAAGACCCCCCCAAGTGGATAAATCCACTAGGGTGGCCGGCCACATTAAGGGGAGATGGGAAGTCTCACCCATCTTATCCACTTGGGGGGGTCGGCCACATTAAGGGGAGATGGGAAGTCTCACCCATCTTGCTTTAATTCAATGCAAGGTAGAAAAATCCAAATTTGTATGTCACTTGGTTTTGGCTTAAATGGCTTTAATGAAAAAAGGTGATGGAAATCTCCTAGACAAGTCTAGGGTTTTAAAAGTTTTAATATGGTTATGGATGGTAAGAACATCATCCAAAACCATAAAACTATGCATGAAAACCAAATAAAACCATTTTCACCCAAAACCAAACTATGAACACCAAGAACAAAACCATGAACACTTTTTCAAGATTTGTGTATTCTTGGTGATTTTTTTTTTAAACCCAAAAACTAAAGTGACATGGTTTCTACTTTCTAGCTTTAAAATGATGTGTGAGTGTCTTACAATAAAACACAAACACATGCCCAAAAAATCCCCAAAACCGTGCCAACCACAAAGAACAAAACCCCAAAATTTTGTTCATGACTTATTCTTCATTCATGCATACAAAACAACTTTTACATGCATATCTTTTCAACTCTTGATTTATATTTTTCAACCATTGAAAAACCAAAAGATAAACATACTTTAAATGAAGAAATAATATGTCAAATAAGTTCAAAACTCAATTTTCATTCATGCATACAAAACATCTTTTGCATACATATCTTTCTCAACTATTGACTAACATTTTTCAACTATTGAAAAACAAAAGATAAACTTATTTTGAATGAACCAATAATTATGTCATACATAATATTAATACCCATATGCATAAAATCCAAAAGGACACATTATACATAAACCTTTGGCTCTGATACCACTTGAAGGGAAAATTATGAGTTTAACACATGGGATTTCTAAATGACTAGCATGCATATACAAATCAAAATTTATATACATGAGCAACGGAAGCAATTTATCAAATAATATCAAAGCTATAGTCATGCAAATCCCCTTCAAGGTTCATAGGTTTATATATAATGCATCAAAACATTTTAGTAAAGAACAAAGTGTAGGTTTAGTCTTATACCTCTTGATCTAGACTTGAGACCAAGGATGGACCACCTCCAAGCCCTTTGTTCCTTGAAGTCCTTGAGCCTAGCCTCCCTCCTTGCCTCCTCCACTTTGTTAGTAAGAGTGCTCCAAGGTTCTCCTTTAGTCTCCAAAGGAGAAGACCTCTAAAGATCCACACCCACTAGTGTAGTGAGATGGATGGAGGAATAACCAAAAGGGTGAAAGATTGTTAGTTAAAACACCCTCTAGGTGGCCGGCCTTTGTGGTTTTAGAGAGATATATTCTTTTGCCTCTTTGTTGTTCAAAACATACAAAAACCCTAAGGATTAAATTTCTATAAAGTTCTTTATATAGACAAAAAGAAACCTAGTCAACAATTTGACTAAATATCTCTCCCTCTCCACTTGCAAGGGCCGGCCTCTTTGTGTTGGTTTGGGCTTTGGGCTTTTATTTATTTCTAGTCATCCAATGCTTGAATAAAAGCCCAATGGGTTTAGGCCCAATGGGTCCAATTAAACCCAAACGTTTCTTTAAGCCCAAAACGATCCTTTATCGCTTTTATGATTTCTTTAGACTTTCGAAATTAATCACAACACTTAATTAATCCAATTAATTATTTCCATCATCCATTAATTACTCACTACAAGAGTGTATCGGTGTACAATCATTTTAAGTTCTAATTAGCAAGGCAGTGAGGTGATTGACATCAATCCAATTGATTATATTTAATCCAATCACTTAGTGAATTAAAACTTCATTTTAATTCACCTTTCTTATTTGATGACTACATTTAATCATCTAGAAGAACTCACAAGCTATGAGTGACATCTAACCATATGTCATAGCTACCCAAGCTAATGTAAAAGTTGTTTGGAGAACCTATTCAGTTGGAATTTCAATGTAATTCGATCATTCTCTAAAACAATACTCTCAATCACATTATTAGGGTATGGATATATTATGTCAAACCCCTAATGTGATTATTCCTTCTTATATGATTCTATTGAGTCGTATAGGAACGCTTTCCTTTATTACGCTCGATACTTCGGCCGAAGATTCCCGAATCATATCTTAGAGTATTCTTCCTCTCTTACCGAGGATTAAAGATTCCTTGTTGCACATTCACTTGCCTTCATGACTAAGTGGCTTAACCCCAATTATGCCGTGGACATCCGCGAATGGGGTGACTTTGACATAATCAAAGATTAAGTACTTAGCCACAAGACAACGACGATGCCTCAGGTCAAAGGACTACTTACATTATTCCAACCATTAGAGTTACTTGCTTGATATGTGAGTAGACCTCCATGCAAGTACTCTCGTTCGATTGTGTTCAGTGAACTCATTCTCTTAATGAGCACCTACATACTTGTCTTAGTGTCACAACACGAATGGGATGAGACTTTCCATCCTTCCATTTGAAGTGGACACAGTATGTACCGGTCTAAGCATTGTCAGTTTCCCTTCGACAATCCAATGACTAGGAACCTTTTGGACATAATGGTTATTTGAAGAAGGTCTCTGTAGTCTAACATCATTAGATTACTTCTTCAATCAATCCATTGTCCATGGATACACTATTTAGGACATATATCGTTTATTGAGATAATCCTAATTCGTGTCTTTGCCATTTGATGTATAAGAGTCATCCATACATCGATTCATTTGTCCTGAAAGGTTTCTTCCAAAGATTAACTTTCAGGGCATATGTCCAACATCGTTCGGCTTCTGGCGAATAATGTACAGGTCATCTGCAGAATGCAAGTGATCGGTCTGGAAGATGTGTTGAGAAAGAAACAGTTTCCTTAATTCCTCAAATGAGCCTACTGTCTCAGGTGGAAGACGGCAATACTAGGGTAAAGCTCTGCCAGAGAGGATGGAGGGGAAGAAAAGACATCGCTCTTTGTCGGTGTGCATCTGATATGCCATGGTGGACTCAAAGAGGTTAAGGTGTTCAATTAGGTCCTTCCTTCCAGTATAGAGTTGTAAACCAAGTTTTTGTTTTGTCATCGCTTAAAAGCGGTGTCGATGATCCTTCTTGTGAAAGGACCAGGCCTGGGTTGGTTCTAGTCAGGTATCTCGGCTTGACGTTCGTCCTTTAACTTGTTTACTTCCTCAAGGAGCTGTAGGACAAGAGGGTCCTAAGTGGATTCATGTACCACTGGAATTTTCTTTCGTAAGTCTCCATCGCCTCTTGGAAGTAGGAAAGTTTGAGTAAGGGGGTGTGGTTTTTTCTTGGACTCACCGTACTAACTTCTAGGGTGAGTCTGTCGGAATACCTCATAGTCCCCCATACCTTCATGTTCCTCTGGGACCTGTCGTTCCTTCCCTAGATTGGCAGCTGGCCTGGGTCATGAGATGAGACCGAGTCTTTCAGAAACTCTTGGGTCATTGATCTTTAAGCATATGTGGAGGGGATTCTCTCGACATTGCTTTAGGAAGTCTCGGCAGTCACGATAAACGGCTTTCGATCCTTCCAACCCTTCTGCAAAGAGGTGTCTTCCTCCACTTCTTCTATTTCGGGTCGAAGCATTTGGGTTGTGAGAAGCCTCATGTTGATCAATGTTTTGATGATTAGCTCACTCCTCATCAGGGATACCCATGTCGAATGGAGGTGACCCTCCGTGTTGGGGGCACCCAGATGATGGTTGATGTCCACAAGGGTAACGAGCTCGCATGTTTGAGTCCGCCTAGTTTTGTAGAGTGTCTCAAAGAGCTGCTCATACTGCTCCTGGAGGACCTCATTCTTTATTGCTATCTTGTTGTTTTGAGCTTCTAGCTCATTGACTTTAGCTTGAAGAGCAACCCTCTTTCTTTCCTTCTTTCATTGTTTTGCACTAGGTGCAAGAGGGGTGTCATTCTGTGTGTTGTGGCTTCCTTCGCTCCCCATGTTGGAGAGGGATGCCTGGTCAAAAGAGGGTGTACGAATGGTGGAAACTAGCTTGGCAAATCTGAAGAGAGTGGGAATAAGTGTCTTTCCCACAGACGACGCCAAATGTTGATGCACAAAATCAGTGGGGACTTTGGTACAACAGAAAGTGTTAAGTTTGTGACCTTCGCTAGATTGCTTCGGTCACTAGTGTGGATAAGTATGTAAATAGATAGGGACAGGGAAGCAAACACAAGATGTACGTGGTTCACCAAGATTGGCTACGTTCATAGAGTAGAGGAGTTCTCATTAATTGTGAAGGGTTTACACAAGTACATAGGTTCAAGCTCTCCTTTAGTGAGTACTAGTGAATGATTTAGTACAAATGACATTAGGAAATATTGTGAGAGAATGATCTCTACTTATAGAAGAGAGTTTCTAGTTTCATTCTGATATTGACACGTGTCGTGTTGTGATTGACTTCTGATGTTGACACGTGTCGCGCTATGATTGGCTTCTGATGTCGACACGTGTCGCGTTGTGATTGGCCTCCTGGTTGGAGGGAAACTCTTCTGGGTCCTTGATGGTATAACGTTGACCGGTGCTCAGTAGTTTCGGAATTGGTCAAGTATGGTACAAACAAATTTTATTATATAATAATGTTATATATTCAAGTGAAACTTTAAAGTTAGAGTTTTTGAAGTTTTTTTTTCTGATTTGGTTGTTTAAGATTGAACTGCTTTTGATTATTTAGTGAACGTTATGTTTATAGCTCTTTTTATTTATTATTAGTGACATTTTTAAACTTGCAATCAGCGAGTGTTAAACTTTGTTTTGATTTAAGTGATTACTTTCTAGTGTCAATACATTGTCCTACCTATTTTTAAAACACTATCTTAAAAGACGCCATTTTATTAATTTCGCACAGGGCCCCAAAATCTCAGAGACGGCCCTAATTGCATATATGTAGTACAAATATCATAACTTCAATACGGTTACAAGTTTGAAGTAAGAAATAAATGGAACCAATGCTCTGCCTAATATATTGCAAGACAAATGGTGGAAACACAGTTCCAGTGTGATGATATATATACTCTCATCTGGTCTCAAATCCGACTAGAGTCCCTTCTGAAAGTAGATCGCCTTCCCCAGTCCGAAACCACCAGCACCTTTATGCGCCAACTCACTAGCTTGCTGCAAATATTCCGAGAATTTTCAGCAGAAACCGATATGCTAATGCCAGATTTAAGCTGAGTAAAAGCAAATGTGTATCAGATACTTACCTAGCATATACTGAGTACCAGAGCCACTGAGTGCTGTGGCCAATTGAGACCCAATCTCCTGGAAGATGAGCTGCAGTTTGTTCTCCTCCCAGTGGGGCGAACATCCCAAAGTGTTTGTACCTTCAAGTAAATCAAAAGTTCATGCCAACGAGCCTAGTAGAATTTCACCTGAAGGGTTGAAAGCGGTGGCGTCCAACATCCCTGAACTTGAAGGGACCTTCAGGGTACTTCTCACATTCCTCCATACGATTGAAACAATCGGCAAGGTAGGCACCTTGTTGAGCAGCCACCTAAATTATTAGAATTTCGAAAACAAAAATAGTTAAAGAAATGGAATTTGAGTTAGAGGATAAGGAGATGTGATGGAAAAAGAAGTGAATATATTGAATTAACCTGGGCAGTTGCCGAAAGATTTTCATCTGCGAATCTGCTTGGGAAAGAGCTGCTTTAAATGTTTCAATATCGATTTCATCTTTCGGGGTTTTTCCAACTATTTTCCAGCAACTCATTAATATACCTCATATGCTTGCTCTTCAAATGAAGGCTCAGTTGAGGATACCTTACCATGAGGTCCTCCATGACTTCTTGAAATTCCTCTGGACTTAATGTACCAGAGTTGTCCTTATTTGCCCTTCGGAATATCGAAACAATATCATCCTGACAACAAATCGATATGCAATGACAACAAAATATCATACATAGAATCGGCAAATTCTACCATACAACAATGCATGCATCAACACTTTCAACCATACTGCAATGCATGGCATAAGCAGAAAAACATTAAATAGATACCATGACGCGGTGTTGATTTACTGTTGCACAATTACCTAAAGCATACACCCCGTCACATCCTTCCACCCTCAGACATTCATCCGTAGCCAAAACACGTCGATTGGTCTGTTTTGCGCAAACAAATTACAAAATTTGATCAATTGAAGCGTCAAATCAAAAGTTAACCTCTCGACTATAATTGGAAACAAGCACAAGTTAGTATCAAACCTGACCAATCTGCTTCATAAAATCGTTAATCTCAGGGCGTGGCCCGATACCAGTTGCCCAGAGAACCATCCCATAAGGTATATTTGAAACTTTTCCCGTGTCTCTATCTTTAGCGGAGACTCCCTTATCAGTTAATTTTACGACCAGTGAACCTGTTCGCGTCAGGAATTTCTGTCGGGGATGTTTCCTGGCCGACGAGCACACAGCTCCCCTGGAGGTTGGCGCCGGTTGAGGGCTGCTGTCGGGCTTCTGCTTCACTATCGGGCGTTGTTGGGCAAGTCTTGTCGGGCTAGTCTCGTCGGGCAAGACTCTTCGGGCAAGGCTGAAAGAGAAGGACAGCGTTAACTTTGAGAGGTGCCTTTGTGGGGCCTTAGGTGTAGGCCTTGAGGCTCACAATCAAGGTTAACATTTAAGTGCTCAGGCATGCCACTGCCATCTTTAGCATGGCAGATGTAAAATGGTTGTCGTGCTTTAGTTGTATATATGTATGTATCCAAGAAACCGTGTTAGTTATAACAGGTGCCTTTGTGGGGCTTTAGGTGTAGGCCTTGAGGCTTCCTATAAATAACTAAACCAGTGCTCGAACACATCATATTTGTTCTCGTGATTGTAGGAGTTTTCTAACTATTATACTTCTGATTACCCGAATCCAAGAAGTAGAATGAACCCAAATAGGTGCCTTTGTGAGGCCTTAGGTGTAGGCCTTGAGGCTTCCCATCAGAGTTCATTCTTATACTTAGACTCTTTAGATCGCTGAACGGAATGAATCCAAATGGATGCCTTTGTGGGGCCTTAGGTGTAGGCCTTGAGGCTTTCCATTAGAATCCATTCCATGCTCAAGCGTTCTATGGTAATCATGATATAATAGAAAGAAAACTAAAAGGTAGGTTGATTACTTGCGCCCCAAGTAACTTTGGACTTCTCGTTTATCAAGGACTGTCGTGGATGGGTTAAGTCCACATAAGGTTCTTTTTTATGCCTTGAGGCCAATGACTTTTAACTGATCAGATTTACATGCCCGAGGGCTTAGGACTTGGATCTGGTTTGAACACTAACGATATATTCAAATCGGATTCAGGTACTAAGAAAGCCTTTTAATAGCCATGTTGCTAAAAATAATTTGCATATAACTGGAAGTATACAACATATTGAAAAGACAAAACCAAAGCAAAGAAGGTCGGGCAAGGTTAAACCTTATCGAGTAAGGTTGCTCGTCTTGCAGGTTCCTATCTTTGTAGTTTTGTCAAAGGTCTGAAAGCTTAGAGGGGTAGAGAGAGAGAGATTACAAAAGATGAATCGATACTACAGCAAGGTTGAACAAGGTAGCAGAGCTATTACAAAGGGTTGAAGAGAGGGTTATCCCGAGAGGGATGAAGGTTTGTCCCGAAAGGGATGAAGGCTGACTACAGCTTTGTTTTGAAGGCAAATCTGGCTTTGAGCAGATTTTGTGCTTGCATTTGTTTGTTTGATTGAGTGTCCTTAATCCTGGATTTTCTTTCTTCTTATATAGACAACTCGGCTTGGGCTTCTGTAGCAGCAGCTTTACCCGAATGCGGTTTGATGGTGATGACTCATCAGCTATTTTACATGTAATGCCACCATAAAGTGCTTTATGGGCTGTGTAGCTGATCAGTCTACACCACTTGACCTTTGGGTAGGTAAGCAAATGGTCTTCATGAGCTGCACCAGGTCAGAAAAGGCCTTTCCCTGCCTTCTGGGCTTTGACTGGGCTCTGGCTATTTTTCCATTTGGGCTTTCTTTCGGGCTAGCTCCTTCCTTGAGCCCAAAGTTCAAGTTTTGATCCAAACAGTGCCCCCTTCAATCAATATTTAGCCTGGAATTCCAGGCGCCAATATTGATTGAAAAAGCTCTTTATAAAACCCACGAATCCCTTGCGGTTGAACTCCTCGATCCCCTGTATTCACAGTAAGAAATCCTGCTCTAAGTTCTCGCCCTCGTCATCTTCCTTGATATTATTCCTTTCTCGAACTCCTTCAAATGACTGCAGAATCTAGCCAAACCCAATCCTCTTACGAATCTGGCGAAGGAATCGCCACTCTGCGTCGTCTACTCAATGGGCTGCATCGCCCTCAGGCAGGTCTGCACTCCGAGCTTTTCTTTGAGGTGCATGGGGTACAATCATTGGGTCCTGCCTGGATTTCTCGGGTCCCTTCAATGGTGGAGGGCAACATGCCTAGAGATAACTGGTTTTCCCCAAATCCCTATTCGGCTAGGTCGGGCATCTCTTCCTCCAAATGGTCATCATATCGTCGGGGCTTTCCTCTGATGAATGATCCTGCCTGGGCTCAATGGATTGATGATTTAGAGCCTACTTTTAAGAGGAAATGGATGAATAATGGTATTTATGAGTTAATCATGCTTTCGAAGACCTCTATTATTCCCAAGCCCGAACTACTTGTCTCTGCCCTCCTTTTCTGGAATTCAGGCACAAATACCTTTGACTTCCGTATGGGCCCCATGTCTCCCACCATTCTTGACATGGCTCAAGTTTTCGGTTTAAGGCTCTCGGGCAGGATAGTGGACGTCACTCAAGACTGGGTTCCGTCCTCTACCACTGGAAGCTCAAGTTCATCTGCTGCCTTCCTCTCTTTGAACTATAACTCTGTAACTTTCAAGAGTTATGGGACCTCCTTCAAAGGATTCATCCCCTTCGTAAAAGAGAATTTTGGGGTAGGCTCACCTCGGGTTGATAAAGATCAGGAGCACATGTATTTCCTCTTATACTGGCTCAACAAGCACATCTTCCCCAACAAATCTAAAGGGGTGAGGGTTGAATGGATCCCCTTGGTAGAAGCTCTTCACAACTTTGATGACATAGCCACAGGTCCATTCCTTCTTTCCCATCTTTATCATCTTCTTTTCGAAATGACTCAAGGTGAGCCATTTGAGACCAACTTGAATGGACCTATATGGATGATACAAACTTGGCTTCAATGGTACTTTCCAGAATTTCGGGCTGCTAATCTGGAGTTCCCTGAGGGTGTGGCCCATGCCCGAATCCTGGCTGAAGCTGCCCCTATAGATCATTCCACTTTTGCCTGCTTCTATTTCTTCAGAGTTTGCAGGACTCGGTCAGATTTAGAATGGGGTGCGTCGGTCCTAAGAAGATATCCTTGGTTTTTTGACCAAGTCTTTCAAGATGCCCCTGGCGAGGATGCTACCCCCTTTTGCAGGGAGAAATTTATTAGTTGCATTTAATCGAGAGACCTGGCCTGGGGAGTTCATGGCAATAGATATGACCGAGGTTTGGAAGTGTACCATCCTAACTTCTGCAGCAGACAGTTAAGATTTAGACAGGCCATTCCTGTCCCGTTCTTCGACTCTGTCCATTGTGGCACTTCATTCCGGTTACCAACTCCATCTGAAGTGACATTCTGAGCTGCCCGACGCAGTCTTGACGTAATGAGTCAAGCGGCCCGAAAGTCCATTATTCTCAATTTTGAGTGCACCTCGCTCTTCTCTTCTTAGTGGGAAGACATATGGACTAAGAAATATGGAGGAGATTTGAAAGAGACTCACGATCGCCTTTTCAACCAACTTTCACTTAAGTCATACCCTGGCTCGGGCAAACTTGAAAATTGGAAGGAGATGATTCGAGAGAAGAATCAGTCACTTCTGATAGGTACTTCTCTTTCAATTTGACTTTGTTTCTCTTCTAAAGTCCTTCTATCCTTACTTTTGCTAAATTCTGCAGCTCCAGTGGATGTTGAATCGGAAGTCATTGAATCCGATGATGACTCTACTGATGCTGCAATTCTTCATGGAGCTGCAGCAGAAGCTGGGAGACGAGAAGCTGGGGAGGGTGCAGATGTTTCAGAATCCTTCGGGGATTCAGGAGCTGAAGAAACACCTGAAGCTCTTATCAAAGCGCCTAAGCGAAAGAAAGCGGCTGTGACTAAGACTTCAGATCCTGATCCAGTACCTCTACCCAAAACCACCCGACCAATTCTTACTAGAAAAAGTAAGAGAGCAAGAACTACCGCTCATCCTAAGTCATCAGCCCCATCTGCTCCAGTTCTTGAGGCAGGCAGAAAGAAGCAACAATCCTTAAGTGAGTTTCTGTTTTTCTTCATCAAACTGTTACCTTTCCCCTTTATCTAATTGTCTCCTTTACCGGCAAACAGGACCCCAAGCATCTAAAAGACCAATCCTTGCTTCTAAGGAGGAACCACTAAGAGCCGCAATGCTAAAAAAGGCCAAAGAACTGCAAAATACTGCCCTCAGAGAACTTGAGGTATGATTTATATATTTTTCTTTAGGCCTCTTCTTGCTCTCATATAACTCTAAATCTGATTATTTGACTCAGGCCGCAAGAAAGGAAAAGCTCTCTTCGCCCGAAGCCTCTCCACAATCTGCCCGAGAGACAAGCCTACCTCATTCCCAGGTCGACCCTTCAGAGGTGATTTTTCTTCTCTTCTAATTCTTGGATAACTTTCCAACTTCTGGACCTAATGTCTAAATATTTTTAGGCTGAAGCATCTGCTTCCTTGCCTTGTCATGGCCCTCCTCTGAGGTCTATGACCTCTTCTACTGCTCTGGATGCAACCCCTTCTTCTCAATTCGATCCATCCACAGGAGTTATGCTGCACTTCGTGGATGAGGATAGTAACTTGGTGAGTCACATATTCCATATTGAACTTCTGCACATTGCTTCCCGACTAACTTTTACTCACGTTCTCCACAGCCTTCTCCAGTATATGAGCCACCCCCTTCAATAGTAGTTTCAGATAATGAACCCATAGTCCCTGAGATCCCTGTAGCTTCAGAGGTAGCAATTTCGCGGGTATTTGCTTGCCCGACAGTTGATAAACCTCTGTCTCCTCCTCAAGACCAAACTCAGGTATGGGAGTATTCTCTTCTTTGTTCTTTCTCTTATGCTCTATTTACTGACAATTACTGCTATCTCTGGGTACCTCTAGGGCACTGGTACAGGTTCAGGTGCAGCTCATCACTCTCCTGCTGGTGGTGAGGAATCTTCCCGCCAACCAGGAATTAGTCCTCTTCCTGGTGAAACCCCAGGGCTGAGTCAGGTACATTTCATCTCTCCAAATCTTCTTTCGCCTCAAACCATATTCAAATTGTCTTGACCTGGTCTTTTGGCTTTCTGCAGCAAGCTCCAAGAAAAACTTTTCCCCCTCATCTGGTCCGCAAATCAAAGCGCTCCCATCCTCACTCATCTTCTGGAGGTACTGCGACTCCCCCTTCTGGAATTGAGCAGATTAGGCAGGCAGAACTTGCCCCCTCAATGGGCATTCCTTCATTAGAGGAAGTTGCAGTGCAGGATCCTCCTTCTTTCGCACCTCCAAGCCCTGCTAAGTTGCCCATACTGTTCGAAACACTTGGACGGCTTGAGACACGGTTGAAATCCTCAAAACAATCTTCAGCTACCCCCTTTTCTTCAAAGCAAAGCGAGTCCTTCAGGAATGGGCAAGGAAGGATTTCACCGCTTCATTCAGCCTCAAGGCTCTTTGTGATTTTGAAAGGATCATAACTGAGTCTTTCAAAACCGGTCGGTTATCAAAGTCTCAACATGATTCTTTTCTATCCTTCTTTGAGAACTTGAGAGCCCTTAGGGAACAATACCAGAGAGCGGACAGACAGGCTAATCGGACAAAATGCTTCATGGAGAAAGAATCAAGCACCTCTGCTCAAGTTGATCGGTGGATGGAAGAAAGCTTGCAGACAAAAGAAATGGTCAGAGTTGTTACTTCTAAAATCCAACAGCTGGAGGAACAATTGGTTGCTCTCAAAGCAGAACAAGCAACTCTTCTAGATACCCTTGAAAATCAAATTGAGGGAGTGGAGAAGTCAAATTCGGAGTTAGAGCGTGCCCGGTCTCAACTTGTAAACATTCATACTGTTTTGGCCGAACCCAGCAGGATATTTACCATTATGCAAACATATCATTCTCGGATAATCACCCTATGTGAAGATGTAAATTTTTTAGAATAGGATGATTTGTAACTCTTCTTTTATTGGAATGAACATGTAATTTGCTTCCTGCTCTGCTCTTTGGTACTGTTTGTATTGACTTTGGGCAATTCTTTGCCCCCCTTTAATCCTCTTTCTTCTTTTGCCCTTGCTAACACCAATCTTAGGACCTGATCTTGGTCCCTTGATCCCCTTCATGGCACTTTATTCATGCAAAGGTGCTGTGACAACCTGGGCCCTTCTCTTTCCCTGCAATACCAAATGGTGACCCTGCCTCTTGTAAAATGAGGTTGATCATATTGATAGAAGCCTCAGGGAAAGGGTTAGTATCTACCATCATACTGGCTTGGGGTGAATCAAGCAACAGCTTTCCCTTCACTATAAGATTTTGTATCCAGTCCCTAAACTGGACACAATTAACTATGGAATGGTTAAAGGTATAGTGCACCTTACAATACTTTTTCCCCCTGAGTTCTTCCGGCTTGGGCATTTTTTTAGTATTGTCGGGCAAGATCACTCTTGCCCGTACCAGTTCCTCATAGATCGAACGAATAGCTCTGGTACTTGGGTGGTTTTATGGGGACAAAACCACCATCGTTCATTATGACCTTCTGATCCTTGACAGGTTGGACTAGCCCCTTTACCATCAATGGCTTGAAAGGTGTGGTCATTTCAACGGCACACACGTCTACGTCCTCTTCTTCACGGCCATCCTCATGCTCTGGCCTGGCTTCTCCCACTTCCACCCGATGAATTGCAGCCTTATTTTTGTAGAAAGGAGGAACTTTGGAAGTGTGCTTCACTTGTTGCTCTTCTTGCAACAGCCTCTCATACTTCGTGGCAGCAATCACCAATTCTTGCAGCTCATTAAATTGTGCATCATAAAATCTTTTCCTCAAAGGTAATTTCAAAGCCCTTTGAGCAATCGATATGAGCTGCGCTTGGTTGACGGGGAATTGGCATCTCATCCTTGTTCTCCTGAACCTCATCATGAAGTCTTCAGTAGATTCATGATCGTATTGTTTGACTTCAACCAGATCATTGATAGTCAATTCTAGCTCTATTCTGTAGAACTGTTCATGGAAAGCCATCTCCATTTGCCCCCAGTTGGCGATAGAGTTAGGGGGCAATAGAGAGTACCACTGAGATGCTAACCCTGCCAATGAATTCCCAAACAACCTCAACTTGTAGTTTGGGTTATCCTTATATGCCACGCAATGATTGGAGAATTTGAAAATGTGGTCTCTGAAGGACACGCTGCTATCTTCACCTGTGAATATTGGGAATGCGGGCATCTTGAAGTTGAGAGGGAATGGATTTAACTCATCAACATATTCAGGATAAGGCTTTTGATAAGTAATCCTGAATACCGGACGAGCTCGTGGTTGAGCATTTTGAGCCACTGTCCTTCTCAACTCAGCTAACTCCTTCCTCAGCTGCTGAGTGGCTAGAATATCATTATGACCGAAGAGAGCAGGTTCGATTTTTGGGCTCTGGTCATTGCCCGCACTTGCTTCCCTCCTTGGTTCGGGCTTCCTCCAACTAGTTCCTCCACCTTTATTCACCAACGGGGGTGGCCGATAAGGTGGGGGTTTATCTGCAGTACTGGAGCCTTCATTTCCGCTAGTTTCGCCCATCGTAGCTGGCATTCTGTACCTCGTTCTCTCTTGCTCGCTTGGCTTCATATTATTGAATGATAATACTGGGAAGCTGAGAAGCTCCTTCTCCCGAACTGGCTCCATCACCGGTTGACTCCCTTCAGGAGCTACCTTTTTCTTTCCCCTATCTTTTTCTTCTTCTAACAGTGGGAACAAAGGAATGATTGGTTCATTTCTCATAACTACTTGGCTCATCCCACTCCCCTTGAGCCTCTTTTGGAGTAGAGAACTCCAAATCCAGTCTTCTCTGTAGATTTCCCGTTAGTGTACAGAGCCTACTTACTTCTCCCTTGGTTTCCAAGAAGATTCTTTTCATGCTCTTCAGCACTTGGATCATCGTAGCCTGTAGTTCTTCATTAGTTCTCTTTCCTTCCGATCTCTCAGATGCAGTTGGGCTCTCTAGGACCACTTGTCCTGATGGGGAGGAAGGGTTTTCTGATTGATCTACCATTTGTGAAGACTTTCCTTCGGATTGTTTTCGCCAAGTGTTCTGGCTTTTCTTTTTGGACATGCAAGATCAAGAAGTTTGGATCCCACCGGGCGTGCCAAAACTATGTTCGCGTCAGGAATTTCCGTCTGGGATGTTTCCTGGCCGACGAGCACACAGCTCCCCTGGAGGTTGGCGCCGGTTGAGGGCTGCTGTCGGGCTTCTGCTTCACTATCGGGCGTTGTCGGGCAAGTCTCGTCGGGCTAGTCTCGTCAGGCAAGACTCTTCGGGCAAGGCTGAAAGAGAAAGACAACGTTAACTTTGAGATGTGCCTTTGTGGGGCCTTAGGTGTAGGCCTTGAGGCTCACAATCAAGGTTAACATTTAAGTGCTCAGGCGTGCCACTGCCATCTTTAGCATGGCAGATGTAAAATGGTTGTCGTGCTTTAGTTGTATATATGTATGTATCCAAGAAACCGTGTTAGTTATAACAGGTGTCTTTGTGGGGCCTTAGGTGTAGGCCTTGAGGCTTCCCATAAATAACTAAACCAGTGCTCGAACACATCATATTTGTTCTCGTGATTGTAGGAGTTTTCTAACTATTATACTTCTAATTACCCGAATCCAAGAAGTAGAATGAACCCAAATAGGTGCCTTTGTGGGGCCTTAGGTGTAAGCCTTGAGGCTTCCCATCAGAGTTCATTCTTATACTTAGACTCTTTAGATCGCTGAACGGAATGAATCCAAATGGATGCCTTTGTGGGGCCTTAGGTGTAGGCCTTGAGGCTTTCCATTAGAATCCATTCCATGCTCAAGCGTTCTATGGTAATCATGATATAATAGAAAGAAAACTAGAAGGTAGGTTGATTACTTGCGCCCCAAGTAACTTTGGACTTCTCGTTTATCAAGGACTGTCGTGGATGGGTTAAGTCCACATAAGGTTCTTTTTTATGCCTTGAGGCCAAGGACTTTTAACTGATCAGATTTACATGCCCGAGGGCTTAGGACTTGGATCTGGTTTGAACACTGACGATATATTCAAATCGGATTCAAGTACTGAGAAAGCCTTTTAATAGCCATGTTGCTAAAATAACTTGCATATAACTGGAAGTATACAACATATTGAAAAGACAAAACCAAAGCAAAGAAGGTCGGGCAAGGTTAAACCTTATCGGGTAAGGTTGCTCGTCTTGCAGGTTCCTATCTTTGTAGTTTTGTCAAAGGTCTGAAAGCTTAGAGGGGTAGAGAGAGAGAGATTACAAAAGATGAATCGATACTACAGCAAGGTTGAACAAGGTAGCAGAGCTATTACAAAGGGTTGAAGAGAGGGTTATCCCAAGAGGGATGAAGGTTTGTCCCGAAATGGATGAAGGCTGACTACAGCTTTGTTTTGAAGGCAAATCTGGCTTTGAGCAGAGTTTGTGCTTGCATTTGTTTGTTTGATTGAGTGTCTTTGTTTGTTTGATTGAGTGTCCTTAATCCTGGATTTTCTTTCTTCTTATATAGACAACTCGGCTTGGGCTTCTGTAGCAGCAGCTTTGCCCGAATGCGGTTTGAGGGTGATGACTCATCAGCTATTTTACATGTAATGCCACCATAAAGTGCTTTATGGGCTGTGTAGCTGATCAGTCTACACCACTTGGCCTTTGGGTAGGTAAGCAAGTGGTCTTCATGAGCTGCACCAGGTCAGAAAATGCCTTTCCCTGCCTTCTGGGCTTTGACTGGGCTCTGGCTATTTTTCCCTTTGGGCTTTCTTTCGGGCCAGCTCCTTCCTTGAGCCCAAAGTTCAAGTTTTGATCCAAACAGAACCTATTTTTACATCAATTCTGTCTCGGAAGAACTTCCCTTCAGCAAATGAAGTAATTCTCTTGTCAAACCTGCAACACCAAATTAACCAAGTGTGTAAAAATTAAATTAGCATCTTTAAACATGTAAAACCCTAATACGGAAACTTGTATGCATGCCTTACATGTTTAAAAAATGATCGCTTGCCTCTATCACAGTAATTTTTACGTATCCTATAACTGAAGGGTATAATTTGGCTAAATCCTCTTTTACAAAGTCATGAAGCTCTGCAACAAACTCCACCCTCTTTTACAAAGTCATGAAGCTCTGCAGCAAACTCCACACCAACTGGACCGCCACCAACACATACAAAACTCAGAAGTTTCTTCTTCTCTTCTTCGCTTACGCTAGGAAGACTTGTCCTTTCGAAACAGTCAATCACAGTCTGTCGGATCCTCACAGCGTCTTCTATTCCCTGCAAATCAAAAGCTCAAACCCAACATTAATACTTACTATTTCTTCATCCTGTAAAATACTTTTTGGACATGGGAGGAAGAATAAGTTTAAGTTACCTTCAAGAAATGAGCATATTGCTCAACAGCAGGAGTGTTGAATGTGTTTGTTTTGGCTCCTATTGCAACGATCAGGTAGTCATAATCTATGCTAAACTCAGCTTCTTTCGAACCCAAATTACTGTGTCGAGTTGATCAACAGAGAACTTTCTTATTCTTTGGATCGATTCAATAACATTCTGCTTCCCTGAATTCAACATTTAAACCTAAATTTATCTATATGTCTAGGCACATTCCTTCACAGTAATCTTGCGAATTGGTTCAACAATGCTGCGTGACCGTGCCACATGTAACACTCGGTAGCAAAGGCATGAACATGAAATAATTTTTGGGTGACACCACTTCAACATCGTAAGAAGAACTCCTCAAATTCTTCAAGAAACTGACTCCAGCCCAACCGGTTCCTAGTACTACCACCTTTTTCTTGCTTGTTTCGGCTTCCGGAGCCAAATCAGCATATACTGTATGGACTGGTTAGGTCTCATGAAATGTTGCTAGGCCTCCCCCACTGCAAATATATGCAATGCAAGTCAGAAGAAATCATGATATGCAGAGTTTCATTAAACATAAAATGCCAAAGATGTTATGTATACTATATATAATCGGCAAAAAAGATACAAATAAAGAAATGCATAAATCCTTGCAAAAGAAAACTAAACAAAAACTAAGCAAGTTATAAACATGAGTGTTAAAGAGAGAAATTTCATGTGCATGACGTCTGTTCTTTATTAAAGAATGAATACATATCATTATTCTGAAAAATGTACCAATATTGACAATCGATTGTTTTTTAAAGTAAAGAACAGACTTCATAACTGAACAAGTACCTCATAGTGACAACAACAAGAATTTTGTATAGAGAGGAACGTTGATGGAAAAGCCTCGAGGCAGTCTCAAAGAAAGAATGTCCCCACATTCTGAAACTCAAATTGTTTCTGATTCTTTGTGGGAAAGAAAAGATTAGAAAATTACAATGGCGGATATATTATTTCTGGATTTAGAAGAATTCGAAAACTTGGGGTGTGACAGTTTCTAATGGCCGGGTATGTGAGTGAAGGTCCAAGGTCTAAGGTTAGACGGACACACTATTTTTTGGGGTCCGAGGTTGACTTGTCAAACCAAGAAATTAGGATACGTGTACCTTGGCCAACAATCCAAGACTAGGTTGTAAATTAATTTGTAATGCTTTCACCATCTAATAAAATAGGGTTTTCTTTGATGATGTATAACTTTTGTAGGACGTGAGTAGCCAGTCCACTGGCAAAACACAGTCGGTTGGGTAACTATTCACATCCTGAGATTTGTCCCTCGTACTAATCAAATTGTACCCTGTGAGTCTGTGACATTGTGTCCTTTCTTAACCTTGATGGTATGAAGGGAATTCTTTTTAAAAAGAAAGACAACTGGTGGCAAGCCACAATTGTCCATCCTTTTCGAGGGGCGCGAAGACTCACAGAGGAATTGTATCCTATAATTCTATGACACTGTGTTGATATTGTACTTACCAAAAAACAATCTACATATTTGCTGCAATAAGCTCGACATTTCGCACATTCAAAAGAATTGATAGAACAAGATATTACTGCAGTAAGTTCGACATTGTGACAGTAAACAAATTGCATAAGCAAATGCAAACACTCATTATGCCACAACAGTGAACCTAGCTAAAAGGGATAATAATCTACATGTGCCAGAATGTGCTTTGACCTCTTCAAATACGGCTTGACATGTGCCAGAAAAGTGCTTTGACCTCTCCAAATACGGCTTGAATCTCTCCCGAAAATGAACGCTTGAAGCGTTTGTATAAAACTTATAGTTTGTCGAGGCGTTTATCTCTAATTTACTATATTATTTTCTTATTTGCTTTCCAGTCACTGCTTATGCAACCCCTATCGACCTTCTGGCAAACTCATGGTGATTGAATTATGGGAAAAATTGGTAGGTGTTCAAGGAGAAGAACCAACAGCACCGAGATTCCTATGTGTCGAAAATGCAGGGAATTTTATGAAGTCTCCCGATTTTCAAAAAAAACTTGTGATATTAAGTTTAGTTTGGATGGGAATAAACCATAAACCACACAAACAGTTCCTGTAATGTGTTAAAATGTGAAAAGAATACTAAATATCCATTTTGTATATAGTGTCTAAGAGACTCGGCCTCACATGAGAGGTTTTATCTCTCTCCAATTGAGCCCTTGAAGTGTTTGTATAAAACTTATAGTCGTCGGGGGGTTTTTTTTTTTTTCCTAATTTAATCCACTATTTTCTCATCTTCTAGCCGGTCACTACTCTTCCAACCTCTATCGACCTTCTGGCAAACTCATGATGACTGTGTTGTGGGAAAAACTTGTAAGTGTTTGAGAAGAGGGAACAAAACTAGAATTTCTGTGTGTTGAAAAGGCAAGTTCTTTGGAAGGTGGAAGAGATGTAGCTTCATTGCTCTACAACATATGAATCACTGAAGACATTGTTGGTCAATCAACCGGAGCTTCTTGAACACACAAAAACCCTACATGGATGCACCTCAAAGCTTCATCCGGCTGGCATGTTTCCCTGACTGATTCATCAATCACCTCCATTCCTCGTGCTTCTTTCCACAACTCCCATGCCTAATTAAAATGTTGAATTTATCATCATTTGCAATTGCAAGGCTTAAAAATAGAATGATCATAAGTTGGAATGTTTGTTTAGTACTTACCCATCCAGCAAGAGTTGGTGAATGTTCAAAGCTATAAAAAGCAACATTCTTCTTTCCACTTATAATCTCTAGCAACAACACTCTGAAACTAAATACATCCAGTTTCTCAGAGAAATTACCATATCTTGCATACTCGGGTGACATGTAGCCGCTGCATCAATTAATGGTACAATAAGCAAAAGTACTAAAGTAGTGATTGCGTAAGGTTTACATGATTGAAAGCATGTGCCATATAAACTTACTATGTGCCAACAACCCTATTGGTATTTGCTTCGGTCTGATTTATCTATATAATCTTCGTCATTCCAAAGTCTGATATTTTAGGGTCCATCGAGCCATCCAACAAAACATTACTTGCTTTTAGGTCCCTGTGAATGATATTCGGTTTAGAGTACTTGTGAATCTAAAGTACTCCTTGAGCGATACCTTCTATAATTCGAAAACGCTTTCCCCAGTCTAATTCTGATTTTTCAAATGGATTTGATTGGACAAACCATGAAGGAAAATAAGCTAGTGTTTTTTTTTGGACAAACCTAATCAAAGTTGACATCCCTGAAATCAACAATATCAAAGATACAAATTTTAGAAATGATGAGGATGTACCAAACAAAAGTCTGTCCAACTCCGATTGGGCATGTTCCTTCTCTTCGACACAGCCACCCAAGAGCCTAACAATAGGGCTAGGTTTGGTTCAAATCGGTTCAGTTTTTTGTCAAAACCGAAACTGAATCGAAATTTCGGTTAAGTTTATTTTTTTTTGGGTTCGGTTTCGGTTTTTATTTTTTTATTTTTTAATTTGTAAATTAAAATTTAAAATTTTAACATCTCCAACACAATCATAACATAAGTTAAACTTGACAAATGCATAAAGATGTAGCTACTCTCCTTAACATCACCAATTTTACCTCTAGAAACTTCAAAGTGTGTAGCAACTTAAACATTTGACTAATAGATGTGCTTTGTTGATGCAAAAAATCAGTGAGGACTTTGGTACAACAGAAAGTGTTAAGTTTGTGACCTTCACTAGATTGCTCCGGTCACGATTAGTATGTAAATGGATAGGGATAGGGAAGCAAACACAAGATGTACGTGGTTCACCCAGATTGGCTACGTCCACGGAGTAGAGGAGTTCTCATTAATTGTGAAGGGTTTACACAAGTACATAGGTTCAAGCTCTCCTTTAGTGAGTACTAGTGAATGATTTAGTACAAATAACATTTGGAAATATTGTGAGAGAATGATTTCTATTTATAGAAGAGAGTTTATAGTTTCATTCTGACATTGACACGTGTCGTGTTGTGATTGGCTTCTGATGTTGACACATGTCGCGCTATGATTAGCTTCTGATGTCAACACGTGTCGCACTGTGATTGGCCTCCTAGTTGGAAGGAAACTCTTCTGGGTCCTTGACGGTATAATGTTGACCGATGCTAAGTAGTTTCAGGATTGGTCAAGTATGGTACAAACGGTGCTCCCCTAAGTTCTTGAGTAAGGGAAGCTCCTTGACGGTATAACGTTGACCGATACTCAGTAGTTTCAGCTATTGAGTAATCACGAAACTTCTAAGTACCGAAGTGTGGTATCATTTTCACTTGCCTTATCTGTCTTATATGTAGATGTGGCATCTTCTCTGGAAGTACTTTTCCTCCATCCAGGGGTGGTATCTTTAACCGATGAAGATGCACAAAGTAATGTATCAATTTCACTTGAAGCTTACTTGTAGTTTCGGGCTTGGTCAAGTGCGATACAAACCCTATAGTAGGAGTCCCCCAAGTCGCTGAGCTAGGAGATTTGCCGAAGGAGGTAACAGACAAGGTAAGCAATCAAACTTCCAAGCAAGCAACCTGGATCGGAGGTTCGACTTCGGCTTCCGGTTGATTGTTCTCCTTCTCCTTGTGTCATAAACAGCAACAAGGATAAGGAGAAGCAAATGGAGAAGAGATGATATGAGATACTTTTGCTTTTAAAGAAGTAACTTTCCACAGGCTTATTCTTGAACTGGGCTGGAGGGTTTTCTAGTTTCCTCCAGAGTATAAGGCCGACTCAAGAATTTGAGGGTCAAAACAAGTTTATCAAATATAGAGTACGTTCGACCTTAATGATATGAGATACTTTTGCTGTTGACAAAGTAGTGGATGTATCGGCACGTGTTCTGTTACGCTTGTCTCCACATGATTCCTTGTATCATTCTCACTTGCCCTATCTGTTTCTCAGACAGATGTGGTATCTTCTCTAAAAGCATAAGATGTTGAAGATGAGTACTCGAGAGCAATGCCAGGTAAGTAATCAGGCAAGGGGTTCTAGGAAGTCAGTTCCTGACTGGAAGCTTGATTCCAAGTGCTGACTAATTGCTCTATTTCTCATTGTCTTGCAAGTAAGAACAAGGCCAAAAGAAAAGACAGGGAAAAAGCATGATATGGGATACTCTTGCTTTTAACCCTGATGATATAAGATACTTTTGCTCTGGTGCGGCTTATTTGCAAAGGTATTATCGGGAGGAAAATAAGCTGAGTATTTCGAGAGACTCTGCTGAGAGTGCCCTTTCGGATGTGAAGAAAAGTTGAGCATTTTTTTTTATTTGTAGGTCTGCTTGGCTGTGGAGGATAAAGGTCAACAGATATATAAGTCTCCCTAACAACAAGTAGTAGTGCTATTCCTTTACCCTTATTGGTCATAGCAATGTAGTGGGAGCTGCAAGTTCACGTGTTTTAACTTTGTCAGAGAACTTTGAAAAAGTGGTTTGTGGTATCTGGAAAGCTGATGTTGCATGTGAAGATTACAGACAAGCTTTATCCAAGGAAATCTAGCTCTCGAAGTTCAGAGAGTGGTGCCTCTTTGGTTTTCGAACAAGCAATCCTGTCAGGGATCTGGCTTTCGAGATTCAGAGAATGGTGCCTTTTCGATTTTTGAGAAAGCAATCCTGTTGGGAGTCTGACTCTTAAGATTTAGAGAGCAGTGTCTCTTCGATTTTTGAGAAAGTAATCCTGTTGGGAGTCTAGCTCTCGAGATTCGGAGGGAGGTGCCTCTTCGATTTTTGAGTACGTAATCCTGTTTGGAGTCTGGCTCTCGAGATTCGGAGAGCGGTGCCTCTTTGATTTTTGAGAAAACAATCCTGTTGGGAGTCTGACTTTTGAGATTCGAAGAACAGTGTCTCTTCGATTTTTGAGAAAGTAATCATGTTGGGAGTTTAGCTCTCGAGATTCGGAGGGTGGTGCCTCTTCAATTTTTGAGAAAGCAATCTTGTTGGGAGTGTTTTCTAGAATGTGAGTAAAGGTTGGGCATTTTTTCCAGTCTACCTTGCCACAGAGCAGGAGGTTGACACACATTGGGACTTTCTAGTTATCAAGCAGTGGTGCTATTCCTTTACCCTTGTGGGTAATAGTAGGGTAGCTGGACCTTCAAAATTTATGTGTCTAAACTTTGTTAGAGATCTTTGGCAAAGTTATCTGTGGTACCCGAGGAGCTGATGTTGCGTGTGGAAAATGATGCCTCTTCGGAATCCGGAGAGTGGTGCCTCTTCAATTTTTGAACCAACGACCCTGTTGCTTTTTCTTTTATAAGGGCACCAATTGTGTGCAAGAAGTAAATTTAAAGAGTTATTGCTTGTAGGAATTTTCCCTTTACTTCAAAGATTTATTGCACCTCATTTCTTCTTCATCATTTCTGAGAATGTCTGGCCCATCTGACCGTCGTTTTGACTTGAACTTTGGTGTAGAGGCAGCCATGCCTTCTCAAGACAACATATGGCACCCATCCTTCTTATCCTCTACTGGTCCTCTTACCGTTGGGGACTCTGTGATGAAGAATGATATGACCGCTGCGGTGGTGGCTAGGAACCTTCTCACTCCCAAAGATAACAGACTACTTTCCAAACGGTCTGATGAGTTGGTTGTTAAGGATTCTCTGGCTTTCAGTGTTCAGTGTGTAGGTTCTGTGTCTTATATGGCCCAACGCCTTTTTGCTCGAACTCGCCAAGTTGAATCATTCAGCTGAAGTGATAAGTCTAAAACAGGAGATTAGAGGGCTCAAGCATGAAAATAAACAGTTGCACAGGCTCGCACATGACTATGCTACAAACATGAAAAGGAAGCTTGACCAGCTGCAGGAGTCTGATGGTCAGATTTTACTTGATCATCAGAGGTTTGTGGGTTTGTTCTAAAGGCATTTATTGCCTTCGTCTTAGGGGACTGTACTGAATAATGAAGCTCCAAATGATCAACCTTCGGTGCCTCCTTTTTCTAGGGTTCTGCTTAGTACTGAGGCTTCGAATAATCACCCTCTGGTGCCTCCTCTTTCTGGGGCTCTGCCGACTGCTGGAACTTCTCTTGAGCAACCTTTGTAAAGGCTCCCTCTTGTCTGTTTATTTTGATTCATGTATATGTACATATTTGTAACTTATCGGAGATATCAATAAACAAGCTTTGCTTCATTTCAACGTATTGTGTTAAATACACTAAGTTCTTTGAATTTTTCCTTTTGTTGAATCTTGTATGTTGAAGCTTTATGAGTGAAGCATGTAGGTTGAGGTAGTGCTCCCTTAATTTCCCGAGTGAGGAAAACTTCTCGGTTGGAGACTTGAAAAAATCCAAGTCACTGAGTGGTCATGAGACTTCCGAGTATCAAGGTGCAGTAGCATATGGTAGGAGTCCCCCAAGTCTCCGGTCGAGGGAGTTGACGAAAAAGGTGTCTTGCTAGTAGCCAAGTTTCCAAAGTAACAAAACTTCACCATTTTCCTTTCTAAGTGGTACCCCAAAACTCCTCCTTCATAGATATTTGTTATGAAAGTTGTTAGGCCCAAAGAAGAGGAGGCCTAGGCAATTTTTTTTTTTTGAATTTTCAAATTTTCGAATTTTTGAATTTCTGAATTTTCAAATTTCCGAATTGTTGAATTTTCGAATTTCCGAAAATATATATATAAAGCTTTATAGGTGAAGCTTTGTAGGTGAATTTTTGAGGTTGAAGCTTTGTTGGGTACCATGAATTGATTTTGCTTCACACTATCTTGATCATGATAGTGTGAAGCTTTTGTAGGTGAAGCTTTTGTGTTGAAGCTTTGTACGTGAAGCTTTTGTAGGTGAAGCTTTTGTGGGTGAATCTTTGTTGGTGAAGCTTTTGTGGTGGGGGAAGCTTTTGTGAGTGAAGCTTTTATGGGTGAAGCTTTTGTTAGTGAAGCTTTTGTAGGTGAAGCTTTTGTGGTGGATGAAGCTTTTGTGGGTGAAGCTTTTGTGATGGGTGAAGCTTTTGTTGGTGAATATTTTATGGATGAAGCTTTTGTAGGTGAAGTTATTGTGGGTGAAGCTTTTGTAGGTGAAACTTTTGTGGTGGGTGAAGATTTTATGGGTGAAGCTTTTGTGGGTGCAGCTTTTGTGGGTGAAGCTTTGGAGTTGAAGCTTTGGAGTTGAAGCTTTGTAGGTGAAGCTTTGGAGTTGAAGCTTTGGAGTTGAAGCTTTTGTTGGGTACCATGAATTGATTTTGCTTCACACTATTTTGATCAAGAGAGTGTGAAGCTTTTGAGAATTTGTAGTTGTCCTCCATTGATGAAGCTTTTGTTGGTGAAGCTTTGTTGGGTACCACGAATTGATTTTGCTTCACACTATCTTAATCAAGATAGTGTGAAGCTTTTGAGAATTTGTAGTTGTCCTCCATTGATGAAGCTTTGTTGAATTTCCCTTTTTGTTTTTTTTATTTGGGAAACTAGAAATTTGAAAATGTGGGAGAGACAACATATACAAATTTTTCTTCCACACTGTTGAGCAAGAGATTGTGATGCAAGCCACACCTTGTAGTAGTCAAAGGTTTGGATGAACTATATAAATTGAATTTGCTTCGAAGAGTCTTGAATTTGCCTCGAAAGTTTGAGAATTGTAGTTGCCCTCCATTTGTTGGCATCATAAATTGGTTTTGCTTCACACAGTCTTAATCAAGAGTGTGTGAAGCTTTTGAGAATTATGGTTACCCTCCATTGATGAAGCTCTTGTTGGCACCATAAATTGGTTTTGCTTCACACTGTCTTGATCAAAAGTGTTTTAAGCTTTTGAGAATTGTGGTTGAACTCCTTTGATGAAGCCTTCGTTGGCACCATAAATTGGTTTTGCTTCACATTGTCCTAATCAAAAGTGTGTGAAGCTTTTGAGAATTGTGGTTGCCCTCCATTGATGAAGCTCTTGTTGGCACCATAAATTGGTTTTGCTTCACACTGTCTTAATCAAAAGTGTGTGAAGCTTTTGAGAATTGTGGTTGCCTATAAATTGGTTTTCTTCACACTGTCTTGATCAAGAGTGTATGAAGCCTTTGAGAATTGTGGTTGAACTTCTTTGATGAAGCTCTTGTTGGCACTATAAATTGGATTTGCTTCACACTATCTTGATCAAGAGTGTGAAGCTTTCTATGAGTTGTAATGTTTGCATTGTTACAGAGGGGAAATGTCTGAAGCAAATGCAAGAGGGCTGAATAGCTTGATCTTCGTATGCCATGCACTGAAGTTGTTGTTGGCTTGCAATAAGACTTTGTTGGTGACTATAACTCTTGTTGGGCATAAGTGCTCCCCTAGTTGAGTTGTCAAGCTTGAGGGTTTTTTATTATTTGTGAATGCTAGGAGTTCACATGTACAAGTTGTACCACTCGTCTTTTGGCAGGTGGAATGAATGGTGAGTTGTTTTCATCACTTGGTTGGTGGTACAAATGTGAGTTCCTTTATCAGCTTTCAGCATATTTCATAACCTGGTTGGTTGCACGAGGTTGAGTTCCTTCTTCACCTGATGGGTGGCATGAATGGCAAGTTGCCAAATGATATTAGAGTACGGGTTGTACATTTCATCACCTGGTTGGTGGCACGAAGATGAGTTCCTTCTTCACCTAGTTGGTGGCATGAGTGGCAAGTTGCCAAATGATATTAAAGTACGGGTTGTACATTTCATCACCTGGTTGGTGGCATGAAGATGTGTTCCTTCTTCACATTTCATCACCTGGTTGGTGAGAATAAGGGCAAGGTGTCGAGGCACATTGTAGCAAGTGTCGAAGACACAAAGTATGTTGAACCCTTTCGAAGCACAGTTGGCTTATGTATGGATGTGTTGGAATGTATGATGTTTATGTATGAATGTGTTAGAATGTATGATGTTTATGTATGAATGTGTTGGAATGTATGATGTTTATGTATGAATGTGTTGGAATGTATAATGTTTATGTTGGTTGATATGAGTGATGCTTATGAATGTTTTGCTATGCATGAAGGGATCCATGCTTTTAATAAGTGAACCATGTTGGTTGTAACACTTAATATCACATACTTTGTGTCAAAGTATGCATGTTGAAGCTCTGAGTTGGAGTATAAGGGTAGGTCAGCGTAGACCAAGTGTTCTAGTGCTAAGAATGCAAAAGACTCAGAAGAAGTTGTCCGAATTCCCTTTTCTTTAAATATTTGCCGAATGGCTTGTGTGACAAAAGATCTCAAGCAATTAAGAGTCAAAACATTTGTAATGTGTATGCCTTCTTATAATAGCATTTCCTTCAGTACTTAGTCCTCCACTTTGAAAGAGTGAGGCTTGACCCCATAATCATAATAGCCGACGGTACGTTCACCCCTGATTGTCTTGATACGAACTTTTATCCCTCTTGTTGTAATGGGCTTATTAAGAGTAAAAATCCTACCTCTTACCAAGAGACAGATACGTTTGGTGACTTAGCGAGTAGCTAAATGAGGCAGGAGATGATGCAATAGGTGTCTGAATGGCCAATATCTCCTCACTTGGTAGAACTTGACTTCCACTTCCCATTTGTTGATAGGGGTTAACCATAGAAGGGTTCCCTTGGTATGTTCTTGCTTCGGCGGAAGCGTGGTTGTAAGCCTGTGCTATCACCTCACAGTAAGTTTTCCAAGTGTTGGCATTGATCATGTACTTGAAGAAACAATCACATAGGCCTGCTGTGAAGGCCTTGAGAGCAGTCTTGTCATTTGCCTCAGCGCAGCGAGAATACTCATGGCTGAAGCGACCGGCATACTCTCGTAGTGACTCGTCTGGCTTTTGGCGAATAGTGTAAAAGTCATCTGCAGAATGCAAGTGATTGATCTGGAAGATGTGTTAAGAGACAAACAGTTTCCTCAAATCCTCAAATGAGTCTACTGTCTCAAGTGGAAGATGGCAATACCAATTTAGAGCTCCGCCAGAGAGGGTGGAGGGAAAGAGAAGGCATCACTCTTCGTTGGTGTGCATCTGATATGCCATGGTGGACTCAAAGAGGTTAAGGTGTTCAATTAGGTCCTCCCTTCCAGTATAGAGTTGTAAACCAAGTTTTTGTTTTGTCTTCGCTTGAAGGGGGTGTTGATGATCCTTCTTGTGATAGGGCCAGGCCTGGGTTGGTTCCAGTCAGGTATCTCAGCCTGGCGTTCAGCCTTCAACTTGTTTACTTCCTCAAGGAGCTGTAGGGCAAGGGGGTCCTGAGTGGAGTCATGTACCACTGGAATTTTCTTTCATAAGTCTCTATCGCCTCTTGGAAGTAGGAAAGTTTAAGCATGGGCGTGCGGTTTTTTCTTAGACTTGCCTTACTGACTTCTAGGGCGAGTCTGTCGGAATACCTCAGAGTCCCCTGTACATTCATGTTCCTCTGGGACCTATCGTTCCTTCCCTAGATTGGCAGCTGGCCTGGGTCGTGGGAGGGGACCGAGTATTTCAGAAACCCTTGGGTCATTGATCTTTGAGTATATGTGGAGGGGATTCTCTCGACGTTGCTTTAGGAAGTCTTAGCAATCACGATAAACGGCTTTCAATCCTTCCAACCCTTCTGCAAGGAGGTGTCTTCCTCCACTTTTTCTACTTCGGGTCGAAGCATCTGGGTTAAGAGAAGTCTCATGTTGATCAATGTTTTGATGATTAGCTCACTCCTCACAGGGATACCCATGTCGAAGGGAGGTGACCCTTTGTGTTGGGGAGCACCCAGATGATGGTTGATGTCTACATGGGCAACGAGCTCGCGTGTTTGAGTACGCTTAGTTTCATGGAGCGTCTCAAAGAGCTTCTCATACTACTCCTGGATGACCTCATTCTTCATTGCTATCTTGTTGTTCCGAGCTTCTAGCTCATCGACTTTAGCTTGAAGAGCAACCATTTTTCCTTCCTTTTTTCGTTGCTTCGCACTAGGTGCAAGATGGGTGTCATTCTGTGTGCTGTGGCTTCCTTCGCTCTCCATGTTGGAGAGGGATGCCTGGTCAAAAGAGAGTGTACGAATGGTGGAAACCAGCTTGGCAAAGCTGAAGAGAGTGGGAATAAGTATCGTTCCCACAGACGGCGCCAAATGTTGATGCACAAAATCAGTGAGGACTTTGGTACAACAGAAAGTGTTAAGTTTATGACCTTCGCTAGATTGCTCCGATCACTAGTATGGATAAGTATGTAAATGGATAGGGATAGGGAAGCAAACACAAGATGTACGTGGTTCACCTAGATTGGCTACGTCCACGGAGTAGAGGAGTTCTCATTAATTGTGAAGGGTTTACACAAGTACATAGGTTCAAGCTCTCCTTTAGTGAGTACTAGTGAATGATTTAGTACAAATGACATTCGGAAATATTGTGAGAGAATGATCTCTATTTATAAAAGAGAGTTTCTAGTTTCATTCTGACATCGACACGTGTCGTGTTGTGATTGGCTTCTGATGTTGATACATGTTGCGCTATGATTAGCTTCTGATGTCAACACGTGTCACGCTGTGATTGGCCTCCTGGTTAAAGGAAAACTCTTCTGGATCCTTGACGGTATAACGTTGATTGGTGCTCAGCAATTTCAGGATTGGTCAAGTATGGTACAAACATGCTTCAACCATTAAAACAACGAATATTGTGGTGAACTAAGGAATCTAGTTGGTGTCCTAGGTTTTATGGAGTTCACACTTGCGCTGTGAGGATCCAAATTGTTGTAAAATCTTATGTGTTCCACTGGATATTCCTTTGGAAGTAAAATAAGATCACACAGAACAGTGAATAAATTTAAGGGAAAGTTTAAAGCAACTGGTGCATGAGAATATAATTGCTTGAATATTGGCAAAATCACTTGAATAAACTAGGGTGAAAGAAAAGAAGGGGGAAAAATAATAGGTTAGGGTTAAGAGTTCTAAAGGTTTTTTTTTTAATATTTTGGGCTTAAAGTTTGGCAACACATTGGGCTTACAAATTGGGCTTACAAATTGGGTTTAGAAAATAATACCCAAAACATATAATTAAATAAAAAATAATAATTTAATTAATTCGGTTCGGTTTCTAGACCACTGAAATCGAAACCGAACCGAAATAATTCGGTTCGGTTTGGTTTTTTCAATTCGGTTTCGGTTCAGTTTGGTTTTCGGTTTTCGGTTTTGGAACCCACCCCTACCTAACAAGATTGGTATGCTGAAGCTTGGCTATGAGCTCCAACTCATTCAAAAACTCCTGATGTCCTTGCCCTGACTTGACAACCTTTTATCGCTAGGCCTTGATTTTCAAGCAAAGTGCCCTGTAGAGGAAGGGAAATGCCACAACGAGAACCACCACCGTACCCATATTACTTAATTGGGGAAAAGGTTAGAAAGAACAAACAAGTTTGGACCCGAAAAAGTATGCTTAGGCAGTTCCTTCGTTGAGCACAACAAAATGAAGAGGAATTTGTATCATTTCAAATCCCTATTCTTATTGAACACTGAAATCTTCCCATAGTTTACAACTCTTCTTTATATAGAAATTCGACCTATTGCTCTGCATCCCCCTATATGTTTACTATCAAGAGAAGAATCAAAAGGATTGAACTAGCTACCTACTCATTATTCGGAGATGAATCAATTTCACGGTACCTCAACATTCTTCGTTTATCACCAATTACGAGGCACCATAGCACTTGACTTTGGGCAAGCCCATGGTCATCTGGCTGAGTTGTAAACTTATAATTGTTATGTTTTTAAAATTTCCTTTTTAGTAGAGCGATAATGTTAGTAGCTAAGTAATTAGTTGTTAGAAGAAAAGGGAATCTGTGGAATTGAACCTCCACCAGATTAATTAAAGAGCAAGAGAGTGATTTTCTAAAACTTGAGTAAGTGGACGGGCAGAGACTGTACATTCATAAAAGAAGGGATGATACTTTTGACATTTCATTATTTCATTGTATAAATGTTATCATTGAACTTGTTATTTTTATTGTTCTATTTTCCATGTATATTAAAGAAATCAATAATTTATTATTTTTATTATAATTGTCGATTTGTTAGGCACAAATTAGTGATTGAGGCATTATTAATTGAATGATTTTTTTTAAAATATTTAAATATAATAAAAAGAATAAATAATTTTAAGTATAACGTTTATACAATAATTCTAAAAGAGAGATTGAAAAAAAAATTAAAAAAAAATATTTTTTTTGTGTTTGAATACAAAAAAGAAGTGGATTTATAAGTTGCAAGGACAGTGACATGACAACTACGCGCTGGAAAACATTCTCCGGTGAGGGGAGAGAGAATGAGTCTGTAAATGCAAGCAAAGAAAGGTTTACTTTTCTCCCCGAGTCTTCATTCCGTTTCACAAACACCTGCTGACTACTGTCACTTTAGCTTTTTGCCTTCCAATCCCAAGCCCCTCCATTTTCTATTTGGTAGATAATCAACTCCCAATTAAGTATTAATTTGCTGCTTTACTTGACTCCTGACTGCCCCCTCCACCCACTCTCTCTCCTCTCTCTCTCTACGTTTTTTTGGTTAGTCATCACACTGCCGTCCCCTTCATCATTTCGGTCTCTTGCTGCTTTTACTTTGAGTTTTTTTTGCCCATTGTTATTATTGAATGTGTAGCTTCTTATTCATTTATATCTCTCTCTTTAGTTTTTATTTTTTTTTGGGAAACTCAGTACCCTAAAGACTCAAACTTTGGGCAACATTGCATTGAATTTGGTAACTTTTCCAATTTTCCTCTTCTGGGTTTTTAGATTTGGGTTAATTTTTTGCTGTAATAGCAGTAAATTCTGTTTGTATTACGTGCAATTGAGTTTCTGCATTTGATTTAAAATTGGGTTTGTGGGGTTTTGAAGGTCTTAATTAGGTGGCTATGGAGACTGACGATGCCGAAACGAAGTCAACGATGGAGGATTATGAAGTAATAGAGCAGATTGGGAGAGGGGCTTTTGGAGCCGCTTTTCTTGTTCTTCATAAGATTCAGAAAAAGAAGTAAGAGTATTTTCTACCAAACTTGTTTTCCACTTTCCATTTTTTCCAAGGCAATTTGTAATTAGTATTGTAATTCTTGTAATTTGGAAGATAATTTTGTAATTAAAGACAATTTAACAAGAAAAATGAATAGTTGGATAATAGCTGTTGCAATTAAGGACAGTTAGCTAGAAAACCCTACATTTGTACCACAATTCACATCTCAGGGTATGAAATTTCGGAAGAAGAGATAACCGATATTCTGATAGTTTATTTTCTGATTGTGCAACCGGTTTCTAGCTCAAATTTGATTACACCTGTGCTTCATCAATTTTGTTGTAATCATTTAATTTTCCTTTTAATAGGTATGTGTTGAAAAAAATTCGTTTGGCTAAGCCAACAGAGAAGTTCAAACGCACAGCTCACCAAGAGGTTGCTTCTCAAAAACTGTTTGGATATTGATATATGTAGCATTGAGTCCCAGCTATTAATCTTCTTCTTTTATTTTTAGAGTTGCTACAATTTTTCAACAAGTATATGTCCAATTAAAGCCGATTTCTCTTTTTTCCATGTCATCTTTTCTCTTAGGAACCAACCGTAGCATCAAAATTTATCTTTCCTTGTTTTCTTGGCAGTCAAACATACAATCTCCAACTTTCTTATTTGTTTGTCCATATCATCACTGTCATTCTGGTTATCTCAGCTTTATGAAATTTTCATGTCTTGGCTGCACTCCGTTCCGTCCAAAATACCCAAATCTATTCATGACAATCAACTGGGATATGCATGCTTGAAACAATATTCATATGAAAGTATAATACATGAGCATGCGCTTGCAGACATTCAGAATTTTTTTCTCATAAATGATGCATTCTTTATTATTTTGTGGACACATAATTAAATAGATCCTTGATTGTAACATTCTAGTTTTGTAGTCCCCAATTACTTTGATTCTAAATACCATATTAGAGGGTCAATGGCACTTGTTTCTTCTCATTGTCTACTTCATAGTTTATCACCTGTAAACCGTATGAACCTTCTCCTGATATTGTATCTAGTGATTTCATATCAATTTTCTCTGAAAGATGTGTTTTCTACTCAATTAATCGCAATCTCTATTATTCTGCTGCAGATGAATTTAATTGCAAAGTTAAATCATCCATATATTGTGGATTATAAAGATGCTTGGGTGGACAAGGTGAATCCACGATTCTTAAATTTCATAAATTTGAATAGGACTCAAGAGTATATATATTTCGGGAAGTCTTTAGCAGTTGTACCTAACTTGTCACTCCCGATGCTTAACAGTACATGTTTTTCTGCAGGGAGACTGCATATGCATTGTAACGGGCTATTGTGAAGGAGGTGACATGTAAGTAACAACAATTTACATCAACGATGCTCTAATTATGTTTTGGCTACTATGAAATAATGCATTTTTCCTTTTGCCAAATTATGGAATTAAAAGATTCATATTTTAACATCTTTTGCTTAAAGGATGAATTTAAATACTTGTTTTCTATCTTCAAGTTTCTTCTAAATATAAGCTTGAAACTGATAGAAATGCACACATTGGACAAAATATAGGAGGAAATCTATTATCTTAGTTACGTAGTCAACATGTTAAACTAAGCATATCTTGTGTTGAGCCTTGTTCTGTTAAGGTCCATAAAGAGGGTCCTTGCATGAAGTATTGTTTCTGAGTCCTTGGATCAGATATTGGACAGCCGGGATTCACCTCAACCGCCTATATTTAATCTAGTGGATGTTAATTAAGACCTCATTAAGGACCTTAGGAGAGTTTCTTTTTCTAGTTTATGACATTATATCAAAATGTTTTAAAAGTACTTAAGAATTAGAAAATCAATTGCAATGCTTCTAGTGATTACTGAATGATAAACAACTAATCTGTTAACAGGGTTGATATGATAAAGAAGGCCAGAGGACAATTTTTTCCAGAGGAGGTAATCAATTAGATTCGGTAGAACTTCACATCCTGTATATGTGCCTATACAAAGGGTAGCAAGCAACTGCTCTGTGTTGTTATTCTGTTTTTCCCTGCAGAAGCTCTGCAAATGGCTGACTCAGTTGTTGCTAGCTGTGGACTACTTGCACTCCAATCGTGTACTTCATAGGGATCTCAAGGTAATATAGTGGACCACCCTAGTTGCAGTAAGAAATAATAGTATGATACAGTACATATGATGGTTATTTTAACGTAAATCTAATGATTGCAGTGCTCTAATATATTCCTTACTAAGGACAATGACATCCGACTTGGTACGTACACTCAATGATTACTAAGAGAAGCAATGTTTCACTGCATTAAGTGTGGTTTCCATGTGTTGGTCTTAAAGATATGTATATCTTGCATCAACATTATAGGTGACTTTGGGCTTGCAAAACTACTCAACACAGAAGATCTTACTTCTTCGGTATGGACTGGCATTTATATTGTTTTATTGTCTTTATGCCTCTACCTACACAATTGTCTAGTCTGTCTTTTAGAACCCTATGATGTAAACAAGCTGGAATTTCCAAGTCTTTCTTTGAACTCCTCTGTTTTCATGAAATTTTCCATAGAGTGGTTTACAATCGTCTCCTTTCCCCCAAGCACTGGGTTATCCGATAAGGCCACTCAATATTCCTCAGTATTTTTGGCCACCCTTAAGAATTTTTGGCACTTGCAACTGTATCACTAAATATACTTATTTATGTCAGTTCATTTTCAATCCCTATATAATTCAACATAGGTTGTCGGAACTCCAAACTACATGTGTCCTGAGCTTCTCGCAGATATACCTTATGGCTATAAATCTGATATATGGTCGCTTGGTAAGAACTCTAGTCGCTTATAGTTATACTTTTCCTGGCTGATGACCATGATTTTGAACAGTTATAACTGTAATTTCTATCGCTTTTCAGGTTGCTGTATGTTTGAGATTGCTGCACATCAATCAGCATTTAGAGCGCCTGTAAGTATAAGCTTGAGCTTTTGATGCCTCATTGATTTATGGGCTGCCGTTCTGAATGACTTGATTATACAGGACATGGCTGGACTTATCAACAAAATTAACAGATCCATCATTTCTCCTCTTCCAATTGTGTATTCTTCCACACTGTAAGTAATTATATTTAAAATCATTGAAACCATGGTGCTATTATTATAATTGCATATTTCTAATTAATATGGTATGTTGTATCGACTTATATGGTATTGGCCTTTGGATCATAGGAAACAAATCATCAAGAGCATGCTCAGGAAAAGTCCAGAACACAGACCAACAGTGAGTTTACTCCCACTTGCATGATATTTGAAGAACATTTTTTCTATTGGCTCTAATACCCGCATAATCTATTACTTTAGGCTGTAGAGTTAATAAGGCATCCACACTTACAACCATATATCCTTCAATGCCGCAATGCATCATCTGTTTTTCTTCCGGTATATCCACTACCCAACTTAAAAGATAAAACTCCAAGAAAATCACCGCCTAGCAAGCGCAGCAGTGGCAAAGACAACAAAGACAAAGAGGCTGAAAAAAGGAACCACGTGGAAAAGGTCCAACCATTTGGGAGCAGTGCTGATCTGACGCATAGATATGTAACAAACATTGATAACCCTGTACTCACATCTAGTGCAGAAGAGCTTGAAACCAAGAGAGTTGATCCTAGTAGCTGTTCTGTGGAATTATCCAATGCCACCGATGGTTCAAAAGATGGACCGATGGATTCAGAAGCATCTGTTTGTGATAAGCAAGCTGACACTATCAGTATAATGGAAAAGGAAAATACTGAACCTGACATTGAGGTTACATCAGAGAGCGTATCAAATTCTCAGCATGAAGGACTAGAAGAACCAACTGCCTCAAATTTCAAACAACTGCAAGAGGTTGATGCCAAGACTCCAAACAGTGAGGATGGAAAGGCATATGAAAATCAACAAGTTCTCAAAGGAGCTAAAGCAAGAGAGGGGCCTAATGAAGAAAATTGCAGGGTATTGTCAGTATTCAGTGTAGGTGGCACCGAAAAGATTGGGTCGATTGATGATAAATGCTCATCATTGACTAAATCTGAGGAGGAACCCAGCTGTTTAGAGAAGGAAAGGTCCAATGTATATACTGAAGTTGGTCATGTGGAAAGCTTGTTATCTGAAAATATCAACGATTGCTCTATATGGAAAGCAAAAGACAACAAAGACAAAGAGGCTGGAAAAACGAACCACATGGAAAAGGTCCAACCATTTGGGAGCAGTGCTGATCTGACGCATAGATATGTAACAAACCTTGATAACCCTGTATTCACATCTAGTTCAGAAGAGCTTGAAACCAAGAGAGTTGATCCTAGTAGCTGTTCTGTGGAATTATCCAATGCCGCCGATAGTTCAAAAGATGGACCGACTGATTCAGAAGCATCTGTTTGTGATAAGCAAGCTGGCACTATCAGTATAACGGAAAAGGAAAATACTGAACCTGACATTGAGGTTACATCAGCAAGCCTATCAAATTTTCAGCATGAAGGACTAGAAGAACCAACTGCCGCAAATTTCAAACAACTGCAAGAGGTTGATGCCAAGACTCCAAACAGTGAGGATGGAAGGGCATGTGAAAATCAACAAGTTCTTGAAGGTGCTAAAGCAAGAGAGGGGGCTAATGAAGAAAATTGCAGGGAATTTTCAGTGTCCAGTGTAGGCGGCACCAAAAAGGTTGGGTCGATTGATGATAAATGCTCATCATCGACTAAATCTGAGGAGGAACCCAGCTGTGTAGAGAAGGAAAGGTCCAATGTATATACTGAAATTGGTCATGTGGAAAGCTTGTTATCTGAAAATATCAACGATTGCTCTATACAGAAAGCAAAAGATGAAGTGGTGAGAAAGGCAGACAATAACAATTGCTCTGCACAGATAGAAAAAGACGAGGTTCGTGTGATTAACCAAGCACCAATTGACATAGCTGCAGTAGGCGGTGATGATTCCAAGAGCAACTGGGAGAATCCAAGTCAGCAAAGAGCTAAGGCCCTTGAGTCTCTGCTTGAGCTATGCGCACGGCTACTAAAGCAGGACAAGCTTGATGAGCTTGCTGGCGTGCTAAAACCATTTGGAGAAGATGCGGTCTCATCTAGAGAAACAGCTATATGGTTGACACAGAGTCTCATGTCTGCACAAAAATCTAATGGAGGATCCTAATTTTTATGGATAATTTGATTGTAATTCATGCAAAACTGTTCCAAAAAAGGAAAAGAAGAAAAGAGAGTGTTTCATTATATTGACATAAATTTGTTTGTCAACCAGTGTGTTAATTTTTGAAGATTTAGAGTGAGAAATAACATATTTGCAGATTGTAACTCAACATTGGCTCTTGTGGAAAATCGATGCGATAACTTTTACTGTGCGGTAACTTTTATTGTTGTCTAAATATACAGCATGTTTATACTTGTACAGTTTATTCATAAAAATACATCCTTAACTTTCTCTTGGAAACCACATTGGATTTCATAGTAAATTTTCCACTTTTTATAGCCTTATTGAGAATTTCATTTTATTCTCTGAGCTTACTGCAGGTAATAGCCAAAGAAGGACACGAGGAAGGCACCGGCCAGAGAGCCGACAAGGGGCATGGTGGAGGTGGCGCCTGATGGGGCAGGAGCATGAGCTGAGTCAGGGGAAGATGCTGTGCTTGTGGTGGTAGCAGCTGAGCCTACAGGGGCGGTAGCTGATGCCTTAGGGGTAGCGGCAGCGGCAACTGGGTCCTTGGGTTTGTCAGCAGCCAAGACTACGCTCAATAAGGCAGCAACAACGATGATGGCGAGGGAGATCTTCTTCATTTCCATGATGAATATTGTGACAGAGAGAATAAGTTGATAGAAAACACAGCTGCCTTAGAGATAGGATATGAAGGAAATTTCTTTGTTACTTCCTTGATTACTGCAGCTCTGAGGAATACAGAGGAAAAATTATTTCAATATATATAGGAAGAATTTGGTTTATTTTTGGAGTGAAACAATTTTGGGTGGTTGAACGTGTTTTTCTGCATGGTATCAGGAGGAAACTATTGAACGATGTTTTTGCATGCGATCGAGTGGTCAGAAACAAATGCACATCTGTTGTTTGATTTGTTGTTTTTGTTTTAACTTCTAATTTTGGGGACATTAGACTGAAACACATGAGGAAATTGGAAGTTGGAACAACAAAAACCACCGTTGTAGTTTTCTTGGTGGATTGGCGATGACCAAACTGGTGAAATCTTGGTCAAAGATTTATTTTTTATTTTGTATTCACGTGATGTCTTACTTTAAACTATTCTCTTATGTGTTTCGGAAGAAGATTCGAACCCGGTTCATAGGATGAGCACATTCACTTTAGCAAATAGGTAGCTCTCGGTATAAAGTTGGTCAATATGTAAAACCAAATAAAATAGAGGTATTCATCAATTCTCCCCCTAAATTTGTGATCATTGGCTAATTTCCCCCCTCAACTTTAATTTTGGCCAATTTCCCCCCTCAACTCTCATAATTAGTCAATTTCCCTCCTCAACTTTAATTTGGCCAAATTCCCCCCTCAACTCTCATAATTAGTCAATTTGCACCTTACTGTTAAATTTTTTTAATTTTCCATCTATTCTTTTTTTTTTCTTTCAATCTTTCTAATAACTTCCAACAAAGTACTAAAACTAACATAAACTCACCTGCATAATATAGGGTAAAATGTACAAAAACATAATACAATTAGTATGTGATATGGGTTGATTATAAGAAAAAGTTATGAATCGGGTTTAAAGCATGTAGAAGAAGAAATAATATTCCTAAACTCATGGATCAGACCTATTTCAATAAAATGGGTTATTCTTAATAAGGAGTCGAAAATTATGAATTGACTAGCCATTTTTGCACTAAAGCTCGATTCTCCGCAATTTACTTGAACTTAGCTTTCACTTTTATAAAGAAAATTGTATTCACATACAAAAATGTACACATCAATCCTTTTCGTTATCAATTTTGTATAGTAAAAATTCAAATAAAATTACTCCATACTGATTTATTATGACTAATAATACTATCTATGATAAATTGTAAAGTTCTAAATTTTAATCTATTTGTAATAGGTAAAGACATAGGAAAATGATTAACATACATCTTATTTAGTTTCTTACACACACTTGTTTAATTATGATCAAATTAAAAAATTAACAGTAGGGTGCAAATTGACAAATTATGAGAGTTGAGGGGGGAAATTGGCCAAATTAAAGTTGAGGGGGGAAATTGACTAATTATGAGAGTTGAGGGGGGAAATTGGCCAAAATTAAAGTTGAGGGGGGAAATTGGCCAATAGTCACAAGTTCAGGGGGAAACTGATGAATACCTCAATAAAATAACTAGGAAAATCAATTTAGGTCAATAAGTAATTTCATTTTTCTGCTTAGGTCAACTGAAAATATTGCCCGCTACAACTAGTTAAGATCAATAAAAACAGTTTTCCTTCATCTAAGGTCACCAGTTGCTAAAATTTCTCTTCATTGATATCTTCCTTTTATTTTTTATTTTTTATTTTTATATACAACAATATATTTACAGTAAGGAGTGGTGGAATATAAATTGGTATTGAATTTGTCATTCATGAGATTCGAATTTAAGTTATCTCATCTACATCCAATGTTTAAAACATTGGTATCTGTAAAAATACCGATATGCAAATTTGTGAAAATGTCCACAACTAAAAAAGAATACTACTAGACTATGGTACTAAGTGACCTTAATTGACCTCTCTTTAAAATGGTTGAGATTTACATCTAATTCTCCATTCTTTTGCAAGATAGATCCAAGATAACAAAAACGTTCACTCATTTATACTTCTTGATCTCCAATCTTTGCCCTTATATCATTTGGACCCTCATTCCCACTGAACTTGCACTCCATATACTTTGTCTTGACCTACTTAGGCAAAGACTTTTAGATTCTAACACTTCTTGTCAAAAGTTAAGTTTCACAGTTACTTGTAAGGGAGATGACTTAAGTTTGAATCTTAGAATGACAAGTTTACACAATTTATTTCCCTAACCCTTTGAATAAATATATCGTTGTACAAAAATGGAATAATGTATTGGAATAATGTATTTCTAATTAAGTGAATCCTTAAAAATACACTTATGCCAAAGCCTACAAATTATTCAGCCATCATTTCTTTACTTATTTAACAATTAAAGTATAATAGTAATTCTTATTTTACATGTAAGTGATAGACCTTAAGTTCAAATCTCATGAATGATGGTTCTGTATATACCAATTTATTCCCCATGTAATATATTATTGTATAAAAAAAATTTGAAAATTCGTAAAAGAAAGAAATAGCCCCCTTCCGGAGCAAGAGTGAAACCAATGTCGGCTTTATGTAAAATTAAGCAGCAAGAACAGCTGCTGCTAGTGACTTGTGATAAATATTAAGTTATCTTTTTATATTTAGAAAATTGCTATTGTCACTTTAAAAATCTCATTTTGCACTCTAAATTTTCTATAATTAAAATGAAAAATACACTTATGAGAAGTGTAAAATGAGAATTTTTGGAGGTCTAATAACAGTTCCAAATTTTTATACGAGTACAGATATATAACCTCATATGCGTAAATCAAGTTAATATTTTTTGTGCCCCGAGTTTTTGGGTGCTCAAGTGATCGTCCTAGTTGGCCTAGGTCAAGTGGGTGTGATTTGATGGAGTTGGAAGGGTGTCAAACCATGAGAGTAAAATGTTTTAAATTATAAAAAGATAACGCAAATAATGTTTACGTTAAATTACATGGATTATGTGACAGATGATATAGACTATCATGATATTGTTATATTGAGAACAATGCATTAATGCTGGACCTCACATTACCGATAAATAATGGATATAATGTAGCTACAATACAAGATTGGTGTGGTTGAGTACACAATAGAGAAATAAACCATGACTCATAATCCCATTTCCTAGCTGGGAATCTCCAAAAGTTTGAGCTTAGTATTGCATGTAATAGGCAGACAAAGACAAAAGGGAGGCAGCAGCCAAAGATCCAACATTGGGGAAGCGAGTAAAGGCGGAGCTTGGGGCAGGGGCATGCGCTGCTGTGTCCTTGGCGGTCGGAGCATTAGCCTTGGGGGTAGCTGCTGCTGCTGTCTTGGGGGCCTCCTTAGCTGCAGCCAAGACCACACTCATCAAGGCAGCGATGACAATGAGGGTAAGGGAGATCTTCTTCATGTCCATGATGATGAATTTCAACTTTGAAAATGATAATACGTCGAGTTCCGTTCAGATGATCTATGGGAACAAAAAATACTTGCTATTTCTGATGTGGTTTCTTGCAAGGCTGTGGAATGCATGCACAATTAGATTTATAAGGCGCCTTTCGGGTTATTATTAGAATGAAACAGTTATTCTGACAATTGCTGTTAGTTAACACAGGTCCTTAGACTCCTTACCTGTTTGTTTTTGCATAGTTTTAGGAATTGAACGGTCTTTTTTCATGGACATATTTGAGAAGTTTGTGTCTTAAGAACACCATCACCATGTCACGTGATGTTATTATCTCAAGTAATCTAATATGAGCAGACACGATTAATATGATCCACTTTTATATAGGGTACATTATCAACCTCCGAAATTTACTTTCAAATCCCTGCTCGCCTATGTCAAATACTGGTATAAGTTACAACGTTTATCATATTGTCATCATGTGAACTATTATTTAAATTTAAAAAAAAATTATTTTGCACCGTGACTAAACGTGAAAAAATAATTTATAAATGCAAGAGTACTTTTTTAATGCCAATAACAACCTCTATGTTGTGGCCTATATTTAGGTCATCTCCAACCGAAGGGTCTAGAGGGTCTGAGGATCGAAAATAGCCCTAAAACAGTCTCCAACCGAGGGCTAGGCCAAAGAGCTCGTGGGCCCCACTGGACAAAAAAGGGCCAAAGGGCCAACCGGCCAGCCCAAACCAGCAAGCCAGCTAGCGCTGGGTCGGGCTGAAATTCAAATTTGCAATGGCTAGTTGCTGACGTCAGCTAGCCGTTAATTTATTTTTTTACCATTTTTTTATTTTTTATTTTTTATTTTCAAAATTTGTTTTAAAAATTGTAAAGGTTCTTTTTTTTTTCCTATAACTTCCTAAACCATTAAACATTACATAACATTAAGTAATATGAAACAACATTAAACAATATTAAACAACATTAAATAACATTAGATAACATTAAACAACGTAAAAATTATACAACATAAAAATAAAACATTTAACAACATTTTTAAAAACATTTAACAACATAAAACTTAAGCAACGGCTAGCTGATGTCACTTAGCCGTTGGATTTGAATTTAAATTGTAGTTTTTAAATAATAAATTATGTTTGGCCCTATTGCCCTATGACCCTTTGACCTTTGGTTGGAGATGGTAACAAATATGGCCCTGCACTGCTCATTAAAATATTAATTTCTTGGAGGGTTAGAGGGCTAAAACGAGCCTTTTGGCCAGCCTTCGGTTGGAGATGGCCTTAACTAATAAGGAGAGAGGCCGGCGGCACAGAGAAAATATAGAGAGAGATATGTGTTTGTAGGGTTGTGTAGAGGATGTGTTATTCCCCCTACGCAGTGCCTTTATTTATAGTAATAAAAGAGAGAAGAAATCATTCTCTTCCAAGGAATACAAGTCCTAATAGGGAAGAATAACTAGAATCAAATATAATCTAGGATTTACACAATCACTCTTAAATAAGAAGTTTACAACACCCCCCCTTGAGTGTGTAAATACTCAAGTAGATTAAGCATCATGTAGAGGTTGAGGAAGTTGACTCGTCGACACTGATTCTAGGAACACACTATTCTCAAATAAGGTAGGAACTTGCATAAGGAATTGAGTCTCACAAAAAACCCTATGGCTATAGTAAAAACCCGAGTAAGGACAAAATCCATAGCCTAAGAAAAAATGCATGAGAAATGCAAAGTCAAATGAAACGTCTACGAGTTGTCATCAGTTATATGATCAACCCAAGGTGGGTGCCTCGTCAAAACCTCATTAGGTAGCAAAAACCTAGTGGAACAAATGCTCCTAATCGTAGGGAAAAAAAGTACATTAAGATCAATCAAGTATACTTCAAGATACTCCCTAAATTTGACACAATTCCAAAGAGAACTAGCAAGGTTACAACTCCGAAGGTTTATGCATACCAATTCTCTGAACAAGCTTCTAAAACGTCAACTTCAGTAGTGATTTGGTGAAGAGGTAGGCCATATTGTATTGTGAACGGATTTGTGTAACTTCAATATTCTGATGCTATTGTTGTTGATGTGATAAGAAGAACTTCGGCGCAATGTGCTTGGTGTTGTCTTCTTTGATGTAACCCTTCTTGAGTTGTTCGATGCATGCTGCGTTGTCTTCATAGATCATCATCGGGACATCAATGATGGGGTAAGGATCGCATGAACTTTAAATATGGCCCACAACTGTTCTTAACCAAAAGCATTCCCATGTTGCTTCGTGTAAGGTGAGAATTTCAGCATGGTTAGACGAAGTGGCAACTAAGGTCTGTTTAGTTGACCTCTAAGAGATTGCGGTGCCACCAACAATAAAGATATAACTTATTTGAGAGTGTGCCTTGTGCGAATCAAATAAGTATCACGCATCGGTAACAACGCGAGAATCGACTCGAGATAAGGGGGTGCAGCATCACTCGATGATTAGTAAAGATAGAACAAGCCTAAATCTGTAGTATCCTTAACGTAACAAAAATGTCTTTAACTCCAGTTCAGTGTCTTTAACAGCGAAAGAGATGTTGGTATAGTGCGTTGAGATAAATAAAATAAAGTGCCTATTGCATTTAGATAAAGAACTTCACGCTCCAAAATCTCTTCATCATCCTCATTCAGACGAAAGGGATCTCATTTTGCATCTAGCGATCGAACAACCATAGGAGTACTCGAAGACTTCGATTTATCCTCATTAAAGCGGCGCAACACCATCTGGGTGTAGTTCAATTGATGTACTAAGATTCCATCCAAACGTTGCTCTATCTCGAAACCGAGACAATATCGAGTCTTTCCTAGATCTTTCATCATAAATTTTGACTTCAGGTGTGCGACAATTCTTGTGAGCTCTTTGGGAGTTCCGATGAGATTCATGTCATCGACATATACAGCAACTATAGCAAAACTGGAATGTTACTTCTTAATGAACACACAATGGCATAGTTCGTTGTTCACATATCCCTAACTAGTTAAATAGTCACTCAGACGGTTATACCATATTATTCCGAATTGCTCAAACCGTAGAGTGAACACCTCAGCTAAATTACAAACGTGTTTCAGGGTATGGAAATATTTGAAGTTCTTCGGGAACCTTCATATAAATTTCCGTATCAAGATCGCCATAGAAATACGCAGTTACTACGTCCATTAACTGCATACTCAGTTTTTCGGAAACTACCAAATTGATAAGGTAGTGAAAAGTAATCATATCCATAACGGGTGAATAAGTTTCGTCATAGTCAATCCCGTGGTGTTGTGATAAATCTTGCGCAACAAGACGAGCTTTGTAACGCATAATCTCGTTCTTCTCATTACACTTTTGAACAAAAATCCATTGTAGCCAACGGACTTCACATGTGAAGGAGTAGGAGCTACAGATCCAAACACCTTACGTTTCGCAAGCGAATTGAGTTCGACTTGGATTGCTTATTTCCAATTTAACCAATCGGTTCTACGTCGACATTTATCAACGGAATGAGGTTCAATGTCATTGATCAACATGATCTCAGTAGCTACTGCATATGCTAATGCATTGTCGATAATCATCTCGTTTCTACACCAAACATCATCCAAGCTAGCATAATGGACCAAAATCTCACGATTCTCAGGAGGTGGATTTGTATCTTCAAGGGCGCTTCCGTAATCTAGAATTTCCTCATGAGTTGGATAGAATGAGTAGGCGACAGTCGGATTCACGCTAGGCTCTTCAGGGGCCTGTGTCGTAGGTTTCCTCTTTTAGGGGTGTGAATCTTTTGACCTAAGTGGTTTGCCACGCTTTTGTGTAGGGGCAGATGATTAGCTAGCCGCTAATGTATGTGGATTGGCCAAAGTGGCGTCCTAGGCCTCCAAGAGAAAAATTCATCGTACATTTGGTACACCCATCCTTGCAGGCACATTCATAGATGGAATATGTGATATTGTCACTTGTGCTAGATCGGTGAAAGCATTTAGCATGCTCTGAGCTATGCTCTGAAGATCTAATATGTGCTGCACTTTAGTTTCAGACTGAGCGGGGCGGGGATCTAAATGAGACAGAGTGGGAGTCGTCCACTATAATTCGTATAGTTCTTTAAGAACGTTGACGTTCTTATCTCTTTCTAACGACGAGAACAATGTCTCATAGAAGTGACAATTCTTGAAACGAGCAGTAAACAGATTGTCTGTCAAAAGTTCTAAGTAACGAATAATCGAAGGAGAATCATATTCAACATAGATTCTCATCATTCACTGAGGTCCCGTTTTTATATGTAAGGGTGGCGAAATCAGCACATAGACCACATAACAAAAAAAGCGCATATGCGATATATCGAGTTCGTATCCGGTAACCAACTGAAGAGTGCTATATGGTTAGGTTGCAACAGGCCTTATGTGTACCAACATGGCTGTGTGCAATATTGCATGGGCCCAAGCAGAGATCGAGAACTTGGTACGTATGACCAACGGTCGAACAATCATTTGTAAGCACTTAATGAATGCCTCTGCCAGGCTATTCTGGGTTTGAACATGGGGTATTGGATGTTTAACTTCAACCTCAACTGATATGCAATAGTCATCAAAAGTTTTAGATGTGAATTCTTCAGCATTATCCAATTGAATAAATTTGATCGGATAATCAGGGTGGTGACCCATGAGCTTGATAACCAGAGCCAACAGTTTGGAAAATGCATCGTTCCTTATGGACAACAAGCACACATGTGACCAATGTGTGGAAGCGTTAAACAAAGCCATAAAATATCTAAATGGTTCACAAAGAGGGTGAATCGGTCCACCAATGTCTCATTGAATCCTTTGTAGAAAAATAAGAGGATTCGAACGAACCTTGTCATAAGAGGGCTTAATAATAAGCTTTCCCATGGAGCAAGTTTGACATGCGATTCCTTGAATCAAACCTAAACTTTGGGGTAGTGGGGCCTGTGTGATGATTTGAGGATATGGTGCATCGCTATTCATCCAAGGTGTCCCAAACGATCATGCCAAAGTGTAATTTCGTGCGTGGTCCCAGAGGTAGGGCCGGCCACATAGTGGCTTTCCATAGGACGTATGGTGGTAGTATACAGACCACTCGGGATACGCTCTATCTTATCTAAAATACACTTCTGGCCATATTCGTAGGAAGTTATGCACATAAATTCAACTCCGTTTTCTACATAGGTTTCAACGTGGTAATTATTATCTCTAATGTCCTTGAAACTCAACAACGTTCTTTCAGAATGTGGAGAATAAAGTGCCTCATCCATGCTCAAAATTGTACCATTGGACAACATTATACGTGTCTTACCGTATCATTCGATAAGGTTCGATGGGTCTAAGAGGGTTGTCAGGGGTGCATTCTTAGGTACGAAGTTAGTGAAATAAATGCGTTCACATAAAATGGTGTGCATGGTTGCACTATTTGCCAGACAACTAACTTTCCAACTAGTCATACCAAGAAATAAAAATTAATTTGAATCGGTCACATGCATAAAAGTTCTAAAAACAAATATCCATTCAAAATAATTTAAGTATTCAAGGGTGGTAATTAATTAAAAACTTAATATCCAAAAACAAATCACCAACAAATAATCCAAACATAAAGGAAATTGTTCAAAAATTAAACCAAAAAACAAGGGGGGTTTGGCCACTAGGTGGAATTCAGCCCTATTGTCTAAATTTCAACTAGAAAAATAGTTATGTCTAAGTCTTCCATAAGGGTAATAGCCTCTTGAAAGTCAGAAACCTTTATCTTGGTACTCTCTGGTTCATTTACTTGCACAAAGTTTGATTCAAAATTTTTACGACGAGAATGATATTTAGCTACAACCTTTTGGGGAGCTTGGCAAACACAGAACCAAAGGTCCTTTGAACCACAATGATAGCACATGTATGCATCCATGGTTTCATGTGCTTTATCCTTATTCTTGAAGTATGGGGCATTTGAAATGAGGTTAAGGCGCTTCTGGGCTTGGTTTCCTCCATTAGATGGGCCTTGGCTCTGTTGACCTTGACAGGGTGACTTCTAGCCGCCCCTACCATGCCTATGTTGGTGTTTTGAGCGTTGGTTTGTGCCATAATGTGCTTCAGGCACATCAGTCGCCTTAGTAGGTCGAGCTTGATGATTTTTCATCAACAACTGATTTTGCTTTCAGCGATAAGTAAAATAGAGATCAAATCTGAAAACTTAGTGAACTTCTGAGCCCTATATTGTCGTTGTAGGACAATATTAGTAGTAGAGAAGGTTGAATGGGTCTTCTCCAAAAGATCCTCTTCGATTAAAGTCTCGTTACAGAACTTGAGAAGTGATCGGATTCGACAAATTTCAAAATTATATTCATTCAAAGACTTAAAGTCTTGGAAGTGCAAATGTTGCCAGTCATGTCTTGCTTCAGGCAAGAAGATGTCATTTTGGTGATCAAAGCGATCAGCAAAAGTGACCCAGAGTGATTGTGGATCCTCCTCAGCAAGGTACTTGATTTTCAGTGCGTCATGAATATGTCTTCGAATGAAGATCATGGCAGTGGCTTTCTCAGCTTCGCCAGCTTGGTTGTCTGTCTCATATTCAATGGCAGGACGTAAATTCTTTGTAATGAGGTGAAGCTTCACATCTTGGACCTACTTGAGGTAGTTTCTTCTAGAGACTTCTAAATTGGTGAAGTTGAGTTTGTTCAAATTCGACATGTTCCTATCACAAAATAAATGGACAAGATGTGGTTAGTGTAATGGAGAAAAAAAATAAATAAATCCATTCATATAAGAGTAGAACATTCAGGTTATAATAGGCATGTTTTGGTTTAAATTTGCATGAAAAAACTTCAGGTTTTCATGAGTGATGTTTTTAAGGAAAACTTTAGGTTTTCATATAAGGCATGTTTCTAGAAACTTTAGGTTTCGAAATAATTATGAACTTCTGGTTCACAGGTTCCTGCAGATAAACGCAAATATATATATATATATATATATAGAAATATGCAACAAGAAAATATGCAAATAGAACTTCAGGTTTATAATTATAATTGAATTAATTATTTGGGCTTCGGGCCAAATTTAAAGTATGGGTGGAAAAATTATAAAACCCAAAATTGCCTAAAAAATAGGCAATTAAACCTTGGGGTCCAAAAACATGGACCAAAGCCCACAGGTGGGCTAGGAAAAATGAAACCGTGAGCTCCAGGCCCAAAGAAATTGGGCTGGGTTAGGCACATGTACCCAGGGAAGACGCAATCTTGTGTGTCGTGGTACATGGGAGCACCACAGTTATGCAGAGTTGTAATCACGTGTGTCACAGTGCAGGTGCATGCAACAACTCACTAGCTACAGCCTGGAATCTGGTGTGGTTGCTATGCACGAGGACACCATAGCGTTATTGGTTGGTGTCGAATTTGGGCCTAGCTAATGGTTTGGGTAGCTGTAGGCGAGCCCAAAATGAAAAAGTATTTTTAGGCTGAGAAAACCAAGGCCCAATTAGGCTCAAGTTGGGACAAAAAACACCCCAGCTATAGCTGGGTGCACTCGCTGGGGAAGAAGACCGGCTCTGCCGTTTCAGGTGGTCGTGTTTTGGGACAAAAATTCTCGAGGCCAGTTTGTGACTCAATAGGGATCACGAATATCAACGGAGATGGAGAAATCTCAACGTTTCAATCAAAACCCTAGAAATTCGAATTGAAAATTTGAAAAATCCGACGAGATTCAATAGAATCTCGGTTAAGTGTTGTCGTGGATGAGCTGCAGTTCGTCAAAACGTTGACCCGTGGGTGAAGATTGGCTACAGGCCAACTTGCAACAATTGGGGACGCCGTGGAAGGCGTTGAGGTTTCTAGGTTTGAACATGGAGCCCATGGTTCCAGTGGTCTCGCGGCTTGGCATGGTGTGGCTGGGGAATCCAGCGGCTCGCAGCTTGGCATGGTGTGGTTGGGGAATCTAGCGGCTCTCGGTGGTGACGGGATGGGTTTTGAGAAACCCTAATTTTAATTTTTTTTTATCTTAATTCCAGGTTATGAATTAAATCAATGCATATTCATATAAATAATTTGATGCATGAGCATATATTTGATGCAATTCATGACAATATTAAATTAACATAATTCAACAATTATGGATATAATACATACACAATTTATGTAGAATCTAAAATTCGAACAACATAAAGTTTGGGTCATGCATTATGGTGAATGTTCATGCTATCAGGGTTGCAAAAATATCGAGATAAAAGCCTTTTTTTTTTTGAAATAACCTGATTGTGTGATGATATTGATAAACTGGTTTGATGCAAAAAACCTCCATGTCAAATTCTTAAGCGCAGCGGTATGAGCGTGTTGATAAAATGTTGTGGCCTATATATTAACTAACAGGGAGAGGGGGCCAGCGACACATAGAAGATATAGAGAGAGATGTGTTTGTAGGGTTGTGTAGATGATGTGTTATTCCCCCTACGCAATGCCTTTATTTATAGTAATAAGACATAGAAGAAATCCTTCTCTTCTAAGGAATATAAGTCCTAATAGGGAAAAATAACTAGAATCAAATCTAATCTAGGATTTACACAATCACACTTAAATAAGAAGTTTATAACATTCTAATAATTTTTGGTACAGATTGTACGTAGGGTTTGAATCTAGGGTTTACAACTTTCCATCTTGTCACAATACTATTTCAGCTAAGACTCATGGCACAACACTAACATTTGTTAAAAAGAAAAAACATTGCAATAGTGCTTTTACTTATAACTTTCTATCTTCAAATGGATTTTTGTCATTGGAGAGATTGTTCATATCTTTAGCAACTGCTTGTAAATTCTATTTCGTCATTAAAAGTTTATTTTATTTTGAAGAAAAATGTGGAAGAGAGGAGGTGGGAGGAAAATGGGATAACCGATAAGGTTACCTAGCTGTAAGAGATAGGAAAAAAGTAAAGCAGTAAAATTATTTTGTTTGTAATTTACTATATTGAACATAACTTTTATTTTGATTATTTTTCTTTAGTTTTGTTGATAGAGTTAGAATGGTATTTTGACTATTTTTTTGTTGACAAAGAATATTCTATTAATAAGTAGTATATATAGTTACTTTTTAAACATTGGAGGTAAGCGACAAAATATGTCAACTATACATTCAACTCGTTATTTATGATTATCATACCTAAACTTTTTACTTACAATTCAAGAAGAATCACTTTTGTATAGTGCTAGGGTCATAACATTTATATTGAATGAAGAGATATCAAGTGGTAAATATCGAGGCCTGAAAAAATGGACATGTGCTAGCGTGGTATTGGTTCATGCCAAAGGGGTGGACATGAGAGTTGATGTGCGTAAATTTAGAAATAAGGCCAAACATTGCAGATTTTGGCTATAGTGCCTAATTATAGAATGTCATTTAACTTGAGTTTCTATAGTACTCAAGTGACATTTAGGAATGAACTAGTGGCTTTCAACTAATTAAATCTATCATGTATCCTATTAGCATGCACAAGCATTTAACCGAAAAGATGATACGAATGGTCTATCAGAAATGATGCTAACTGCTAGGCATGTTAATCTCCAACAAAACCGTTGATTCTGAGCAACTGCATCATGCTTGCATTCGAAACCATGCAACCTTTCAGATATAAACTTAACAATACATATATAATTTCCAACAGGCATGTGACCTATCGTTTCATCACGAGTCAAACTTATTACTTTGTTGTGATATATGTAATGGCAGATTCAAGATTTGAATTTTGGAGGTCCCTGTTTTTTGTTTTTTTGTTTTTTTGGTTTTTAACAAAAGAGGTCCCAGTGTTAAAGTATAAGTTTTTTAGATAGAAACATAGCACGAAGTGTGCAAAAAAAAAAAAAAATCAATTTATTCATTGAGGCATTTTGTCAAACACTTGGTGAACTTATTGTCGTCAGCCAAACTATGTTACTCATATGTGAGCAAATATCGAAATTTTCCAAAACAATCTGATGAGTGATATTGAGAGATTTCTCATGTGCTGTCGATGCAACTTGTTAAGATATGCTTAGCAAGTATTACACCTAGTTGCCACAAAAGGGACCCTTATCAAACATTTGGAAGACCTTCATTATATTTTACGAACTCAGGATGGTCCTGGACCATCGTAGTCCCAATGTACATCTGCCTCTGGATATACAGGAATTCTTAACCGAATTTCTTTGTTTACTATCTCAAAACAACATTCTAGGATTTGAAGATATTTTATTATTTAACTGCTTATTACTATTAGATGTCCTAGCAAGTCTAGGGATGTGATGCGTTATGAAAGCATCCTTTCGTGGTGCTAGGGTTGTTATCTTATTTTTCGTTCATTCAATAAATTGAGGTTTTCTCAATTCTCAATGTATATCATAGTATTAGTGGATTATGGCTTTGGGGTTTTGTTCAGTTTCCTTTACTCTAGATCCATGGCTCACGCTCTCAATACTATATATATCACGTTTTTCAATTTTCCTATTTACTCGATGAGCAGATGCAAGTATTTATTGTCCTTAATAAAAATCCTAATAAAATATTGCTAGAGGATTGCAATCTACATTCTCTTAATTTTGATTAGTGATCATCACCTTTAGAAAGACCATTATCCCTAGAAATAATAATGATCGTAGTCACATTGCAGGATCATAAGAAAGAAGAGAGAAGAGATAACAAAGAGACTGTAGGAAAACATAAAAAGTAAAATTGGAAAAGAAAGAACCATTGGGAAAAAAAGAACGTGCAGTATTGCTTATGTTATTGAAATGACAAGGTGATTATTGGTGTGCTTGAATATCCAAAATAGATATAGCTAGACCACCATGATCTTTCCAAGCACATGTTTCACTCTCATAATTATCTCATTCTTCTTCCACACTTAGCTAACCAAATCTCCTAATCTCTGATCTTAGTACTGCAAATAATAGCCAACGAACGATGAAAGGAAGACACCAGCAAAAGAGCCAACAACGGACAAGGTAATGGAATCGGCACTTGATGGCTTAGGGGCTGAAGCTGAGTCCTTCTGCTTGCTAGGGGCAGGAGCAGCTGAAGCCTTCGGGGAGTCCTTAGCGGCCAAAACGACACTCGTCAAGACAGCAACGACAATGATGGCAAGGGTGATCTTCTTCATGTCCATGATGATGTTGATGATTGATGATTGTGAACTTTTGGAGTGATAGTAATTAAGTTGGGTGCGTTAGAGAGATGAATAACGAGAAAACTTGATACTTCTGCTCTGTTGTTCAAGGATTCAAGCGAGGTTGATGAATACTGAGCAAGTAATGAACAAATTTATAGGGAACATGTTGGTTATTATTAGAAAGAACACTTTAATACCAGTTGGTGTTAGTTACGAATAGGTAGCTAGCTAGGTTTATACGTGCTTGGTTTTGCATGGTAATAGGAATTGAAAGGTCTTTTTTGGGACATCAGCCTAACCCTTTTAAAGTTTCAAACTCCTTTCAAATGTTAATAGCCAAGTATTTTCAGGGACAACAAAGAAAGAAACAAAACCAGCATAGGAAGAGAGGATAACAAGTCTGTTCAATGTCTTGCTGACCTAGTGACCTTCGATGGGAGACCGCTGGACATGCCGGTCAATTTCTCAGTTTTTATTTTTATTTTTTTATTTTTATTGCTTAAATTAATAAAACATGATCTTCAGATGTAGTTTCGTGAAATTGTAAATCTTGAGTGGATTTAAAAGTGTAACATTTGAAAATGAGTACTCAAGAAGTTGGGTGGCTGGAGACTGATTTTGGGTGCAAATAGAATTCTTCTGAAGTATATTCAACTAATATTATGCATTGAAGTTTCAAAACTAGATAAGGGGGAAGCCCAATTAAAAAAAAAAAAAAAAAGTACACACAAACAAATCTTTGGCCTAGCAGTTCAAACTAAATCTTGTTGGAACAAGTTTATTACACGTATGTATGCAGTTGTAAGTGGCTGAATTTAATTTGACTAAGCTAGGAGCTTTGAGCAATATAAGCTCCAAATGAGCATCTTCACACTTTATTGTAGGAGCTCACTCTAAAATTACACTACAATGTTACATTATTATGATAAGATTCAAGTTAATAACAAAAATGAAGTGATTATTAAAAGGTCATACCCAGTGCACAAGGCTCCCACTTTACGCAGGGTCTGGGAGAGGTGAATGTCGGCTAGCCTTACCCCCATTTATGGAGAGGCTGCTCCCAAGTCTCGAACCCGAGACCTACCGCTCATGGGCGAAGGCACTTGCCATCGCACCAAGTGCGACCTCTATTATATCGTCAAGGTAGGTTTCTGTACTTCAACATGATTGAATTACAAAAGAAACGTTTATTATTACACCATTGGTTTACTGTCATAGTATAGACATGTTGTATCTGAAATTGAAAGGAATAAAGTTATCCAAAAAATGTAGAAGCCTTGAGTGATGAATGATTATTGGGATAAGTCGCGGACTAAGTCTCTCTTGTTAAGACGTTTCGCGGCTATGCCCAAAGTGTGCAAGCAGTTCACATATACCACGTCATCCCCAAGATAAAACAGCTCAGAACCTTCTTCTTCTGATAAGGTTCTTCCTTGCACAATAGAAAAACCTTTGAACTCACACCCTTTCGATATGTTGCTATTAATTCAATATATGTAAAACTTTTATTTTTTCTTCATAACCTCACTACGATTCTAGGGGACGTTAAGGGAGTTATTTGGGGTTGCAAAACCGTAAGAAATCAAGAGAGTTATTGGGGGTGAAAAACCGTAAGAAAAACCGTAAGAATTCAAAAGGAAAAAACAAAGCGGAATAGATCAAAATGGAAAAAAAAATCAACACGGAATGATTATGGGAGGATTATGGATATAGACTTGTTCTTCTTCTCTATACAGAGAAGGAATCTCAAAACATATTTATGTGGTGCCAATTACTCCTTATTAAGTGACAAGGTTAATAGCAATTAACAATTATATACTTAATATTTTTAATAAAACAAAACATATATATATATATATATATATATATGAATATTTAAATAAAAACGTAACTGCTCCAACAATCCCCAACTCGTTTTTGTTTAAAAATTATATATCTAGCAACATATCATAAAGCTATACATAAGTTAAGGTGTTTGTCAACTTGAACATGTACATAGTGTTAGTGATCCAGATTATACTAGAGTAACTTATAGTTTTGAACTCTATCTTTGACAACACCACACACATAATTTTATTAAGGTGAAGTTCAGAAAGCTAGCACATTACGGCCATGTGCTTGTATCCCAATATAGCGAACGCTCTAGAAACTTGCCCAAGATTTCATAGGAAGCGGCCTCACTTCCACGTTCACATAGGTAAGACTATCAAGGATATTCCTGCAGCTAGATATCCCACTCAACATAGAGTATAGACCTTACTAAGAGAAAAACAAATCTCAACCTAAAAACGCTTAGATGTCATGCTTCTTAGGGATGGAGATGAAATAATATTCTAAATTAAAATTAGCAAGACTTCACTCATATCACTTGCGACTTGTTATTACCATTTGAACCTATTTCTTGGGATCTCCAGTCTATAGGTTGGGTTGCTATCACAAATGACTCAATTTTCTAAGGGCTTTAGTCCCATCCCTTTCGAGGTTTTCCAAAAACTTTTCTCGTGCTAGTCCTTTCGTCAAAGGATTAGCCAAGTTTTCTTCAGACCGTATACGATCCACTCTTACAGCTCAATTAGAGAGATAATCTCTTACAGTGTTGTGCTTACAACGTATTTGTCGCCTTTTCCCGTTATAATAACAGTTTTGCACTTTAGCTATTGTTGTTGTGCTATCACAATGGATCAAAACTGCTAGAATCGGTTTCTCCCATAAAGGGGTATCTCACAGTAGGTTTCTCAACCATTCTGCTTCTTTGCTTGCTGTAGCTAGTGCTATTAATTCTGACTCCATAGTAGACTAAACTAAGATAGTCTATTTCTTGGACTTCCATGACACAATAGTCTGTTTCTTGGACTTCCATGACACAACCCCACCACTAATACTAAAAATATATCCACTAGTGGCTTTAAAGTCACCTTCTAGTACAGTGGGAAACTTCTCATAGTGTAATATGAAATTCATTGTCCTTTTAAGGTATCTCATAAGCCTCTCTATTGCATGCCAATTCTCCAAACTGGGTTTGCTAGTAAACCTGCATAAAACTCATACGACATAAGATATATTAGGCCTAGTGCAATCAGTAGCATAACGAAGGCTACCATTTAACATTGGCACCAGTGTTCTTGAACAGCTTTACACTAGGACAATAAGGTGTACATGTTGGTTTACAATTGAAATAATTATACTTTCTTAAAACTTTTCTATGTAGTGAGATTGATCTAAAGAAAACCCATGTTCGGACCTAGTTATTTTCAAGCCAAGTATTACACTAGCTTCACCCAAGTCTTTCATATCAAAATTAGCACATAACAAAGATTTGACATCATTCACAACATGAATATTCAAACAAAAAATGAGCAAATCATCCACATATAGACATATTATAGTGCATACATTATTTTCAGACTTATAGTAGATGCATTTATCACTTTCATTTATTTTAAAACCATTCGACCTAACCAAACTATCAAATTTTGCATGCCACTATTTAGGAGCTTGTTTCAATCCATAAAGTGACTTATCTAACTTGCGAACTTTATTTTCTTGTCCTAGAATAATAAAACCCTCTGGTTGATCCATATATATTTCTTCCTCTAAATCACCATTTAAGAAAGGTATTTTAACATCCATTTGGTGCACAACATGATCATGAATAGAAGCTAAAGAAAACAATACACGAATAGATGTTTTTCTAGTCACAGGTGAATAAGTATCAAAGAAATCAATATTTTCTCTTTGTCTATAGCCTTTGGCAACTAGTCGGGCTTTAAAATTTTCAACTGAATTGTTAGGTTTTAATTTCTTTTAAGAATCTATTTGCAACCTATAGTTTTGCAACCAGGTGGAAGATCCACAAAGTGCCAAGTTTGATTTGACTCCAAGGAGTCCATTTCATCATTTATAGCTTCTTGCCACAAATCTGCATCTAAAGATGTTAAAGCTTCTTGAATTGTATTAGGATCTTCTTGTAAGTTATATACATGAAAATTAGGCCCAAAATCTTTAGCTATTCAAGATCTTTTACTTTTCCTAGGTTCTAATGCAGATTCACTATGTTCTACAACAATAGGTTCATAAATTTTAGAAGAATTAGAACCCCTACTATTTCGAAGATTAAAAAGAAATTTATTCTCATAAAAATTAGCATCAAGTGACTCAATTATGACATGGTTTGTCAAATCATAAAATCTATATGCTTTGCTATTACATGCATAACCAATAAAAACACATTTATATGCTCTACCAGCCAATTTCAATCTTTTTGGATCAGGTTTACGAACATAAGCTAAACAACCCCAAGTTCTGAAATACAACACATTTGGTTTCTTATTTTTCCAAATTTCTTAAGGAGAAATATTCGTTTTTGAGTTAGGAATTCTATTTAACACATAACATACAGTCACATAATTTCACCCCACCAATAAGAAGCATCTCCAAAACTAAGTAAAGTAGCAACAATCAATTCACAAAGAGTTCAATTTTTTCTTTCGGCTTTACCATTCATTTTAGGAGAATAAGGAGCAGTAGTTTCATGAATAATTCCATGAGACTTAAACAATTAAAAAATTAAGTGGATTCATATTCTTGACCTCTATCACTACGAAATCTTTTAATCTTACGATTAAATTGATTTACAACTTCAGTCAAGAAAGTTTTGAACATGTCAATAGCTTCACTTTTACTTTTCATAAGATAGACAAAACAGTAATTTGAACAATCATCAATAAAGGTAATAAAATAATGTTTTCCATTTCTAGTTAACACTCTATCAAATTCGCATATATCGGAATGAATTAAGTCAAGTGGTTCATATTCTCTATTGATAGATTTATGCGAAGTTCTAGTGATTTTAGCTTGACTACAATGTTCACATTTTTCAAAATCATTCCATGATAAGTTGGGTAAAAAGCCTAAGTTACTCATGTTCTAGCATGCCAAGTAAGAAAACATGTAAGTAGAAGTAGATATTTTATTAGCATCAACATTCAGTTTAAACATTCCATCAGTAGCATATCCCTTTCCCACAGAAACCCCAATTTTAGTAAGAGTATACGTATCTGCTCCAATGGTTTGAGTGAATCCAGCCTTGTTGAGAAGGAGGCCCGAGACCAGATTCTTCCTTATAGCTGGAGCGTGCATCACATCTTTCAGTATCATGTTTTTTCTAGAGGTGAACTTCAACTCTACCTTTCCAATGCTAGTAACATCAGTTGAGTACGAATCACCCAACAACACCTTACTTCCCTCAGCCACATAATAGGTCTTGAAAAGAGAAGGAACGTAGCAAACATGGCAAGAAGTGCCAGTCAGTGGCGGATCCAAGATTTCAAGATTGGGGGGTCCAAGATAAAAGTTCAAAAAAATATTAGACTAATTTAGTTCCATATCACTATTTTCTATTGAATTTAGTTCATTGAATAAATCAAATTAATCTCAAAGGTAATAAAACCAACAAATTCTCCTTAGCAACATAAAGCAATTAGTGACTCTACGAAGATAAAATTTGTTAATGTAATATGTATTGTGGATCAAAAAATAATCAAGAAAATCATGGAGGCAACACGTGGATTTTTGGGTAAAGAAGACAAAATTATCCTTGGGGCACAGGAGGATTTCCACGTGCATGCAACAGACAATAACGGCTCAATCGAGGTCAAAGGTGATCAAAATGGTATTCTTTTAAACCCTCTCATCACTCCTCATATCTTCACCCATAAGATAACTCCCAATTATTTTTTTTCAAATTGGGATTAATTACCTAAATTAATTATAATTATCTAATTGATTGATTAATTGCCTAAAGTAATTGCAAGATATTATTTCCATAATATCTTGTAATCAATCCCACAAATCAACCAAATGTGGTTGGTCCCAATTCTCCTAACAGTGCCGACCACACCCTTATATATAGCCACTCATTTTCTCCAAAACCTAAGTCCAATTCTCTTCTAAAATTCTCCAAATTTATCTAAACACTTTCTCTGTCAAATTCTAACTTTGGCATTGGAGGTTCTTCGGCCAAGGCCCCCCCTCTCAATTCATCTTGGGCGCGCGAGACTCTTGGCCTTGACCTAAGGTGTTAATGGTTTTGCAGGTGCATTTTTGTCCAAGAAGAAGAAGGCGGAAATTTGTATCCACACACACACACATATATATATATATATATATATATTATCAATTGGGAGTTGGGACTAGAGTCTGGGATTAAAAAACTTATATGAATTTGGAAGAAATAAAATTAGGAAGTTGAAGGTGGTACAACGACAAATGATGGTGGGGATAAGGTAACTTGGATTTAAAGTTGGAAGGTTGTGATGATTGGGGCTGCGAGTTTTTAAATATGATTTGGGACTACTGGAAAAGACCGGGGTTCTCGGGCTCTACTGAGAAAACAGAGATATTTTAGTTTTTAATTTTTTTATAATGGCCTAGCTTAAAAACATTGTTAGTTTGGTTACGTCTTTTTAAAATAAAAATTAAAAACCTCTTCTTCTTCATTATAAGCACTGCTGCCTGCACATCCATGGAGGCAACCAGCCTTTCCATTGCACCCAATAGCAGATGCAGGATTTTAAGATTGGGTGGTCCCAACATAAAAGTTAAAAAAAATATTAGACGAAAATACAAATTACAAAGAATTAAATTTGTCCCCGACAATGTATCATACTTGAAAATGTGTCATTATAGATTTATTGTCAACTGGAAAGAAGATATCCAGGATATAATTGAAATGATCTAAAATTGAAATTGAACTATTTAGTTTGTGAAGATTGGGGATGAGACTAAGGTTGTGCTGGTGGGTGGCCTTCTGGGTGGGGAGGTGACTAGAGAATGGGATTAGCCAATTAGGAGTTAGAAATGGAATTGGAAAAGTTCTGGTTCTGTTTGAATGTTGAAAACAATTTTTTTTAATAAAAAATTGCAAAAACTATATATTAAAGAATGTTGTATCGAACACACCGTTTTACTTTTGTTTTCAAACCATACATAGTAGTCGTCTCCTTCTTTCTTCCTTCTGGTTCGCAGAAAAACAGAAGTTCCAGAACACTCTGTAGCTCCGCTCCTCTTCTCCTCCACTATATTCTTATACTTGGGTGATCCTCGAAGGTCCTCACAGAAATTATCCCGACTTCCGGGTGGTCTAGTACCACTAGGTCCCTTAATAGATCCGTCCCTCTGCACTTGCCCAAATTGTTGGAGGGTCCTGAAGGTCGATCACAAGTGTTTCTTCAAGCTTACAGAGGGTCCTGGGACCCCCTGAGTCCCTATATGGATCCGCCACTGGTGCCAGTGTCCACCTACCACCCCTCGGATCCATCAACTAAGTTGATTTCTAATATCATTGCAATTAGCTGCTCTTCAACAAGATTTGCCTAAGAAGCAGAGTTTTCCTTATAATGCATGGCAGATTGATTTCATCTTAAAATTGTTGTAACTGAAATAGAAAGGAATGAAGTTACTCGAAAAATGTAGAAGCCTTGAGTGATGAATGATTTTTAAGATGAGTCGTGGACTAAGTTGCTCTCTTTAAGACGTTCCCAGCTCTACCCAAAGTGTGCAAGCAATTAACAAACACCACGTTGTCCCTAGGATAAAACAGTCCATAACCTTCTTTTTCTGATAAGGTTCTTACTTGCACAGCGGAAAAACTTTCAAACTTGTTTGTACCATACTTAGGGCCTCCGTATTTAGACCTCGTATAAATACTCGGGGTACTCAAATGTAATTATGTAATAAATGAAGGGGCAAATATGTAATAAGTGAGGAGCCTTATTCTATAAAATGACTCCTCACTCTCCTCATTAGGGGAGGCTAATTCTTAGGCCATAGGAAAAAACTCTCTCACCCTCAGAAGCTCTCTCCCTCACAGTCCTCTCACAAACAGAGAAATACAATATCAGTGTGGACGTATCCTAAACATTGGGGTGAACCACGATACATCTTGTGTTCTTTACTTTCTTGCAGATTCACGGTCGGATTTACGTTGTTCCAAGACTCCTCAGGTTTTGTGCATCTACAAAACCCACACCCTTTCGATACGTTGCTATTAATTTAATATATGTAAAACTTGTATTTTTTTTCTTAACCTCACTACGATTCTAGGGACTATACACACACACACACACACACACACATATATATATATATATATATATATACAGAGAGCTTAAGGGGAGGGATCCCCATTTTTTTCAAAAGAATGGGGACACGCTCCCCACCGTTAGATTGACTTTAATGAAATTGTGTGGTTGAGATTAAAACACAAACCACACAATCTCAACCACACAATTTCATTAAAGTCAATCTAACGGTGGGGAGCGTGTCCCCATTTTTTTCAAAAAAATGGGGATCCCTCCCCTTAAGCAATTCCTATATATATATATATATATATATATATATATATATATATATATATTAAAGAAAGAGACGTTAAGGGAGTTATTTGGGGTTGCAAAACCGTACGAAATCAAGAGAGTTATTGGGTGTGAAAACCCCGTAAGAAATCAAAAGGAAAAAACAAAACGGAAGAGATCAAAAAGGAAAAAAAATCAACATAGAATGATTATGGGTGGATAATGGATTAAGACTTGTTCTTCTTCTCTATACAGAGAAGGAATCTCAAAACATGTTTATGTGGTGCCAATTACTCCTTATTAACTAATAAGGTTAATAGCAATTAACAATTATATACTTACTATTTCTAATAAAACAAAACATAAATATATATATAAATATTTAAATAAAAACATAATTGCTCCAACAAGACATATGTTATTACTGGGGAAAAATATAAACTTTAAACAACATCGTTATTGTGTTACAACATGAAGGTAAGGTTACATTGTAATTGTTCAAATTTACACTTCAAGGATAATTTTAACATTATAGTTAATTACACCAAATTACGTTCATATTACTATACCAATATTGTCCTTTACGGTATGGACGTCATACACCATAATTATTCAAATTTACATTCTAAGGTTACATAATTATCTTAACGTTATATTTATTATAGCAAATGACCTTGCTATTACAATATCATGATTGCCCTTTACGGTGTGGACGTTAGATTACATTGTTAAGGTAGTATATTATAGTTGGAAGTCATTGCATTACATTTTAATGTTCAAATTAAATGGGATTTGAAACTAGTATCGTCAGCGGAGCCATCTATATATACAGTCCCCTTCTGTTGAGGGATCTCTTAAATAAGCTTATTTGAGGGGTCCTTCATACAGCCCACCCCACATTGTTTCAACAATCCAACCGTCAATCTTTTAAGTTTTCCCTCAAAGATTATCTCTAAAAAAAATCACTCGAAACTAGAAAGCATATCTTTTCATTTATGTTTAACAATAACATTGCAAAACAAAACCAATTTCCTTTCAAAATTCAAGGTTTAGTTAATTTCAGATTCCCTATGTTCCCAATCTCTTGTGGTTGAAAGTCCAATTGTGAACTTGTGAGGAAAAGAGAGAAAGAAAACTATAAGAATCATTAATTAGCTTCTTCTCCTAGTATAAGTTTGCTGTTTAACAGTGATATATTAACATTTTGGTTGTACACCAGAAACTACAAATCACAGCTTACCTTATTCCCTAATTATTAACCCACCTATTAAAGTACTGGCATATCACATTTTCTGCAACAACCTTCGTCATAACAAAAGGAAGGGAAAGGGAGAGCACCACCAAATTGGGAAGCCAAAAATGTTTGCTTGAAAAGTATCAATTCATTTGTTGAACCATAGGCTCTAGTATTAATCTTGCGCCATTTAAGGCTGACAATTACACACCAAACTTATATCAATATATGGTGCCCTTGTCTTTGATATTTTTATTTTACAAGACAATATTCTAAACTGTAAAAAGAAAAATTCGAACTTAGAGTGCAAATGGGTGAGCACACTGTCTTAGCCAACTTGCATATCTCACAATTGGTCTATGATATTCGGTGACGAGGATTTAATTTGATAATAGGCGGATAAATAAACTAATGCGAACCCACAATTATTCTGTACCAAAAAAAGCACATCACAAATTACAAAGGGTTGAGAGTATGAAAGGTGATCGCACACCAAATTTCTTATAATTCATCCAAAAGTTCTGTAGTTCCCATGTCTATCTGCTAATTGCTTTTATTGGTCGCCACTAGCCATGACAGAAAAGGAAGGCAAAAACTAAAGTTTCACATTTGATGGACCTGGTTAAACTGAAGAACGTGTCACATACTAAACTGACTGCTATAAATTCATCTACCACATTGCTCTTCTACAAAATAAAAACATAATCACAATAATTGGTTACTTTTTTGTTTCTCTATCTTTGTCCAATTGTTTCAGTTTTTGGGCCAATTTTATTTACAGAGAAAATGGCATGTTTCGGAACAATTCCAGCAAAAGTTCTTGTTATTATGGTTGCTGCATTGCTTTATGCTACCAAAATTACAGCAGACGATTCAGCTATTACGCCTTCACCATTGTTGGAGACCGGAACGGCGTTTGCTTTGCCGGTTTGCATGGCTTCGATATTTTCGTCTGTGTTGGTCTCTCTCACTGCGTTTGTTTTTTGTTAGAATGAATGGATGAATTTGGAGATTTGAGTTTGGGAAATGTAGTGGAGCTGTTGGTTATGTATGGACATTGTTGGTATTGACATTTGCCTTATTATGTCTTCAGCATTCTTATATTCCTACTTTGAGTATTTTATTGTTAATCGGTAATGTAGTAATGTACCACATGATATCTCTGCTAATTTGAATGGTACTGTACAATTCTATATATCTTTGGATGAATTGCTTATAATTACGACTTTATAGCCTAAGCTGTTTGATGTCAATTTGAATAATTGGTTATATATTTATGTCCAGTGAACATTTGAATATATATGCATAACATGTATAGCAAGACAATATACTATCTTATTTTAAGGTTATGCACGGATATCTATCCAAAATTTATAAAGAATTTTATAAATTGGTTTCCGATGGAGGGCCTATTTAACTGGAGCAAGGAGGGAGGGAGGGAGGGAGAGGAGGGAGGGAGGGAGGGAGAGGAGGGAGGGAGGGAGGGAGGGAGGGAGGGAGGGAGGGAGGGAGGGAGAGAGAGAGAGGAGGGAGGGAGGGAGGGAGGGAGGGAGGGAGGGAGGGAGGGAGGGAGGGAGGGAGGGAGGGAGGGAGGGAGAGAGAGAGAGAGAGAGAGAGAGAGAGAGAGAGAGAGAGAGAGAGAGAGAGAGAGAGAGAGAGAGAGAGAGAGAGAGAGAGAGAGAGAGAGAGAGAGTTTGATCTCATCCCATTGTACCTGTATTTATAGTAGAACACGAAGTAAATTCCTTACTCAATGAGGATTACAACTTAAACATGATACTATCTAAAGATAAGATATAGTAGAATCCCATAAGGATTTTCTATGATTTACACAATCACATTCATAATTAAATCAGGACTACAACACTTTCCCTTGAGTTTGTAAATACTCAAAACAAAACATCGGATTAGGTCTTCAGCAGTGAAGTAAGATGAGTTAATGAAGTCGTCGACACAATGAGCGAATGTGAGTTTCAAATTATTGAAGTATACATTGGTAATAAAACTTACAAAACCTCGCTATAATAAAACCCATATGGGAGAAAAATCCATAGACTAAGGAGAAATGAAAGAAGTACGCATAATATAAAAACTAAACATATGAGATGAAAGTAGGAATCCTCCCAAGGCAGGACTAGCCTAGGATGGGTGCCTCGGTAAAACCTCGACAAGTAGCAAAAACCCAATGAGGAAAATGCTCCTAATCGTAGGAAAAAAGAGTATATTAAGATCAAGTGAGTATCCTTATAGATACTCTACCTAAGTTTGACAAAACTTCCAAAAATGAGAACTACAAGCGATTCAGATAAAAAAAAAAAATTACGCATACCAATTCCTTGGACGAACTTCTTAAAAGTGGACTTTGGCAATGACTTTGTGAAGAGATCGGCTAGGTTATCTTGGGAACAGATTTGCTTGACTTCAATGTTTAGATATTTTTATTATTAATATAAAAAGAAAAAATTTGGCGTAATGTGCTTAGTGTTGTCTCCCTTGATCTATCCCTTCTTAATCTGGTCGATACATGCAGCGTTGTCTCATAAATCATTGTAGGGACGTCAAGGACGTAGAAAAGACCGCTGGTACTTCAAAATGTTCAATAACTGCTCTTAGACAAAAGCATTCACGAGTAGCTTCATGTAGGGTAAGAGTCTCAACATAGTTCGAAGAAGTCACAACTAATGTTTGCTTGGTAGACCCTAATATACTTGGTGTCTCCAATGGTAAAGACACAACTTGTTTGAGAACGTGTCTTGTACGGGTTTACATCAGGTAACCAACTAGGGGAGAATCAACCCGAGGATCGTGCGAGCATAGGGGGGTTGAGGGGGACGGCGGCAAATTCTCTCAAGGATTTGTAGAGGTAGAACAATCCCAAATATGTCGTACCATTAGGTAGCGCAAAAAGTCTTTAACACCATTTCAGTGTCTGCGTGTAAGCACATTATTGTATCTTGCCAAAATATTCACAGCGAATGAGATGTTTGGTCTAGTATACTGAGCTAAGTATAATAAAGCACCAATTGCACTAAGGTTGGAACTTCAAGCTCCAAAATTTTTTCCATGTCTTCCTTAGAACAGAAACAATCTCATTTAGCATCTAGCGTCTGAACGACTATAGAAGTACTGGAAGGCTTAGCTTTATAGGATTCCATCCGAATAATGCTCGATCTTCAGGCTGAGACAATTTAGAGTTTTCCTAAGATCTTTCATCTCAAATTTTAACTTTAAGTGAGCAACAGTTTTCTCAAGCTCTTTAGGAGTACCAATGAGATTCATATCGTCGACATAAATTGCAACAATCATAAATCTGGAATGTAACTTCTTAATAAACACGGATGGTGTGGGACCAAAGTTTTTTAGGGTTGGAGTAAGACTGATCAGAATATAGTTACCTCAAAAGTCCGGTCATGGACTTACTAACATCGGGCAGAGCTGGATTAGACGGAGTAGTTGTGCCACCATCATTCTATTCCTGGGTAAGAGGTGAAGTCCAAGCGATTCCACTAGTTAACCATGCTTATTCCGTAAGACACGGGATTTGATCCTAATATGGACTCAATTAGATTTTATAAGTCTTGGAGTTCCTACAATCTAGGGATTGACATGCACTGTAAGTAGCCATAACTCCTAAGAGGGTGTAATATCTACTTCTAGATATCCTCTAGGATTTTTTGGGTTAGAACAATGATTCTATCCTAAAAAGATCTATCTCTCACAGTATAAACACAACTATCTAGGGTTCATCTTGGATAATGCAATCTAAACACTTCAGTTCTCTTGCCCACTACTTGAGTTCAAAACTATTCGCTAACTTGACCATCGGAGAACATTTGACCAGCACATCCCTAATGGTCTCAGGCTTGCTCACTGTTGTTTACTGTTTTACAGATTGCTTGAGCTTGTGCACAACCACCACTCACGGCAGTGCGTGAATTTAGTTCCAACTAGGGTTGGGCATGGGTTGGGCCGAGTCCAAATTTGAAGGAACTAGACTGGACCTGTTTTAAAATGCAAAAGGGCAGGCCGGGCCGGTTATAGGAAGTTTGAGTTTTGGAACTAGACCGAACTTAACCTTTTTAAAACGGGCCGATTCGAGACGGGTCCATGGGTCCAATCCTTTTTTTCTTTCTAAAACAATTAGATTCAATCAATAGCTTCGTCAAATAGTCGGATTCAACAATTAACACATTCTCCAATTATCGAAATTGCAAAAACGCAATATTGCGGACACACAATTTCATCAATCAGTTAAAAACAAATAAAATTTTCAATCACAAAAAATGTTCTTCCTCAACACCCCAAAATAGAACACACATACTGATAAACATGTTAGTATTGAGCCACCGCAATATTTGCCCATCGATCCCCAACGCCCCAAATCTAAAAATTCTCATAATTCCAATCTCGTTTCAAAAAAACAAAATACAAAGCTTCAAGATTAGAAAACTAATTAGTAGATTCCATCAAAAGACAACTAGAAATTAATAAGTCCACTCCCCCAAAATTCCTATATCTAGAAAACCTTAAATCCTAAATCTCTAAAAATCAATACCTTAAAAATGAAGGAACGTAGCAGAGGAGAGACCAAGAGACGGGAGAGAGAAAGACCTCGAGGTCGTTTCTCGAGATTGGTAAGTTGGAAGACAGAGGAGAGACCAAGAGACGAGGGGTGTACGAATGAAGTATTGTGTAACCGTTACCGTTGCAAATTTGAGTCGAGAGACGAGTTCGATACTTCGATTTAAGTCTTCGAGGAATCAAGAGAGGTGGAGAGACTCAAAGAGAATGAAAACAGAGGAGAGTGATCTAATGTTTAAGAAATACATGGTGGAGATTTAATCTCATATAATGGACAATTGAATCGGTCCAGGCCAGGGGTCCATTTTCTCATATATTGGGATCCGCCCCGCCCTGCTTATTATAGAGCCTCGCCTCACCTCATTCTGAGTTTACAATATTTGGACCCGCCCCGAACTGCATGGACCTGCCCCGACTCGCGGGGTCCAAAGCCCGTTTGCCCACCCCTAATTTCAACCTTTGGTGTTTCCATTAAGAGTGAACTCTTATTCCTCTCCACCATATCACTCTACTCTATGGAAACAATGCAGCTCAAGGTACAAGTAAAACCGTTTGAACATTTGGTGACCTTCCATGTGATGGATAATCTGTCTCCTTACAACGTTATCCTCTATCGAGAATGACTACACAACATGAGCAAAACTCCAGTTGCCGACAAACCCTTGCCCGCTACCTAACTATAACGACAAGCAGTGAAAGGTCAAATACCAAAGAAGCTGAAGAACCGATGGTGAGAGGAAGAGCCCTGTAAACAAAAGGAAAACCCATCACAAGTCTCTCCAAGTGGCGTAAATAAGAACAATCACAATCTAAACTACACACAATTTGATTCCTTTTCTGGATATGTAGACAGTCCGATCTTGATTCATTGGGCTAAGTTGGTCAATGCTCTTGGTTTGACTAAATTGTCGTCGGACAAATTATATTTGCCAGACTGAATTTTAATATTCGTCTGGTAAACATTTGAGTGATGACCTTTGCCTGACTGAAATTGCCAAAAAAACCTTATTTGGCTCAACAAAATCCTTTCATCTAGGAAGAGTGCTTTTTTTTATTTTTATTTTTATTTTTGGGTTGTAAAGAAAAAAAAAAAAAAACTAAAAAATTGACCGGCACATCCGGCGGTCTCACAATCGGAGGTCACTAGGTCAGCAAGACATTGAATAGACTTGTTATTCTCTCTTCCTATGCTGGTTTTGTTTGTTTCTTTGTTTTCCTTGAAAATACTTGGTTATTGACATTTGACAGGAGTTTGAAAATTTAAAAGGGTTAGGCTGATGTCCAAAAAAGACCTTTCAATTCCTATTACCATGCAAAACCAAGCACGTATAAACCTAGCTAGCTACCTATTCGTAACTAACACTAATTGGTAATCAAGTGTCCTTTCTAATAATAACCAACATGTTCCCTATAAATTAGTTCATTAATTGCTCAGTATTCATCTTGCTTGAATCCTTGAACCAACAGAGCAGAAGTATCAAGTTTTCTCGTTATTCGTCTCTCTCTAACGCACCCAACTTAATTACTATCACTTCAAAGTTCACAATCACCAATCATCAACGTCATCATGGACATGAAGAAGATCACCATTGCCATCATTGTCGTTGCTGCCTTGATGAGTGTCGTTTTGGAAGCTAAAAAGGACAAGCATGGCGCTCATTCTCCAAAGGGCTCACCTGCTCATGCTCCTGCCCCTAGCAAAGAGAAGGACTCAGCTCCAGCTCCTACACCGTCAAGTACCGATTCCATTACCTTATCCGTTGTTGGCTCTTTGGCCGGTGTCTTCCTTTCATCATTCTTTGGCTACTATTTACAGTACTAAGATTAGAGATTAGGAGATTTGGTTAGCTAAATGTGGAAGGGAATGAGATAATTATGAGAGTGAATATGTGCTTGGAAAGAACATGGTGGTCTAGCACACCAATAATCACCTTTGCCACTTCAATAACATAAGCAACACTGCACGATCTTTTTTTCCCAATAGTTCTTTCATTTCCAATTTTAAGTTCTATGTCCTGGTACAATCTCATTGTTATCTCTTCTCTCTTCTTTCTTTTGATCCTGCAATGTGACTACAATCATTCATTATTTGTTGGGATAATGTTCTTTATATAGGTGATCACTAATTGTGCGATTCCGGCTTTATATATAAGAGAATGTAGATTGCAATCCTCTAATATTTTATAGGTGATCACTAGGGAGATCAGATTATTAAATCAATTTTGCAAATCAAATGACGTGTCACCAATAGAAAAATAAGCATGTTAATCAACACTTAACAATTCAATTATCAACAACCACATCACTTGGTTACAGAATTTGGTTTAAAAATTTAGTTTCCCTAGCATTACCATTTTTACTAAAGACAGTACTTGCAACTACTCTTCGAGTAATTAAATGGAAAAATCGAACAAGGTAATATAGTATAGAGACCGTGCGTCATGGATGTAGAGTCGTAGACTAAAAGGAAATTGAAAAAAAAACCCTATGCCATAATCCACTAACAATCTGATATCCATTGAAATGTGAGAAAACATAAAAATTTATTGGATGAACAAATAATAATTAAAATAACAACCGTAGCACCACCAAAGGATGCTTTCATAAGGCATCACAACGCTATTTATTTGCTAGGAAATCTAATAAGAAGCAAAATACTAAAATATCCTCAAATCTTTGAATGATGTTTTGGGATGAGAAAGAAAAAAATAAATTCGTTTAAGAATTGTTGTATATCACAACAAAGTAGTGAATTTGACTTGTGATGCAACGACAGGTCACATGCCTGTTGAAAATTGTATATTATATATTTATTTTAATATGTGAATGAAAAATATTGGTTGCATGGTTTTGAATGCAAGCAGGATGCAATTGCTCAGAATCAACGATTTGTTGTAGATTGACATGACGAGCAGTTAGCATCATTTCTGATAGACCATTTTCATATCATCTTTGGGTTGAAAGGTTGTGCATGCTAACAGGATACATGATGGCGTTAATTAGTGGAAAGCCACTAGTTCTTTCCTAAAAGTCACTTAAGTACTATAGAATTTCAAGTTGAGGTATTCATCAAATTCCCCCCTGAACTTATGACTATTGGTCAATTTCCCTCCTCAACTTTAATTTTGGCCAATTTCCCCTCTCAACTCTCATAATTAGTCAATTTCCCCCCTCAAGTTTAATTTGGCCAATTTCCCCCCTCAACTCTCATAATTAGTCAATTTGCACCCTACTGTTAATTTTTTAATTTGATCATAATTAAACAAGTGTATGTAAGAAACTAAATAAGATGTATGTTAATCATTTTCTTATGTCTTTATCCTATCACAAATAGATTAAAATTTAGAATTTTACAATTTATCATGGATAGTATTATTAGTCATAATAAATCAGTATGGAGTAATTTTATTTGATTTTTTACTATACAAAATTGATAATGAAAAGGATTGATGTGTACATTTTTGTATGTGAATACAATTTTCTTTATAAAAGTTAAAGATAAGTTCAAGTAAATTACGGAGAATCGAGCTTTAGTGCAAAAATGGCTAGTCAATTCATAATTTTCGACTCCTTATTAAGAATAACCCATTTTATTGAAATAGGTCTGATCCATGAGTTTAGGATTATTATTTCTTCTTCGACATGCTTTAAACCCGATTCATAACTTTTTCTTATAATCAACCCATATCACATACTAATTGTATTATGTTTTTGTACATTTTACCATATATTATGCAGGTGAGTTTATGTTAATTTTAGTACTTTGTTGGAAGTTATTAGAAAGATTGAAAGAAAAAAAAATAGATGGAAAATTAAAAAAAAATAACAGTAGGGTGCAAATTGACTAATTATGAGAGTTGAGGGGGGAAATTGGCCAAATTAAAGTTGAGGGGGGAAATTGGCCAATAATCACAAGTTCAGGGGGGAAATTGATGAATACCTTTTTCAAGTTATATCACATTCTGTACTTAGGCACTAGAGCCAAAATCGGCAATGTTTAGACCTTACTTCTAACTTTACGCTTGTCGAACATATGTTCTACATCAACTCTCATGTTCACCCCTTTGACATGAACCAATACCGCGCTAACACATGTCCCTTTTTTAGACCTCGATATTTACCACTTGGTATCTCATCATTCAATATACATGTTATGACACTAGGCCTATTGTGGTTTGATATTGTTTATTAATGGTAAGTGAATAGTCTTTGATTCGAAGGTACATGTTATGACATTAGCATCACTTGTCCGACGACTTGTAATTGAAAAGTCTTGGATTCAATGATACATCTTATGACACGAATCATTTGCCCAAAGAACCAAATTTCGTTGGGCAAAATTACCTTGGCCAATGGACTATTGCCAAATTTAGTTAGGAATCCTCTAATGTTCCTTGTCTCAAAATACATGTTTTATATATTGCCTCCTTAAGGGAGAAGAATAATATGAATGATTAATCCTTATATCTCATAGTTTAGTTTTATCTTATGAGTCCTCGGGCAAAGACCCACCTTAACCTGTTCTAAACCCTATAGACACCTGTTTGTTAGACGACTTTAGTAACTTTGCCCATTTCGTGGGGAAACCCCAATCATCAAAGTAGGTTGTGCGATTTGTTGCGTAAACTCCAATTATTCATTAAAACAGACCGTGTTCCATTTTCCTTTTTCTTCTCTTTCTTCTTTTTTCTTTCTTTCACAACTCTCTTCTCTCTCTCTCTCTCTCTCTCTCTCTCATACACCCACTTCATCACCCATCTCTCAGTCTCTCCCTTTCCCAATTAATTTAGAGGTTTTTTTATTTGTTAAATATTTTTTGTTTAATTGTGTAATTAACCAATTTTGTTTGTTGTAGGCTTATGATTGAAATTGAAGAGAATGATATATATATATATATATATATATTATGCGATGAAGTAGAGACTTATAGTTGGAAATTATTATTTTGTAGATGTCGCGTTTTATATCTACACCGCTTTCTCCGGCTTACCAGCCATATGCAAATAGTTGGTAAGAAAATTTTGTGAATTTTACATATTTTTTGTTTCAAAGTATAATTACATAGTTAAATAAATGTTGATGATTATAATGGGTTGGTTGTTGCAAATGTTGGTTGGATGTGGACAATATAGGAATATAACAGTTTGCAAGTTATGGGAAATATTATATTTTTAAGGGAGGTTATACCGAATTTTTGGTTGAATTTTATGTTGGTTTTTTACCATCTTTGTTTTGTTTTTCTTTTTTTTCGCAGGCCTTTCAAACAGATCAAGTCTGCTAGGGTCACATGTGCGTTGAATGATCGGATACACATCAGTACCATCCTCTGGACTGCACAACTTTTACAACAAAGGTGCGCAGCCAGCACTACATCGGGTGGATAGTGCGAACTCATTGCCTTATGCAACGATTGTCCTGGAAAAATGTGTCGGAGGATAAAAAGAAAGTGCTGTGGAATGTGTTATCAGTAAGTGTCAATTTAAAAATAATTTTATAATAATAATAATTATTATTATTTTAATAATTTGGACAATTGCAGCGGAACTATGATGTTGAAGAGTTTGATCCCGATATGATCGCTACATTGATGACATCCTCAAGAAGCGGTACGCCGAGTGATCGAGTTGTCCAGCGCATTGAGTTTCCGGCTCCAACGCATGCACAATTCTCAGCCACCACCACCGTGATTTTCACTGTTTTCTTAATTTCAACAATCCAACTGTCAATGTGTTGGTATATACTTCGAGATGACATACGTCAATAATACCCAAATGCAAGTTTTAGGATTAGATAACGAGACGAAATCCTTCAACCTTAGAAGATTTGAACTTTTTAGGAAATTTTAGAAATATTATAAATTTCTAGGAAATATTAGAAAGTTTTTAAAAATATTAGAAATTTGTAGGAATTATTGTTGCAGTCATATTTAGAATATGAATGTGATTATGTAAATCCTAAGTGATATGAAAAAGTATCTTATATTCCTATTAGGATTAGATTACCTATTAAATGTTGTAGTCGTAAAGGGAAATGTTTTTACCTGTCCTACTACTATAAATAAGAGCACAATGAGGTGAATCAAACACACCTCACAATTAAATGAATCATTCTTCTCTCTAATTGTGGTTGGCCCCCTCTCTCTCTAAATCATAGATCGCTCAATCAAATAGGCCTACAACACGTTATCAACACGCTCTTGCCAGAAGTTGAGGAATTGACGCATCATAGGAGGAGGCTATCATCTACCAAAATTCAAATGCTTATTCGTTTTCTGCTAATCAGGTACACTTAAAATAAAATAAGATATTTGAAATGTCCACGAAGCATGAAAACATTTCCCATGATGCATGAACCCCTATATGTTTATATTTTCCTTTCGATATATATACATATATATATATATATTGTATATGTTTATATATTTGTTTCATGCATCGCACAATTAAATTGTTATGTGGAATTTGTGAGTCAACTTGGACCTCCAACCCTTTGTCCTTGCACCGTGGCTCGTAGCCACGCAACTACCCCAGACTAGCTGGGTTTTTCCCCCTGCACGCCGCAACCTCATTGGTTGTTGGGCTTTGTGTTGCCTAGGCTGGCAACCTGCACCTTGGCCAGTGTTACGACCTTTGTTCTCCACGCCAACCCACAAGGCTGGCTCCCCGCGACCACACCCACAAGGCCAGCTCCTGCTGGGCCTTGTCCTGTGCACCCTCATTCAGCCCAATCTAAATCCTAGCTGCAGCTGAGGGATTTTTTTTCCACCCTGTGGCCTGCAGCCATCACTCGAGGTCCTTTGGGCCTTGCCTTATACTTAAGGCACCCAACCTATGCCCTTTTCCCCACGGCACCAAGCCTAAATTATTTTTGGGGTTATATTTTTTATCCAATAATATTATTTAGCTTTTACAATCGACCCCGTATGGCCCGATTTATTGAATTAATTAAAAGTGACATGCAGTCCATTAATCTGATAATGAATTCAAAATTATTATCCTGAAGATCACTTTTGGACATTAATGATTCAATAATTTATTTTTATACTTTGAACCGTCACATACTTTCGTAGTAATGAAGCTCTCACACTTGAGTTCCCGAAGAACCTCAAATCCATTATATTCAAATTAGTATATTGCATTTTGTGTTTCTTGCAGGAACCTCTCATTATGAACTAATTGTTCATAAAACTAAATTGAACATATAGTTTCAAATTTAGTGTCTTTGAAACCTGAAGTTTTCATTCAAAACATACCACATGAAACCTGTAGTTTTCATGCATAAATTAAACCATACATGTTTATAAAACCTGTATGTTCTACGATATATGTCTATGGCTTACCATATGACTACTCACATTTTTCCCTTTGCTTTAGGGATATGTCGAACTTGAACAAGCTCGATTTCTCCGCTCTAGAAGTCTTTGGAAGAAACTATTTGAAATGGGTTCAAGACGTGAAGCTCCATCTGACTGCAAAGGGCATTAGAGCCACCATCGAGGCACCTATCGCTGACAAACCTGTTGACGAAGGTTAGAAGGCTATTGCAATGATCTTCATTCGAAGACACATTCATGATGCACTGCAGACTGAGTATCTCACTGAGGAGGACTCACACACCCTCTGGCTTGCTTTGGACGACTGTTTCGATCACCAAAAAGACATATACTTGCCTGAAGCAAGACATGACTAGCAGCATCTTTGCTTCCAAAACTTTAAGTCTGTGAATGAATACGACTCCGAAGTTTGTAGAATCCGTTCTTTGTTGAAATTCTGCAAAGTGGAACTAACCGAATTAGATCTCCTAGAGAAGACTTATTCGACTTTCCATGCCACCAATATTGTCCTGTAGCAAAAATATAGGGCACAAAAATTCACCAAGTTTTCAGATTTGATCTCTGTTTTACTTCTCGCTAAAAAACAGAACCAACTTTTGATGAAGAATCATCAAGCTTGACCCACTGGCTCGAACGCTGTGCCTGAAGCGCATGCAACCTATTCTAGCAGCCATAAACGACCAAAGAATCCTCGTGATGTGGAAATGGGTGGCAAGCCCAACCACGGGCCCAAAGTCAACAGAGTGCCGCACCTAAGGGAAGAACCGTCACCCAGCAGCATCCACCGTTCGCCCCTAAGGCCCCAAACTTCAAGAGCAAGGGCAAAACACCTGTTCAGTCCGCTTCTACTGAACTGGACATGTGCTATCGTTGTGGATCAAATGCTCATTGGTCATGTGGATGCCGAGCTTCCCCTGAGGCTATTGCCAAATATCATTCTCGTCGTGAGTCTAACTTTGCACATGTGGATCATCCAGAAGATGTAACTACATCAATGAAGATATCGGATTTCCAGGAGGCGTCAGCACCTATGGATCAATAAATTAGACATGTTTTTAGGGTGTTTACCCCTAGTGGCCAAACCTACTAGGAGTGGCCGGCCCTACCCCCTATTTTGCTAGGTTTATGGTTTAATTTTGAACAATTTTTCTAAGTATTTGGAATAATTTGTTTGGTTTTGGTTTGTTTTGAATTATAGATTGTTATTTGAATGGATATTATTTTCTCGAATTGCTTAATTGAATGAATGGACTTATATTTATGCATGTGACCAATTTAATCAATTTATTTCTAGATATGTCTAGTGGGGAAGTTAGTTGTCTGGTATATAGTGTAACCACGCACACTATCTTGCGTGAACGACACTATTTTACAAACTTCATACCCAAGAAAGCTCATTTGACAACTCTCTCAGGCTCATTAAGGAGGCACTCTATTTTCCACGTTTCGGAAGAACGTGCCGAGTTTTAGAGATATTCAAGATAATCAATATCATCTTGAAACCATTGAAGATCATGGTTCTGAATTTCTTTGTATCACTTCGTATGAATATGGCCAGAAGCATATTCACGAGAAGTTGGAACACTTGTCGAATGGGTTGTACATCACAACCATTCGCAGCATAGAAGCCCAAAGTGTGGCCAGCCCTATGCCTAAGTTCCAGGACACTTTGTTGCTTTGGCATGACTGTTTGGGACATCCTAGATGTGACATGATGCGCCGTATCCTCAAACCTTCACAAGGGCATAAGTTACATCCCTATGTTGGAGTTTCACCATGCAAAGCGTGTTCTTTTGGGAAGTTGAATACTTAACCCTCATATACAAAGATTATTCAGAACCCCTCTAAATTTCTTCAGAGGATTCAAGGGGATATTTGTGGACTTATCCAACCTGCGGACCATTTAGATACTTTATGGTGTTGGTTGATGCATCTACACGATGGTCACATGTTTGCTTGTTATCCATAAGCAACGCCGCGTTTGTTAAACTCCTAGCTCAAATCTTTAAGTTAAGGGCTTACCACCCTGATTATTCGATCAAGTCGATTCGACTGGATAATGCTAGAGAGTTTACGTCATAGACCCTAGATGATTATTGCATGTCAGTAGGGATTGATGTGGAACATCCTGTGCCCTATGTTTACACCCAAAACGGCCTGGCAAAAGCTTTCATAAAGCGTCTTCAATTGATAGCTCGGGCTTTGGTTATGAGAACCAAACTGTCGGTATCTGCCTAGGGCTATGCAATATTGCACGCAGCTATGTTGGTCCGTCTAAGACCTATTGCTACCCAACCACATTCACCGTTACAATTGGTCACTAGATACGAGCCTGAAGTCTCGCATTTACAGGTGTTTGGGTGTGCCATTTATGTGCCCATAATGCCGCCACTACGTACCAAAATGGGTCCTCAAAGAAAAATGGGAATCTATGTCGGTTATGATTCATCATCAATTGTTAGATACTTAGAACCTTTGACAGGAGATCTCTTTACCGCATACTTTGCGGATTGTCACTTTGATGAGACAGTCTTCCCATCACTAGGGAAGATAAGCATGCTAACGTCCCGTAGAACGCAGCGAATTGTCGTAGTATGCTCCCACTATGTCTCATTTAGATCCCCACACTGCCCAGTCTGAAATTGAGGTGCGACAAATTATAGATCTTCAAAGCATTGCTCAAAGCATGCCGGATGCTTTTAATGATCTAACAAAGGTGACAAGATCACATATACTCGCTACAAACACACCTGCAGGGATAGATGTACCCCGCATACGTCAACAACCCATCTGGGAAGGCTTGACTGTCCCGGAAGGTGGGGAGGCCGCACTCTCCACGCGGTAAGGTACATTAGCTGCTAGCCAATCATCTGCTTCGATCTTGAAGCGTGGGTTCAAATGATTTACAACCTCGGAAGAGGAAAATGGCACCACTTAGTGACCCTAGTTTGAATCTGACCATCGCTCACTCATTCGTTCCAAAGCGTGAGGTTATTCTAGATTACAGTGATGCTTCAGACCAAAACATGTCGGCCTCCCAAGAATCGTGAGATTTTGGTCTACTACACAGTATTGGATGAGGTTTGGAATAGGAATGAGATGATTGTCGACGATGCATTCTCGTACTTAGTAGCTACTAACATCATGCTTAGCAATGACATTGAACCAAGTTCTGTCGATAAATGCCGACGTAGAACCGATTGGTCAAACTGGAAACAAGCAATCTAAGTCAAATTTGATTTGCTCGCGAAACATAAGGTATTTGGACCTATCGTTCCTACACCACCACGTGTGAAGCCCGTTGGCTACAAGTGGGTTTTCGTGAGGAAGCGTAATCAGAATAATGAAACAATGCGATATAAAGCATGCCTTATAGCACAAAGCTTCTCTTAGCGCCCTGGGATTGATTATGAGGAGACGTATTCCCTCGTAATGGACGTTACGTTCCGCTACCTAATTAGTTTGGTAGTTTTCGAAAAACTGAATATGCAGCTTATGGACTTGGTAACTGCATACCTCTATGGGGATCTAGATATGGAAATATACATGAAAGTTCTAGAATGACTTCCATTGACTGGGTCAAATAGTTCTAGACCACGAAACACTCTCTTAATTAGGTGGAGGAGGTCATTCTACGGATTGAAACAATTCGGGCGGATGTGGTATAACCGTCTGAGTGAATATTTGACAAGTCATGGTTATGTGAACAACAAACTATGCCCATACGTGTTCATAAAGAAGTCACATTCCGGATTTGCAATCATTGCAGTTTATGTCGATGACATGAATCTTATTAGGACTTCCGTAGAGCTTGAGGAAATTGATGCACATTTGAAATCGAAATTTGAGATGAAAGATCTTGGTAAAACTCGATATTGCCTTGGCCTAGAGATTGAGCATTGTTAAGATGGAATACTAGTACATCAATCAAACTACACCCAAAAGGTGTTATTTCGTTTTAACGAAGATAAAGCAAAGCCTTTGAGTACAGCCATGGTCGTTTAGACTCTAGATGCTAAATGAGATCCTTTCCATCCAAATGAGGATGAGAAAGAGATTTTGGAACCCGAAGTTCCTTACCTAAGTGCAATTGTGGCTTTATTGTACTTGGCTCAGTGCACTAGACCTGACATCTCTTTCGCTATGAATCGTTTGGCAAGATACATCAATGCGCCCACACACATGCAATGGAATGGTGTTAAAGACATTTTCCACTACCTCAAGGGTACTACGGATTTGGGCTTGTTCTATACCCGTGAATCTCCGAATGTTGTCGCCCCCTATAACTCTAGGATTGATTCTCGCCTTGTTGGTTACGTAGATGCTGGATATCTGTCCGACCTATATAGAGCACATTCTCAGACGGGTTACGTCTTTACCGTTAGAGACATTGCTATATCTTGGAGGTCTACCAAGCAAACGCTAGTTGCAACTTCGTCTAACCATGCTGAGATTCTCGCCCTGTAGGAAGCATCGCTGTGTGTTTTTGGCTGAGAGAAGTTATGGAACATATTCGAAGCATTAGTGGTCTTACATTAATTGTTGACCTTCCTACGATGGTCATTGAAGATAGTGAAACATGTATCAAGCAGTTAAGGAAGGGATACATCAATGGAGATAACACCAAGCATATAGCGCCAAAGTTTTTTTGCTCACACCAGCAACAACAGCACCAGAACATTGAAGTCAAGCAAATCCGTTCCCAGAACAACCTGGCCGATCTCTTCACCAAGTCGTTGCCCAAGTCTACTGTTTAGAAACTCGTTCAATGAATCAGTATGCGTAAATTATCTGAGTTGAATCGCTTGTAGTTCTCTTATTTAGAAGTTATGTCGAACTCAAATGGAGTATCTAGAAGCATACTCACATGATCTTAATGTACTCGTTTTCCTACGATTAGGAGCATTTTTCCCACTGGGTTTTTGTTACCTAACGAGGTTTTAATGAGGCACCCATCATGGGATGATCATACTTCGATGAGTTCACTACCTTCATCCAGTTTGACGTTCGTTTTTAGATATTATGCATACTTCTCACTTTTCTCCTTGGTCTATGGGTTTTCCCCATACCTTGGGTTTTACCATAACGAGGTTTTGTGAGTTTTACTACAAAAGCATACTTCACTTAAATTTGAGACTCACGATCACCTGTTGTGCCGATGACTTCATCAACTTTTCTACCTTATCTGCTGAAGATTTGATGCGATCGTTTGTTGAGTATTTACACACTCAAGGGGGAGTGTTGTAGTCATATTTAGAATATGAATATGATTTTGTAAATCCTAAGTGATATGGGAAAGTATCTTATATTCCTATTAGGGTTAGATTACCTATTAAATGTTGTAATCCTAAAAGGAAAGGTTTTTACCTATCCTACTACTATAAATAAAGGCACAATGGGGTGAATCAAACACACATCACAATTAAATCAATCTCTCTTCTTTCTAATTGTGGTCGGCCCCCTCTCTCTGTCTCTAAACCTTAGATTACTCAATCAAATAGGCTTACAACAATTATTTATTTTTTAGGAATATTAGAAATTTTTTGCAATTTTTTTTCCACAGATGACATTGTCCACTGCCTGCATAAGGCAAGGTATGTTAGAGTCATTTACGACCTATGCTTATGGACGTCGAAGCTAACATTGTAGAAAAATATACATGAGCTGAAAAGTATATTTCATTGATACGTGAATAAGAATATATACAATTAAATTCCTTGCACAACAAGGTATTATCCCTACAAGTTAAGAATACAACTACAATTAGGATTACAATCATATCTAGACTCCAACAAGGATTCTATTATCTAACACTCCCTCTCAAGTTGGTGAGTGGATGTCAAGAACTCCTAACTTGTGTAACATAGTCGAAAATTTATCATTCCAGAAAGGCTTGGTGAACAAATCCGCGACTAGTGTGTTGTACCAACATACTTGGTTGCTATAGTGCCATATGTAATCTTATCTCGTATAAGGTGACAATTCATCTCAATGTGACGAGTTCGCTCATGAAAAACAGGATTAACAGCTATATGTAACAATGCTCGATTATCACAAAATAAAGATGAAGGACCATCTAAATAGATGTCCAAATCCTTCAACAAAATCTGAAGCCAAATTAACTCACAACAAGCACTTGCCATAGCCCTATATTCTGCCTCAGCCGAAGAAAGTGAAATAGTTTTCTGTCACTTCGTCCGCCATGAAATCAAAGAATTTCCCAAGAATACACAATACCAAGTAGTCGAACGGCAAGTGATAGGACAACCGACCCAATCAGAGTCAGAACGAAATGCAGGTAAATTGGTCTAGTTGTCAGAATGAAATAATAAGCCTTGACCTAGAGTAGACTTCAAATAACGAACAACACAAAGCGCATCATCCATATAAGGTACACGTGGCTCGTGCATAAATCGACTCAAAACATGCACTGAAGATGTGATATCCGGCCGATTTATGGTGAGGTAGATTAACCGTCCTATTAAATGCTGATACTTTTCAGGGTCCTTGAGAAGTTCTCCTTTATCAAATAATTTGTATCATCCATAGAGAAAGCAATGGGCCATGCTCCCAAAAAACCGTAATCCTTGAGAATCTCTAATGCATACTTACGCTGTGAAATATATATAAATCCCACATTGAGATCGGAAACCAAAATACCCAAAAAATATTTTAAATCACCAAGGTCTTTTATCCGAAAATGATCATGGTGGAAAGACTTCAGATAATAAATGGTACTGATGTCGTTGCCTGTAATCATAATATCTTCCACATAAATGAGCAAGGCTGTGAAAGAAGTACCGGACTTTCTGGTGGATAGTGAATAGTCAGCTTTGGATTGTTGAAAACCAGCGAAAAGAATGGTAGTAGGGAATTTGGCAAACCATTGGTGAGAAACCTGCTTTAGACCATAAAGAGATTTGTGAAGGCAAAACACAAGATTCTCCCACTGTCACCGAAGACCAGGAGGAGGAGACATATAAATTTCCTCATGTAAGTCACCATGCAAAAAAGCATTATTAACATCGAGCTAATGAAAAGACTAAGACTGACTGGCAGTAAGAGCGAGAAGACAACGGACCGTAATCATCTTAGCAATAGGAGAAAAAGTGTCAGATAATCAATACCTTCAGCCTGTGTGTAACCTTTAGCAACCAAGTGAGCTTTATAACGCTCAATGGAACCATCATAATTATACTTCAGTTTGTACACCCACTTACAATTAATGGGAACTTTGCCAGAGGCAAGGTAGTCAAGGTCCAAGTACCATTGGCATGTAATGCTTGAAGCTCCTCATTCTTGGCACGACGCCAATTAGGGTCAATAGTAGCCTCGACAAAGGATGAGGGCTCCACATTCTGACTGACAAAGTAGATATAGGAAGATGTTTAGGAGAGTAACGGTGATAAGAAATAAAACTACAAAGTGGATATCACATGCCTTTTGCAGAATTGGGCTACGAAGTTGAGGATTGGTGTGGTGGCAGAATCACATGCAAGCAAACATAGTCTTTTAAATAGGATGAAGGTTTACGGGTACGGGAAGAAGTGTAGTTTATGTAGGGAATGTCAGGATGAGGCATGAGCTGGGAGATGGAGGGTTCGTGGGTAGTGAGGTAGAAACTGAGGGAATATCAGTGGAGGGAGCATGTGGGGCCGGGAGTGTAGTGGTGGAAGGGTAGGTAGGTGAGGTGGCATCATGGGAAGGGGTCGTGGAAGTGGAGGTGGATGAGGTGGCATTATGTGAAGGTGGTGTGGTGTTAGGGGATGGTGGATTGGAAAGGTTCGGAGGGAAAAGAATGGGCAGTGTAGGCGTGGGGGATGGGGTAGGGTTAACGACATAAGGGAAGAAATATTTATGAAAGATTACATCCCTACTGGTCAAAGTGCAGTGAGTTTCTAAGTCATATAGTTTGTATGTTTTCTATCCATGAGGATAACCAAAGAAGATGCAACGATGGGCTCGAGGGGAAAATTTAGTGGTGGGAATGATGGAGGTGGCATAGGCTAGACAACCAAAGACGCGAAAATGATCATAGGTTAAGGTTTTGTTATGGAGGACCTCAAGGGGAGATTTATTATGGAGAAGACGAGTGGGGAGACGATTTATTAGATAAGTAGCGGTAAGAACACATTCGCCCTAAAATTTTAGAGGAAGATGTGATTTGAAGCGAAGGGTGTGAACAGTTTCTAGGTGGTGCCTATATTTTCATTCAACGCCTTTTTGTTGAGGGGTATAAACACAAGAAGTTTGAAAGAGGACCCCATTTCTGAGAAAAAAATTCACTGCCATTTCAGTACAAATGCATTGGATTTTAGCATGGAATTGGGTATTGACATAAGCGAAAAAAATCCTTGATTAATTGTTGAGTATCTAATTTATGTTTCATGAGAAAGACCCATGTAAAGCGAGATAAATCATCCATAATGGTTAAAAAATAATGAGCTCTAGAAAGGGAAGATTGGTGATTCAAGCCCCAAATATCACAATGAATTAAAGCAAAAGGAAAAGTCGTTGAAATTGAACTTAAAGCAAATGGTTGACGAGTTTGTTTCGCCAAAGGACAAACATCACAAACATGACTAGAATAAAAAGAAAAATTAAGAAAACTAGAAGCTAAAGCTTGCAAACGAGTAGATGAACAGTGACCAAGGCGCCTATGCCATAGGGAGGACGGGATGTTGATGACGTTGCAGAGAGGGTGACGGGTTGGGATAGAGGAGGCAAAGGCCATGAGGTAATATAGGTCGCCACGTCACTTACCCACACGAATCATCACCTTCAAAACCAACTGCAAAACACACCAAGAAGGAAAAAATGTTATGGAACACGATAATCCATCCGTAAGCTTACCAACCGATAAAAGGTCCACTTTAAAATTAGGGACACATAAGACATCTTTCAAAGTAACCGAGGAATTTAAACGAAAAGTGCCAGTTGAAGTAATTGGAGCGGTAGCACCACTAGGCAAAGAAACAGGTGGTAAATGCGAAGTGGAAGTATTAACCGAACATAAAGCGAAATAAGTAATATGATTTATAACTCCGCTGTTAAGGATCCATTGACCAATCGGAACAAGGGGGGATACACGTTACACCACGATTTTGAATCAGAAGGCGAAAAGCTATAGGTAACAAACTTTTGGCAAAGTCATCACCAAAAACGATATGGGCCTGAGAAGACGAAGGAGAGGCTGCAACGTCGGTGAGGGCAGCAAGGACACGAGATTTTTGGTCGGCTGAGAGGTGGTGCATCACAACCTGCACATCATACAAAATAGGTTGGCCTTGCACATGATAGGCTGATGGAGGTACGGTAGTAGTGTGAGCTTGGGGGCTGTTGTTAGGCCTAGGACCAACATTGGTAGTGCTGCGGGCAAGATTAGCAGCGTCATTGCTGCATGAAGAACCAGAAGATGCAGTAGATGTGGAGGAGCGACGAGGTGGCCTTCATGGTTGTCCATGGAGAGGATGACCAATAGGGTAGCCATGAAGTTTGTGGCAATTTTCGCGGGTGTGGAAGTCGTAGTGGCAATAGGTGCAATGGAGAGGAGGATGGTCGGAGGAAGCACGGGAAGATCCACAGACCGCCATGGCTACATGATGATTTGCAGAACAGAGAAAGCCTAACGAGCGTTGCTTTTCTGCCTAAGAAACCGAGGAACAAGCTTGGCGAATAGTGGGCTGAGGGTTCATCAAAAGGATTTGATCTTGAACGGCGGAGAATGACTCATTAAGCCCCATAAGGAATTGCATAAGCTGCTGCCGATCATTATTTGTGCCATAAGAACAAGTGCAATGTTTGTTGTATGAGGCAAGTTTGTCCCATAGGTCTTTGAGGTGAGTGAAATAGGCCGATATGAATGATGTGCCTTGGGAGATGGTGGCAAGTTCACGGTTAAGTTAGAAGATGCTTAGGGGGCATTGTTTTGGGAGAAACGTTCGCGAAGGTCGTGTCATACGGCTGGCAATGGTGGAAAATAGGACAGACTCGGTAAGGTCAGGCTCTAAAGAATGAAAAAGCCAAGAAAGAATCATATCGTTGCAACGGCGCCAAGCAGCGTGCGTGTCAAGATCCTCAGAGGAGGATGGCTCATCAATATTGCCATTAATAAAGCCAAGTTTGTTCTTGGCACTCAAAGAGATCTCCATGTCGAGCGCCCAAGTGGTATAATTATCTTTATTTAATTTTTTGGAGACAAGAACAAGGTTAGAGTGATCAAAAGGATGCATAAAAAATGGGCTACTGTTATTAGAGTCTCCCATGATGGAAAATCAAGAACGGCAGAAGAAGGTTGCCGAAAAAAAAAATTAAAAGAAAAGCTAGGGTTTTGAAACCTACTATGTATACCATGTAGAAAAAGATATATGGGCTGAAAAGTATATTTCATTGATACGTGATTTAGAATGTATACAATTACATTCCTTGCACAGCAAGGTTTATCCTTACAAGTTAGGAATATAACTACAATTAGGATTACAATTATATCTAGACTCCAACTAGGATTCTATTGTCTAACAAACATCTGGTTGAGTTGCGAGATATGAGCCATCATGAATCCCAACCTCTACGTGAAGGAGACGATGATGGAAGTATTCTCGGTATGTGTATATTTAAATTTAATTTTTTTATTACATATCTTAGTGTATTTTTTTAAACTCACTTTTTTTTTGTCTATTTTAGGACAACTTTGAGATCGACTTAGAAGAGTCGGGTATTTCCAACTACATAACCCGGTTGTGGACTTTTCGATAAAGAGCGGATACACCAGCTGCACAAACTACTACTAGACTTTTCCATCTCATGATGATCTCTAATCCATCCACGTCTGGATGTGGGATCATAATTTTCCAGGACCAGAGTAAGACAGATCAAAGGACGAATACTTTAGAAGCCTGGTCATGGACTCGACAATCTCTTTCATGGAGCTGTACAAATGGATCAGTAATGCCACGAGTATCTTGTTCATGATGAGTGAGCAAAGTCCGTTGACTTTGCTGAGATAGACCATTCTTATTCTGCAAGAATACAGAAACCTAATCTAGTATGAAATCAGCCAGATTTCTTATATTCTTGGATGCTTTATTCTCTTACCCACTACTTGAATCTCATATTACTTACTAATTTGAACATCGGAGAACCTTTATCTTAGTACAACCGGCTTGCACTAGAAAAATCTGCATTTGCATGGCCAATCTTTTATAGGAAAGAATCGGCAAAATTAAACAATGTCAGTATACGTTTTCCTTAAATCTGCAAAACAAAAAATAAACGTGTGAAAACCGCATACGGCGCGGCCCACTACCAACCAGATAATACAAGCTGTCGTCGCAAGACCTGCGCTGTTGATTAGCCGTTGTCATGCATGTATTTGAACGTAGTCATTGCGGGCCCCAACACGCGGCTCACTACTCTTCATACGTGGCTATATAAACAAGAGTAATGTTATTCCTACCATGTTTTTGTACCACATTTTCATACTATTTTAGGTGACATTTGATGTAGACAGTCACATCATTTGAATTAATCAAATTTTTAAATTTAGTTTATTATTTAATAAACTAATAATTAAGAAAAATTAGTTAATTAAATGATGATTATGGTATACATTTGAAATGATGTGGTTGTCCACATCAGATGCCATCTAAGATGGTATAGAAATGTGGTATAAAAACATGGTATTGTTTGGGATAAAACTTGAATATTCCTCAAGACAAACAGGTATGAATAGCATTATTATATAAACAAACTTTCACTCCCCTAATTCTCACAACACAAATTAAAAGCCTCCAAAGTTCCAAACTCAAAAAACTATTCACCAGTCCCATTTAGCAGCATCTTAAAAGCTCAAGTTCCAGTCACCAATGGCGAAAGTTAGCATCTCCAGGGCCTTCTTCTTCGTCGTGATAGCATTGTCTGCAACAACAATCTAGGCTCAGGAGAGCGCCCCGGCGCCGGTGCCTATGGATGCTGGAGCTGCCTACTCTTCCCCTGTAAATGGTGCCGTCTTAGGAGCATCACTTATGGCCTCAGTTTTCACCTTGTTCAAGCACTACTTGAATTAATTTATTGCAACTGGAAAGTTGTTGTTTGATTTAGGTGGATAATGATTTGTATGTTGGGTTTTTTGAGGGATTTTTTTTGTTGGATCTTTGATTGACTACATTCTAATATAAATATGCTGATTATTATTTCTTCCGAAAATATACTTGTCACTAATTTTGTTGTACTGTTGTGGCACAAATCATTACCAAATGTTATCAAAACTATCAATTATCTTGTCGTTTAAAAAGTTATAAATTAAAAGTCATTGATTTTTATGGATTTTGAGAGTTTTTACAGTAGATTTCTTGTCATGATAAATCCTACCTCCCACTCTAAGTTTGTGATGTATTTCAATTTTTTTCAATTCTTTAATAATATACTCCATCACCTACCATAATACAATGACTATCATTATCACCACTTCCACCATCATGACACCATCACCACTGACACCACAATCACCATAATTGCCCCCTCTATAACACCATCATCACCACAGCCCCCTACCCCTACCCCTACTCCTCCACCACCTAGCCACCACAAGCACCACCCCTATTATTATCACCTCCACCAAAGATACCAACTTTACTACCACCGTCTTGCCAACAATCACCATTAGACACTTCCACCATCATCGATGCCACCACCAACTCATAAGACCACTTTGTCATAGTTATGATCGCCATTTCAATAATAAGAACTTAAAAATAGGAATGCTTATTGATAAATTGATCATTAAAAAGTTTATGACAATCCACAAAACTCTAAAAAATTCTAGCATTTAACTCTCTAAAATTTTACAACAATCTATAATTTAGCTCTTTTATTTTCCAACAAAGTATATGTTAAAAGTATAAAACTTTATGGAGTTTATAATAGCCAAAAAGTCTACTAAATCATTGAAAGTCTGCCATTTTAAAAAAACTCAACAAAAGTCCAAATAAATCTTAATATATTAAACCCTTTCATTTCAGACGTTCTACTCTGAATCTACCGGAAACGTCCAATTTCATCAAATGTTACCAAATAAACCCCAAAATTCTGAATTACCTGGCTTCCGAAAGATCATCCGAAAAGTATCAACTATGTCCCATTAATTAGAATGGTCTAAAATCGTAATCGATATACTAATTTTAAAGCATTGAAATAAACTCATTTTTCTACGTGATATGTACACATTAGCTATCATATTAAACCTAAATCTAACAAATTAATTAACTCTTCAAAGACCAAAACCATTTGAATATGAAAGGTAAAAATTCATGATACTTATAAAATATAAGATATAAATGAAGCATGTAAAGAAATTCTGCGGCTTATTTTTACTTATAATATTTATGTGGCTTATTTTTACTTATGCGCTTTGGAACGCGATTTTGATATCAGTTAGTTCTCTGTAACTCAAAAGTCACAACTTTACTTCCTGAAATTTAACTTTGTTTCACTTTACCATGTTTTCATTTCTTTTGTCAAATAGTCGTTAAAGTTGTTAACGTGGATGGGTAAAATGTAATAACATAAGCTTATTTTTAGCTACACCCCCTAGAACTCGATTTTAATCCCACTTTGTCCTCTAGAACTCAATTTTAATTCACTTTACCCCTTTAAACTCAAAAGTCATCATTTTAGAATTCTCCACTATGGATTGAATGTTAATGCATAGTGGAGATGAATATGATTATAAATCTCCATTGAAATTAATTATAAATCTCTACTATGCGTTAACACTCAACATCCAGCAAATATTCATATTTTTAAGAAGAAATTAACGATTGAGATAGATAACATATATATATATATGTTTTTTTTTTTTTTTTTTTTTTTTTGAGTTGCAGAGATCTGGAAAACAATAAGGAAATTGATTAATCTGGTACATCCCAATTGACCCACATAATGGAATTTGCTCCAATTCCAGGGATGTCGAATCATTCTTAGAGAAAGAATGAGAGGAAGAAGTTCAAAGCAACCATGAGTATGCATACTCAGCTGATTTGATTCTTCCTTCTCATATTTGATGGCTTTTGAACGGAATTAACAGAACTAAGGAAATGTGGAGCGAATTTTAAGTTCATGGAATAAGATGACAACTTTTAAGTTTTAAGGGGTAAAGTAAGGTCAAAATTGAGTTCTAAGGTACGGTGGGATCTAAATAGAGGGAATTTGATAGAAGAAACAAAATCATGGTACAATGGAGCGAATTTTGAGTTCGAAAAATTAAAGTAGTGACTTTTAGGTTACAACGAGTAAAATGAGATCAAAATTAAATTCGAGAAGACGTAGCTAAAAATAAGTCTAAGAATTTATGATTACATCATTTCTTTTTATACAATGTAAACGCACAATCACATGCACGAGGGTGATTTCTAACCATAAATGTATCATGAAGTGATCTTCATATCTCTCACAGTGATGAAAAGATGTTGAGCTCTTGCATGATGACGTAGGTTCGAACCCTGTCGTTAGCTAATCTAACACTTAATTTAACAAAATTTATTATTTGACAAAAAAAAATCATATTAAAACATTTAATATAATCTTTTATTTCTTTGATAAAATTTTATAAAAGTTAATTAGTTAATATTCTTTAAAAAATAAAAAGAAAACACCTGTTATATCATATCATGTCCAGCGTTGTATCAACCACCGACGAACTTTACACGCCAACCTACAGAACACCTGAGCTGTTTATAGACGTTGCCAACCATATGAACGTTGTCACACTTCTCATTGCGGGGTCTACACGCCCACTCGATCTTCCTGTATATAAAGAAACATCTAGTCCTTCCATTCTCACAAGAGCCACAACACCAAGACTCAAAAGCTTCTCCAAAACCCCAGCAATTAGTTTAGCAGCAGCTCCCAGTCCGAGTTAAAGTCATCAATGGCGCAAGTTAGCTTCTCCAGGGCCTTCAACTTCGTGCAGATGCTGCTATTTGCCTTCTTGGCTGCGGTCTCGGCTCAGGAGAGCGCGCTGGCTCCGGCACCGATGGACGTTGGAGCGGCGTACTTTTCGCCAGTAAATGGCGTTGTTATTGGAGCGTCACTTTTAATCTCAGTTTTTGCATTTTTCAAGCACTAAAATTTATTTGTTCCAAGCTAGAGAGAAACCTAACTTGGGGTTTTATTCGTTTGGGGAAATTTTCTGTTTCATAGAATTTTTTATTTGATTATTAGTTTCGGCGGATAACGATGTGTACGTGGGTTTCCTTTGAGGGACTAAATTTGTTGGATCTTTGATTCATCATATTTTATGATAAAGATAATGATTTTTCCTGAAACCAGAACTTCTCCCTAATTTTAGTTTCATGGAATTAAGTGCTATAAGAGCTTGAAATTGCTTTTGTTAAATGCAAAAGTCACACACACACACACATATACAAAAAAAAATAAAAAAAAAATAAAAATAAAAATAAAATGAACTGAAATATTATGTTGCATCATTACAATTGGCGTCTCTTAATAAACACTGAAAATTTTTGTAACGAAAAAACTAATGCTGAAATTTTATTGTCTAGGATTGTAACACCACATGCGCTATTTAGAAGTGTGTTTTGATTAATGACACTATCAAATGCACATAACACTGTGTGTGAGAAGATTGTGTTCTTTTTCTTTTCTATTGGATTGAGGGGAAAATGGGAATGACAGAACATTTTTTTTCTTTTTATACAAATTTGAGAAATGGTATTTTTAATATTTAAATGGGAAATTACTATTTTAGCCTTATCATTTAAAAAGTATATTACATTTTGCCCCCTCAGATTTTTTGCAAATTTCAAATTCATACAACGTATTTCAAAATTTTCAATTTCATACAATGGGTCACAATTTCATATAAATATTCTGTCAATGTTGTTTTAACCAAGTGGCACACACTTGGACTCCAAGTTAGCAAAATCTTGGCTCCACTCTTACCACATCATCATTTAACAATCAATTTGACAGATTGACTTGGTACGAAATTGGTACAAAATTGTGAGGAGGCAAAATATAATTTACTCTTATTTAAATGTTGTTTTCTATAAATAAGGGTAAAAAAGTACAAATGAGGATATGCTTGGTATTTTGAGAAAACGGTTAACAAACTCACCTCTTAATAATAGCATACGTGTTTCAAGTGGCTTTTTACCACAGTAGTGAAGAGGAGAGTTGCCCTTGCACCATGGTGTGGGTTCGAAATCCGTTGGCTCCCTAATTTAACACTTAATCTAACAAATCTATCATTTGACAAAAAAACAAAAAAACAAAAAACAAAAAAAAAACAAACAAACAAACATGTTATTATTTGAGTGAATTTGAATTAGAACTATAAATGTGGGTTTGTTGCACCAGATTGGACTAGCTGCAGGGACTAAGCTGGACTTACTTAGTGAAGTGTTTGGTGCAATGTTTGACTAAAAAACAGGATAATAAAAATTAATTTACTTTTTATTTTTTTTATTTTTTCTGTTTTCTAGAATCTCCCTATTTTTTGTCAAACCATTTCCTTCTTTTTCTCCCCTGTCTCTTCCCTTTTCCTTATCATGTCCAACTCTCTCTCCCCCTCTCTCCCTCTTCACTTCCTCTTACAACTTCATAATCTATTGCAAATCTTCAAAATCAAACCACAGAGCAATAAAGTGAAAATTTAGGAGTTGGGGTTGGGTTGCATGTGTGATTGGCTCGAAGGTGGGAGATGGAGAAGGTCTGCAATCATGGAGTTTCATGTTTTCTGGGTTCGGTTTGCCTTGAGTCAATCCCATCGTTGATTTAAGCCTATACCCACTACAAAATTTTTAATTTTTTTTTAATTTTTTGTGTTTTATAGATTTCTGGGTTCTATTTTGCATGTTGGATCTGGATTTGAAAAATGGAACGATTGCATATTTTTTTTGTTTTGAATTTTGCGAGATATGGGTTTGAAAATGGTTGTGGAAGCGAGGAAGAAGCAGATGGAAGGGGGGAAGTGAGGAGAGGCAAAGTGGACAGAGGTGGTCTTAGCAATTTGCCCGATTTCGAGGGGCCTTGCTAAGCCCCTTTAGTGAATCGTTTAGTCGGGGTTAGTGTAGGTGAGTCTCATTAACGCTAGTCTGTGTGTGCAACAAACACGTTATTACAATGACATTTAGTCTAGTCCAAGCCAGCAAAAGCTAGCGAGCTCAAACAAACACACCCTAAATGTATATGGTGTGTTTTTCATCCCAAAAGACTATGTAAATGCAGTCTAGTTGACTTGAGAGAGTTAGGATTTGATGACGCATTTAGAAGCACCACGTGGAAATGTTGTCATCCCCTTCTATGTTTATGGGTCTAAAATTGTAAAGTTAGGTCATCCATACTACTTCTAAAGCATTGAGCAGAAACTAAGAATAAACCAAAATTTGATAAGCGTATAAACTAACTATCTTCAAAGAGAAAAGAAAATTGAACAGGAAAAAGAACACAAGAATTCATGAGTCTTATTAAGTAATAAGATATAAATGGATTACATAAAAGTGTATATCTACTTTGTTGATGTGATATTTTTTTATTAACCAATTGTTGTCTATTTGATTTGTGTTTAAGATGAGTAATGTTATTCATACCATATTTTTGTACTACGTTTTCATGCCACCTTAAGTGGCATTTGATATAGACAGCCACATCATTTGAATCAATCAAATTTTTAAATTTAGTTCATTATTTAATAAACTAATAATAAAAAAAAAGTTAATTAAATGATGATTGTGGTATATGAGGAGTCTTTCTCCATCATTTCCTTGGGTTTTGCAAATTTTTCAAATCCACATCAGATGTCACCTAAGGTGGTATAGAAATGTGGTATAAAAACATGGTATGAATAACATTACTCGTTTAAGATATTTTTTTTTTTAAAGAGTAGCAAATTCATGATTGCGTAACTAGAAAAATGGCATGACCAGTCACTAACGTGCGCTTATATTAGTTTTTTACTGTAAATACGAGCCCTATAATAAAACTTATAGGTCTCGTTTGGCAGCTCGGACTATACTGACTATTTCAGTTGAATATGATAAATAGTCTTCGGATAGTATTAACTAAATTAGTCTGACGTTTGGTGCAGTATCGGACTAAAAATCGACTATTAATATTGCATTTGGTACCACACATTATAAGGAATACTGCTAAATATCCATATTAGTTTTAAGAGAAAAATTGTTAATAAAATGAAAAAAAGAAAAGAAAAATAATGATAGAATAATCACAAAGGGCACTCTGCCTTTAATTTTTCGTTCATCTTCTGCATAAAACCCTTTTTGGTTGAGGTTCTACAGACAACACAGATCAGTTAAGGGTGTGTTTCACGACTAATCGAGGCACTGTGAAGGTGTGGCTTCAAGCGGAAATGACGGTCCCGCCATCGGCGAGGATTGATAGAGCTTTTGGCTCTTGATGTTTTCCAAGAATCGATGAGATCTGCTCCAGATTCCGGCGAAAGGATGGTTGCAGGTCGTTGGGTTTCAGATCCTGTTAACCAAATCTATTAATTGGATTTCCATTGTGGTGGGTCATCGCAAACGTAGAAATTGAGCCAAGAGTTGTAGGAATTTAGCCAAGAAGTTGTCCAACCCTTAGTAATTTCACAGAATTTTATAGAAATTATGGAGTTCTAAAACTTAATTTGAAGGGAACTATAACTTCCCCAATAATTTAGGGCGTAACAGAGAAAAGTAGAAGAAGAACGACGGTGGCTGAACGACGACAAGAAGAATGAGTCTTGCGAACAAAGCAAGAGAGAGGAACGCAACGAGTGAGGGACAGAGAGGGAGAAAGCGAGAGTTGTTTCCCACCCGACTGGTTTGGTATTACTGTGATTTGAACAAAATTGCTTCTGCAGTGTTTGATAAATTTTTATGTAAGCCGTTGCGACGCTGTAAAATAACTAAAAAAATATGATGTTGAATATTATATAACAATTTTTTTATCTTTTCTTTTATTATGACATTTAAAAGATTTATATAAACTATTTATAAAGAGTTATGAGCTTGGAAAAATGTACTTTTACATTTTTTTTATTAAGATATTTATAATTTTTTTAATTCTATTCTTCTCTCTAAGAGTCGTTTCTTTTTACCTTGTCCCTATTTTATTTTTGCAGAACCTTTGTATATTCTATCTTCCACTGCTCACTCCTTCTCTCCCCCTTCTCTCTTTGTCTCTCTCTACCTGATCCTAAGGAAGGCTAGGTCGTGGGGAAAGGAAGGCTGGGTTCCATCAACCGATTCATGGAAGATGGATGAACTCCGATTTTAGGACTTACTATCGGTGTTAGCGGTGAAGGCATCGAGGCTTTCTTGTTGAGATTTTGAGTGTCAAGCAGAACGGTGCAAATCTAGCATTCTTTGTGCAACCCAAATTTTGACAAAGCCCATAAATCCAACGAATAGGCCCCGAATTTCGACAAAACCCAAAAATTTGACGAACCTCCCACCGCTCATGTCCCAGAAATCTGAAGAAGCTCAGAGTCAGAGAGGACAGAAGAGAGACGTGGCAGGGTCGGCAACGAAGTCGACGGGTATAATGTATAATTTATTTAATCACTACAGGCCATTTTGGGTATTGGAAAATTTCATTAAAGGCCTCAACGCCTCGAAATCGTTTTGCGCAGAAGCGGGGCAAGAAAAAAAAGCCGGTTTTTGAAAGCTGTGTTTTTGACTTTTTTTCACCAAAAACTGTGAAAAAAAAGTGAAGTTAAATGTTTACCAAACATAAAAAAGCTCCCATTTTTTTTCATACCCACTTTTTTCAAAAGTACTTCAGTACCAAACCAGGGCTAATAATCCTTAGGTTTCAGGAAAGGAAATCAGTTACAAACCATCCGCTTTCTCGTAGAAGTTGTCGACCAACTTCCAAATATTTCATTGAACTTAACAGTTAATATTCCTTAAAAGAAATACGTGTGAAAACGATGTATAGACTTCGCCGTACACAGACGAACTCTTGTACACCACACAAACAATCAATCGACATAACTGTCGTTGTGGGTGGTATAACTACGGAACACCTGAGTCCACACTTTGCCCGATCTTCCTATATAAGGGAACATCTACTTCTCCATGTTCTCACAACTCACAACACAAACACTAAAAAGCTTCTCTACTGCATCTATCACTTTAGCAGCTGCTCACAGTTCTAGTCCAAGTATCACCAATGGCGCAAGTTAGCATCGCCAGGGCCTTCTTATTCGTGCAGATACTGGTGTTGGCCGTCTTGGCTGCCACTGTCTTCTCTCAGGAGACCGCGCCTGCGCCCGCGCCCATGGATGGAGCGGCTTACTCTTTGCCAGTAAATGGCGCCGTTGTTGGAGCGTCACTTATGGTCTCATTCTTTGCCTTGTTGAAGCACTACGTGAATTAATTTCATTGTGACTAATAAGTGAGACGAGACGCCTGAAGAGTGTAATAACAAATGCAGCATTATATAATGTTCTCTAATTGTTTTGTTTTTATTTTGGAATAATGGATTTCCACAGTTTAATCCTTGAATAAGAATTCATGATTTCTATAGGTTGGAACTTTGATTCATTACATTGTAATTTACAAAAAATGTTACTGATCGATTACTTATTCTGAAAAAAAAACATGTCATGCATTTTTGCTCCTATATCTCTTATTAACGTTCGTATAGATTGTACATGTTATTGTTGGAAAATTAATTAGTTAGTAATTTGGTTTATTAGTAGGTATAGGTATATTTTGGTATTTCATATTCTAGGGTTTTCTGGTAGGAAAAGGATTCAGACTTCTTAACTATTAAGATTAGGATTAGTTCTCTATAAAAATGATTTATTGTTATTCAATTACGAACAATTATGTCAAGATGTAGTACTTTTAATTTGTAGACATCTCGGCAATATTATCACATATATTCATTCTATCTATTTTGCCTACTCTAATTTTCAACAGTTATCAATGTTTTAGTTTAACTATGGTAAAAAAAAATGAAATACTTATCGATCTATGTTGAAAGATCAACTTGGATATCCAAAAAAAATATATATATCAACTTGGAGATGAAACATACAACTTTCAATTGACATGAAAAGGCAGTTGCATACACCTTCTATGTATACGAGGGGAAAACACAATTAACCATTAAAATTAGTATTGAAATATCAAAATAAAAAGAGGTCCCATTCCCAATTGAAAAACACTTAAGACAATTGCGCCGATAATTTTATCAAATATCCTAGTGTTCTAGACTGTCATATGACGCCCTCTAATATCAAATAATTTTATCAAATATCTTAGAGGGAGCATCGGGGAGGCTCTTTGAGGGGAGCCAATTATTTATTTCAAGTTTCAACTTGTGGATCAAAAAATAATCTCAAAAATTCTAGTGGCGACACGTGAACTTTTATTCAAGAAAGATAAAATTGCCCTTAATAAATGGGCATGCTTCTCAGATTCTTCCACGCGCAGCTCACATCCCTGGAAGACTCAGCAGCTGAACACAACTGCCCACAGCTCACCTGCCCATGGCAAGGAATTAAAGATAAGGACTAATTACCCAAATCCTATATTTACTACATTCCTAATTGAAGATTGACTCCAATCAAGTAATCCTAATTTAAACCAATTACGGATTATTACCCTGTTATCACAAGATATTATCTCCTATTAAATATCTTGGGAATATTTAGAGAATATTTTCTCCATTAAAACCCTAAATGGCCAGCCCTAGCCCTATAAATACTTCATATTCTACCAATTTCTTAGAGCTTTGGACAACCCTAAAAAGCCTCGAAACACTTTTCTCTCTCAGAGAAACTAACTTAGGCATTGGAGATCCGTTGACCTAATCCCCTCTCCACCTCATGGGCACGTGAGGCTTAGGTCTGTGATCAAAGGTGTTAATTGTTTTGCAGGTGCATTTTCGTCAAGACTGAAGACGACGGAAATTTGCACCCACAAATTGGTGCTTTATTGAAAGCTGATTCAAAATACTCGAAGAAGCCTCTCGCATTTGTTTCTTGAATTTTCTATTACGTTGAATTTCTTACACGTTGTATCAATTAATTTTTCCTAGAAAGGTTTCTTGATCAATCCCTGGAGAAAGGATACAATGGTAGGAAATTAAGAAACTATAACGAACAGAACACCGTACGTGCAAGGATTTGGACCGGAGAGTGGAGATGAGGACATAGCCCCACGACGGAGGTCCTCAAGGCTCAACACGACAGCAAGAGGAACCTTACCGCCGTGAAGCCGCGTCACCACAGTCATCACCGTGACCCAGCAGCCACAGTAATTCCACTAAGCCACAACACCATTTCCACCTAACCCTAAGCATGAGGCCCATGTCCATTTCCAAGGCGTGGGCAGGAGGCCCAGAACTGGTCAGCTGCCACAACAAGCCCTGGGCAGGAAACCCAACCCAATGCAACAACTGGCTTTGTCACATAGCATGCTCAAACCCGAGCCCAGAATTCGGCAGCTGCTGCCAGCCAAGCAGCTCAATGGGCCCAAGCCCAAGCCACTCAGCCAGCATGCCAAGATGTGGCAGCCCAACGGCCAGGAGAGCCCAGGACCATGCAGATCCAAGGACTGCCTGCTATGGGCTCAAACTTTGTACCTGCAGTCTACTAGACTTCCACCACACATGAAGATGCCCATCATCTAGGCTCTTCCAATCCAAATGGCGAGCATCATCTGCCTCAACAGGTTGTTAATTTGACGAACGCCCTCGCGTAGCATATCACCTTGGTGAACCAACTCCTCGAGCACATCGAGATGCAATGCACCCCAGACAAGGTGTCCCAAAGCAGGACAAGGTCAGAAGAACGTGACTCATTTCAGCGATGTCCCGGCAAAGAGCAGCTCAACCAGCCACAAACCGAGAGTTCAGGCAGTGTACACTCTTGTTTGGGCCCTCGGGGAAACGTCTTCTTCCGCCAAGATGCGTAGAGAAGTGTTCATTCTTGACTCGGCTCACGAGTTAGTGTGCACTTGAGGTTAGGTCCATACTCCGACGAGCACTCAAGACTTTCCGGGAGAAGCATCCACACGAGGTTAGGCCCGCAAGGAGATCCTCCTATGAGGCAACGGAATAGGCAGTCGCATGACGCCCAGAGAAGAGCGCGTGAGCAGTCCAGCTCAAGTTCCACTAGCAGCCCCTGTCCAGAAAGACGGCGTGCAGCATAATGTGAACTTCATGCATCGAAACCATGGTACAAACAAGCAGGACTAGCTAAAGAGCAACATGGACCAGCGGGTTAACACCTGGGGCAGCTGGAGGCTCCGCTGCCCAACCAAGTACAAATCCAGGAGGCAGTACAAAGGCTCGTAGCATAGCAGCTGCGCGGATTCCGGTACATTGACACTACCGACGATCCCTCCGTAAAGACGTGGCCAACTTGAGCAGGTCACCATTCACAGATGAGATCGAACAGACAGAACCACCGCGAAAGTTTAACCCGCCACATTTCACCTTGTTTATGAGAGATGAAGATCTGGACAGACACTTGATGCACTATCGAAGTGCCATGACCCTCTACACCAATAATGATGCTCTTATGTGCAAGATATTTTCCACAACGCTACAAGGCGAAACGCAAGACTAGTTCCACACTTTGCCGTCACATTCAATCCAGAACTTCGATGAACTTTCCTTGGTTTTCACTAAGAAGTATTCATCCTACCATTCGATCAAGAAAATATCTGACACCTTTTCAGCATGAAAGAACCCGAAGAAGTCACTCTGTACTTATGTCAAAAGATTTAAAACAGAAAAGGTGAAAATCATCGGATGCGATGATAGCATCGCATGCTCAGCTTTCCAAAAAGGACTCCTAGCAGATCACCCGCTTTTCGGAGAATTGATTATGGGCGAGAACCTATCCCTAGCAAACTCTTATGCTTTGGTAGAAAAACATTCCCTCTGGGACGAGGAAAAACGCTCTCAGAAGCCGCCTGAGCAACTATGCAGAGCTGCGAAACCGACTCAGAAGAAGACGAGCAATAAACCGCTCAATATAAAAAACAAGCCATAAGACAAGAGCAGGAATCGGTTGCCAATAAAAGGAGGCACGGCGCCCAAGTCGTACACTAGGTTCTTAGTCCCGATCAGCCAAATCCTTCGCGACCTCAAGGACAAGCTATGGTTCAAGCCGCCGTCGCCTATAAATGACGACACCTCAAAGATGGACTAGACCAAGTATTGTGCATTCCACAGGGGTCTTGGGCACACAACCAATGATTGCACCACATGGAGGAGGTACCTCGAGCAACTCGTGAAGGAAGGCAAGTGCGACCAGTATATCGACAGACCGGCTGCCTTACCAAGGTTAGAAGCAGATACCGATGTCGAACCCCCAACCAAGACAATCCGAATCAACTAAATCTTTGCTGAATCCGAGCATCTGGAGGCTACCAATAACTTCAAGAAGGGGAAGATCCAGCAGACTAGATCGGTCAATCAGGTTCAAGCCATATATGTTGTACCTAGACCAATCGTCGGTTTCACTGAGCAAAATGCTGGGGGAGTAGACTTTCCCCACGACGACGCCTTGGTAATTTCTGTACAACTGGCCCACGCCATTATTAACAGAGTCATGGTGGATAACGGTAACTCAGTCAACCTCCTACAACTGTCAATCATCCAGAAGATATGCCTGGAAAGTACGATCCAACGTAAAGCAGATGTCTTGATCGGATTCAACGGACTTACTTTATCTACTATTGGCACTATCACACTCGATGTAACCAACTCGTCGATTGTCTCATAGCAGACCTTCATGATTGTCAGCGACCTATCTCCTCACAACGAGATATTGGACTGATCTTGACTAGTAAAGATTGGAGTTGTAACCTCGGTCAAGTATCAGAAAATTTGATTTCGCATCTAGGATGAGCAGTCAGAGAAATCAAAGGCGACCAAGCCATGTCCAGGCGATGCATTGTACACGTTTTTAAGGAGTCGAAGAAGAAATCTTTCGCCTCAGCAGTAGCAGCTGAAGTGCAGTAAGACGACTCTAGCAATTACAACATGCAGGTCAAGAAGATAGCTTTAAGGTCGATAATGCCCTGGAAGATGAGTCAGGATGGAAACCCGAAGAAGACGTCGAAAACATCATTCTTAACCCCCACCAACCGAAAAATACGGCTAGAATCGACTCACGTCTGAGCCCAACAGAGAAGGAAGAACTCACAGCTTTCCTTAGGGGAAAGCGTGACATCTTCGCATGGTTACCTTCTGACATGCCCGGCATTGATCTAGCAATAGCTTGTCACAAGCTGCATGTCAACCCCGCTGCCAAACCTGTGATCCAAAAAATGTGACATTTCGTACCCAAGCGAGTAGCGATCATTGAGGTAGAGATTAACAAACACTGAAGGCCGAATTCATTGAGGAAGTGGCACATTTAGCATGGCTAGCTAACGTCGTGCTAATAATGAAAAAAAGAAGGGCAAATGGAGAGTATGCATGGATTACACCAACCTCAACAAGGCATGGTCTAAAGACAACGACCTGGTTCCCCGAATCGACCTTCTCATTGACTCAACATCCAAAAACCAGCTACTCAGCTTCTTGGATGTATATTCAAGCTACAATTAGATTATTATGCACAAGCCTGATAAAGAAAAAACTACATTCGTGATTGAGCGAGGCACATACTACTACAAGGTCATGCCTTTTGGCCTTAAAAACGCAGGAGCAACCTACCAGCGGTTTGTAAACTTGACGTTCAAGAAGCAAATCGGGGTCACCATGGAAGTCTACGTCGAAAACATCATGGTGAAAGGCAAGCAGTGGTCAGACCACATTCGCAACTTAGTAGAAACTTTTGCCATTCTTCAAGAGTACAACATAAAACTCAACCCAGCCAAGTGCACATTTGGCGTCTCTTCAAGCCGATTCTTAGTGTACCTTGTAACCTAATGAGGAATCGAGGCTTATCCAAGGCAGATCAAAGTGACCTTAGACATGAAATCGCCCTCAACTATGAAGAAAATCCAAAGTCTGACCGGACGAGCAGCCACACTCAATCGTTTCCTTTTGCGATCTATCGACCGATGCAAGCCAATCAAAAAGGCGCAAAAGGATAAATGGGACGATGAGTGCGAAAAAGCATTTCAGGACTTGAAACAATACCTGACATCACCTCAACTACTATCCAAATTGGAAGAAGCGAAGAACCTATACATCTATCTGGCGATATCAGAAGTAGCAGTAAGCTCTGTCCTCATACGAAAAAAACTGGGGGCCCAACTGCCTGTATTCTACACATCCAAAGCTCTCATCGATGCGGAAACCAGATACATGAAGATCGAAAAACTAATTTTGGCACTAGTTGTTGTAGCTCAGAAGCTCAAACCCTACTTTCAAGGGCATCCAGTCATTGTCATGACCCAATACCCACTGCGATCAATTTTGCATAGTCCGGATGCTTCTCAGCAAGTAATGAAATGATCGTTGGAACTTAGTCAATACGCCCTAGCATACCAGCCCTGCACGATAATAAATGCCCAGACATTGACAGACTTCATAGCAGAATTCACCCCAAGCCTGAAGGATGCAGCAACACAGCCCGGAAAAGCCTCGGAGGTAGCCAAGCACGCCATAGTCGTACCTGTCCCACCTGATAGAGAATTTTGGTGTTTGCAAGTCAATGGATCATCCAATCATCAAGGATCGGGAGCAGGCCTAATTCTCATTAGCCTAGACGGCTCAATACTTAAGCAAGCAATATCTCTAAACTTCAAAGCGTCGAACAACGAAGCAGAGTATGAAGCCCTACTAGTGGGTCTCCGATTGGCAAAAGACCTAGCGGGGAAGAAGCTCGCAATCTATTCTGATTCTCAATTGATCACCAACCAAGCTTCAGGGGAGTACGTAACAAAACATCTAAGGATGGCCCGATACCTCGAGAAGGTACGAGAGCAGATAGCGATGTTCCAAGCATACACACTTACTTGAGTGCCACAGGCAGAAAATGCCCATGCAGACGCACTGGCAATCCTAGGCTCCGCATTAGACCATCATCTCAGACACTCAATCCCGATCGAGTACCTGGAGAAGCCAAGCATAGATGAGGAACCAGCAAGCGAAGTGGTGTAGATCAGCACGACCTCGACTTGGCAAGATCCCATCATCGACTACATAATCAATGGAACGCTCCCCACAGACAGACTAGAGTCTAGGAAGCTCTAATTAAAGGAATCACACTACTACATGTGGAACGGCTTGCTCGTTTGAAGATATTTTTCAGAACCACATCTTTGCTGCCTATCGCCTCCCGACGACCTAAAGATTCTTAGCTCAATCCACAAAGGCAGCTGTGGAAACCATTCTAAAGGCCGATCTTTGGCACAGAAAGCTCTCAACGCTGGTTATTATTGGTCAACCATGTATCAAGATGCCAAGGAGTATGTACAAAGGTGCGACAGCTGCTAGCGCTTCAAGCCTGTGCCCGCATTACATGCCAACGAACTCCATCTACACACAAGCATATGGTCATTCATGCAATGAGCGATCAACTTGGTAAGACCAATGCCACCTGCTACTAGGGGCAGAGGCATGATGATCGTAGCGACCGACTACTTCACAAAATGGGTCGAAACCGAACCTTGACCATAACTACCCAGACGGACATAGAGCGCTTCATATGGAAGAGCATCATTTGCCATTTTGGCATCCCACACTCCATCATCACCAACAGTGGCCCACAGTTCGTGGGCAAAGACTTGGTAAGATTCTTCAACAAATATGGCATCAAGCAGCATATGTCCATGCCCCAATACCCACAGGGCAACGAGCAGGCCGAAGTGTTCAACAAGACTATCCTCGACTGCCTTAAAAAGACCCTCTCAGACAAGAAAGGCAAGTAACCGGACGAGCTCCCCGGTGTTCTATGGGCATATTGCACCACTGATAGGAGCATATTTATGCGACTGAGTTAGCTTATTCTCATGCATTTATGTTGTTATTTCTTAGTTAATTATGTATTTTAAGCTATTTTCGTGTGTTTGTAGGTCCATAGGTCTTATGAAGCAATACGATGCATTTTGGTGCATTTTAGAGCAGTTTTGGGCTTGGAATGAATAACACATGCATGGAGCAAGGTGGATGGACGAAATTGAAGACTAAAGAGGCTAGGAATGTGTTAAAGAGAAAGAAGAATTAATATAAAAATGACAAAAAGCTCAGCCACAAAGGGGTGTCACTCCACTATTCACCTTTCCATCATTGCCGTGCACCACCATTGCACTCCCTTTGGATTCCTATGCCGTGCATCATCATCCATGTTCCCTCCATTGACTTATTTGTTGCATCATTCCACTTCCCTTTCCTTTCTCTACCATGTGCACAATCATTCATGTTCCCTAGCTGCAACACCACTCCATTTTACCCCCATGCTTTGCATCATCACTTCACTTTCACCTTTGAATCATTTCAAACACCACTCATTGCACTCAATTGCTACACCATTCCTTGTTCCCTCCATCATTTCAGATTTCATGCATCATTGCATCGAATCATTGCACTCAATTGTTACACCATTCCTTGTTCCCTCTATCATTTCAGATTCATGCATTATTACATTGAATCATTGCACTCAATTGCTACACCATTCCTTGTTCCCTCCATTATTTCAGATTTCATGCATCATTACATTAAATCATTGCACTCAATTGCTACACCACTTCATGTTCCCCTCTATTGCCATACACTTCCTCTATAAAAGGAAATGTGTGTAACATAAATTTAGTTCATACTTTGTTAGATCATTCACTCCCATTTCAACACTAACCTTCATCCAAACGCATCCATTCATCTTCACATCCATTCCTCCATACAAACAAACCTTCAAACACTCACCAACACCTTGTGCCGTAGCAAAGGAAGGGAAGGAAAGTGCTTGGACGTGCTTGTTGTCCAACTTGGATCGTTGGAGCGTTTAGGTGTTTTCTTTCTTTTGTTTCTAATGTTTAAATTTATTTCCTTTCGTTTTGTTGTAAATATGAGTGGCTAAACCCCTCTTGGCTATGGGTGATTTCAAAGCCATGATTATGTGTGCAATATAATTTGATAAATTCCAGTTATGAACTCTTGAATCGTGAATGCAATTGGCTTAACTGTTTGATTGATAACTTATTTGTATTTGTTAATTAAGGGTCGACACTTAATTGGCATGCATAAATCCGTTGCTAGAATATAAAGAAGTTTCACATAATCGTTACAAACTTATATTCACATGTAGTGAAGGTCACTTATAAACGATCGCGTTAAGTTCAATTCCTAGCATAAGCGACATGATGTCATAGTTGCAAGTGCTTTGTCAATGCTTATGATTTTCATTAAACGTAATGATCTTTGATTGTATTTCTATTATGATGTCATGTAGGGAACTTTTGAAGAATGTTTTGGGTTGTCGAATGATGTCATCCAATCCAATAAAACAAGGAAAATCTTAGAGTTAACTAGTGATGTCACGGTTAATTTAGAGCATTGTCGTTCATAATTCAATGAAGTAGTAACTGGAAATCTAATTATTTGCATACATGTCATATGTGGAGAAAAAGCCTCTAGCTATCTCATCCATCATCTTATTTCTCAAATTTGTTTTACAATCTGTCTAGTTTTTCATATTTGTTTGTTTGTTTCAACTTCATCCAAATCAAAACCCCTCATTTAGTTTCTTGTTTCAAAGTGTTTCAAATCTGTTTTAGTTTATGTTTTTAAGTGTTTTGATTCAAGTAAAAGTCAATTTTCGTCCAGAGTCATTCCTAGTATCTAGTTTAAGTTTATTTAGTTGTTTTAAGCTGTTTTGAGTATTTTAAGTTTGCTTTAAGTCTTGTGAGTCTTGTTAAGTGTTTTTAAGTTTAGTTTTATGTTTTTGAGTCAGTTTAGAGGTTATTAGCAAGCCCTCCTAATCCCCGGTCCAGAACGATCCCTACTTATACTTGTACTACAATTGTCAAAAGAGGATTAAATTTGTGTGTTAAGATAATTGTCGCATCAACCACCAAAAGGCGAGCAACCGGTGAGACTCCATTCTCCTTGGCATATGGTTCTGAGGCGATCATTCATCCTAACGTTGTAGTGCCAAGCATCAACATTGTACTACTGAACCTGGAGCAGAACGAAAAGAAGATGGCCACCAACTTGGACCTGGCAGACGAAAACCTAGAGAAGGTTATCACCCGCATCACGGCCTATCAACAACATCTCCTCTCCAACTACAACAAAAAGACAAAAATCCAGCAGTTCCAGCCAGGTGACCTAGTCCTCAGGAAAACCTTCATCACCACCCGACAGGAATGCTCCAAAAAGATGGCACCTATCTGGGAAGGTCCGTACAAAATCAGCCAAGTAGGCGGAAAGGGAAGCTACACCCTCACCACTATGAACGACAAAGAAATCGACAAGCAGTGGAATGCCTACAACCTGAGAAAGTACTACGTGTGACCTCCCACCATCCCTTTGACCATGTTTAAGACGAAAATTTCAAAGACTCAAGCAGCTCGAAGGACTAAGACCTCGCATGCCGAGGATGATCAATTGTTATGACATTATTGCCTATGAGTAAAGTTAATAAAAGCTTATATTTTCAATGCAAATTGAAGGAATAATTCGCAAGCCTAGGCCAAATGTATAAACAAATTGATTACCTCCTGCGATAAGCAGAAAACACCCTCTGTCGGACAGACATGGTCCAAGACACCCTCTGCCCGGCAAACATGGTGCAAGACACTTGCTGCCTTGTAGACATGGTTAAAAACACCATATGCCAGACAGACATGGTGCAAGACACCTGCTGCCCGACAGACATGGTGCAAGACATCTGTTGCCTTGCAGACATGGTGAAAAACACCTTCTGCCCGACAGACATGGTGCAAGACACCCGCTGCCCTGCAGACATGGTGAAAGACACCCTCTGCTCGGCAGATATGGTGCAAGACATCCGCTACCTTGCAGACATGGTGAAAAACGCCATTGCCTGGTAGACATGGTGTGAGAACGCCCTCTGCCCTGCAAACATGGCGTAAGATGTCCTCTGCCCTACAGACATGGCATAACCGCCCCTATGATAAGCAAAAAACGCCCTCTGCATGTTCAGACATAGGGAATCCGGAATATCCAGACATGGATAGGTAGTACGACTGCTCAATTTCTCTTAATGTCAGCGACCACCTGAGCCAGATGACTCTCAGAATTGGCCAAACTAGTCTTTCCACAGGAATAAACTTAGCCAACCGAAAGATTCAATTCTGCGGAACCCGGGTCTCTAACCGGAAGAGACAGTTAAGTGCAGGATAACTGCCCATGAAAGATCTCGTGTGAATAAGATGATCCGTCCTCGACGTGCAGATCTTCATAAAGTGGTTTGATTTTAAAGTGTTGCAATACTAGTCAAACAACCTGAGGGATCAAAGCTGCAACTCGAAAAGATATGGCCTCTGCGACTTCGCCTACACCTCACACCAAAGAATTCCTATGAGAGCCAAGGATGATGCTTGAAGTGGTCACGCGAGTTGTCTACTTCTGTAAGTAAGACGCCTGGCTGACGACCCTACGGCTATAAGCCCAAGGCAGCCCATAAGCTAGAACTTGCAGCGTTTCTGGCCGACGGTCTATGGTTTAAGTTTTGTTGGGACAAAGTTAAGTGTCATGACTATAGTAGCTGTGCGAACCTCTTCTACTTCCTACAAGAAGTACGAGTCCGGCCGAAGGCTCTATAAGTTAAAAATCTCGCAACATGCCCCGGGAGGGCCAAAACTCAAGAAGCCACTAAAGTCGAGTGTCACGACTATAAAGCTGCGCGAACCTCATCTGCTTCTTACGAGAAGTCGGACCTTTGCTTCCTACAAGAACACAAGTTCGACCGACGGCTCTATAAGTCAAAAATTTCTCAACATGCCCCGGGAGGGCCAAGGCTCAAGAAACCACTAAAGTCGAGTGTCACGACTATAATAGCTGCGTGAACCTTATCTTCTTCCTACAAGAAGCACAAGTCTGGCCGACAGCTCTATAAGTAAAAACTCTTGCAACATGCTCCGGGAGGGCCAAGGCTCAAAAAGCCACTAAAGTCGAGTGTAACGACTATAGTAGCTACGCGGACCTCCTCTGCTTCCTGTGAGAAGCACGAGTCCGACCGATGGCTTTATAAGTAAAAAATATCGCAACATGCCTCAGGAGGGCCAAGGCTCAAGAAGCCATTAAAGTCGAGTGCCATGACTACAGTAGCTGCGCGGACTTCATCTGCTTCCTACGAGAAGCATGAGCTTGGCTAACAATTCTATAAGTTAAAAATCTCACGTTTTTTCCTCTTACAGGTAAAGCTTACGAAGCTACCTAAAGCCTAAAGTGACCACGTGAGTCAACTGCTCCATCGAAGTAGCCAACTCAACTGCCCATCCTATGGCAAAGTTTTGCAAGACGCTTCAAGCAGGTAAGGCTCATGAAGCCTTAAAGCCAAAACTAAAACCTAAGTGACGACATGAGATCAACTGCTTCGTTGAAGCAGCTTACCCAGCCGTTCGTCCTACGGTAAAGTTTTACAAAAGACATGGTGAAATAGAAGCATAAAGCAAAAACAAGGAAAGTTGTTTATTAAATTTATAGCAAATTGATAAACCGACTCGAAAGCCAACAAAGTTCAAGCAAAGCTAACAAAAAGGAAAAGAAGAAAAACTCTTAAGTCCAAGCAAAAAGACTACTCCTTAATAGCTTACGCAACCACTGGTTCCTCGACTACCGTGCCTTCAGCATCCGTGCCATTCCAAGCAGCTAAAGCTTCCATCAGCTCATCCTCAACCACCTCTACCTGGACTGCCTGACCTTCAGCTGCTCCACCAAAGGCAGCCTTAAATGAGAAATCAAGCAGATCAACTAGAGAAATGGAAAAAGTCTTGAAGTCCTTCTTGGAAAATTCATAATCCGACAACCTACCCTGAATATGGTATACATAGCCAAGCTTGTAGAAATCGGCCTGACAAGAAGCAAGCGCCACTTCGTGACCAGCTTAGCGCATGCATCGACGTCCTCAAGCAAGTCAGCTTTCAGCAGCGCACAAACCTTAGGTTATTCTCCAGCCTCAGACTCGGTGGATCTCTCACAACTGCCCGTGCGAGCAGATTTCCCTTTCTTAGTAGATGAGTCAGTCACAACAGAATGAGGAGTGGGCCCAGGCACTACTTTAGAAGCATAATCCACCTTCCCGCTCTTTATAGCGACAAGCCTCTCAAAAGTTGATTCAGACTTAGCTCCTGATGGATGCTTCAATACAAACCCAGACACCAGATGTACCACCGAACCCTTTCGCTGGGCAAGTCTTTGAGCAATAGATGTAGTCGCCTTCAGAGCAGTAGGTTTCATAGGTGTTAGGTTGATATAATAGGTATATTTTGTATCTCTTTTACCTATTAATTTAGTCATGGTTTGATATAAAACAGTTGGATTTGATGTATTTTGTGTGAATTTTATAGAAGTTATTTTTTCGGAGAAAACTGGATTTTTTAGAAGAATTACAAGGAAAGCACGAAAGAATAACGAAGTGGACTGATGCTATGTGAGAGTGGTGCTGGAATTTGGGCTTTATCAAATTAAGTCCAATTTGGGCTTCATAAAAACGGCATGTGGATTAGAGAACAAAAGGGAAGGGATAGAAGAAAAAAAAAGAAAAAAAAGTCTAACCGAGGGATGTACGGAACCGACCCTTCTCTCCAATTGCTGGGGAGTAGATGAGAAGCAGCCGCAAAGGGGGGATAGAAGGAGATTCCAGCCTTCCAGTGGGAAAAACGCTGGAGAGAAGGTGGCAATTTTGGGGTTTATCGCATACGATTCCAGAATTGGGGTTTGGGGGTTTCTTTATGTTATCGAATTCATCCATGTTTGTGATTAGTTTAATCATGAACTAAGTCCTTTTGCTAGGATTAGGGTGTACTCTTATCATGAACATCTAATTCTTATTATTTCATATTGATCTCGGTTGTTTTCCATGTTGAGTAATTGTTATTGTGCTTTATCGTTATCAAATAACTGGCCATTATTTGTGTGAAGAACTAAATTGGGACTGACAGGTTGAGTTTAGTAGATTGCTTCTCATAACGATTACCATGAATTACATAATTGAGTAGACATACTGGTTATGATTTGTGTAGTATTGTGAAATTATCCATTTAGCGTAAAGGCATTCGATTATCTACTTCTGTGGCTAGACATAGCATGGGTAGATAGTTAGAAACACAGTTAGTATATTCTGAAAGGAAATATTGACGAATCAAGGGATAATTGCTAGCAACATGGGAATAAATTGAGTTTAATATGAATAACGGGATTAGATGGGATTGAGAATGAGGAACCTGATGTCCTAGTGCTTCAATATATTAATTTTTCATAATTCATTCACTTTTACTTCGTGTTTGTTCAATTGATATTTTCAATTTCGTTTGGGTTTTTGCATATTTGAATTTGTCATCGTTATCCATCTTTTATTTAAGTTTAGTTTGAAGTCAATCTCAATAGTAAATTTAGGTTAATCCGATCCTTATTTGAACGACACTCTACTTATCACTATATTACTTGGACGATATTGTACACTTGCAATTATCAATAACAATAGGCTTAGGCTCGACGGTCTTCCTCACCACCTTGGAAGAAGTTAGATCAATGATAAGCTTCTCGGCAGCAGACGAGCTCCCACAAGCAACAGAATAAGTCATTGGCTTCTCTCGAACGAAGGCTCACAAGCAGTTGAGGAACATCTTTTCTTTCCACCCTCGTTGGTAGCCAGCTTTACAGCAGCGATCGGGCGAGCCAACGTCTCATCCTTTATCCGCTTTATCTCTTCCTTCGAAGGCAGACCATATTTCTCCCCACGAAGAGGGCTGAGCAGCTAGCGCCACTCATGGTACTCAACAAGAATGCCCAAGGCGACGTGCACTTTCTTCATATCTGCTGAAGTCCTTGGAGTTGAGCCAAACTCCGAATCTACACAAAGTAAGAAAAACGATCAATAAATTGAAGTCATGGAGTAGGTCAACAAAAATTTAAGCAGGACAATAATGAAGCAGTTCCCTTACCACTAATAAAGGTAGTCGGGACACGCATCTTAGGAGAAGAGTCAAACTCCCACTCTCCGCTCACCTCCAAGGTGTCTCTCGCCCAGTCATGATCACCTTTGCTAGAAGCATCGAATAGCCTATGGCGAGAACTTAGCTGCCCCACACCCTCCTTGTGGCCGATCTCAAAGAAATACCAAAACTCATTTATGGTCAAGCCAAGATCAAAGAACCTGCTTAAGTTCGAAAATCCCACCATCCCATTAACTGCATTTGGAGAGCACTAAGCAAACGTGCATTTCATGGAGCAGATCACCTCCTGGAAAAGACGCGGCATGGGAAAAGTGAATTCCAACACAAAGTAATGGAATTTGATGGCTCTTTTCCTAGCAAAGGCATTCTCTCCACATGGTTCATGGCCACTATCATCTCTCACCCATTTGACGCGAACCCTAGACGGAATCTCATGCTTGTACGCCTCAAGAAAATCCCTAAACAGCTCGTCGAAATTGATCTTCACATGCGCAGCCTTGAAGTAACCCACCTTGCCAGAAGAACCACCTTGACGGTACAAAGGTGGAGGATATTCGTTATTTTTGCGATCAGAGGAAGACATCTCAAAGTCTCTGCAAAAAAAAAAGGATGAAGGAAATATTCATAAAGCACCTTGCACACAAAAATAAAAAATAAAAAATAAAAAAGATGTGTGCATATATATATGGCCCAACAGAAGCCGCGCGGACGCAGGCCAGTAGAAATGGAGGCCCATGCCCCTTTCCTTTCTCCTCCTCCACGCGCTAAGCACCCCAAAAGGCAAGCCCAGGCCTTATGGCCCAAGCCGCATGCATCAGCAAGAGGACCGGCCTGAGCCGGCCTCTCCAACTTTCAGCGGGCCCAAGCCTAATGCACCAGCCAGAGAGATTCGGCCCGTGCCGATCTCTCTCTCCCTCTCGTCGACCACCTGGCCTGCGTTAGCTCACCCTATGCCGCATCAATATGCTGCCTTTTCGTGCACAGCAACCCACGGCATCCATGGCGTGTGTCACCAACAACCAGGACACCCATCCAGCCAACTTTTCAAGCCCAAGGCTCCCAAAAATTTAAGAAGAAAAAATTCAAATTTTTCTTACCTTGGTGCGGGACAGAGAAAAAGAAGGACAACGAGAAACGACTTTTCGCAAGGGCAAGAAAAGAAGAACGCTAGGGGAGGGGGAAGAAAAAATATCCTCCGACTTCTCTTTCTTGTTGGAATAATGATTGTTCTCCAAATTTATTTAATCCCCTGCTTAAGGAAAAATTAAATAGGTATTGGGGGCAATTATTTTCCTTTTTCTAGAAGAAGTCTATCTCCCAATCAAGGAAGAAGATCAAGTTAAAATTGGGAAACAACTCTACAAACCCAAGCAACTTGGGATTTCTACACCTACTGCCCTATCCATGCGTGCAGCACAGTAGGTGTGGGGGCATTTGTGGAGCCAAAAATAATCCCAAAAATTCTAGTGGCGACCCGTGGACTTTTATTCAAGAAGGACAAGATTGCCCTTAATAAATGAGCAGGCTTCTCAGATTCTTCCACGCGTAGCTCACATCCTTGGATGACTCAGCAACTGAACACAACTGCCCACAGCTCATCTGCCCATGGCAAGGAATTAAAGATAAGGATTAATTACCCAAATCCTATCTTTAATACATTCCTAATTGAAGATTGACTCCAATCAAATAAGTAATCCTAATTTAAACCAATTAAGGATTATTGCCCTATTATCACAAGATATTATCTCCTATTAAATATCTTGGGAATATTTAGAGAATATTTTCTCCATTAAAACCCTAAATGGCCGGCCCTAGCCCTATAAATACTCCATATTCTACCAATTTCTTAGAGCTTTGGACAACCCTAAAAAGCCTTAAAACACTTTACTCTCTCAAAGAAACTAACTTAGGCATCGGAGATCCGTTGACCTAACCCCCCCCCCCCACCTCGTGGGCGCATGAGGCTTAAGTCTCTTATCAAAGGTGTTAATTGTTTTGCAGGTGTATTTTCATCAAGACTAAAGACGGCGGAAATTTGCATCCACACAACTCATCGAATTTATTTACACTAAAAAGAGGGGAGTAGATTAAGTTTCATAATGAGCCTAAAAACATCTCATTATTTTGCAAGAATCGAACCTAAAAACCTCTCATTTACAAGTGAAGATAAATACCAATAAACCGTAATATTATGTGGCCAACCAATCGAATTTTAATTTGGATGAATATATAATTCATTATTCAAATATTGAACATGCCCTTAGAAAGAACGAAATTGATATTATATGTGGCTCCCCAATGTCCAACTTAACTTAAGAAAGAACCTGATTTGGATCATCTCCGAGGCAACTGGTCGGGATCCCCTTGACCAATGTTCGTGGACCGTTGGATTTTTATCCAACGACCACAAATAGGAGGCCTTCTAAAAGTTATAATAATTGTAGCCTTTGGATTTCCACAAACACTGATCAGGAGGATCTCGACCAGTTGCCTCGAAGAGAATCCAAATCCGAAAGAACCAACTCACGATGATGCTGCCAATCATGTAAGGCAAATAATCAAACCGAATTATTGGCCTCCCACACGAGGTTTGGTAATTGCTAATTGGTATGGTCCTTGACGACAGATTTGGATTTCATCAGGATTCAAATTGTAGGAATCTTAAAGATCTTTACATTCTAACTATTTCTCGTATATCATACGGTAAAAAATTATTTGAATTTTTTTATTTAAAATTAAACATAAATAGTATCTAACAAAAACTGATCGCACAATATATGATCCCCGTAAAAAGGATGAGGAGAAAATCCCCATCCCTCGCAACCAATCCACCTATGAACAATCCAAACTACTAGTGTGAACAAATCACAAGAAGCCAGCCAGCCAAAAAGTCTTGATGTTTTGAGTAAAAGTGGCTAACGCAACTCCAACCTGTCAAAGTAGCGTCGCCTCACACCTACACTGACACCTCTCATTTTCTTCTTTTTGGCCAGCTACTGTAGAAATTTGTATTTAGCACAACTCAATAATTTTATTGATTTGTTAACGATATAGACAAGAGTTTTTTCTTGTACAATAAAGAATCCTCCAATCTGGGAATACAATAGTAACACAAACAAAATTAATTACAAATCAATTACATGAAAACTTCCAAACTGAGAATACACTTTCTAATACTCCTCTCAAGTTGAAGAGTGAATGTCAAGAACTCTTAATTTATGTAACATAACCGAGAATACACTTTTTAATACTCCACTTGTAATATTTTTTTTGTGTCCTTTTTTACTCCGTTTCGTCAACTAAGTTGAAAGAAACATTAATTTCGTTGACGAGGCATGGCCCCTTTAGAATTTTCAACTTGTTTTCACATTTAGGGCATCTGAAACAGCAAAAATCACTCTGGCATGAAAATCAAAAAACAAAAACCCCCGCCTAAATCACTACAAATTTTATTCCTGACAACTCTAAATGGCTTAGTTTCTTGATTTCAATATCCTTAACCTATTAATATTCATTATTGAAATGATCAAAGAGCTCATGCCACTAAAGTAAACTAACGTTTTTCTCAACTCAGTGGCAGACTCAGTAAAATGGGACACAAACGAAGAGCGCATGGATTAATGTGATACATAATGAAGTGTTAATTATGAGTAGGGCAAGAATTTGTGTAGAGTACAATTGACATGTCTAAAAAAAGCTAAAAATAAGTCCTTCACTAGCCACGTAATATTACTGTCAATATGTATTCTTCTTACAGTTAAATAGGTCTTAGATTTGACTTTCATGTATGACGAGTTTGATATCAATTTATTGTAGCTGCTCATTACGTAGCTTAACATGAATTATTTCCCCTTAGTATAAATACATCATTGTATCTTAAAAAACATAAAACAAAGAAGGAATTACGCACAAATTATGCATCTGAAATTTTGGATCAGTACAGTGTAACCTATTTAACCTTGTACTTCTTACCTGCACACGATGTGGAAAGGCAAGTATAAGAAGACCCTGTTCTATTTCATTTTCATTTTCACATCTGTACCGTCAATTCCTACGCTATACAAATTTAAATTACTGCATGATCCTGTCTTCAAGAAGCAGTGCCTTTGGATTCCTGAATGTCCAATTCATGTTCGGCTACCAAGACACATGAATCTGCTTCTAGAGATGATGAGACTGAGCTCTTCTCCTTCGACGTCGATTCCTTGGGAGAATTGAGCATTTCAGTTGTGCATTGAACATCAGGTGCAATGCCAACCTGGTCTATGTCATGAAGCGCTGGCGATAAATATTTAGCCACCGTGACAAATAAAGCTGATCCATCATGTAGCACTGTGACACTCTGTAGGAAGGAGCATTAGGGAAACAAGCAACACCATAGCCACTAATTTGAGACTTGATCAAGATGTAGAATAGTAAAACAATGACAGGTTTTTTTACCATGATAAATTTAGAGTAAGTGTAGCAGTGGTCATTGTAGGTGAGATAACATATTACTGTTAGTTCACTGAATGAAAAAACAAGAGCTATGGTGCTTGCAGAGAAGAAACGCATCGTAGCTCAGCTACCTAGGAAGTTTGTAACTTGGAAATGGAGCTAAATTTGTATTGTGCACCTTAGCTTGAGTTGTTGATGTAATTAGCTACATTAAATTTTTCGTGCTTTAGAAGAACCGGCTACCTGGATTTTTCCTTTTCCGAAGGTTCTGTGCCCCACAAGAGTGGCTCGGCGATTGTCATGTAGTGCCCCTGCCAGAATCTCACTTGCACTCGCGCTGCCCTCATTAACCTGTTTCGAATATTAGAAGATTCGGAAGCCATTGTGAATATGAAGATAAAGAAGAAACAACTATTCGTGTGACAAATTTTGACATTTTGCGCATATATCAATTTTCATGAGAGAGAACGTATTATTTGCAATTGTAAACAAAAGACTTAGTATCTAGCAAAATTGAGAAAACAAAAGGCTTTGGCATAATGTTACACAGACTGCACAGTTCTGAAGAAAAAAAAAAAAAAAAAAAAAAGATGAACATGCTAATTTTTAGAAACTGCATACTTTTCGGATGAAAAGCTCATAAGAACATGTCAACAGGTGTTCATATGGCTTCCTACTAGAATGAAATTTACATATAAAGTTCAAAACTTACAAGCACAACAAGTGGATCATGTGTTATAGCATGCCCATTGACCATGTTGATGGGTAAAAGATTGCCTTCCCGATCAATTGTATTCACTAGAGTTTCATCCCCGTCTAGCCAAATTTGTGCAACATCAAGTCCAGCTTTTACCAGTCCCCCCTGAAGAATTTAGTTGGAAAAGAGAAACACACTGAGTAACCACCAAAAGGTTCGGAAAATGAGCTAGTAGAAAGCTTTTTTTAGGTAAATGAGGATGAAAAGGTTACCGGATTGTTCCGTAAATCCAGTATGTATGAGTGTACACCCTGACTCTTCATTTCATTAATAGCATTTTCCATATCAGCTGCAGCAGTCTGCCAAAATAGAATGAAGGGCTGTAAAAACATATAATATGTGATAAAAGCAACAATTGATAATCAATTATATGACCATGATTCCATGCGCGGAAGCAATTATTTTACTTCTTTAAAGGTGGATTTTTATTTTCTGCATTGCTAACAGAAAAGTGAAAGTAAGAATTACCTGAGAGAAGGCTAACAACTTCACATAACCCATTTTCGTTAAACGTCCATCTGGGGTTTTATGTGAGATGGTAGCAGTTGAAATCGGGGAAAGCTTAATGTACTCACGAGGTAGTTTCACCTTCAATCAGATGGGTCATTTTTCAGATTGGTTTACCAAAACCCATTGTTAATCAAGTACATGCGCTTGCTTGACACCGACACAAAGAAACCAAATGTATTACACAACGAAACCCAATCCAATAGGTGGTCTATTACCTCTTTTATACTAGAATCTCCAGCGAAATCATTGCCCTGGGAAACAGAATGTGAAATTAGTTATCTAAAGCAATTTGCAATTGCTGGCCATACTCTACAGGATAAGTCAATACATCACAAATACTAATTTCTGCTACAACTTGAAAACAAAGAGAGCTGATTATTACTCTGTGAACTTTTACTGTAACTGTTGTTCCAACTCGACCTCTAAGTTTCTGTATGGCTACTTCAATGTCAATACCATCCACCTTCTCTCCTGAAGTCATAAGGACCGTATTTGAGATAATGAAATGTGAGCTAAAACGTAAACAGAAAAACAGTACAAAGTTGAAATTTTGGAATACATTCTCTTGATTAAGGAACATCCTGCATTGAAAAACTAGTTAAGTATTTTTAATTTTATAGTCCAAAGAAGAATTTGGTAAATTTGAAGGAGCAAAACAATTCAGTGGCGAGTTCCATATATCAGTTTTACTAATCAACAACGTGATTTCACTTGAGCAGGCTTGCTCCATAAAGAATTTAATATATTTTGATTATTTGAATCCGCAGATTGTATGCAATGCAAGGTACAATTCGACTACCAAATACGATATTTTCATTTCCAGCGTCACAAAATAAATATCAAATGTTTGGAAGTTTGATGTACCATTAATTTCAACCAACTCATCTCCCTGATGTAAACCAGCGCGAGCAGCTGGGCCACCCTCTACACAAGACAAAACAACCTGCAATGTCCAATAAAAATCATCTACCAGATGAACAGCTTAATAAGGGAATTGTAAAGTCAATACTATATAATAAACAACTACTAAGCTTCGAAAAATACATGATAAATTTTGAAATAGGTTTTTGCAAATTTTTTAGAACAATGTATAGTTTGTCAAACTATGAGTGAACTTGTAAACATCATTGGTTCGTTAACTGTCTTAATCGCTTGACTAAACCATATATCCCAGGAACTGCATGTATCAGTTTTCCATATGTTTACTTGCTAAAAAATTTGAATTGAAAAGCATAATTTGGCCTCTTACTAACCAAATGGCCTGTTCTTGGTTCAGTATTTATGAAAAGGCCAACTCCTTGTAGATTTCCATTGCTTTCAATACGAAAACTTTCATATTCCTGTGAGTGAAAATCGTAATTAGCTGATAGCTATAACTATTTTTTATTCAAGTTAGACATATACAGTTAAACATTAGCTAATGTGATCATATCACGATTAAACTGAATTGTTCAAAGAATTCTGTATAGCAATTGCCAGCTTAACCAAAGTGAGAGTGAAATAGCAGAGAGATGGAATGCATCCACGTAAAAAAGCAGACCTTGGGACTGATGATCCGCGTAAAGGGGTCGCCAAGAGTAGATAGCATTCCACTGATTTTCATATATGCTGCATCAGCAGACTTAAGGGGAAACATTTCTGTCATCGTTTGCTGAAACTTTTGATCCCAGTCTACAGAAAAAGAATTCACATCTTCAACACTAGAAAACCCCAAAATGGGAGGAAAAAACAAGTTGAAGTTCCAAATACTATAGCAGTTTCATTTCTTGAAAATAACCGAAGTACTAAAAAATTAGAACTTGAACATTAGAATCAGTGGAGTATAAATACACTTTAAGTTCAATTCAACCATTGGTGTGCATTGTGCGTTAATCCTCGGTTAGATAAAAGCAGGATAAAAGACAGCAATACCTTGATGATTAAATGTCGGGTCTACGAATGTTTCCCTAATCAAACCCCAAGTCTCCACAAGAGTTCTTTGTACTGAATTCACCTGACAAACAAAAACTTTATTGACTTAGTCGTTGGCATCAAATTTGTGATCCAAGTACATTCAAAATATGACTTAAGAACAACCAACTGAGCAATAACTGTATTATGTTCTGTGGCAAAAAGTAGTAACACACGGTAACAAATTGATGAGTGAAAGAAATCTAACTAAATTAGGAAAACCTGGTTATCAATCAAATAAACATTAAGTAATGTAAAAAACCAATAATCTGATTTAACATGAAAACCTTGTGAAGATTTTTGAAACACAGGTTAGAAGCCCACCACTAACCACACTGATATCGTCCCCCAATTTGAATCTTACTACCTGACAAGGGTGAGGTTTTTATCACAAAAGGCCTCGGTACCATTAAGAGTGATTCAATACATATGGAAATTTAATATGTCAATTGTCAGATGTCAGATTCTTGTATTCTTAGAAAAAAATATGTTTAATTGGTATTGAATAAAGAAGTCGTCTTTTTTTCTTGTCCATTTTTCTTAATCTGCATACTTAATTATTCATGAATTTGGTTTGCAGTTTTTTTACTCTTGTCTTTAGTTAAACATGCATATCATCTAGGTTATCTATACATACATAATTAAACTCACAAGTTGATTAGTACTGGTGAGTGGTCAGAAATAAGAGAACAAAATCAATCACCTCAGTAGTGCGTGACACCGGAAAAGCCAACGTCAGAGACTCCGCCATTGCCGGATAATCACAACAAACAACAGCATAATTTGCAGCAGCGGCAGCGGCAAATGCGAGCAACCCTTTTCCAATTGCCCTCACCAACTCCTGACTGGAAAACTTAGCTTCAGAGTTAGCATTGCCAACAGACACCCTCCATTTCTTGGTCACCTGGCGATCCGAGCACGAAAACCGAGGAGAACGCAGTGACAGCGAAATCGGTTTTGGGAATCTTGGTGAAATTGGTGGGAAAGTTGCTGGTTTGAGATCCAAGTTTCGGCAGAGAGGCTCCATTTTTTTTTTCTATTTTTTAGTTTTTGTTTTTTGAGGGACATATACAGAGGAAGAGGGCTGAATATTGTTGACCGTTATATTTTGTTGGGATTCTGATGGGGTCCATATGAATCTTTATTTTGCGTGGCTTGAGATAGATACAGCAGGGTTTGCTACACGTGTACATGGTAGGAGGACAAGGAGATTCGTGAAGTTATTTCCTTTCTTTCTGGTGAAAATGGAGTTCCTGGAATTTTCTCTTTGGCTGTTTCCATTCTCATTGTATTTATAGAATGACTTTTACACTCTGTTTGATTGGGGACAATGAAGATATTTTATTTTTCAGAATGTATGAACCACTGTTTTAAAAAATCCCCGCCTAGCGCCGCCTAGGCCCCGCCTAGGCGCTAGGCCCCAGCCCACCGTCCCGATTAATGCCTAGGCCCCAGCCCACCGCCTAGACCACCTAGGCACCCGCCTAGACCCGCCTAGGTTTCAACTCACTTAGACAGAAAATACATAACTTTCATTTTGCATTTTGTTTTTTTCCAATAAATTGTAAGAGACTTGTTGCATACTTGAATGAACAAACATTGTATCCTTATTTCACATTTTTCATTATGTTCCAATACTTCATGATATATATGCATTCTATTTTGTAGTTTACGATGAAATTATATATATTTCAAGTAGAAGCAGACACTTATTTACCTGAAATATGATAGATTTACTTAAATCCGCCTAGTCCGCCTAGGCGCCCGCCTAGGCCCCGCCTAGCCGCCTAGGCACTAGGCCCCAGCCCGCCGCCTAGGCACTAGGCCCCAGCCCGCCGCCCGACTAGCGCCTAACGACTTTTAGAACCTTGGTATGAACAATGGAATTTAAATATAAAATTAATGTGTGTATAGAGTCATTAATATATAAAATTAGATTATAGTTAGGAAATGTACTAGTAATCGTGGTGGCGACGACAGTGATGATAGTTGACAATGGCGGCGAAGGTGATGATTGTGGGTGGGGTTGACGGCAACGGCAGCGCCGACAACGTATGTGGCTATTATGTGGTTGCGGCAGCATTTGTGATGGCGATGATGATAGTGGGTGGAGGCGGCGGTGGTGGTTGGTGGTGGTAGTGGCGGCGGTGATGGTGGCGGTGGCAAAGGTATGTGGTAATGATGGTGACCACTCATGGTTGAGTTTTTTTTTATATTTTTGTTTTTAAATTCTCACTCATAGAAATTTTGAAAACTATTTACATAAAATTAAACTTGGGAAATTGAGTCCCAAAATGTTTTTTTTTCTTAAACAGAAAGTCTAAATTTCTATATTCATGAGTCCAAGCAAAAAAAAAAATATTTATGCATGTCAATTTACAAATTTTGACTTTTGTCTAAATTCTAAATTTATTTCCTTCATTCAAAGCATTTGCCTTTACAATTTGGTGAATTGCATGTAGCATTTAAGAACCAATGACAAACATGTAGAAAGACACTTGTACATAAAATCATATAATTTGCACGACGTTGCACTCATGTAAACTGGTCTCTTGTTTTTTAATAATTGTTAAAGAGCAATGCTATTCTTAACACAATTTTATACCACATTTCGTTCAATAATGCTATTCTTATCTTGTTTTTGTACCATAATTGTATACCACATTAGGTGGCATTTGATGTGGACAACCACATCATTTAAATTAATTAGCATTTAATTTCAATTAAAAACTATTCAATAAATCAATAATTAATAAAAAAAACTGGTTAATTAAATGATGATTGTAGTATAGAGCAGTCTCCTTCTTCCTTTCCCTTTCAATTCTGCTTCTTCCTTTCCATTTCTCTTTCATGTCAGTTTTTTATTGATTTCTGTTTATTTCCATGATTATGATCAAGCTTTATAGAATTCGTGCGTATACCATAATCACCATTGATTTCTATCTCCAGGCTTATACCTCGTAGCCCCAATCCTCTTTCCCCTCCAAGTATTTCCGTCTCTAATCTTCATTGGTACTCCATGGCTTTTCATCTCATGATTTTTTTCCTTTTTTCTTTTCAAAATTTTTTGTGTGGTTTAAAAGAAGGATTTCATATGATTATTTCATTAAATAATGCCTATTAGCTTTCATGAGAATAGGAGTTAAAATCAAATGTTTATCGGATTAGGGTTCATACCCAATTAAGTTATTAACCCTAAAGTCTGCAATTTTCCTTATTTAACTGTTTTAATTAACAAGAAAATTTGAAAGCGAAATTAAATGATGTGGCTTGTCCAACTCATGTGCCACCTAAGATGGTAAAGAAATGTGGTATAAAATTGTGGTAAGAATAGCATTACTCCATTTCTTTACCATCTTAGGTGGTACATGAGTTGGACAAGCCACACCTTTTAATTTCAATTTCAATTTCAATTTCAATTTTTCTTGTTAATTAAAACACTTAAAGAAGGGATATTGCAGACTTCAAGTTTCTCTCTTGGGTTAATAACTTAATTGGGTATGAACCCTAATCCGATAGACATTTGATTTTAACTTCTAATTCTCATGAAAGCTAATAGGCATTATTTAATGAAATAATCATATGAAATCCTTCTTTTAAACCACACAAAAAATTTTGAAAAAAATAAAGGAAAAAAATCACGAGATGAAAAGCCATGGAGTACCAGTGAAGATTGGAGACTGAAATACTTGAAGAGGAAAGAGGACTGGGCTATGAGGCATGAGCTTGGAGGTAGAAATCAATGGTGATTGTGGTATACGAGCAAATTCTATAAAGTTTGATCATAATCATGGAAATAAATAGAAATCAATAAAAAAACGTAATGTGAAATAGAAATGGAAAGGAAGAAGCAGGATTAAAAAGGAAAGGAAGAAGGAGACTGCTATATACTACAATCATCATTTAATTAAGCAGCTTTTTATTAATTATTGATTTATTGAATAGTTTTTAATTGAAATTAAATGCTAATTAATTTAAATGATGTGGTTGTCCATATCAAATGCCACCTAATGTGGTATACAATTATGGTACAAAACATGATAAGAATAACATTATTGATAGTGAGCTAAAGCATATAGAATTCTCAACAAGTTTGTAGCTCAATTTCCCACCTCACGAGGTCATGCATTCTTTTTTCCTTTTCTAGTATTACTTGTATTAAATAAAACAACATTAAATGTGTCGTGTTAGAAATAAGATAAATTAACATAGAGAACAAGAGAAAAATTTGACAACTCTATACAAAATCATAACAAAAAAAAAAAAGAAATTTGACAATTTCGAGCGTGTACATACCTTTTCATTGAATTTCGACTAGCAATTTCTTTGGGCTACTAGCGAGTACATTTTGAAGGTGTCGATTCAGATTGTGAAACAAAGTGCAAAATAAATTTCCTGATACTTCTGGGATTGGCATGGTGATTTAAGATGCAGTGGTTTTGTTGGAAGAATTAGATCTTTCAACTTTTACCTATGTAAGCTGTCAAGCGAATCTCATCAGTTGGCTAGATTTGGTTTGTTTCATGGTGCCGAGCAATTTTGGTTTAAAAAACCACCTAATATATTACTTGATGTATTATATAGATTGTAATCAATAATTCCACCTAGTTGGGGTTAAAGGGATCGGGGTAGGCGTTCTAGCGGGAGTTCATTTCTTTCTAATTGCTTCGACGACTAAGAAGGAAGTAGGCTATGTGAGTTAGGGGTTTTGATTATTTCTACCTCTTTGTAGGAAGAGAGTATAACTACAAAACTAGTTTCGATGACAAGGCTTGATGTGTACTTCGACCCGTCTAATCCATCATCTCTCATCCAATTTGGCTCTTAAGATATTTATTGTGTAATTTTTTTATTTTTTATTTTTTTTTTGTTGTTGTATGGTTCATCGTTGAATCAACAAAAAATCGTTAAAAGAAAATAGAGTAGGTTATTTAAGGATCACACCCAAATTTTCTGATTTTATATTATTACAAAACTACACTAATAAGATAATACAAAAGGATCATGTTCGGACCATAAATAAAAATTAGTCCTACCAAAGGGCAAGGCAATGCTTATTTAAAACCGAAGGCGTGTCAGTTGGGCCTGTGATGAAAAGTCGTTGACCAAATCCCAATGACCAGACCGATCAATCCACGAAGGCACGAGAAGCACTGAGAATCTCGCTCTTCCATTGCCACGACGAATACGTCAATAGACAAGCTTTTATGCGATGTGATCTCGTACGAACGCAGGAATATAGAGACGGGTGACATCACAGCACGAATTGCAAATATTGCAACAACCAAATGATTGATATACCCTCAACTATTAGAAGCAAAAGCCTCCAAGCTCATGACTTCGTCAAATTCAATTTCAACATAAAAAAATAAAATAAATAAATTTGAGTGATTCTTCAATCAACTTAACTCTCAAAATAATTCTACAACTCAACTAAAAAGGTTTCTTCAAAGCTAATTCCCAATCGATCTCAAAGATCACCAATGTTTACTGCATTGCTATCATGTAGTATGGTCTTAGTTGACGTTTCTCCCAACTAAGTTTCCGCGTTTATAATGAGTATTTCCTACTTAGACTAGTCCTCCCATAGTCAGTCTAATTCTTGATTTTTAGGTATTGATTATGGATTTCAAGAGAAAACTTATAATTTTCTGATTTCTTACGTGTAAGTAAACGCAAGTGAAAGTAAAGGAATGAATTGATTCCCTTACTTGTAATTTAGTAAATGCAAGAAACTCAACACAATTATCAAAATGATTTCAATTCTTATTCATTATAAGTAAATGAAGGTTCAACTGACTTCATTCAACCACCTATAAATTCATTTTATGCCATTTTATAGTGAAGACTCACTGCTTCACAACGAGAAAAGTCACAAAAGAAAATATGGGCCTAATCTCCAGCAAATTGGGCTTAGTTTCTGTGCACTTGAGGAATGGGCTTGATTGTATTAAGAGTTCCCCATTCATTTTTTTGTGGAGTTGTTATTTTCCTTGATGGCATGATTGAATATCAACAAGCACTTAGTTGAGTTCTGCATTCTTATTCGGTTGGTGAGGTATTGATATCATGATTTATCATTAATCTTGACTCAAAACTGTTGGAGCCTTATGAGATCCTGAAATCAGTGATTGCATATCAACAACTCTATACTATTTATCTACACACTATGTTAATAGAATTCTGGTTGTCAACCAAAACTGTATGAAATTACTAATATAACCCTCTAATCAAAACTGAATAGAAATAAAAATAATAGGCAATTTTGTAATTTCATGAACACAAATTCTGCTATTTTTTATATGAACCTCACAGCCAGGTGATGATAACAGGCCCTATTTGGAAATTCAATCTCTCGCCACATTCCTCTCTTCCCTCTCATTATATCTCTCTATTTTCTTCTTCCACGGTTGACGTCACAGATCCGAGTCGGGTTTGGGTGGGATGGGTCTCATAGGATGGAGCGTGTGGGGACAAGATCATGAGTGGTTCGAAGAAGGGGGTGGTGGATCAAATTGTGGAGGTTAGGTTTCATAGAGGGTAGGCTAAGTAGTAGCGGTGGATTTGGTTCCGTTCGGTTCGGGTTTTGGTCGAAACCGAAAAACCAAACCGAAATTACTATTTGGTTCGATTTCGATTTGGTTTCCTTTCGATTTTTTTGGTTTCAATTTTTTCCGGTTCGATTTTTTTTCTTTCCTTCTGCAACTTTTTTAGGTTGAAGAGTAAATGAGTTTGTCTCCAGATACATGGATTGCAGAACAAAATCAATAAACTGACCCTATCATTAAGCAAACGAATTTGCAAATTCAATCATTGAAAAAGTCCAAAATCTGAATTTCATCTAAGTTTTAGAATACTAATTTTCATATCACGAAAATCTTTCATAAAGAAGTGTATCTCTATCTAATCAACCAAAACACAAGTCCCAGAAATTTAATTTTCCACAAATCTAAGCATGCATGCATTATTGTTGATTAGGAAGACCTAAAATCATATGAAATTTTGAGAAATCTAAATTCAAATTCCACATATAAATCTTCGAATAAATTTGCGAGGCACTGCTTGGTAGAATCGGCTATGGCGGGCTTGGTAGACTTGGCTATGGTGGCGGCGTTTGAAGCTACAGACGGAGTTAATCTGCTGGAGATCAAGCAAGAAGCGTAGAAATATAGCTCTGGAATTTCGGGGAGGATAGATTCGGTGGGTGAGATTCGAAATTGGGGTGAGAAGAAAGAAGATGTGGGGTATAGGAAAAAAACGAAAGAAGAGGAAGAAAGAAAAAATGAAAGAAGAGGGAGAGAAGATGATGCGGCTGAGGTCTGGGGAGAAAGAAAAAAAGAAGAAAGAGGGACAAAAAGAAAAAAGAAAGATGGAGAGGAAGAGAAGGGAAGGCATGCGGCTCTCTGAGCAAAAAAAAAAAGACAGTGCTAGGGTTTATAATTGGGCATATAAATTGGGTTGGAATTGGGCTCGAAGATTCGGGGAGGATAGAGTTGGTGGGTGAGATTCGAAATTGGGGTGAGAAGAAAGAAGATGTGGGGTATAGGGAAAAAAAGAAAGAAGAGGAAGAAAAAAAAAAGAACGAACAGGGAGAGAAGATAATGCGGCTGAGGTCTGGAGAGAAAGAAGAGAAGAAGAAAGAGGGACAAAAAAAAAGATGGAGAGGAGGAGAAGGGAAGGCATGCGGCTCTCTGAGCAAAAAAAGAAAAGAAAAGGACAATGCTAGGGTTTATAATTGAGCTTATAAATTGGGGTGGGAATTGGGCTTAAAAAATAAATATATAATAATTCGGTTTGGTTCTGTTTCTGAACCCTCAAAATTGAAACCGAACCAAAAGATTTCGGTTCAATTCGAATTTTTCAATTCGATTGGGTTTTTTTTTTTTTCGGTTTCAATTTTTTCAATTTCGGTTCAGTATTCGGTCCAGTCTTTAGAACCTAACCCTACTAGGTAGGTGGTGGAGGGGTGTGCGCGTGAGCATTGGATGAGGCCACCGCTTAGATGGATTTCACCGTTTGACATAAGTGACAGGGGTGGAGTAGTGGTATTGTGATTTTTTTTTTTTAATTTTAGCTTAATAGGGATTTTATAAATTAAATAATAAATGGATACCTCATAATCCAATGAATTGAGTGACAAAAATTAAAAATTGGCAAACACATCAAGCTTAAAAAGTATGAGTATGGCAGTAGATTTAATAGAAATAGGCAAGAAGGCTTTCCACAGTGAGGCCACAAAGACTTTTTACGCTCGCATCGCGTGTGCCAATTAGCTAGTATTTATTAAGCTAACTCTCCTTGTCAACCGAAAATTCTTGATGAATACCGTTTTAACCCTTCATTGGCAGTTACTAAATTATGGGCATTTATGTTAAACCACAACAAAACTAATTTCTATTTTATTTATAGGGAAAAAAGATCAATTGCTTAAAACTTAAAAAAAAAAAAAAAAAAACCACATTCTAAAAGCTTTCTTCCACCACCACCAGCATCTGTACTATCCATACGTATAGTGTGTGCAGCAATGCTAGTTAATCTTAATGCAAGACTTTTTCTCATATGTGAATGAATCTCAGTCTACGTACCACTTCTTTTTTTCGTATCTCGTATATAATATGACTACTAATTTTTGGACTCCTACTTCTCATCCCTTTTCTACTCATCCTTTGTTTTTGTTTATTTTTTTAGAGAGACTTTGGATGTGGTCTTTAGTTATGAATATTCTTTGATTGAAACCTTTTTGGTTTTCAATTTTTGATCGAAGTCCCTGAAATTAATGTGATAATTTATTTCTATGTACGTTACTATATTTTTTAAATTAAAAATAAAAAAATTTAGTTGTTTATATAAATGAGATTTTAAATAAAAAACCATAATTTGTGGGATTAAAAATATTAAAATATAAATATACTATTGTGTGTGTGTGTGTAAACATGGGTACATTCATCAAAATTAACCAAAAAATTATTGTATCAAAACGTGGGTACATTCTTCAAAATCACAAAAAAGAAGAAGAAGATATTAGGCTTAATAACATTAGTAAATTTCTTCGATTAAACTTGACATAGATACATTTTAAAATCAAGGAAAAAGGAATGTACCCATATAAGTTTAAAAATGGTTTAGAAAAAAAAATTGAATATATTTTATATGAAAAAATTGGTATATTTAAGAATGAGTACATTTTAAGATTAAAAATTTGAAAAAATTACATGAATGGGTACATATAATTAGCATGGGTACATTTGGCAAAATAAAAAATGGGTAGAAATAAATTTAAAAAAAATATATGGGTACAAATGCAAATAAAACTTCAAAAAATATGGGCACAAAAAGAAATTAATATATGGGTACAAATTAAAAAATGAAAGAAAATTGATACAAATTAAAAAAGGGTTGCAAATTAAAAATGAGTACAAACTAAAACTAAAAATATATGATAAAAAATTTAGTCATAAATATAAATATACTAATTGTAACATTTTTAACATTAAATGAATATATTTAGAAAAATAAATATTTTATTATTGAAATAATTAATGATGTTATTAATACCCAAGGACCTTGATAAAAAATTGAAAATGAATAGAATTTTAATCAATGGAATAGCAAAAGGAAGGATGAGAACCTAATTTCTCTATTTTTTTTTATAATCAAATACATGATTTTTTCTTTAATACAAGTGATATTACTATTTTAATTTACATTAACAAAGGAGAAGTGTGGAACCTGAAACATGAGTTGAAAAAGAATGCCCTAACCAGCAGGATAATTCACCAATTGAAAATAAGATGTAGAACGCAAAGCGTCCACACTCTCAAATCTGATGGCGAAGGGTCCTACATTCTCTAGAAGCTCGCTATCCACTCATCTGTTTTATTCTTTTAAATCTATTCAATTTTCAATGCTAGAAAAAGAAACGAGGGTATGAGGAGAAAATGGTAGTGTGAAAGTTGGAACTAGAATCAAAAGATTGAAAACATAGAATTAATGGAACTTTTTATTGGTTAAATCTTGGTTCATTAAGGATTAACATGTAAGGTTCTGATGGCTTTCGTTTGCAGTTCATTTTCCTTAAAGCCAAGCAGTCAATTATAAGGCTAAACATAGCAAGTTAATTAAGGGGCAGGCCATAGTCCATTTTTGTCCTCCCTCAATCTTTCTCTCATTAATTAATGTGTCTTCCCCCACAACCCATGTGTGTTCTATATGACAATCAGTATAACTGAAATTTAGAAGAGAATGATTTTGACCACTAGCAAGAATTTGGATAGTAGAAATACTCTCAATACCCAACTGACCGCCCAAATAAGGCAATAAAATGCACCATTTTTTTGAACGCTCTCTAGAAAAATAAGATTTAAGCCAAATTTTTGTATAGTCGTATTGCATCCATTTTATTCACTATAAATGAATGTCTTAATAATTTTAAATTTGTTTAAATTTTTGTATAATCGTATTGTGTCCATTTTATCTACGGAATTATCTTCTTTTGTTTGGTTGCTCGTATACTAAATATTGTCTCGTGATCGTATTATAAGACCAACAGTATGTGCATCACTACAAACAATTGTGTAAACACAAACTTCCTATAACAAATCACACAAGAACATGTGTACAAATATTACTAGTAATGAATTTGTAGGTTTAGAGTTACAGTCTATGTTTACAAAACTTGAATCCTCTGATTCAACCACCAAAGATGTAAAATATGTGCATTTTTTTATCCAAGGGTCGTGATGACTTGATCTTGGATGAACAGATGCCGTGAGGTTTTGGCTCTAGGCAATGGAGGAACTGACACGTATAGGGATGATTGATGGTTCTTATCAAGTGTGGCAAAGAATGCAAAGAACTTTCTGAATCTTCTAAATGTTTGGGTATTTGGGAGCTTCAAAGCTTTAGCGTATGGGCATGAGAATGATTTTTGGGCCCTTGTCTTTGTCTTGGAGCCTTGTATTTATAGACTCTCCAAGCTTTGCCTACGAAAGAACCAAGACTTCATTTGTGTCTTTATTCGTGATTTGTAATTTGACTCCACCAATTAATATTTTATTTAATAAAAAAAGAATCAAATAAATCAATCTTCCCAATTTGACATTTTCAGTTGATTTAAATTTAAATTAATTAATTTGTTTAATTTAAATTAAAATCAAATAATTCATTTCCACCAAGTGTACACGTGTCCTCTTTATGACTCGTATGGTTTTGATGAGTCATATGCCATGTGTACGATTTGTGAGGCACATGGTACATGCCACGTAAGCCCTCACTTGTCGAAATTTAATGTGTAGGTGAACATTTACTTTATCTACAATGGAGAGTGAAAATAGGTTTGAGAGAGCTTCAAGAAAATAATTTTTGGAGTGTAAGATTATCTCATGTTGGAAATGAAGGATGCATTCAGAAAACGATATTATACCCTAGAAAACTTTTAAAGGCTAAATAGTCTTTTCTTATTAGGTTATATATAAGTTATTTAATTACAGGGTGCCTATAAAACCTAGTCCTAAATAGAAATCTTTAACCATATGGCTTTAGACATGATTAGCAAAATGTCATGATAGAAAGTATAAATCTATACACCAATTAAAGATATAAATCATGATCCAAAATCCGAACATATCACACAAGACACAATTTTGAGAAAGATAATAATTGAAGCTTGTTTAGTCATCTTTCCTATTAATGTAGCGAAAGGTGCGGTTTTGATTGGATTTCCCAAAGTTAAATCAGGGAAAGGGTATGGGAAAGAGGGAGATAAAAGGGACATTTGCCAAAAAGAAAAAGAGAGAAAGGTGTTCAACCCACTGAAGAATGAAAAGGAGCCAAAACATGTAAGTGCACTCAAATTATCTTAACTCCGCACCGTTTTATGAAAGGCTGATCTTTGTTACGGACTTATAATTGCTTTTACTGTTAAGACTTATCATACAAGAGTAACGAGAGGATAGGAATCATATAGAGTGTAGGATCTTTCGCCTTTGGATTTGTGTGTGGACGCTAAGTGTCCTACATACCCTAAAGTAAAAAAGAGGATTTGTATAGATCTATGAATGGAGGTTGCTTAAGGCTTAAACGTGTACCAAAAAAAGGAAAAAGACGTGCTTTGGACATAAACCTAGGTGTGATCAAATTCAAGAAAACATACACGTGAAATACCTAACCGTATATTACAGATTGAGTGAGTGAATGTTTGCAGTTCTAATCAAAGCTGCATATAAGGCATAATGCCCCAACAGAAAACTGACACAGGCAGGAATTATATGAAGTAGATTGAGAAGTATATTTAATTGAGAAGTATGGCTGGTGCTGAAAATGTTATAAAGGTCATAAAAGGACCTGCAGTCTGTAGAACAAGAAGTTGTCGCTAGCTAGACATGTATATACTGATATCATCATATATGCGTACATGGATAATTAACTTTTTTGTTAATTTTTTTGGTCAAAGCTTTTTTGTTGGTGTGTGTATTTACATACACACACACACACACAAATTATAGAACAAATTAATTTATGTTTATTTAATTTTTATACTCTTAATTTGATGAAGATGGTATATAATTCTCTTAAGTAATATATAGCTTCCTTCTTTTTTTTTCTTTTCTTTTTTTTTTGTGCGAAATTTTCTAGTGATATAGCTAGCTGGCACATATTGTACGTACGGATCCCCTTGAAACTGGGAAATAATCTTTTAAAGGTGTTTGTGCATGTTTTCGTTCTAATAAATAAGTTCTTGCTACTTCCTTGTGTTCTTTGGATCTGTGCAAGATGACCTCGATCATTATATCACCAAATCAAGTATCCTTTCTTTTTCTTATCAAATCATATAGAGGAATGATAGAATCGAATTTGAAACCTTGATCATGTACGAAGGATAATGTTCAGATGCTGAAGTATATAACGCAGATAGTTTCTCCTGCCTATGTTTTTTGATGAACGTCAAACATAAAGAAAAGAAATTCTAAACTCCTCTTTCTCTCTCTCTCCCCCAATATTTGTGTGTTATGTTGAAGTATGCTCTCTTTCTTATCCTTGAAGTTTTTCTCTATATTCCCCATACAATGATATCCTATACCTGCTACAACTTGGAGAATCTAGCTCAAAACATTAAAGCAAGAAACCTTTAGCAGCAGAAAATGGTAAAAATTAAAGCAAGCATATGTCATCCATAATGATCATGAGAAAAGAGAAGCTATAGGTATAGTCCAAAAGAAGATTTTTGTTTCATCGTGTTTTATTTATTTTTAAGGCATTTTTCTTTCTTTTTAAAAGTGATTATGGGGTCAAGATTGTTGCCTTTTTGCCCTTTTCCCTTTAGTCATCGGGGCATCTCAAACAAAGTTGTCTCGTACGTATACTTTGAGGATCAAAGCAGCTATGTAAGATTATCTGCCTTCAAATGGTTGGTTCGCATTTTTTTAATGCCCACATATCTTGCAGGGACAGCAGGCTAATGGTCATCAAACAGGTTTTAAATTTTTATAAAGCTACTGATTTTGATTAATAATGACACACCATCACCTTTAATACCCCCACTGTGATTTATAGCATGCATGAATTGTTATATATTGGATAAAGATTCTGTATATGGTAATTTAATCGGTATCATCTAACTTAAATGTTAAACTGTAATGTAGTAACGTTCAACTATAACATATGACTTTAACAATAATTAATTTTGGAGTGTAAATTTGAACGATTACAGTGTAACCCAACATCCACACCGTTAAGGGCAACCTTAGTAATGTCATTTGATGTAAATAAATATAACATTAAGATAATTATGTAACCTTAGAGTGTAAATTTGAACGAGATATAACCTTATCTTAGATCTTGTATACTGACATCATGTTGTAACACGATTACGATGTTGCGTATGTTCATAATTTTTTATAGTAATAGTATGTCATTGGTAATAATAAACATTAGGTTCTAGTTTAATCATGTTGTACTGAAAAAAAAAAAAACCTTCCTTAACAATGTAATAGGACATCCACAATGTAACTATCAACTTTGTTATAGTAATAATCAGGCCATTCTTTGTCATTAACTTGAACATTATCATAATTATGTAACCTCGGAGTGTAATTTTGAACCATTATAGTGTATCTTCAATGGTACCGATACCTTATTTTTTTTAATAAGGTACTATAGAATTCTTTCATTTCTTTCGGTTTTTCATTATTTAAATGCAAGGTTGTTGGCACTACTATGTTTTACTATTTGTGCGACTAACCAAAGTTGGTCACGCAAAGTGTATTTCCGTCGCACAAACTTCTACGTGACAGAAACTTTGTCGAGCAGAATCTGTCACACAAAGATCATGAAGAAAGACTTTGCGCGACGAACAATATCATTGGTCGCAACAACACAGTGAAATGGTTTAGCCTTCATCGCACAAAAATTTTAGGAACGAATGTGTTTGTTGCTTAAAATACCAGGATACAAACGTGGGACAACTAATATTCGTCTGCCTAAACTTTGCGTGACGAAGTTTATTCTTGTGCTACGAAACCTTGTTAGTCGCTAGAGTTTTGCGAGATGAAGGTATTCGTCGCGCAAAAATAAAAATATAATTTCTTTGAAAATTTAACTTTTTGTTCTGTTTTTTTTTTTTTTTTGTAATAAAATTAAATTGCAATTAAAAAATGTAATGAAGAGAAAAATCATTTATTTAAATTAATATAAATGTGTGTACAAGAAAAATGTTTAAAAAGTAAGGGAGTAATAAACTAAGAAAATAATGCGGCGTAATCTACGGGGTCATTATTCAAAGGTGGCTGGAAGGTCTCGAGGTTGTGGACAGACTGAGAGGTCGAAGGGGCAGAGTTGTGGGCATGCTCAGGTTAGAGGGGCTTGGATGTCGACGGGGGATGAAGATCCGGGAGACGAATGCCAAACTGACTGATGTCCTTTATAATCTGTGACATCTGGCTCCTATACGAGGCGAGCTCAGTCCTAAGGTCGGCCACCTCTGCTATCAAGGTATCACTTGACTTTTTGACTGCGATGATGAAAGGGCTCTAGGTTCCTGCCGCCGCCCATTCCCCATCCCCCTACAATACGTCCTTGGCCACCGCCCGAGAGTCTGATCCAAGGTCTCCGTAAGGATCTGAAACCCCGCATCCTCTGGGGGATCCACAGACACGAGTGGAGTCTTAGGAAGAAGCTGGGAGGCGGACTCCTGAAGAACCAACTGCCTCTTCTCCATCATCGTCGCTTGTGTAATATAACATCAAATATTAATTATAACATTCAAATAACAATCATGAAACTTGAATGCGTAAGATAGTAATTACAATTGAAGAATACTTACATGAAGGGACTTGGCCAACTCATCCCCAGGTCAAACATAAACGTCGCTAAAGACATCGATCTTCGAGAATTTTGAACCCCCTGAATTGAAGAGAAGAAAAATGTTCGTACGAAAAAAAAAATTAATATTAACAACATATTAAAAATTGAATATGAAAAACTTTATTATTACCCGCCGCTGCGCCTCCATCCTATATGAGAAGGGCCTCAAACCGGAATAGTGGAGAAGATTCATCTTTTCCCGATTGCTCTTGTTGGCTTTCGCCTTCTTCTGTTATACAAAAAATAAATGTATTAGTTAAAATTTAAATGAAATATACAAAAATCAATAAACATTAGTAAGAAACGTATAATACTTTTAAACTTAATATAAAAAATGTACCACATAGCCGGGCTCCTAAAAATGACTACAGAGCCACGCCCAATTATCTTCCCGGTCCTTAAACTCTTGTGGGTCATCAAATGTCTCAAAATATTGGTGCAAGTTGTTCTTCCATTGCTTATACCGTTTAGCGAAGAGCTTGTTGACGTACGCCAACATATCCTCGTTAATGTTGTTGAAATTATAGTTCATCTACAATGTAACAAATTAATTACATACATTAAGTAATATAAATATATAAAATTTAAAGGAAAAACAATTAAAATGTATTATACTTACCACCAACTGTGTATGCTCCTTCGTCCTCACCTCATCTGACATTGCCTTCCAAGACTTCCATTGCATAGGGCAATAGGTCTGAACGACGTGACCAATGTCGTGGGCCAATGTGCTATGCTGCTCCACCATTAGCGCAGCCTGATGTTGGTCGTCATATCCGATCATGATATGTCTGTTGGTCACCCGAGTGATCTTCGTCGTCTTCAACTGGCGACAAGGTCCCCGGGTGTTTTTCTTGGCTGCAAAGAAATGTAAAATTAACGTTAACCCAAATAACAAATCCTAGTAAAATTTCAGCTTAACCTCCCTATAATTAAAACATTTCTCAAAACCTTGAAGATAACACAAACAATATATGTATCGATCACAATGATCACAACTGTTTAATAATAGGTTCGGAACGATGACAATAATATACAATATATATAATAACTTTTTAATCCTTAAATGACATAAATTAACAAATTGAACCTAAAATAACAAAACTAAGTTAACCGAAATTTCTTTCTACTTTAATTACCAGCGGTGGAGGCACATCACAACTATTGGACTCTAAAAACATATAACAAAACAAGAACATATTTAACAGTAGTGATAAAGGTGAAACACTGCAGAAATAACCATACTAACAAACGTATTCTATTGCATAAGAACTTAAACATTTAGCTTTTTCAGCACTGTCTTCCTGCTACTTTACCATGCACAAGTTGAAATACGACCACAAATTATACCTGATGAAAAGGCATGAGAAAAACACAATCGAGAAATCTTTCAAACAATCCATAAAGAACTGATGGCAGCCACCACCCATTTTATGGCCTGAACCATGTCTCTCGCTTATTGCTAAACCAAAGGGGCTCAAATCATAACTATAGCTTAACCAAATACTTTTCAAACTAAGGAATTGCGGAGAATATCTTGGCGCAACCCCCTCAAAACTAATAACCGTCACTAGGCAATTCTTTACTAATTTGCAATGTCATTCAGCAACCAAATTCTTATCGTATTTCATATTTGGTATTCCTTATAAGGTTTCTACTTTGCCAATATCGTATGCACTGTTACAAAATGTAAATACAATCCAACTCCGCGATTTGCATAAGTAAACAATAATTACTTTTAGTTCATGCAAGCATATGCATTTCAAAAGCACAATGATCCGTACGCTTTACACATTTTCTTTCTACTTACCTAACTAAATAAAGATTGAACTTAGAGCAGCTGCAGCTCATATTTTGAACAAAATTAAACTAGTAAAACTTGGAATTAAGCAGAAAATTTGAACTAACATTTTCAAAGACACGTTGTTCCCTACAAAGAACTAATGACCACCCTCCTAGCATCATTAGGCAATCCAATATCACGTAGAATAATGTATATGGAGAAACCACCAAAGCACTATAGAAAAAAAAAACAGTTATCAATGTGCGAGTCGTTATTAAACTTTACCTTGTTGTGACCCTGAGGCATCAATAGTGAATGCCGATGGCGTGTCGGGCATATGGGGGTGGCGGTGACCACACCTGGCGCTAATAGGTAGCGCCACTGATGAGGCTGATGAGGTCAGCACCTGGGAGACCCCAAGACCAATTGGATCAACCGGCATGTGGTCCATTTTTGCTGGAGCAGAGGCAGTTGATGGTTGAGCCGAGGTGCAGTCGTCATCGCTTTATGACTTCTAATAAGGTTTGACATCTGCACAATTAGAAGAAAAAAAAATTCATTAAGTATACATAAATCCCATCACATGCCTAATTATGTGGCATATCACTCACACGAACCCCACACATAACTAAAGCAAGCATTTGAACCATATATATACCGTTAAAACATAAAATCGACAATTAAACCATAAAAGCATGCTGACCTCTATGCATTTCCCCATTCAATTAAACAACAAGAAAACAAAAATATATACTGTACTTAGAGCCAATTGGCTTGGGCAGCAACTGCCTTATGTAAGCCTCGAAACATAAACACAAACATATCCTTCACTACTTTTTCTCAAATTCATATGAGTTCCCCACCTTTCAACTGAGATTTAAAAAATAAAAAAAAATTAAAAAAAAATTGTCTCTGTTTCTTATATGTGGAGAAACTGCTTCTTAAAACCGAATCTCACAGTTTAAGTGGAAGTGTCCAAATGATGCAGCAAAATATTTAAAAAACACACTTCAAGGCCCCAGGTTCCCAAACACAAAGCTAAATTCTAAATCCCTAGTCCTAAGACCCAACATTACACCCTAGAATACACAAATTATGTCATTACATGGAAATGACGATAAACAAACCTAAAGAAAGCCTAGTTCAAAAGGTTGGAATCCCACAATGCGAGACCCCATTAGAGGAACTATCAAAATGTATTATACATGACATATTTATCACCACTCACACATAAACATGTAACCAGAATGGGCAGGGTATCCTACTATTTCGAGTAATTTAGGGCGTGCTTAATGACCTCACAACGCATCAAATCTACCCAACCCTTGGTGTAGAGACTAGAATTCCTTTGTTCACTCAACTTAATACAATACTCAGTTACAGCCCCCGCTACAAGACTTGAAGACTCTTCTTTGTTTGAATTGCTTCTTATAAATAACATTAGTCAAGTGTAGAACCACAACCGTATGATATATTTTCTCATACAAATAGCATTAAAAAGTTTGGAAATTAAGAGAATAAAATGATTAGCAATTTAGAAAAGGAAAGTGATTTTCAAAGACCTTCTATAGAATCACATTCCCACTCTTGATTTATCATCATCAGATTGAATAAGTAAAACGAAATCAACGGGCTTGATTAAATAGAAGTGTATAAGAAGCTAAAAAAGGTGTCAACATCAATTCCCTTTTGGAAATATATAAGGGGTGTGGGAAAGAACCTATGGTAGGTTCCTTTTCACCTTTCAAAACGAGGAACAACATAAAATTGATACCAAGTTCAACACCAACGAAGCAGCAAAACATAGCAACTTTTGAGAACCAAATTTGTTGCTCGAGAACAATAATATGTGATCAAGGAAGAAGTAAAACAAAGATTTGACACAGAAAGCAGGACCACTGTTACATGTTCAAACAAAACTTAAAGCTTATTAAGACAATTTAGTTTAGAACGATTTCGTAACAAAATCTCATCACAAAAATCAGGCATATGATGCCAGTAATACTCGAAATAGTATGAGGTCATTAAGCACACCCTAAATTACTCAAAATAGTATGCATTGTTACAAAATATTTCACCAAAAGACCCGAAATTGTAAACACCCAAATGATTACATGTATACAGATCTGTCTGTAACTTAGAACACGCACAAAAAAACTCTCATGCCATACATACATTCAATTATACACAAAGGGTTAATCATCATATACAATTATTTTGCATATCTTTCTAAACATTAGAACCCTAATTGTAGAACCTTACAGCATATTAGAACCCTAGTTCTAGAACCCAAATTCAAAGCAGTTATTAAATCAAAGCAATTATTCAAAACATTAGAACCCTAATTCCTAATTTGACTAGAGTTAAGTAAATTGAAATTTACCTCAGAGGGAAAGCGCTGTCGGAGGAGGAAGAGATATGGTTGTTGAAGGAGGAAGAGAGAGGGCTTTCGGAAGAGGAAGAGAGATGGGGTGTCGGAGGAGGGAGAGAGAGGGTTGTCGGAAGAGGAAGAGAGAAGGTTGTTGGAGGAGGAAGAGAGAGGGGTGTCGTAGGAGGAAGAGAGAGGGCTGCCGGAGGAGGAAAAGAGAGTGTGAGGGAGAGCTGAGGGGGATGGCTGTCTGAGGGAGAGTTTACAGAGAGGAGATGTGAGGGGAAAGTGGGAAAGTGTTTGCGATTTCAGTGTAATCCAGAGGTTATTGCGCGACGAACAGAAGATATTCATCGCGCAATAAATTTAAATTTTCAAGAAATTATTTTCGTGCCCCCTCAATTTTCAGCTCATTGCGCAACGAAGAGTAATTAATTGTCGTGTCAATGCCATTCGTGCGACGAATAATATTTTGTTCGTCGTGCAATGAACTGAAAATTTAATTTACTCGGGTAAATTTTTTAAAATTTATATTTATTCAAATAAAACCAATTTATTTATAACATAAGATAATTAAATTACAAAAAAAAAATTCATTTACTATGTTTTACATGGCAAGTCACAAATAAATTGCATTATTCATCATCTGAACTATAATAACTTTCACTTTCGTCACTATCATCACTTTCAGTTTCCCAATCCTACTCCTCGATAACTACGTCACCGTCATCGTTTGGGCCCACTGCAACATCGTATCGTGGAAGATCACTGAGGTCAATTGTAATGATGAATCGGTATTTCGATTGAAGACACTCCTTGTATCTGAAACGGTTCTTGGATAAGATTTGTATCTCGAAGTGTTTCCACATCATTTTCCATTGAAGATTCTAAACGTTGATCAGGGACGTTGTCAACGTCGTCAACGTCGTCGTCAGTTGGGTTTTGTTCTGGTATAGTAAACACGTTCCTCTGATCCATCTTTTGAACAACTTTCCAACCTCTCCCGGCTTTAAGGTCATCTAGATACACAATCTGTTTTGCCATGTTTGCCAAAATGTAAGGGTCGTCATCATACCAAGTTATGTTAATGTTCACAGATAGTAAGCTATGGTCATTTTTAACACTTCCCTGCCTATTTGGGTTTGTATCAAACCATCGACACTTAAACATGATCACTTGGTATCGGTATTTGTAAAGCAATTGCACGACAATTGTTAGTTTGCCATAGAAATCAATGTCCATATTTTCACCTCCACCTCGGACATGGACATCGTTGTTTTGCGTACACAACTTGTCATCTTGTGCAGTCCCCAAAAACTTGACGCCATTAACATGGCAACCCAGGAACAATTTAGTTCGAACCGGGCCGAACGCCAAGTTATATAACTCTTCATTGTAAGTGGGGGAATTCGATGCTTTCAATTTATTCACCTAATATTATACAAAAACATACATATGTTAGTTTGATAAAATTAAATACTATAGTATATATCACAAATACAAAACACTTATAACTTACATATTCGAGAAACTACTGTGGAAACAATTTTTGGTGTTTCTTGGCATACAAATGTGATGGATGTTCTCACTTCATCTTCTCTTCATGCTCATCTAAGTATGACATTATCTCGTCACAATTGTTTAGTACGAACCAATGCACTACCTTCATGTCATTTTTGGAAAACGACTTGCCTCGTACAAGACCTCCAAATGGTTGTGTGCTTCAGGCAAAAACATAAAGTTTCTCCTCTCTCACACCCCCGTCATTATTGCTCTAAGGATGATTGAAAGTCATCTCCACATCTTTTAAATACTTTCCACAGAAAGTAAGCAACTCATATTGAACCCAAGCTTCTATAATTGATCATTCGGGCTTCGCCCTGTTGCGTACACTTTTTTTCAGCTCCCCAAGAAGCCTGCCAAAATAAAACTATACGATACAAATTAGTAAGCGTAGGCTAATGATGCATAAACAAATGATGAAGATTATATACTTTTCTATTGGATACATCCAACGATAGTTGACAAGACCAGCAAGCAATGCCTTTTCAAGCAAGTGAATCATCACGTGGATCATACTTATGAAGAAAGCTGGAAGGAATATCATCTTAAACTTGCACATGACTTAGACAATGTCATGGCGCAACTGATTAACATTCGTCTTTCGCAACGTTCTTGTCGTCTGTTGGGAAACACATCTGGACAACAACATGATTGGCTTCACAACATCTTCCGACAATAGGTGTCGAATACCCACATGAAGTAGGCGTTGCATAAACACATGGTAGTCATGGCTCTTTAGTCCAGCAAATTTACCTCGTTAACATTCACGCAATGCGCGATATTAGAAGCATACCCATCAGGAAACTTTACAAACTATACAAACTTTAAAAATTCGTTTTTGTCATTCGGTTTCATGGAAAAAAATGAAAGATCCCTTATGGCTTTATCACTGTCCTTACTCATCCATAAACCCCTCCGTATGCCCATTCTTTCCAAGTCAAGACAATCTTTGATCGTATCCTTTGTCTTGCCCTCGATAACTAGAATGGTGCCCACCAATGTGTCAAATGCTTTTTTCTCAACATGCATGACGTCGAGGTTGTGTCTCAATTTTAGTTTCGACTAATACGGGAGCTCAAAAAACATAGGCATGTGCGTCCAGTTCATATGTGTAGAAGGTCTGATCCTACTCACTGTTTTCTCAAATCGAGCAAAATCTGATCATCGGACCATTCTCTAAGTCTGAGGCGATGCTCTGTTTTGCCGTCGAACACTTGATCATTTTCCCGCCACTAGTGGTCCCACGGCAACCATCTCCGATGACCAAGGTAACAATATTTTTCGACGTGCCAACCAGATGTTACATCATCCTTGCATACAGGGCATGTCATATAACCCTTAGTGCTCAATCCAGAAACCATTGCATATGCGGGAAAATCGTTCACAGTCCACATAACTGTTGCCCATAAAATGAACATCTTCCCAGTGGACTTATCATACATGCGCACACCGTTTGTCCATAAATCCTTTAGCTCATCAACCAATAACCTTAAGTAAACTTCGATTGACCTACTAGGGTCCTCAATTCTCAAAATAGTCATCATCATGTATTCTTTTTTCATGCATTTCATAGGTGGCAAATTATATGGGAATACGAAAATCGGCCAAGTGATGTGGTATTGGTTTAGATACCCGAACATATTGAATTTGTTAATGGCAAGTCCCAATCTAACATTCTGGGGATCAGCAGTAAACTCGGGGAACGTTTGATCAAACTCTTTCCATACCTCCCAATCTGCAGGATGCCTCATCACATCGTTGTCTACCCGTTTTTCCTTATGCCATCTCATGTCGGTGGCAGTACGCGTCGACATATACAATCTCTACAACCTAGGTTTCAGGGGTAGATAACGCATAACTTTTTTGTGGGATCTTAGTCGTTCTATTCTGAGATATCATTTTGAACCTCGACTCATTGCATACACGGCATTTATCCAATGCTTTATTCTCTTTGTAGAATAAAATATAATTGTTTTTGCAAGCATGAATTTTTTCATAACTGAATCCAAGACCATTCAACACCTTATACGCATGTCTATGGTCTTTCGGCAAACAATTGTCCTTTGGAAGCATTCTTGAAAACTCCTAAAAATAATCAAAGCACTGGTTCTACATACGATACTTTATTTTCCGTGCATTAGTTCCACAATAGTCGTGAGAACCGAAAAGCTCTTGCACCACAGGTATAACTCTTGGTTGGCATTTTTTAATAGTTTTTCATATTGTTAGAACTCTGCACTGTCCATTGGTGTAGGCACGTCATCTTCCCCTTCCTAATTGGTGTTTGTCGATGCAAATGGAAAAGCATCGTTTATAATATCCATGACTTGTTCATTAGGATCCATAATAGGTTCAACATTATCCACTCTTGTCGCGTTTGAAGATGAAGCATTGCCTAATTGTTCCCCATGATGGTTCCAAGTATTATAGGTTTCTACCATTCCATTCCTTACTAAATGAAATGGAACATTTTCAATTGTCTCCCTTAATGTGTTGTTACACCTCCTACAAGGACACTGGATTCTGGTTGCACCCAGGTTGTGTGTACGTGCAAAGTTAATAAAATTCTCAATTCCATCCAAGCATTCGTCCGCGCATCTATTCGGGTTATGTATCCACGTTCTGCCCATAATTCTTGCAACCATAATAATAGTACAACAATCAAAACAACTTCATACAAATGATAATGTCACCTTATGCCTTCGGTTTTGACAACACAAAAAAAAAAAAAAAAAAAAAAAAAAAAAGAAAAACCTTATGCCGCCAATAAGGGTCGGCTACATCAGATTAGATTTCGATGTGGATGAATTTAAACACCATCTCGGTACAGTTCTTCAGATGTACGACATAGATACAAAATACATATGTGCCACTCGAAGAACGTACAGAGATGACACCGAAATCTTCACAACCGAAACCTAATCATGCAACCATAAACTACGCACCATAACTATGCATTCCTAAACTGTCCAAATAATGGGACAATTCAAAAATTAATTGGACCGCAGTCATGCTTTCACATCCATGTGTGAAATCCAACTAATTCTCGAACGGGAAACTAAGTTTTACTAAAAATAAAAAAACAAGTACAAAGTTAATTTCAATTAACTCCGCACATCACAACACATATTTGTACATCACGTACAAATTTAACAACATAATATAAATATAATTCCACAACACAATATAAACATAACAACATAAGTTCAACATAATTTAATTAATTTGATATTTTTAAAAAATATAACGAAGAAAATACCTTCTCAATCGTTCTCCACCAATCGCTAATCACACACAATATCCCTATAGACAATGAAATTCATGGCGTTAGTATGAATTTACATTAATACTTTTACCCTAACCAAAAAAAAAAAAACACTTAGCAGACACACCGAGATAGCTCAATCAACCTAGAAAAGAAGATGGAGGGAGTATTTAGATGATGAGGTTGAGAGAAAATGGAAATGATTGATGCTAAATTGAGCAAAATCGAAGGGGATGAGTGTAGAGGCAAAATCTACAATTTTTGTGCAATTTGCCTCTGCACAAGCTGAATCCAGACTACGAAGTTCACTTTTGGACGAATGATTTTGCGCGACGAACAAGATGTTTGTCGCGCAAATATCCTTTTCGCAACTAACAGAGGTTTCGCCACGCAAAGGTCATTTGCACGACAAAAATGATGCATTCGTCGCGCAAGTTTACCATTTTTTATTTTATTTCCTTTACTTCATACTTTATTTCCTTTACTTCATACTTTATTCTTTTCAACAAATTGTGTGATGAAAACATGTATCGTCACACAATGCATATTTTTTAACTTTTTTTTTTTAAGTTTTTCTGTTTTCTTTTAATGTAATGTAATATCTAAATTAAAAAAATAAAACCTAATTAAACATTAAATTAATTACCAAAACTAATTTACTATCCCTAATACAAATTATAATTAATGTAAATATTAAATACTCATCCATATAACATAAATTTATTAATTAAAATAAATATAAAGTCCACAAAATCTTAATTAAACAAAAAAAAAAAAAAATTTTAACAATTCAACTTCAAGCCTCCTCCACCTCCGCATCCCGCAGCACATCAAACTTTCACTGCTGGAAACACTACCTGAAAAGCCCATCCAGATGCTTTCTTAGCTTTTCATCGGTTTTGTCAACATCCCAATGAACCTACATTAATGCCAATAACAATAAATTAGCAATTTTAAAAATACTACATTTTAACAAAAATAAATATAAATTATTTAATACAAACTTACCAATAACTCCCCTAGCATGAACTTCTTCAACTCCTTAGGCACATTTTTCCAAGACTCAAACTCGGCAGAACATTCCCTCCGCACTAAATGACCAATATCATAAATAAGTTCGGCTTACGCCTCAGCCATACTTTTGTCTGCTAAGTACGACACTTGCTTCCGTTGATACCTCTATTATTGCACTACAAGTTTCTTTTTGCCAGAACCCTCTTCAGAATCGGCCATTGCTTTTGAAACAAAAAACTTTTGAAATTTAGGGTTCTGAAACTTTGTTTATTAGCAATCGGAACCCTTTGCGTAACGAACACATTGGTCGCACAAATGCCTGAGTTCATCGCGCAAATGCGTCATAACTAAGCAATAAATTGGATCGTTTGAACGCAATCTGACCTTTTTCTTTCACGACAAAAAAGATCTTTGTCTCACGAAGTGTGCTTGTGTGACGACAATTTCGTCACTCAATCTCTTTAGCGACGACATAATTGATTGTAATTATAAAGTTTACGTAAACATAGATATCTATGTTTACATAAACTTTATAATTACAATCAAATTTTTAGTTAAATATTTATTCTAAAAATAATTAATACCATAATCCCTTCAATTATTTTAAAAACCAAATAGGAATTAAAGCCTAATTAAGTCCAAATACATAACTTATAAAAAAAACCTTCAATTTAAATATTGTCCTCAAAAATATAATTTTAAAACTACTATTTTGATGGTCCTCCATTCCGCTCAACATCATAACGCCACCGATTGCAACCTCCCTCCAACGCATCCTTCATCAACTGTTCATTTGTATCATCATCAAGAGTATACTTACATTGTTACACATAGATGGAAATAATTAATTCCACCATATAACAACAAATTTCACAAAATTAATTATTGATCATTAGCAATATACTTACTAATAAATCATCTATCACCGCGTTCTTCACATTCTCAGGCACAAATTTCCAAGAACGTCACTCAACAGTAGGACAATTATTCCGCATGGCTACAACAATTGCATGCTCGAACTCAAAATGTTCCCTCAAATCATGCGGGTTGGCGTTGCGCACACTCTGATCCTTATTTTTGTCCTCCATCCCAGCATGAACAGAATTGTGAAGAACAAGGAGAACATAATTGTGAAGAATAAGGACATCAGAAGCACATATTTATAGGAAAGTTAGGGCCTTTGCACGACGAAGGCTTCGTCGTGCAAACATGTGTACTAAATGCAATCCTGATTCCTCTTATTCACCTGCAGTGAATGGTCTAAGTGAAAATTGACAGCAACTTGCGCGATGAACCCTTTGTCGTGTAAATGTCACTTTTTCGTCGTGCAAGATTTTTGCCCCAAAAAAATTATCTTGTGTTTTTCTTGCTGACTTTGCGCGACGACTACACTTGTTCGTCGCTTTAGGTATTCTTGCGCGACAAATATTTTCGTCGCGCAATTTTTTTGTTCTTTCCTCTCTTTTTTGCGTGACGACACTGTTTCTTTCGTCGCGCAAAGACCTCTCGTGCGACAAAATTTTCTTCATCGCACAAGCTATTTTTTCTACTACTGTGGGGAAGGAGGTAATCTAATATGAGGTCTCATATACAAGGACAAATTCTCTTAATCAACTGAACTACAAACTTGTTAATTCATACAATGTAGCTTTACTTAATGGCCAATTAATATTATCCTTTATGTTAAACAGGAGAACGATGATTACCTTTTAGGAAAGGTTGCTTAACATTTTTAACTCGTATTAACCCATTCTCTTGTTTCTTTAATAATAAAAAGCCCTCAACTTCATTATCCTTAAAAGTAATTAATTCTATAATGCGTGTAATTATTTGCAAATCATAGTATTAAGTAAACTTGATATACAAATCACATGAAAGGTTATTGATAGGTGATCAAGACAGATCCAAAAACCAATAGTGTCATCCTACCCCTTACCCTTCTCATCCTGTCCCAGCTCCTCTGAAGCTACATATAGTCCTCAAATTCTGTAGATCCTGATTTCAACCTGAGAATTTGACAATAGTTAATTTTACCTATTCCATAAGTAAGTTTTCATCAAATGCAAACAAAGGTCCAAAGGTAAGTTTTCATCAAATACAAACAAGGTCCAAATGTGGAATTTCCAAGAAGAAAACTTTCGCTGCACATCATGAAATCAGTGGATGGATTTATAATGATTTCATAAAGATTGAGCCAAGCACATTCAAGTAGCTTGTAAAGTCCTTGCTTAGCAAATCATAATGCAAGAAGAAATTGATTTCCAACATGATTAGAAAGCATGGACTTTGGTTCTATAGCTTGACAGAAGGTAAGGTTGGTTGCAAAGGATTTTAATCAAAACGAAGAAATTGATTGTAGTCAGATATTCAGCCTTGTGGTTAAGTCTACCATTGTTCACTTAATTTTGCCCTAACAATGCAACTTAATGGATCTTTAAAGCAACATAATGTGAAAAACGCATTTCTTTATTATTTACTTTAATAAGAAATTTATATGGCTAAACCGCTACGATTTCAGAATTTAGAACATCCTGATTATGTTTTCAAGTTGCCAAAGTCCCTCTATTTAAAATATGCTCGTAGAGCTTGTAACGAAAAATTTACTAACTTTTACACTATGTTTAACTTAACACCACTAAATTTACCTTTGAGTAAATAACTAAGCATTAGAGATCAAGTATCAAAATGGTTCTTGTAAAGACTAAGCACACCCACCCCCAATAAATGTGTGTGTACTGTTTAGTGATATAACTTATATTGTGCACTTTTGATTTTTTTTGTGAGGAAATTGCATGCGTTCACGCATTCTTCTGCCGACAATACTACATGAATGAAATTAATGAAACAATAGTTCGGATTTTAATTTAATTGGCAAGGGCTAAGATGAGTGGCTTAAATTATTATATGCCAGGAAAAGATAGTGATTTGAGTCCAAAGGAGACAAAGTTGTCCCCCCATGTATTGGAGATGCGAATACAAAGGTAAAAATAAATTAAAAAACAAAAGAACATTTATACATATTCTCGGGTAAGGATGCTTGGTTTCCTTCTGATCTTGGTAATAGTGGAATAAAATATAAATTAATCAATTATATTATAGATTAATTGTGGGAATATAAAAGAAAGAGAAAAGGAGTCTTATTCCATTTCTTGGGATTTTAAGCAAGAAGGCTGTGCACGGTCGAGTCCTGGATAGGTAAATAAAAAAAGAAAAATATTGAAGAGATTATGTTTTAGATCATATTTTGTAGATTACATTATGTTACGATTGATGATTGGATATTTTCTTTAATGATTTAATGTAGATAGTCAGCAGACGAATGTGTTCATGCATTATTTGGTGTATAAAATATAATTCAAGTAGATAATCTTTTTAGCATCGAGATCCATAAAAAGTGCTTTAATTGATAAGAACGTGAGTTTACAAACCATCTGCTTTTTAATTCATTTACTTAAAGAAACGGCAAAGATTTTGCATAATGACAATGCATGGCATACAAAGCATATACAAAAATGGAATTATCAATTTTACCCTTCATATATCTCATGTCATGTCCTAACTCCAAAGCTCCCCATGTTGCAGCTAGCGGATACTTCATGCACTATCCATATGAGAGAGAGAAAGCATGTGTGCATGAGATGTAATGGAAAGAGGGGGTGGTCCAAAAGGATCAATATTGTAGTGGTAGGGTTTTGGTCTCCCCTACAAAGGGGTAGAATATTGACTGAATAAATGCCCTTGCTTGTATTTCAATTGTTTGTTTCATCTAGCAGTACAATAGTAAATTTTTTGTAAACCTAAATTGGCCACAAAATAATCTAATAATTATGATAAGTAAATCAACTTTATCATCTATTCATATTATTATCGTGTGCTACAATTCATTAATACTCTATCCATATTCTCTCTAAACCCTAAAGCTTAACCACACTTGACTTTGTGTATTTAGTTTTTTTCTTAGTTTAGCAGAAATTACCTAGCAAGTGTTGCAGTCTTGCTGAATTTCAAAGTTGCAGCACAGAGAGAGAGAGAGAGGTGGTCAAAGTGTTATTGAAAGGTCGCTTCAATCAACAGTTTATCCATCAGAAACAAGGGTTTCCACACTGTTGGAGGTATCAGTACATCATGTTGCAAACTAGCACAACCAATACATCTTGGACTCCACCTTCTTTCGTTTTCAGCCTGTAGCTGACCGAGCTTTTACCATCCTCTCTCTCTCTCTCTCTCTCAACAAAGCTGCCAACAAGATCCATTCTATTCCAATATGATTTTCCTTTTTCCTTCATTTTCCCTTTTCTGTTTTGTTAATTGTATATACACACACACATATATCTCTACACATTTATAGGTTTTTATTATTTATGCTTCTCTCTTTTTTTTTCCTCTCTAAAAGCTAATCATTTGCTTTGAATTTCCCAAGCAATATAGTGAATCTCAAATGGTACATGTTCCATCCAACAACACAACTCTCTCTCTCTCTCTCTCTCTCTCTCTCTCTCCCTCTCCACTAACAAAGCAAAAGGGCATCGTATGCATCCCCAACAAAAAGCTGATGCATGTTATTTGCAGCAGGAGATGAAAAGCCTATTTCAACTATACTTGGAACAAAATATACCCCAACCCTTGTCTTGCTTTCCTGTTATCTTTGCCTTTAGATTGCCACCAATTCAGACACCAACTCGTCCTATTGATGCAATATCTGCAAAGGTTAGCTGCTAATAAAGTTTTCTTTACTCATTTATAACTAAAGAATCAACTTTGCATAATCTCTTCATTTATGCTTCAAATATGCACAATTTAGGCACAAATAAAACTAATGGGTCTGTAAGAATAAGTTAGGTCCAAAATTCTAAACACTTTAGTGTAATAAAAAAAAAATTGGATAACACATTTTTTTTTGGTCGAAAACAAATTTATTTATATATCCACTTAAATGCCTAATGTCCTCATCAAGAACACAATTAAAATTGTTGTGTTCTAGTGCTCAAGTTCCTTCTAACTACACAACAAAAATGGGCTCTTGATTAACTTAGCACATAAGTGGTACGAGACTCGTGCATCAATACACTCACATAACACAAATATAACGACTCATGAAGTTTGTGAATTGGGGAATACTCTTCAAGATGAGAGATTTTTCAGTGTGCCGGGAACACGATTCGCTACATCAAGTGTCATAACACAAGTTGTTGGATATTTTAAAAAAATAAATTTCATCCACTTGTATTATGATATTTGGTGTACCGAACTGTGTTTTCGGCGTACTAAAAAATTTCTCCAAAAAGAAAGGATCTTTAAAAGAAGACTAAATTATTAAAGCCAAAAGCCCGAAACCCCTAAAGTGCAATTATCCGTGCGTATATTATTATCTCTTAATTATAACAGACGGTCATCTTATTTCAAAGATTCTTCTCTTCTCATTGACCATCTCTCTCCTCCCCCAGCCCCATCATATATAGATATATACAAATGCAGATGATGCATAAGTCTAACGCAAATGCTATTGAGAGCACACTGATATTTCAAAGTTTGATAAAAACCTGTTTAACTATTAATTGTTCATTTAATATATATTTTTCACATAGTTTCCCGGTCAAACCGATGACTTCTTGATACCGATTCTCATCATGAGGTTCACCAAAGTTAGTAGTTAAATGGCTAACTATTTGTACCACAGCAATAAGGGCATAAACTTCTTTTTTACAAGATATAATAGTACTCGAATTTAAGTTGCGAGGAGGGAAGAGTTTAAACGTTGGTTGCAATGGCTTGAAAATGAAGCCTCATTCACCAAGATAATACACCAGTTCTCCCAAAAAAAAAAAAAAAAACAATAAGGAAACAAAATTATAAATGAAGAAGACATTAAAATTCGTTGTAAGGACAATGGATTCACAGAACTTACTATAGTTAACGTGGAAGTGTTTTGGATCCTAGAATAATGCTGACAGAGAACTAAAAATAAGAGCATTACAGAAAAGTAAGAAAAAATAGAAGAAAAAGGTGGCTCTCCAAGTAAATGATGCTTACATATAGTTCTTACTCAGAAAGCCATGGCTATGTCAATAACTCTCCTCTCTAAGTTCATATAGTAATATTTGACTCATTAACAAATAATTAATCTTCTTAATCCTTCCAAGTTATTATTACTGCATGGACTCATTGTCTTGCTCTACTTCAGAAGCAGGTTCATCTTCCTCTTCAAAGCCATCAATTCCATAAGCTGCATGCCCATTCCCAAAAGCCTTGATATGATCTTTAAGAGATCTCTTGTGCTTAAAATCAGAGCCACAAATGCAATACCAAAGCTTGCCACAATTCTTCTCATGGGTTCTCCAATCCCCCCTCACCGCAAACGCCTTGCCACATTTTCTACACGTGAAAGGCTTGATTCCATGTTTCCTCTTGTAATGTGTTTGAAGGGTTCTGAAGTCTTTCAGTGGCTTTGCCCTCGGATGATCGATGTTGTTCCTGCAACCTGGTGTGCAACAATAGCAAGGAAGCCTAAGCATTCCTGTTGGTTGAGTGCCTCTCAAAGATTCAGGCCCTTTTCTATACTGAGATCCATGCCCCCACATATGCATCTACAATTATATATATAGGGATCACGACCAAAAAATTAGAAAGGTGAAAATTAGTACTCAGTGAATTCCAAACCACGCATATAAACTATAAATAATTAAAAGAAACAAAAATAACTAAATTGCTGCCCTCGCAGAATACAAGCCTGTGATATGGCTTCTAATAAATTAGTCATGTGTTATTGATGAATTCCAAGATTAACTACGAGTTTGTTAGTTATCCATAATTTCAGTTCTATACATGAAAGAAAAATTGTAACAAACTGCTACAAGAAAGGTGCAAATATTTGGGAATTAAAATTTAGGCTTTATTATATATTCAAACAAAAGGATCTCACAAATGCTATTTCTAAAAGAGTTAAATGTCATGATGAACAATGTTAGAGAAACAAAATGATGTAGTTGTTAATGATTGGATTATTATTTAAGCATTGATTAACGTGCTTATTTCCTATTGATGATATCATTTTATTTGCAAATTGGTTTTAAAATTTTGGTCTCTTTAGCGAATTAATGTTTGTGCCTATTACTTAAAAAGGTAATTAAGTAATAATAAAAGAAACAGATATATAACTTATGAGTTTGAAGATTAATTTGTGGATATAGAGTTTTCTCTTTTAACAAAAGGAAAAAACCCAGTATAGGTAATGAAGGATTAAGCAAGCAGAACACACACCCCAACCCTCCAAACATCAGCGCCAGTCAAAATTCATTAGATAATATAGAGTTTTGATATTACTATGTATGGTGGTTTTGATGCCCAAAAACTGTTTAGTTGCAGACTGAAGGTCCACATAGAGAAACTAATTTGTTAATGGAATAATGTCATGACCTGGCCCCTCTGATAAAAACACTGCAAGATTTTTCAGCTCCTGCCATTATATATTTGAGCACAGACTCCAAAGTACTAAAGGCATAAGGAACATTGCCTGTGGTGTTCAATCACATGATGGGGGAGGTACTGCTCATAGCCTCAGTTGAATCAGAAAGATTTACTCAGCCCCAATTCCCAGAACCATGCAAAAAAAAGGTAGAAGATGATAATTCAAGTTTTTTTAAATGTAAATTATGAAAATATAAAACAAAAAAGAAAAAGCTCCAATCTAATTTTTCCCTTTATAAGTCCAAGCATAGGATGATACTTGAGGGGCATAGGATGATACTTGAGGCAAGAAAATTGAAGAAATAAAAAAGCTGAGCACATTTTGACTGATTTTTATCCTTAAATTATGAGAGGAGGAAAACAAAAACAAAGAGAATAAAAGCCTGATCTAAAAAAATATGAAGAGAGGGAGAGGGAGGAGAAAAGGGAAAATGGTTTCTGGGGCCATGGTTTTGCTGGCGAATCAAGAAATTTTATTGATTAATATATTTACTTTTAAACTATTTTTGGTTCAAAAAAAAAATATTGAGATTTACCTGCATGTTGTTGTATCTGTTGAAGGTCTTGTAGCAAACAGGGCAAGAAAACTGGGTAGGACCTATGAGAATCTGAGAAGGGGTAGGGATCCAATACTGACCCTTGTTCAACCTGCAACTCATGGGGTACCCTGCAGAATCATGATCTCCATGATCTGATTTTTCATGATGAGTACTGTTATTGCTCATCTCTGATGAGGAAGAATTAGCTGCAGCAGAAAGCACAGAAGCCATTTCAGCAGCGCTAGGGTTTGGCAATCCTATGTGCAGTGTCACACTCTCATCGTCTTCACCGTCACCATCTTCCTCATCTTGTTGATCTTTAAAGTGGTGATGATCTTCATGGTGATGTTGTTGTTGATCTTCATGATCGCGGTGGTGATGGTGTTGGTTTGTTGGGCTCAGGCGGCTGAGGAGGGGGAGGGCTTCTCTGAGAGGAGGGGAAGGGGGTCTAGTGTTAAGGATTTGTTGGTGGGTAGGGAAGTAAAAAGAGTGGTTTTGGTTGAGGAAGAAGTTGTGAGCATAGGGAGGAGAAGGTTGTGAAGCATGAGGAGGCGGCTGAGGGTTTGAAGGTGGTGGTTCATGTTCATGGTGACGATGAAGAGGGTTGAATTTGAACAGACCTGGGAAGAAATTTGATGAGTGGGGGTAGTCAGCCATGGTTAATTAAAAAGGGTAGTACACTACAGTATAAGAGGAGGGGAATAGTTTGCTGGGGTGACCTTGCACTTATAGAGAGAGAGAGAGAGAGAGAGAGAGAGAGAGAGAGAGAGAGTACAAGATGACCGAAGGGAGTGGACGGTGGAGAGCCGAGTTATTAAAGTAGTACTACAGAGTAAAGAAGTAGTAAAGGCAAGGGAAAAGGGGAAATAGAATCACCTAGTGAAGAACAAATACAACCAAAAAATAAATAACCAATCTAATTCATTTTGATTAAAAAGGAATTTAGTTCTATTTGATTAATATTATACAGAAAGTATATGTGGAATCTATAACCTATGTTTGAGACAGTCACCAGTTAGAGTTGTGCAGAATGTGTACATGTGTGTACCTCGTTATCAAATAACAATGTTTTAATAAAAATAGTATTGAGATTAGTCTAGCCAATTTTTCTAGACGAGGCTATCAAGAAAACGTCTCTGCCCAGTAAGAGTGGACCATAGACTAGCATAGGCGTTTGGGAGGTATGTCTAGGCGCCTAAGGCGTTATCGAGGCACAACCTAGGCATTTGGATTAAAAAAAACAAACAAACAAACAAACCCAAACGACGCCGTTGTGGACAGAATTTTTATAAAAATCATGCTAATTTTATGTTTCTAACTTATTTTCTATTATTTTATTATATGACTTTATGATGTGAATTAGAGAAATAATAATAGTTAAAATATTTGATTACTTGCCAATTAGTACTACGGTGATACGCCTTGACCCCGATATCCTCAAATATCAGGATAGGCATGTGCTGGCTGGCACCCGAGGGTGATGAAGCCATTTTAAACATATATGTGAATAAAATACGTAATTAGAAAGAAATATACTAATGCAGAATCGTGTTCAGACCATACAACTACTTAAGAATAATGTGAGTGAATTGTTATAAAAGGTACAAATAAAGGAATGGGACCTACACTGAGATGACTGAAAGATACCTATGCGGAAGTGCCCTAACGCTGGGATTGTATGCCTCGAATCTATCTCCTAAGGGGGCGCAAAACGAAAGGATGAGTGGACCAAAGTTTATAATAATAATACTAATAATAAGAAAACCATTTTCTTTATGAACATACTAACCCCCTGTTTTGAAAATGTATATAATACCACATAATAGGTTTTCGGAAAACTGTAGCATGCCATGAAAAACATTCATAAAACAAGTACGTGAAATCCAGTGCTCAGTAAAATCCTTTGAACCACCGAAAACCCTAAAAATGATGCCACTCGATTTGACGTCCAAGCGAACTCTGACACTCCAACCACTGTTTGGGCTTTGTTCCTGGATTCAAAAGGAGTGGATTGATGGTGGTGGTCACTGGTGAAGGCTGTAGGATCCGCGAATCGCCATTCGTGACGCTTTTGGACCCCACCCATCGTTCTCTGTGATACGGGACCAAAATCATGTCAATCTTGGGTGGAAAATTGAGAAGGAATGCTGGTGTGAAGTTTCTAGGTGGAGGCTCGGTGAAATTCTTCAGAAAAACGGCGGAAAACCGTCGGAAATCTTATCGAGTCAAAGCCGGATCGTGCAAGTCGAAACGGGTCAAAGGGATGACCCGGGTTGGCTGGTTCCCCTCCTTTCTCCTTTCTCTCCTTTCTCTCTTTTCTCTTATCTCCTATTGGTTCACTCTCTTCCCCTATTTCTCGATTGGATAACACACCCCTCTTTTCTCTCCTCTTCTTTCCATCACAGCCACATACATGGCTTCCAGATTGCTACTCCAGTAAATCTAGAGCCTTCTAGATTTATGGTCAAATGACCAATTAGCACTCAACTTCGTTCGTTTATAACTCTTTCGTTATAACTCCAAATTACATTTCGTTTGCACCCACGTGTTCGTAACGACGAGTACTACTAGAATACGCCAACGAAACGAATCTTACATGACACAACAAGGCAGTCAACAAAATTCAACATTTTTTCCTTGATGGACATTTTCGTAAATTCACGCTTTAAAAGTATAAAAACTGTAATATTTGGGGTTGGGGACGGATCGTTGCATACGGTCTAGTGATATTCTTCTTCACTTGTAAATTCACGCTTTAAAAGTATAAAAACTGTAATATTTGGGGTTGGGGACGGATCGTTGCATACGGTCTAGTGATATTCTTCTTCACTTGTAAGTGAGAGGTCTTAGGTTTGATTCTTGCCAAAGATGAATTTGAATTACATTATTGCTAGCCCATTGTGAGGCTAAGCCTACCCCTCTCTCTTAGTATAAATAATATCGTTTGTTAAAATTTAAAAAAAACTTGCCATGCTTGCTTGATTGTTTTACAAAGTATTATATTATACATTAAGTTTTATAATAATTTTAGGTAATGTGAAACTTTCGCTTAAGTGATGCTATCCATGAAACGCCTTCGCTTTGCTTTGTGTTTTAAAACATTGTCAAATAAATAGCGATATAAGGCTGAAACAAGGACAATTTTGACAAGAAGCAAGTGTTTGGGTGAAACCTCCAACATTTCCATTGGTGCGCGAGCACTGGTCGGCTCAGCCAACTGAGTGCTCAACGGGTTGTCCCAATCACACAGTTGCAATATGCATAATTGTACATGTAAACCCTATTTCATTCATTATGCAAGTCATTACTGTTCCCTTTTTTTTTCCCTCTCTGAGAGCATAATATAATTAACAATAGTATGTACTCTCTCTAGCTAGATATATAGTTGAATTCAACTAATATTGTCAGAGCCTCTTGTTCTTGGATGTACTACAAGGGGCCTAGATTTTACCTTTGGTTTCACACAACAGCTGTGTTTTGTTTTTACTCGTCCAAAAGATAGACCAAGGGTTAGACAAGGAAAAAAAAAAAGATAGACCAAGGATCGATGTTAAGCCCTGAATGAACTTATTAGGTCTCAAAGTTGAGGTGAAAACATTTGGAAGAAAATTTGCTGTTACTGGGACAGCGGGAATCTTCTACTATACCCTGTGGCGTGTGTTAACATATAAGATACCTATATGTGATATATCAATGGACATGAGTGTCTCATGCGGGAGGCCTCCCAATCTGAATCTGAGTAGGGTTAGTCCAATATATCATCATTGCTTAGTTTATACGGATGGTTTGTATTAACACAAGACTTTGGCAGCTAGAATATAGGGGTACCGTGAATGTTTTTAATCACTTAAACTGCAATACCATTTAATTTTTTCTTACTCTAAGATTGTTGATTTTTAATCCTTGCCTTACAAAAACTGAAAATGTATTATGTTAGTAGATTTTTTTTTTTTTTTTTATTGGGAGAGAGATTGAGTTGAATACGAGACTTTGCGGCAAGTTCATGTGAATGTTCTTAAGTACTTAAACTACAAACTTCATATCAACTTCGGTGTGGAAACCAGCTAGATATTGATCTAGTTCTTTATTGATAACGAAAACAAAATAGTGGTGGGAGCCTAATCTTAGCCAAGTTCCAAACTATTGGCACTATATTTCTTCTAAGGAAAGTTTTTACGTTAGTTAGCGTGATCTACAATGATAACTCATCTTTTGGTAGCTTATGCTCCCGTGATTGTCTGACATAAGTAACATCAAAGTTCTAGTTTGTTGAGGTCCTGAATTCAAAGCCTTCAACCCTCATCTCTCATGCATCATTTATCAAACTAATCGGTAAGGTGAGGTTGCTATAATCTGCATAAGGAGATTTTTTTTTAACTCTCCACATGTAGTATGGATGTGACTACACGTGAGGGCGAGGATGAAAATATTTGTCCGCCCCCTGGCGGATTTCCCTCTCTTGGTTCTAGTAAGATAATTGCTCTTGGTAGATCTCTGTGCCTGAGGAGGATAAGCTAACCACAGATTGATATGTACGGCATATGGCAATCGTGGCTCAAGTGAATTTCCTATTTTTGTTCATTTGGCGAGGAAGTAAGCTAGCTTATTACACATTGGTATAAATTTCTTAGTGTCTTCACACTATCATTCAACAATGTTAGCCAGTCTCTTGAAACGATTGAGATTTGATTGGCATGCACGTTCTAAAAGAAGCGAATTTGGTGGCCAAATGCCTTGGCTTATGAGGTCATGATTGTTTGCCAATCTCGTCGCCTTATCTGGTCTAAGACTCTCACCTCATAATTTTGATTATGGGATCGAAGTGATAGAGGAAGTTGGTCTTTGTTTCCGAGGGAAGTTGGTTTTTACTATAAAATTAATTAGAAATATGGAAAGTATTTAATTATTCATATAAGTTGATGCAAGGTTTAATAAAAAAAATTTATATCATACATTTCTTTACTTTCTCATAGTTTGTTGGTTCTTAATTTTGTTTAAATTTCTCACTTTTTCATCAGGAAATAATACAAGTTCAATGCTAAATTTTATTACAACTAGATCGAGTAGTGTGTTGAATTGACTTAAGCTAGAACCAGACACTAATAACGAGTAAAGTAATTAATTGCATGCACTGATGGAGAGGCTCCGGGCTTTAGCTAGATGGATATAGAGCGGCCCCACGAAACTGTATTTGCCACTGTGTGCATACAGTATTTACGAATGCACACTATTCACAAACGGGTGAGAATTGAAGGGAAGAGCAAATGCCCGATTGCCGTGCATTGAGTTCTCACAAAGTACTACAACACATAAATACTGACATTTTGCTGGCTTGCTGGTTTGCTGCAAAGCTAACAAGCACTTGTACCGAGTTCACGTCTTATGGCTTGTTCACTAATCTTTACTAGGATTACGAAGAATTGAATTGAGGAAGAGTTAGAACGAAGTGGAGTCGAAATTAAATTTTTGTTGAAGTTGTTTACTAAACTGTCTGAATTCAAAGTAAGAATGATGCAGAATGCATATAAATTATTTATTAATTCACTTGAATTGGAACTAAAATTAGGTAGACTACTGAAGTTCCCTTTTACTATATAAATTGTTGAGGAACTAAAAGTTTATTAAATCTAGTGCCTAAACTTGACAAAATGTGGTGCATTGGTCATTCCATCTAAGTTTCATCAAACTTTCCGTTAGTTTAATTTTTAGTTGTGACAGGAATACAAGTGTACATCATGTGTTTTAATAGGAATGGTGGAAAATTTAATTTTGTAAGTTATTAACTTTTTAGTACACATATCTCACTATTTGTTTGATGAGAAGTGGTGTACTATGTGTACGGATCACATTGAAAAATCTCTCCGATGACATGGTGCATGTGAGGTTCATAATTCTTAAAAAAATAAAATTAAAATTAAAAAAAAATAGAAATACGAACGTAAAGTAAACCAAATAAAATTTACTTCGCTCACTCCCCCATCTTTCTCTGCCGCCGACCCACCCCATTGTAAAATTCTCCAGGCACCCAGTAGTTTGTTGCAATTCTATCTGTCCACCATTTTTCCTGGTAGCGAGACCACCATCTTCCCTGTTCTTGTTCTTGGATCTTCGTCAGGATCGCGAGCTGGGTCGAGGTTTTCCTTGGCAGCACAGTCGAGCGGGCCTTGTTGAGGAAGGGTTTGAAGGCAAGCTCTATGGCCATCCATCACATCTCAAGGGCTGCAAACACCACCATCCCTTGGTTCGTTCCCAACGTTTTTCCCCCTCTTCCTTTGGAGTTTGAGGGTATTATTGGTACAAAACTCGGATCCCTGATTTTGATGGACACCATTTCTAGGAATCCATATACCTCCCTCTCACCTAATAATTCGACGCCGGCCATTTCAGAAATTGGATTCCTGATTTTATGCGGGTCCCACCATTTTTTTGTATTCTGATATTTTGGTAAACACTTGAATGATTAGGGAGAGAGGGAGGGAGGATAACATAGATGGAACTATTTCCATGGCGATTCAATAATATCATTCTATGCGTAAGTTTTCACCACATGAAATACTATTATTGATCTGAAATTTAACGTAGTTTTGGACTCTTTCCATGCAAGTCGTGGATGTGTGTTAATGTTTTTACGGATATTAGGTTGTGAGATGTGTGGGCTCACCACAATTGTAATAGGCAAGGGGAATGGACATGAAGGGTGGGTTATTTTTTGGAGATCCAAAATAAATGAATGGAGTGTCCCAAATTTTGATGATCACAAATTTTATCTTAGAAAAAAAATTAGGGAAGTGTTATTGGCACTCCATAAATTTCATTATATACTCCTCACAAGTGTATTTTTTCTTTCCAAATATAGAAAGTTTGGAGTGTAGAATGAAATTTTTGGAGTGCCAATAACAATTCCCAAAAATTATTCCATCACTAGATATAGCTAGCTTGAATCTATAGTCACACTTTGGAAAAATGAAACCCTAAAGTTCTCTAGCAACCCAAATTTGTGGTCACACACTTTGAATCAATGACAAACTATTAATCAAAAGTTTCAAATGCTAGAGAGTGACCAAGGTTATCAAAAAAATAAAAAATAAAAAAAATCGAGGGTTTGGTTTAGTGTAGAATATTTAAGGGATCTTTTGATATAGGTGCCTTAATTTTGAATTTTCTAGATCAAACATCCATGCCTTTTAGTGATTTGATTAAATTTTTTTTTTGTCATAATTTTGGTGCTATATGCACATTATATTGTAACAAATTTCCTATAATCTAACCTTTTGATTACACTCTCCTCCGTTAGAGATAATTCTAAAAAAAAAAGGTTCGTTAGATTCAATTTATTTTCACAATAATGCTACAATTTAGCAATAATTATCTACGATTGAAGATATATTCTTTCCAAAATAGTTTAAAATATTTTTAAATCCCCCAAAATCAAACGTACCGAAATGAGTTTTTCTTTTAGTACGTTAAGAGAAAATAGGATTGAGAATAGTATAAACGTACCAATACACAATGTGTACAAAATAAAACGTACCAAAATAAAAATAATGTACTAATATTAACAATATGTATAAAATCAAATGTACCAAAATTGCAAATAAACAAACCAATTAATGATTTTTGTAAATTCAAACATACCCGCAGATAATATATACGTAATATATTGTACCTACTAATAATTCATCAACAACTATACTTAAAAAAACAGCAAAAAAAAATAATATAATTTCACAAAAAATTGAAAAAATTACATGAAGCTTTTATGTTGATCACCAACTATTTGAAAAAGAAAAAACCATTTGGAAAAAGAAATAATATTAAATGTTTGCATGAAAAAAAAACATATTTGGAAGAAAAGAAACTATAGTTTAATTACTAAAATCTCCACTAAATAAGGAAAGTGCATCATGCAGATAAAAGGATAAATTCAAAAATTATTTTAATTTAAAAAAATAGAGGTGACTATTGGTCAAAACACTTTAATCAAATTTTAAAAAGGCACATATATTTATTCTAAATGATATAGAAAAACCAGTAATGCTATTCTTACCACATTAATATACCACATTAGTGTACCACATTATGTGGCATCTGATGTGGTTGTCCACATCATCTAAATTAATCATAATTTAATTTAAATTAAAAACCATTTAATAAACCAATAATAAATAAATAAATCTGGAATTAAATGATGTTTGTGGCATACGAGGAGTCTTCTTATTCCTTCCTTCCTTCCTTCCCCGTTGCTTCTTCTCCCATTTCTTCTTCCACACCATTTTTTTTTGTTTCAGCCCAGATTTTTTCACGTTAGTGTGGATACCACAATCTCAACTAATTCTCATACGACAAAGATTCATCGATGATCCCCTATTTGGATAGATTGTGATGAAGAAATTATTGGTTTTTGTGTTTGGGTAGGCTTTTCGATATTTTGAACTGTCAAAGAAGGGGAGTTCAAGCGTAAGATTCGTGGTCCAAAGTGCAGGATGGGAAGGGTAAAGCTAAAAATTAAGGGGTTGGAGAATACAAATGGGCGTCAAGCAACTTATGCTAAAAGGAAGAATGGCATCATGAAAAAGGCTAATGAATTATCTATACTGTGCGACATTGACATTGTCCTTCTCATGTTTTCGCCGATTGGAAAACCTTCGTTGTGCAACGGGGAAGGAAGGAAGGAAGGAACGGGGAAGGAAGAAACGGGAGAAGAAGCAACGGGGAAGGAAGGAAGGAAGGAATAAGAAGACTCCTCGTATGCCACAAACATCATTTAATTTCATATTTTTTTTATTTATTATTGGTTTATTAAATGGTTTTTAATTTAAATTAAAATATGATTAATTTAGATGATGTGGACAGCCACATCAGATCCCACATAATGTGGTATATTAATGTGGTAAGAATAGCATTACTGTAGAAAAACTATAGGGGATTCTAATTGTTCCAATATTTATTTAAAGGTTTTGCTACAAATATTAAACAGAAAAATGATGACTTCGGCACATTCTTTCTCTCCATTTGCATACCTTGTTTATTACTTTTGTTTAATTTGTTCAATCTAACTGCTTTCTTCATTTGCACAATCTTCATTTTTTATATATGTATATAATAATAAAATATGCATCTTTTCAAACCGAACAAGGAGAAGCCGAATATTTTCAATACTCACATTCTAACTTTCAAAGAATCGAAAAATTAATGGATGTATCTGATACAGTAGGAAACTTTGCCAAAATCCTATTATTTGCTTAATGGGATTTGGGTTTGAGCCTACATTATCAAACAAAAAGACAATGAAATCTTTCTTTCCTTTTACTTTATTTGGTTGGGACGTTCTCCTTTACCTTAAAGCAAAGTCACTTCCTATTGCATAAAAGGATGATAATACTTGTACAAATGATTGATCACAACACATGCATGCACAACAGCTTGTAAATTTGTCACATCAGTTATTTAAGTATTTAGTGTTATAAAAGCACCTTTCTGCCCATATTTTTTCATTAAAACAAAATCGTACACATGCATGGTGCACCGTTTCACGTTACATGGGATTGAGAATGAATCACATATTGCCAATTAGTTTTATGATGGAACTTCAACTTTCTTCATGGTATTAGCAATGCCGGCCATGAGGAGGTGCAAGTGGTGCCACCGCACAGGGCCCCCAAATCGGAAGGGCCCCTGATTTTTCAATTTTGCATGCATATACGTATATATAGTAGTATGTGTAGAATATTACAAACTTGAGTCTTAGCGCAAATGGTATTATTGCTTCTTTACATTGGCCAAGGGGATGGGTTCAAAACTCGTCTCCATCATTTTTTTCAATTTAATTTTTATTAAATGCATAAGCTTCCACAAAATAATATGAAAATTCGAACCTTGACCCTCTAAATAGTTAAGGAAAAACAATATGCCACCTTTCCACTTGTTGATTTGTTAAATTTGTTTGTGCTATTAGAATTTATAGAAGCTCAATTGAAAACTAAAATTATTTTTTTGAACAAAAAAATAAAAAAATTAAATCTTTAGTACTTTTTAGGGCCTCCAATTCATTTTCGCATAGGGCCCCTGAAATTTCAGAGCCGATCCTGGGTATTAGAGCAAGTTGTTCTACGTGTGAAGCCCAATGGCCACACGTGTTCCACGTCACCTGTGTTGTGTTGTCCACGTGCTAGGCTTGAAAATTCGCCACACGTGAGGGGACGTGTTGAGAAAGAATCCCATATTGATGAGATGAGGGACCTTGCATGTGCTTATAAGTAGTTGGACTACTCCCCATATTGCCAATTGGCTTTATGATAGAACCTCAGCTTTCTTCATAGGGTCGATTTATCAAAATGACATGTAGCGGTTAGAGAAAAGTTTCAAGTGTGTAAATTGGTGTTATTAATTGTAAACTGTATTTCCAATGTATATATATGATGTATATTTGATATTTGAATTCTAGTATTGGTGTCAAAATTCGGATGGAGTCTGGACTGGGTTATCCGAGTGTTGCTTTTGGTCTCGGCGCCATGAAATTGCTCGAGAGAAAGAGAGAATAGGTGTGCTACTATTGGAGGATGCCAACTGACAATGTTTGTGTTCAAGTGTGTCTGGAAGTTACGCGTAAATCTGATTTCTGAACCAAATAATTGTGCACCGAGTGAGACGCTAATTTGATTAAGTTTCTTTTTTTGTGCCTCGAGCAAACGATGACTTAAAATTCACTATAACTTTGTGTACGCTTTTCTAAAAAGTAAATGAAAGCGAAATAGGAACTAAAATGAAAAACCTAATGTAATCATTTGTGATAGAGTCAAGATTACACATGTTCACAAAAGAAAAATGTAGGTAGATAGGTCGAGCAGCATAACTTGGAATGTAAATTGACTGGAAATATAAAGAAAGCAGTAAAACTCTAACAAGATCAAGACATGGAGGGCAAGATAATGCTAGATAGTACACTGAGATCACTGGTGTCATATTGAACTTAGAGCAAACATGTGCCTCAGGGAAGAAATCAGGGTGGTTGGAATTGCATATCAACTGAATCATACCACGAGGTGGCAAAGTTGTACTAGTGGATTGGACTCAATGGAGAGTCCTTGGTTTTTTAACCCAGAGGTGGTTTTTCTGGCCAAAACTTCTTGCGTTATTTGTCTCTTAAACTTGTCCACATATCTTATTAACAAGCATATGTTTCATGCATTCTATGAGTTGTTATTTGATATGTGCTTGTGATATAGTTTACACTGCTTATTATGAGCAATGAACTAAATTGTTGTTGACTAGGATAACTTGTAGTGAACTCAGTTTGATTCGTAGATTTGCATTTGATTAACTGACGAATCTGTCCTTAGTTGACTGGTATGCTTGACTAGTCAATCTAGCATATTTTAATTCATAATTGTTTTGTCACTCCTATTTGCATAATAAACTAATATGTAAATGTCTTCAAGTTTAGGAATTGTTGTTGTGAAACTGATCTGGGCAGACTGTGATTAGTTGAGCTTATTGATTAATTAGGATTTGTTCTTGCAACTGCATTTTCTATCATTGACTAACTTATAACTAGTTGACTAGCTCATTTGACTAGTCTACTATGTGTGGATGCAAATTTCCTCCTTCTTCTTAGACAAAATTGCACCTACAAAACAATTAGCACCTTAGGTCAAGGCCAAGAGCCTCACGAGCCCACGATGAATGGGGGGGGCTTTGGCCGAAGAACCTCCGATGCCAAAGTTAGAATTTAGAGAGAAATGTATTTGGAGAGTTTTTGGGAGTTTTGCAAGAGTGTGGAACTAGCTTTTTAGAGAAAATGGAGTCCTATTTATAAAGCATGACCGGCCCTTGGTTATTTTTTGGGGTGTAAGGGATGATTTAATTGGTGATTAATGGATTAATTAGGAATTAATCCATTAATTAGCCAATTAACCTCCACTTAAATGGAATGTTATGTAGGTTATAAAATAATTACCTAAGATGAGGATGGATGAGAATATCTTTGAATTTGTTACCTATTTTGGACACTTTTGACTTGATTGACAGATGATTGTTTGCTGCTTGCGCGTAGGAATCTCGGTATGCCTCAAGGGTATTTTTGTCCTCTTTTACCCAAAAATCCATGTGTCGCCTTGTGATTATTTTTGGCTCCACACTATGCATAGTTAAATTTTTATTTGCATGATATTCCGCCTGGTACCAATTTCAATTAGTACTAGAGCCTAGCTCTAAATATATATAGAGTGATCTCTGGGATTTACTAGTATTGCGTGGAATCTCACCAAGGATTATGTTCGTGTTGCTGGCTCTTGCAACTCTCTTCCGTTCTTTGACGAACAGACTATGCATGTAGTGTAAAGTTTCAAATCTTCTTGGAAGCTCAGGATCTAATTGTTGTTGATTATTTCACCCTTGATATGGAAGATGTAGACTGGGAAAAGGGGAAGGATGTTGCTTTCTAAGGGTTCCAAAAAGCTAAAGCTATTGAAAAATCAAAAGATCTATCTCCTGAAGAGGGATTAGCTTTGTTTTTCAAACAATTTGGAAGAATTCTCATGAACAAAGAAAGTGGTGTAAAAAAGAATGGGGATTCATCTAAAGATCAAAAGTTGCAATCACGAGAAATGAAGTTTTTTGGCAAGAAACAAAGAAAAGTTTTTGATCATAGAAATACATCTCGTGGAGTGAGCGTGGACTTGTTTCACTTGTGGTGGAGTTGGTCACTGTGTTGCTACATATGTTAATAAAATGAAAAGACAAATTTACAGAGGAGATCATGCTAAGACAGAACCTTCAAGTGTTAATGAAAGTGAGCACTCTCTACAATCTAACCAATCATCAAATGATGAAGTACAAATTATTGCTCTAATTTCTTTAATGGAAGAAGGTCATCTCAATGATGATGAACTTGTGTTGGATGATTATGAAGACTTAACTAATGATGAATTGTGTCTTAAGAATGGCTCATTCTTTGATGTCACTTGTGTTGCGCAAGTGGATAACATTGGGTTGACTAAGAAGGTTTCTATGCTATAAGAAGAAAATGAGTCTCTCTGACAAGTCAGAGTGGAACTGAGTGAAAACGTTGTTTCTCTTGAGGCTCAAGTCAAGATTCTAAAGAAATGTTCAAGATTTTAAATGAAAAAAACTCTGTGTATTTTGATGAAGATGAAAGAGACCCTCTCTCATAGACAAATTTAGTTCCCACGTATCATTACTGTGATGGACTTAATCTTATTCAGCCTAATTGCAGGAAACCCTTCTCAGATAAAAAGGATGACTTGAATGATTAGTTAGATTGATTAGCCGCGTAAGTCAACAGAATGGCTCAAATTATTAATTCTTTTAGATTTGACAATATTAAGTCTTCTTCAAGATGGTTTCAAAGAGGTTCTGACCATTGTCTGATAGCTCACTGTGCTCCCTTAGTCCCAAAATCAAATGTATGGTACTTTGATAGTGAATGCTCCTATCGTATGTCTAGGATAAAAAAAAAATATCTTCTTATCATTTGTACCTTCTAGTGGAGAGGATATTGTGTTTGGCGGAAGGTACATGTCTCAAATTACTAAAAAGAGGGTTGTCAAGATTCCTGTCAGGTCTTCCTTAAGTTAAAAAAGTCAATTATGTGGAAGGTTTGAAGACAAATCTCATAAGCATTAACCAGTTGTGTGATGACATGGCTGAGGAAGTTTGCTTCTTAAAAAGGGGTTGCAGGATTGCTGATAAAGGTGGGAAGAACATTCAAGTTGTTCTTAGGTCAAATGACAATTGCTACATAATTGTTGATCCTAAAGATGGTGAATGGTCATAATGGAGCAAAGAAACTGATAAACCAATGGTTCTAAGGGGCAGCCACATCTCTATTTCTTTGAATTCTATATTTGTGAATCTTGCAACCTCGGAAAGTACTGTGTAATGTCTCACATGAAAGTCTTCTTTACTGGAACTTCCAATGCTCCTCATCTAGATGAGATTATCTTCAATGCTCAAACTCTGATGATGTTTTGTGGTAAGATGAAGACCTTGAGAAGCCAAGGTATGCTTCTTTCTCTCTCTCTCTCTCTCTCTCTCTCTCTCTCTCTCTCTCTCTCTCTCTTATGTGAATGCTAATTTCGATCTTGTCATGATTCCTTGTGCTTTAGTGTTGTGGATGTTGTATATGTTCAATAACCTTGGAGTGAAACAATTAGCCATTCATATTCTTCATGTTCATGTGTGTGAAATTGACATTTGGAAGAACCTTGTCCAACATTTAACAATCAATCATTTTGACAATTTCACTTCATTGAAGAGTTTATGGAAAGAAAATTTTATGTTATAATTTTAATGCCAATGAAAAACAGCTAGATAATTGTCTCACAAGTACTTTGGACAATTGAAGGCATAAAAATCTTTGATGGTCTATTAATCTAGGTGCCATTAATTGAACAGGTTGAATAGCTATTCTGTTTTATGTTGTTGCATGTTCTATATATGTCCATATCTTAGTTGTCTTACATTGGTAGTATTTTATGGATTAACCTTGGATAATCTTTCCACTTTGATGTCAAAGGGCTTCCCAATTGTGGTTGATTGCCTCAGAAAAATCATTGTTTCATCTAACAAAAGCTTGTGTTAACATTACTTACTCTATAAATTGAACTTAGTATCAATTCCAATGCAAAACACCATATGTTTATGTCTTAGATTTTTGCTCAATGTTCCTCAAAATAAAATTGCAACATCATGAGTCATCACATTATTACCACTTGTCATAACTGTTCAAAAGGTTCTTAGGGTGCTTCGAATAGTTTCTGCACCAACCATATCAAACGACTTGCGTACCTTATTGCCATTTGCAACCTTAAAATCTCTATTGGTCTTGGCTTTCCATTATGAGTAGTTTTGTGTTTTGCTTCTTGATTAATTTATGTTGTGTAAGTGTTGTTTTTTAAACTCAATGGTTTACTAAAAGTTTGGTTAACCTTCGAATTAATATTGGATTTAGTGGTTTGGAGTTTTTATTTAAAGATGGCTATCACCAATCCCATTCTCATACCTTGACACATAACAGTTGCACTATGAGCTTGTGTTAAACTATGCTTTACTGACTATGTGTGATCTTGAAGATTTGTCATTTGAGAAATGCATTGCATGTTTCAATTCAAGTCTTTGTTTATTTTAGGTTTTGTTTTTGGAAGCATAGATATTAGAGCTGTTTACTTTTTCATTCTCTCTAAGGATTGTCTAGTTAGCTATAGTTTAATTGTGCCAAGATGGTGACTATCTCTCCAAAAAGTTTTGCTCCTCTGTGCTTTCTCTTGTGGTTGTTGCCTATTGCACTAAACCATTTTCAAATGGTCATTTGGTTCTTTTGTCTAGTCACTGGTACTACTCCAAAAAAGGGTGCTCATTAAGGTATATATATGTCATTGTACTTTATGTTTTTATCCTCCTCATCTCATATGTTCGTACATCATCTACGGTTAAGATCTGTTCACAGTATGCTAGGCTTTTAACCTCTCTAACCTTTCTAGGTTTTTACCATCTTCACTTTGTGGCTGTTTAGTCTCTATTCTCCTTGCTCTGTCATTCTTTGTAGTTACCTCGTCGAAAAAATTTACAGTCATGCCAGGAAACAACACCCTATCTCATCACTCTAACTCGCTATCCCCCTTTGCCTCACCGTAGAATTAGGTCCCAAACTTCTAGAGTTACATTAGATGAAGAAACGCCCACTTTTCCCACCACTCGGGCCAAGAATTTCTAAAATGGAATGGAAAGTTGTTCCAAAACAAAGGATAATTTAGGATGACTTGCCAGTTAACGATGCCATTCTCTTCAGCAACCTCATGAACTGGTATATGCTACCTAAGATGAATTATCCTCCTATTTTGAATCTTTCCATGGTCTAAGAGTATTTTGCTAACTTCCCTTACAAGCTTCTCGAGTCTGGTGGTCAAATCTTTGTTCGCAAAGTGTGTGTTCTATTTGATTCTTTAGTTATATGTGAGGTCTTAGGTCTAAAACCCTCATTCTCTGCTGATATGTATTATTTTGACCTCATCATTTGTCATTACAACATGAAAATTTATCATCGTGAAGCATATCTGGATACCTATATCCCACTGTCAAAAGGTCAAGCGTCCAAGTCCCGTCTTAAATCATTCTATTGTAACTGGTCAGACTTTCTTCGTCGAAACATTCTTGGACCCAACAATGGAACTCTCACTCTTGAAGCTACCAAAGTTTCGCATGATATGCTTTCTCTTTCTAATGTACCTTTTGGGTAGTTAACTTTTTGGTTCATACTTTCCAAAACCAAGCCTCCTGGAAAACAATAATGTGGGTCTACTATTCATCCTTGTCTCATTACCATGTTGTGTGAACATGCCGATGTTCCTTCTAGACCTAATGTTGTTTGCCCTAGGTCTACCAAGATTTAAATAAAGATTTCATGCAAATTTGTTATGTGTTCTATGTCTCACAATAAGCCTCGTCATTTGTTGAAGTTGTTGAAAATTTTGATATGTCTAGCTTTTCCTTTCGATCTGATGCTGCCACTTAATCTGTAGACTTCTAGGTTTATGGGAGAGTTTGTGTCTAAGAGAGTACTAATTATGGGGGAGTTCAATATTTTATTAGGTAAACTTGACCTATTTGGCTTTGTTGTATTTGAACCTCTCTTCTGTTGAACTTTGATTGTGCTTTACTTGGGATTATCTTTATGACTTGTGCTTACTTGTTGCTCATCTCATTGTGTTATTTGCTTCCCTTGCATGTGATTTCAGCCTTGACTTTGTCTTACCATGACAAAATGGGGAAGAAATGTGGTACATACCTTGCAAGCTTTTGACCCATGATAAATTCATTTGTTCTTGTCAAGATTTGTTATTTTGTAGGATCGATTCCTTCTTCCATCTCTTGAGTATAGGTGAGTTAAATTAGTTTAGGCTTGGGGTATTTTGTCAAGGAAAGCCAAACAGGGAGATTGTGAAGTCTAGACTTTTAGGTTTGGCTTTCCTTGTCAACATTGCAATCCTACCGCATGCTTAATCTTGCTTTAGGCTTTTCTCTATTTATGGGATGTGTATGCTAGGAAGAAATGTTTAAGGATGTGGCACATCTCACTTCAAAAAGTTTGTTCATGCATGCGCATTTCACGTCTACATTCCTGTTACTTTCTGATTAGCTTAGTTGTCTCGTCAACCTTGTGTGCAGATTTCTAGTAAGCTGGACACGCAACTTAAGACTTGCCTACATGGGCTGACTAACACCTTTTTGCTGAATGACAGTTTTTAGCCATTGATCTACCCATGTCATTCTTTCTCTTGACAAGTGTCCTTGTCTTTGCTAGCTTAAAAGAAACATCTCTTTTGCTTAAAACCCTAGTTTGGTCTCATTTTTCATGGGCCTGAGAGAGGACAATTTTATAAAGCTTTATTTTTCATCTGATTCGCAAATCCCTTAAGAGCATCAAGTAATTTTTATGGGTAATATTCTTCATTGAATATTTACAAATCTATCTTTGAAATTGTTTGCTTAAATATTGTTTATATGCTCATTTGTTTTGGCCAGGAAGTTTACATTTTCTGAAAATAGTGTTTTTAGCTTTAAGCTACCTCATGTGTTCTTCATTGAAACCTTAGCCATAAAACCAGTTCATGCACCAAACACCTAATCATTGCATATTAGGGTAGCATTGTCTTCATGGTTTTGTTTTAATTTGGTGGTCAAGCTCTTCAAGTTTCAAATCTTTAAACTGTCCCTATTTTTGAATTCACGTTAGTTTCTTCCTTCAACTATTTAACTGAAGAAACTGACTAGTCATTGAATCCACATTGCACACTATCATCATAATCATACAATGTGCATTTTCTGGTGTTGGTCTCGGTGTCACAAAGTGAAGAGTTCAGGAGGAGTTTCCATATTGTGAAGATTGGAAATGACTCCATTTTGGTGCCACAAGTTGTAAAGCTCAAGAGAAGCGGCCACTTCGTGAAGACCAAAGGAATCTGCCACTCATGCAAAGTAAGGTTGCACAAAGGTAAAGATGTTCCATAGACTAGGTCTAGGAATTAAGCTTTGAGTGGTACTTTGTAAGAACCTTATTTGTACTAGTAGATTAGACTCGGTGGAGAGTCGCCGGTTTTTTAACCCAGAGGCGAGTTTTCTAGCCAAAACTTCTTGTGCTCTTTGTATCTTAAACTTGTTCACATATCTTATTTACTAGCATTTGTTTTATGCATCCTACGAGTTGTTATTTGATATGTGCTTAAGACATAGTTTACACTGCATATTTTGAGCAATGAACTGAATTGTTGTTGGCTAGGATAACTTGTGGTGAACTAAGGTTGATTCGTAGATTTGCATTTGATTAACTGACGAATATGTACTTAGTTGATTGGTAAGTATGACTAGTCAATCCAGCATACTTTAATTCATAATTGTTTTGTCATTGTTGTCTATATAATGAACTGATATGTAAATGTGTTCAAGTTTAGGAATGGTTGTTGAGAAATTAATCTAGGCAGACTCTGATTAGTTGAACTTACTGGTCAATTAGGATTTGTTCTTGCAATTGCACTTTCTATCACTGACTAACTTGTAACTAATTGACTAACTCATTTTACTAGTCTATTGTGCATAGTTAAATTTTTATTTACAGGATATTCCACCTACTACCAATTTCACCCGGGCTCTGGTCGTCTGCGTGGCAACGTGCCTCAAAGAAAATCGTGTATGAGCCCTCACACACATTAGAGAGCAATGAGATTGTCATCTAAGCTTTGATCTGGGACTCAGAGTTGGTGGGCTTTTACGTAAAAATAGATAGACCCCATGTCGGGCCTTATTTGTATTTATAGTCCAAACATATAGCTAGTGAATTTTGTGCTACTTGGTTTATCTTTTGTTCAATTACGTTATAATATTCCAATGCCAACATGTTCATTCCATGTGTACATCATAACTAAGCACAAGAAAGTTGTTAATAATATATTCTTTATCCCTAAGTATTGGATAATGCTTATGTTAAACTAGTTGTTAATAATATCTCTTTTATATCTCTGTAAACATGAAGTCATAGATTTCAATTCAAGGGTGGTAAACATTTGATCTTAAATCGGGCTTGTGATTTCTTCAAGAGTTGTTAAGGCTTGATCTTGAATAAAATAGGACCACAATAAGTTTCACATGGTGGGTGATCTTTAGCTTTGGTGGTGGATGAATTGGCACGTGTTTGTTGCTCATGTTGATTTTCCACGAGCTTGATGAAAATCACATAAGTGTTTGTGTTTTTGGTGTTTGCTTTGGCTAGATGACCTTCTGGTTTCTCCAAAGGTTTGGACTTGCTTCCTTTATTTGAAGTCATAGAATTTGATTCAAGGATGGTGAACATTTAATCTTAATTCTCAACGAGTAATGTCATGTGGTGGGTGGTCTTCGACTTTTGTGTTATTAATAAGCTTTTAGGGTTACAATCTTTGTGTAGCTATTCTTTTATAGGAATATTCCTCTTATTCTATCTCCAATGTAGAATCCAATTCAAGTGTGGTGAAGACTTGATCCAAAATTGGGCTTGTGATTTCTTCAACAGTCGTCGAGGATTGACCTTGAATGAAATAGGACCACAAGGAGTTTCACATGGTGGTAGTATTCGGCTTTGGTGGTGGATGAATTGGCACTTGTTTGTTGCACTTCTTGATTCTCCACAAGCTTGATGAATAACACAAAAGTGTTTGTGTGTTTGGTTTTTGCTTTAGCCATATGGGTTTCTGGTTTCTTCAAAGGTTTGGACTTGCTTCCTTTATCTAAAGCCGTGGAGTTCGATTCAAAGGGGTGAACATTTGATCTTGAATTAGGCTTATGAATTCTTCAAGTGTCATCGAAACTTAATCTTGAACAAATTAGGAACAAGAGTAATGTCATGTGGTGGGCGGTCTTCGGCTTTAATGTGGATGAACTAGGATGTGTATTTGTTGTGCTTGTTGATTCTTGACAAGTTTGATAAAGAACACTGGTGTTTGAATTTGGTTTTAGGTTTGGTTGTGGTTGTGGTTGTGTCTAGATTTGGTACTAGACTGCCAACATACCTTTTATGGGATCAAACCAATGTAGTTCCAAATTGCAAACTTTGGTACGGCTTTTTGCCATTTGGGATTTGGAACTTTTTTGTGCCATTAAGGATTTAGAATGGTTTTGTGCCATTAGGGATTTGGAGCGGCTTTGAACCATTTTGACTAATTTAGACCCATTAATTAACATGGTTCGCATCCACAGAATTTGAAGTGGTCCACATCCATTAATTTGAAGTGGGTTAGCATCCCACGGAATTTGAAGTGGTCCGCATTCATTAATTTGAAGTGGTTAGAATCCACTAATTTGACGTCGTCGAAGTTGACCCCATGTTTTTCTGTTTTGGATCAATTGGAATTGGTGTGCCTCTGCCATGTCGTTGAATTCCTTGCCATTTGTTACTGATTTCTTCTCCTTTTCTATAAAGCAAAGAAAACAATTGTCTTTCTTCTTTGGTATTTGGTGACTGCGAAAGGACTGATGTGCTAAGTTCATCTTTCATCGCCGCAAGAATATTTTAATGTCAACAACAGACGAGTACTGAGTTCTTCCTCCAACAGCACAACGAGCGCTCATTTGGCTGCTATTGTGTGTGCTTCTCTTCTATGTGCTTAATGTGTCTACATTCTCTTTACGTGCTTACTACATCTACTTTCTCCCATGCATGCTTCTACGTCTGCCTTTTCCTACTCTTGAAAATGAGTGCCTAGTATTTATAGACCTTCCGACATCTTGATTGAAGCTTGATTTGAACTTGATTAGACTTGATTTAGACTTTATTCATGTCTGATTTGATTTCATCAAATAATCTTGAGTTAATCACATAATCTTTTATTTAATCAAATAATATTTGATTAACCAAATAAATCAATCACCTTTATCCTTATTTTGTCCAATCTCAATGATTCAGCATTCCATTTGTGTTGAATTATAAGTGTTGAGCTGAAAAGTTTAGAATAAGATTGTTTAAATTGGTGTATTCACTTGTGCAAAATAATGCCAAGTGTAAAATTCAGTTTTGTAAAAGGCCATGAGTGCCATGTGTTAGTTGATCCATGTGATTAGGTAGATGAGTGACTAAGATGAAATGTAGTGTTTTGTGTGGTCCCAAGTTTAAGGCCATCAGCTATGTAAAAGCATGTGCTTCGTGCTCTTTCAATTAACACAAAAAATATTCCTCTGCAATTAGACAGAGAGAGAAGAAGAAAACTATTCATCTTCCATTGTGTTCTTCGGTTCTTTGCTCTTTGTTCAGCTCTCTCACTCCAGTTCAATTCTCTTGAAATCATCCCCACTAACATGGCCTCAGAGCCAGGTTGCGTCATTTAAAATCTGGGCGTAAATCTGTGAGGTTACTGAGCTCAATCGAAGCTCACGAAAGATTTGCAAGATGGCTGGATCTGGAAGTGCTGAAGTGAGGACCCCGATCTTCTCCGGTGAGAACTACGAGTTCTGGAGAATCAAAATGGTTACCATTTTCAAGTCACATGGACTATGGAATCTGGTGGAAAAAGGGATTTCGGTTCCCGATTCGAAGAAGAAGAAAGCTAAGACTGATGAAGATACAGATGTAGATACTGACGATGATGAGAAAATGGCTGCAATCTTAATGAAAGATGCAAAAGCTCTCGGAATCATTCAAAGCGCAGTCTCCGATCAGATCTTCCCTCGAATCGCAAACGCAGACTCAGCAAAAATGGCATGGGATCTGTTATATGGCGAATATCACGGTGGGGATCAGGTAAGATCTGTGAAACTCCAAAATCTTAGACGAGAATTTGAATACACTAGAATGCATGATGATGAATCCTTGACTGGGTATCTTACTCGTTTGAATGATCTGATTAATCAAATGAAGACGTTTGGTGAAACTTTGTCAAATGAGAGATTAGTTCAGAAGGTGTTAATCAGTCTCACTAAGATATATGATCCTATATGCTTAGTGATAGAAAACACCAAATGTTTAGAATCTGTTGAACTGCAAGAGGTCCTAGCTATATTGAAGAGTCAAGAGCAGAGGTTTGATTTGCATTCCTCAGATGCAACTGAGAGAGCATTTTCTTCTCTTACTGTTAATTCAAAAGGGCAGAATCGAAGTTATGCTCAGTCTAGTAACTTTAAACCACAGAGAAATTGGAATCAAAAGGGTAAGAAATGGGATTCAAAACCAAAGTTTCAGCAAAAATCATTCACAAATGTTGCACAGAATAATGCTTCCTCACGGGTTATGGGTCAAGAGAGTACCAAACCACAGTGTAGAGTGTGTTCTAAGTTCCATTTTGGTGAATGTAGATATAAAGGGAAGCCCAAATGTTATAACTGTGATAAGTTTGGTCATTGGGCTAGAGAATGCACTATAGGGAAGATTGTGCAAAAGGCAAATTCTGCAAATCAGGTGGAAGTGACAGGGAATCTGTTCTATGCTAATAGTGCAATTTCAGAGAAAAATGTCAATGGAAATTGGTACATTGACAGTGGTTGTAGTAACCACATGACAGGGAATGCTGATCTCCTTGTTGATATAAGAACAAATGTTGCTGGAAAGGTGCAGATGCCTACTGGAGTGTTAGTAAATGTTGCTGGAATGGGCTCATTGGAAATTGATACTAATAAGGGGAAGAAGTACATTAGAGAGGTCATGCACTTGGCAGGATTGAAGGAAAATTTGTTGAGTGTAGGTCAAATGGATGAGCATGGATATTATCTAGTGTTTGGAGGGGGTTTGTGTAGTGTATTTGATGGACCTTCACTTGACAATCTTGTCATCAAGATCAAGAAGAAGGAAAATCGTTGCTATCCTCTTTCTCTGTTGCAAGACAATCGGTTGGTTCTGAAAGCAAGCATAGATCACTCTACTCGGACTTGGCACAGAAGACTAGGTCATTTGAACTTCAGGGGGTTGAAGCAACTCAGTGAGAAAAATATGGTGCATGGTCTTCCATACCTAGAAGAAATCAAAGATGTATGTCAAGGATGTCAATTTGGAAAGCAACATAGAGACTGGTTTCCAAAGAATCAATCCTGGAGAGCAAACTGTCCCCTGGAACTTATTCATGTTGATTTGTGTGGTCCTATGCAGAATGCATCCTTGGCTGGAAACAGATACTTCATGTTACTCATCGATGATTGTACAAGAATGATTTGGGTGTATTTTCTCAGATACAAATCTGATGCATTCAATTATTTTAAAAGGTTCAAGTCAATGGTGGAGCTGCAGAGTGGTTTCAAAGTTAAAAGTCTAAGGAGTGACAGAGGTGGAGAATTCTTATCTTCTGAGTTCACTAAGTTCTGTGAAACTGAAGGCATTCAAAGGCAACTCACCATGGCTTATACTCCTCAACAGAATGGAGTGGTAGAAAGGAAAAATCGAACTGTGGTTGAAATGGCAAAAACTATGCTCCATGATAGAGGTATGCCATATGTTCTTTGGGTTGAAGCTGTACACACAGCTGTATATATTCTAAATAGGTGTCCTACAAAGGCACTTGGAAATATAACTCCTTTTGAAGCTTATAGTGGCAGAAAACCAGGTATAGCACATCTCAAGATTTTTGGTTCCCTGTGCTATGTACATGTACCTACTGAGACAAGACAGAAGCTAGATGCTAAGAGTGTTAAAGGTGTATTTGTGGGTTATGCTACATGTGAAAAGGGATACAGAATATTTGATCCACGTACTAACAAGTTAATCTTGTCAAGAGATGTAGTCTTTGATGAATCTATGACCTGGAATTGGAAAGAAAATCCACAAAGTTCAGCTGCTGCAACCTACATTCAGGATCAACCTGAAAATGTAGTTGGTGTGAATTCAGATCAGATGAGTGTGATTGAAGGAATCTCTCTCAGCCCTAGTTCTCCTCTTCATATACAAGAACAAGAAAGTTGCACTCCTGAATCTGCAAAACTTTCAGAAACTTATGATCATACACCTCTGAAATGGAGAAATCTTGATGATATTTTTGCTCAATGCAATCTATGTGTTATGGAGCCTGAAAGATATGAAGAAGCAGCTCAAGATGAATCATGGTTAAGAGCAATGCAGGATGAGTTGACCATGATTGAAAAGAATGGTACATGGGAATTAGTAGATAGACCAACAATGCAGCCTGTTATTGGGGTTAAATGGGTCTATAAAACCAAATTGAATCTGGATGGCACAGTCTTGAAGAACAAGGCAAGGTTGGTTGCCAAAGGTTATGCTCAGAAACCTGGTTTCGACTATAATGAAACTTATGCTCCAGTGGCTAGACTGGACACTATCAGAACCCTCATTGCATTAGCTGCTCAAAAGAGCTGGAGGTTGTATCAACTTGATGTTAAATCTGCCTTCCTAAATGGAGTACTGCAGGAAGAAGTATATGTAGACCAACCAGAAGGATTCATAGTGCAAGGCAAGGAAGACAAAGTGTATAGGATTCATAAAGCTCTTTATGGACTGAAACAGGCACCTAGAGCCTGGTATGGAGAAATTGATGCATACTTCTCCAAGTGTGGTTTCCAAAAGAGTCTCAGTGAACCAACATTGTACATTAAGTCAAGGGGAGAAAAGGATATCATAATTGTGTCTATCTATGTAGATGATATTGTCTACACAGGTAGTAGCAAAGAAATGTTGGAAGAATTCAAAGAGGACATGATGATGAAATATGAGATGACTGATTTGGGTTTACTTCACCATTTTCTTGGAATGGGAGTCATTCAAACTAATTTCAGCATATTTATTCACCAAAAGAAGTATGCCTCTTCCTTGTTGAATAAATTTGGGTTGAATGAATGCAAGTCTGTGTCTACACCATTGATTTCAGCTGAAAAACTTAGTAAGGATGATGGAAGTGGTCCAGCAAATGAAGAACAGTATAGAAAAATTGTGGGCAGCTTACTGTATCTTACACCTACAAGACCAGACATAATGTATGCAGCAAGTCTACTTTCCAGGTTCATGCATTCTCCCACAAACAAACACTATGGGACTGCCAAAAGACTGCTTAGATACATCAAGGGAACATTAGACTATGGTCTGGAGTATGTCAAAGGAAAGAATGCAATGTTAATCGGTTTTTGTGATAGTGATTGGGGAGGATCTGTTGATGACAGCAAAAGTACTTCTGGTTATGCATTTTCCTTTGGCAGTGGAGTGTTCTCGTGGGCCTCTGTGAAGCAGAATTGTGTAGCACTTTCTACTGCAGAAGCAGAGTACATCAGTGCCTCTGAAGCAACTGCTCAAGCCATTTGGCTTAGATTTGTACTTGAAGATTTTGGTGAGATGCAAACTGAAGCAACTCCAGTGCACTGTGACAATACAGCTGCAATTGCAATTACTAAGAATCCAGTTTTTCATCAGAAAACCAAGCACATTGACCGAAGGTATCATTTCATCAAGAATGCACTCCAGGAAGGGATAATTGATTTGGTGTACTGTCCAACAAATGAGCAGGTGGCAGACATATTCACTAAGGCCTTAACAAAGGATCGGTTCAACTATCTCAGGGAAATGCTAGGAGTGAAATCAGCTCAAAACTTAAAGGGGAGTGTTGAATTATAAGTGTTGAGCTGAAAAGTTTAGAATAAGATTGTTTAAATTGGTGTATTCACTTGTGCAAAATAATGCCAAGTGTAAAATTCAGTTTTGTAAAAGGCCATGAGTGCCATGTGTTAGTTGATCCATGTGATTAGGTAGATGAGTGACTAAGATGAAATGTAGTGTTTTGTGTGGTCCCAAGTTTAAGGCCATCAGCTATGTAAAAGCATGTGCTTCGTGCTCTTTCAATTAACACAGAAAATATTCCTCTGCAATTAGACAGAGAGAGAAGAAGAAAACTATTCATCTTCCATTGTGTTCTTCGGTTCTTTGCTCTTTGTTCAGCTCTCTCACTCCAGTTCAATTCTCTTGAAATCATCCACACTAACAATTTGATGATTATTTCCTTTAATTTAAATCAATTAATTTGTTTGACTTAAATCAAGGTTAATTAAAGATAATCCTTAATTATTTTCAGCCAAATGTCGATGTGTGTCACTCTTGATGACTCATCCGATTTTGATGAGTCACATGTCATACATGAACCTTGTGAGACCCACGGTGCATGCCACGTAAGCACTGCCATGCTAAAACTTTAAATTGTTGGTGAGAATTTATTTTCCTGAAATTTCATTGTCTACAATCTCATTTAGTTATTTGTACGTGTTCAACCAATCAACGGTTTTGAAAACAAGTAGCATCCTCATGATGAACCAGCCATTTGTTTTAAAAATGACTAAAAGATCTCCAAAGTGAATAATTTTTTGCACATATGATCGGTAAATGATGATAAAGAAACTGAACGATTCCAGTAATGATATTCAAAAGATAAAGATCAATTAATCATAAGTGGGGGACAAATAAGTGTTAAGCTATATCACCTGATCAATCTTATACGTGTAATCTTTGTAAAGAAAAAGACGCACAAAGAAGTGTTTCAGAGAGACAGAGAAAATGAAGAAGAGCAATCTTGATTATATTTCTTAGTGAGCAAGTAATACATGAGGATAGACATATATAGTCTCTAACAAACTAAGTACTTCAACTAACTAAGTTTCTAAGATTATGACAAGTGTCTCGATCATAACAACTATACACATATACTCTCACATCCCCCCTCAAACTCATCATTTGAGGATCAAAGCATGAGATTTGATTCAATGAGTTCTAAAAAGAGGACCACTTTATCATTTTGTAAGTATGTTAGGAAATTGTTCCTTCAGGGAAACAAATTGTATAGAAAATTACTTCTTGGCTACCACGCTCCCAATCAAAATGAACATCTATCTCAATATGCTTAGTCTTTTGATACTACACAGGATTGAAAGACAAGGCAATAGCGGACAAATTATCACAAAATAGCACAGGTGTAGCAGACAAGGAAATATGCATAAATGCAAGCAACTACTGTTTAATCCAGTCTATTTCTATAGACGTATAAGACAAAGCTCTATATTCAATTTATGTCGAGCATTTGGATACTGTTTTTTATTTCTTGGAAGACCATGAAATTAGATTGTTGCCTAAAAACACAACTAACTCAGTAGTTGACCTTCTGTCATTAAGATCACTGGCCCAATCAGCATCACTGAATGCTTTTAATTAAAAATCCCCTCTGGTGTAGGATATTCCAAAAGACAGTGTTAGGATCCTTTTTATTGCAGTGAAATGTGACACCATGAGATTCTACATATATTGGCAGACTTGATGTATAGAGAATGCTATTTCTGGTCTTGTAAATGTTAAGTACTGCAAGGCTCCTACAATACTCCTATATAAACTAGGATTTGTATATGGTTGACCATCATCTTAAGTAGTTTATTGTATGGAAGGCAAGGTGTATCACAAGCTTTGGACTCAAGCATCTTGGTTTTGACCAACAAGTCTTGAACATACTTAGTTTGAGACGGAAATAAGCCATCGTCTCAAACTAAGTATGTTCAAGACTTGTTGGTCAAAACCAAGATGCTTGAGTCCAAAGCTTGTGATACCTGAATACCTAAGAATTACTGTAGTGGACCCAGATTCTTTATGTCAAACTCAAAAGTAAGAGCACTAATAATCTGTTGGATTGCATCAGAAGCACTCAAAGTAATGATAATATCATCCATATATAACAACAGAACCACAATGTCATCACCAACTTGTTTGACAAATAGTGATGAACCAGAATATGTATTTGTAAATCCCAATTGAGGACAAAAAGTAGTTAATGTATCATTCTAAACCTTAGGTGTTTGTTTCAAGCCATAAAGTGATTTATGCAGCTTACACATAAGAGTAGGATGACTAAAGTTTTCAAATCCAGGAGGTTGGGCCATATAAACTTTCATTTGCAAGATGTCATGCAAGAATGCATTTTTGACATCTAACTGTCTAAGTGTATATTGAAATGAGCAGCAAAGGCTAACACTAATCTCACTCGGGTAGGCTTGACAACATGACTAAAAGTCTCACCATAGTCTAAATTAAGTTCTTTACAAAAACCTTTAACCATTAATCTGGCTTTGTGCCTAGCAATTGAACCATTTAAGTGCCTATTTACTTTGAAAATCCATTTGTAACCCGCAAGATTTTTATAAGCAGGCAATGAGACTAAACTCCAAGTCGTTTGAGAATGTAGAGCATCAATTTCTTCTTTTATAACTTGTAACCATACAAGAACTTTGATGGATGACTTATATGTGGCTAGCTTAAGTAATGACAAATTAACTCCCCCAGACTCTTGTACACTTGCTAACAAAGTTTTGTTCTTTATTATTCCACTTTTACCTCTAGTTTGCATTGGATGCAAGTTAAGTGAAGGAATAGACATAACCACTTACAGAGCACTAGCATAAAGTTCAGTTGTCTCTTGAGAAAGGACATGACTTATATCAAGTGCCACAGGTATCTAGAGGAAGATTCAAATTGTACCAGTAATGGACTAAGGACTAGTGTTTTGAAATGATTATGATGGTTCTGGATTTCTATGTGATGGATGAGAAATTGACAATGTTGCATTTGTGTGATTATTAGTGAGTTGAGGTGTAGAACCAGAGAAAGGTGATACAATCAAGTTATTTGAAGTGACAACATGTACATGATAACAAGGAGCATTGTGCAAACTGGGAAAATGATGGGCTTTTTTGGTATTTGTTAATAAGTTTGTATATGGAAACTCATTTCACAAAAAAATAACATGCCTAGAAATATATATCCTCTTCTTAGACACATGAGAACATATTTATCCCTTGTATTTTGATGTATAGCCTAAAAACACACACTTAGTGGTTTTAGCTTGAAGTTTGGTAATGTTGAATGATTTAAGTAGAGGGAAACAAGCATAACCAAAAATTCTAAGATGTGTAATAACTGGAACTTTCCCAAATAGTAATTCAAATGGAGATTTATTATGAAAGACAGCAGTGGGCATCCTATTGATAAGATAGGTAGCAGTTTGACAAGCATAAGACCAAAATGAGGAAGGTAACTTCATTGTTTAGAGTAATGGTTGTTTTTATAATATGCCTATGTTTCTTCTCAACTAACTCATTTTGATCAGAAGTGTATGGGCAGGGTTTATGATGTGCAATCCCTTTATCCAGAAAAGAAAAGATTGTAATTTTTTACTAATATACTATCCCTTATCACTCTGTAAGACCTTAATTGTTGCAAAAAATTGATTTAGAACAAATGAATAAAAGGCAACAAAGGTATGTAAAAAGTTTGATTTATTTATTAAAGGAAAGATCCAGCAATGTTTGGTATATTCATCAATAAAGGTGACATAGTATCTATAACCATCAACAGATACACAAGGTGCAGGAACCAAAAATCACTATGCACCACTTCAAAAGGATGAACAGACTTATTGACATGAGATTGAAATGGTAATTTACTAAATTTACCCTCTAGTCAAGTATAGAACAATATAGGTAATGATGCCTTTGTGTAGGATACATTAACTTTATTAAACATTAAAGAAACAACATGATTGATTGGAAGACCTAACCTATGATGCCACACATTGGATTACATAAGCTGACCAATGAGTCTTTTAACTTGAGTGTTACTGTGTAAAATCCAGAGTTGGTATATGCAAGAGAATGAATGAGATATAGTCTATTACTGCACAATCATTTGTAGAGAATCCTTTATGTAACCTTGTACTGAATTCAAAAACAAAATGCATCAAAGATAAGCTAACTGTTGTTATCTAGGCAAATCCTATGAACTGACAATAAGTTTTGAGTTAACTTTGGAACATAGAGAACATAATTCAACTTGATTGGATAAACTGGTGTACTAATAATGGAATGACTAACATGTGATACTTGCAAACCTTCCCCACCTGCAGTTTGGATTGTCTCATTGGTAGGATATGGTGATGCTAGTGACAAGTTGTTTAGATCAGATGTCATGTGATTGGTGGCTCTTGAATCAGTAAGCCAAACTTATGAAGTTACTTGAGAAGTTAATGGTTGAGATCATTTATTAAGCACAATGTGCATAACTGGCCTAGAAGGCTATTGAGACTAAAATTATGATAATGAGTTTTATGATTGCTGAGTTGGAACTTGATATGATGAGAAATGTGGTGGTTATGTCTTTTTTATAACTGGGAATTACAGAAAATGGAACAAATGCAGGAGATAACATCTGAGAGTATGATGCTTTACCATACCTAATGTAGTTAGGTCCCTTATCATTATAGAAACAAAACCAGGTTGTATGGTTGTTTTTGCCACAAATATGGCAATTGGTTCTCTCAAGAGGTTTTGCACCACAAAATAGAGCAGTGTGACCTTCATTGTTGCACAACTGATAAGTGTGTATGAGATGAGCAGAAGGACTTCCAAAGTGTTGTATAAGTGATTGACCAAGCACTCCAAGAGTATAAGTAGAAAAGACATGTGCCTGATTAGAGTACACTTGCCTAGAATTGTAAAATCTTGAGCCTTGATTAAATCTTCCCTTACCTTTATTCTTGTTCTCATTATAAGGTTTAAACCCCATATGCAAATTGAGATTGACCAGTAGCATCAAAGAAAGACTCAACTTGAAAATTAGACCCTTTAGATCCAGTTTGAATTGTGTTTGCAACCATAGCAGTCATAAATGGTGCATATAAAAGTTTTCCATAATAGCTTTCTCAGCAAGCAACTATGATCTAAAATCTTCCGAGGAATGACACTCTCACGCCCCCTTACCACACACCTAAATGTGTTATACTCAGTAGGTAGTCTATTGAGAGTAAGAATCATTATATCCCCACAAGCAAAATAGGCTCCAGCAGCAGACAAATAGTCTCTAACTTCTTTTATCTTATGAAGATACTAAGAAACATGGTCTGAGCCCTTCTTAATTGATTAGAGTTCATTTGAAAAATAGTAGTTCTAGAAACAGTGAAAAATTGCTCATTTAATCGAATCCACAGATCTTTAGAACTATTACTACCAATGGCCCATGACATAGCAATAAGAGATAATGTGGTAGTAATCAATTGCATTATAGCTCTATCATGCATTTTCCAGACAACAAATACATCATTCTGATAAGAAGTACATGTATTGGAATAATTGATACCATATTCACCACAGTGATATACGTTGAGAATGACATGGAGTAGAACCATCCACAAACCTATGATTCCATTTCTTTCTAGCAACAACTACATCTGGAAGAGCCAATTCAAATAGTTCAAGTCATCTAATTTGACATTGACCAAAGTGGATATGGACGAGATGGGAATTGTGATCGGATATTAAAGCAGTTGGTGTTGAGATGCAGTCACCATCGTTATCAAATCAAGATTGTGCTTTCTTGAAATTACAAAGAACCACCATTGAGGAGTTACAACAAACACCTTTAGTGCAAGATTTGAAGATAATCGACCAAAATTAAAGATCGATAAAGAAACCCTAGAAGTTGAAGGGAACAAACGTTTGGAGAAGACAAAGCTGTGAATTGAAGAGAAATTGATCCGAGATATAGGAAGTGGAAGAAATGAAGATCGGAACATCAAGTGTTAGCAACAATGGCGATTGATACCATGTAAAGCTATATCACCTAATCAATCTTGTACTTGTAATCTTTGTAAAGAAAGAGAAGAACAAAGAAGTGTTTAGAGAGAGAGAGAGAATGAAGAAGAACAATCTTAATTATATTTCTTAGTAAGTAATACATGAGGATAGACATATATAGTCTCTTACAAACCAAGTACTTCAACTAGTCTCTAAGATTATATCAAGTGACAGTGTCTCAATCATAACAACTATACACATATACACTAAAAGTTCCCTATAGAGAAACACAAGTATTATCCTTGTTATTTCTTTAATAATGAAAGTACTATCTTAAGCCTCCATATTAGCTATAACCAATTAATGTTGAAACAGTTGATTTTCTACAGTATCAAATAGCTTAAGGCTTCACTTGTAGTCTGTGGACCATATACAAGACCATAAAAATAAAAAATAAAAGAGAAATAAAAAGTTTGCATTATCTTATTTACAACAACCTCATGACCGAAGTGAAAAGTCTCAAAACCCCTAGATTGATATTATTGGTACATTTTAAATTCTTTGGAATTCAGAAAGGAGCGGCAGCTCCTTGAGGCAATCCAACACTTCAGCACAATTTCAGCACATGCATGGATAACATGAAGTGGGGGTGGGGGAAACACAATGTGCATGTAGGATTGCAATCCATGGTAAAATAATTTACACGAGGGGAATTTCAGACCCATACAACTAGTAAAATGAGATGTGAACAGATTGATAGGGTTTTGAGAAAAATATATTATATATTAATTATTACTATTTATTAAAAAATAAAGAAAGATGGGAACAAAATCTAAGATTTAGCAAAAAGAGTCTGTCTGCAGAGTGTTTGACCAGAGATCCCATGCTCTCCCCTTTAAACCCTTTATGTTTCCAAGACAGCACGAGTGTGTGTGTGTTGCATTGTAATCGTAAGACATGCATCGGTCTACTTCGAGTTTCCATGTCCATGTCTTGTTTTGAGACTTCCAAACATTTCTGTCCTGCTATTGCAAATCCCTATAAACATCAGGATGGACGTCCACTTACTACTACAGATATTCATGTAATTTAATTCGATTCAATTCAAGGGGCTTAATGTAAAAACAGTATTATTTTAAAGTTTGAAACATGCATTGTGACCATCGGATAAGATTAATACTTAGGAGACTAAATTTTGAAAATTAAAGGACATAGAAGTTGATGATTGGTTTATTACTTAAACATTTATAAACGTACTTATTCCTATTGATGACACATTATTTAGTTTGTAAATTTAGTCTCCTTCACATTACTAATCAGATAATACATGTGGAAGTGTGAATAAACTAATTAAACTGTAGGCTTGAGTTTAGTCCAGATACCCCCCCCCAAATTAATATTCACAATGAAGACCAGCCTAATCTAATTCTTATGCACCCCAAAACGCATTATGATTATGTTGCCCACCTAGTGTGGCTATCGTGAATAATAGTTGATTATTCAAAAAATGGTAGAAGTTCTTTTATAATGTAGATTTATAGAATTTTGTGTTTATGATCAGAACTGTTCATATTATAGATCATATTATAAATATCATCTTTGTAAATAATCGAGTAAAACTGAGATCGTTTAGTCATCGAATTGTATAAAACCAGATGGATGAAATTGGTACAATTATCAAAAATTGTCTATCTATTTGTTACAATTGATTTACTAAATAATCTTTGTTTTAATTTTTTTTTTTCACATATGATTTTTTACATGTGATTTATTTATGAATGGTTCCAATTATAAGCACGAAATTTTGTGAATTGAACATGAATTTTTTTTAGTAGGAATTCCTAATTATCCTTGAGTAGTGAAGTATTGTTTGACCATGGTCGGGTTTGAATCAACTGATATTCAAGAAGTTATTTGTCTCGTGTACCTGAACAATTATCATTCCTATAACGTATATTATCATGGAAAAATTACACTTAGAGTATATTTTTAATACTTAATTATACATTGAGATAACACTTTTTAAACATTTCAAGGAGAGACAAAAGTTAATACATGTAAAAAATGACATCATTGCCTTTGTTTTCTCTAGAGTGTAAGTTACAAAATTACCCTTTATAGTGGAAAAGTCTTTCACATTTATATCTCTTCAACTGTTGCTCCTTTCTCTCTCTTTCTCTCTTCAAGAAATATTGGTTCCATTTAATTATTCAAATGAATGAATGAACTTGTGGATCTACAACCTCTACCCAGTTTACCATCTCATTCTCATTCTTAGTTGGACAATTAAAGTTCTCACCTAGGTTTAATTATTTGTTAGATGGGTTTAATTCCCTTTTTTTTCCCTTTTCAAGTTCAAGGTGCCTTGAAATTGGATTGAAGGATGTTCTTGCAGCTTTATAGTATATGATATTCAAATCAAACACGATTTATCACAGATAACCTTCCATGGACCAATTTAAGATGAGTTTCAAATCAAACAAATTCTGAATTAGAAGACCTGGCCTTTGCCTTGCTTCTCTCCCCCAAAATTCTATTGTTTTATTTCAACCTCTGTTAACGAAAAAAATTCTATCAAAAATTTGAATTTGTAAAATGAAAAAAATAATACAAGAAACTGGATTTTGCAAATGTAAATTTATCGTACACACCTATGACTTAATAAACCAAAAGATGAATTAGTGAAATTTTGTAAACATTATCATTTATCGAAGATAGGTTGAACTAATTCTGCAAAAATGATCGAGGACTAGTTGAATTGATTATGCAAAAATTGTCGAGGATGGGTTGAACTAATTCTGCAAAAACTGTCGATGATGGGATGAATTAATTCTGAAAAAATGTTGAACTGATTCTGCAAAAATTGTCGAGGACAGGTTGAACTAATTCAGCAAAAATGGTCGACGATGGGTTGAGTTACGTTGAACTGATTCTGCAAAAACGGTCGATGATGGGTTAAACTAATTCTACAAAAATGGATGAGGATGGGTTGAACTACGTTGAACTGATTTTGCAAAAGCGGTCGAGGATGGGTTGAACTAATTCTGCAAACACTGTCGATGACAGGTTGAACTGATTATGCAAAAATGGTCAAGGATGGGTTGAACTGATTTTGCAAAAATTGTCGATAATGGGTTGAATTGATTATGCAAAAATGGTCAAGGACAAATTGAATTGATTCTGCAAAAATGGTCGAGGATGGGCTAAACTGATTCTAGTAATAAAGGATACAAACTGATTCTGCATATAGTTTCAAAGCTGATTCTGCAGAAATAGTCGATGATGGGTTGAGCTTGTGGCACATTAATTTTGTTGGAGTTGTGAGGGCTTAGTTCTATTAACTGCCCTAAAGCCTTTAGGGGTATGGCTAGTATTTTAAAATATTGTTTCCATGTTTTTGGGCTGGGCTTTAGTTGTTTTTAAGTTTTTGTCTCTCCATGACATGTTTAAAAACTAGTGGAGTTCCTTGAAATATAGTAAATGTTTTTGTCTACATATCTCCCTATTATCATTCACATACCTAAATGTTTTTTTTTTAAATTAAACATGTTAAAAATGTAAATAAACATACTCTAATTACTTCTAAGCGGGGCGGTGTTAAGATTGAAGAAGAATTGATGAACTAGAGGTCTTGGGTTCGAAATCCGCTCTTGGTGTGGAAGTCAGACTTGTAGCCAGAGAGAGGTTGAAATGCCTCTGTGAGTCTTCTCAGTCCCCGAAAATAATGAATAACCATGATTTACCACCAGTTGTCTCCCTTAAATAAAAAATAAAAAATAAATAAATAAAATAAAATAAAAACTATTTCAGAAAATACAGAGAGATAGGAAGAGAGAGCTCGAGAAATTTTAATGATAGGATTGCTTGTCTTCATTGTCAAGTAATGTTTACAATGGTGGTTTATATGTATATCTTTCTTACAAAGCTTGTAATGAAAGCTTGACAAATGGATAAAATTCTAACTACCTTATAACAACCTTTATAACTACTCTTATAACGACTCGTATAAACTACCTATCTCATTATTGACAAGTGTCACTAGCTTGACCCTTGATCTTTTCTTGACTTGAATCCTTGATTCTTTTGCCTTCATTGTTTTGGTAGATTTGAGAGCTAAGACAATACTCTTATAACAACTCGTATAAACTACCTATCTCATTATTGACAAGTGTCACTAGCTTGACCCTTGATCTCTTCTTGACTTGGATCCTTAATTCTTTTGTCTTAATTGTTTTGCTAGCTTTGAGAGCTAAGACAAGTGAAAAAATGGAAACTTACCAATACCACTACTATTCAGTGATCTGGTTTAACTGGTTCGCTCAACGATTAGACTTTTTAGTGTAAAAGCCTAACCCCTCTCATATCTATGTTCAGTGTCGCTTATTTGAATGGTTGGTCTGTTTAAACTTAGGTGAAGGGGCACACAAATTGCCATAGCCACGGACTTAACTCACATATGTCGCGATGTGCCATTTCAAAAATAATTTCTGGTCCATTCGTGCTTCTAACCAAACGCACACCGGTCAATATAACTTACCCGGTTTTGATCTGAATCCAGTTACAAACTGGTAGCTAACTCATACGGATTTTGTAGCATTTGGCCCCTACGCTGACATATTTTGTTCCAATCTAAAACCCAACCTTTAGTCCGTCAAGGACCCTCAAAATAAAACAAAAAATGCATTGCAAGCAGCAGGAACCTCCTGTCCCTGCTCAGTGATGAAAGTTGCTTAACATGAGAAGGAATCAAAGTGGATCCAACATTTTCAAGCAAAATGTAGAAAGTAAATCCTTAACTCTTCCACTGGGAATAACTCGGTGCATCCTGTAGTAGTATACAAGCACTTGCATTCATTTATCTGATTCACAAAGTGACAGAGAAAGCATTTAAGAAGTTAATGATTGAACCCTAAACTGTTCACATAAAGATGTGACATATTCATCATCTAAATACCTTCTTCTCTTTCAGTATAATTCCATCTCTCTCTCTCTCTCTCTCTCTCTCAGGCCTAAACTCATTAGTTGTACTCCTACTTCAGCAGGCTTATGTAGCCATCACAGGAGCTGAAATTTCTACGCTATTTTACTTTCTAACTCTCATTAGGGTTCCCATCTCATTTTTTAACAACTTGAAGGGCCCAGCCAACATGATCGGACCCCACTCATTATGGCCTGCATGTTCCAGAGGTTTGTAGTTTGTACAGATATCATGATCAAAGATGAGGAGGCACTTGGAGCATTAGGGCACAATTTGACCCCTCCCCAGCCAACAACAATAAAAAAGTGGGGTTGTGATTGAATAATGAGGTTAATTATTTTGTGGACTGAGAGAGCAGAGACCACTACCACCCAACATGAGTACTCCAATTTATTATCCCTGCCAAGGACTTCATGATTTTGCTTTGTTTTTCCTTCCCGAGGCCCTGCCAAGAACTTCATTGATTCACCTTGACAGGTAAAGCTTCAATATACCTGCATGGCAAAGCTTGCAGCTTTCAGAAGAAGAAAAAGTTATATGCGGTTTGTAGAATTGCATTTTGAATATTTTTATCTAGATGAAATATCTCATTTATTGAAGGAGTTAAGGACTTTATAAGCTGAATTATTTATGTAGAGCAAATTTCAGTAGGCCAAATGCATGACTTGAATTGAATGTGTAGTCGATTAGTATCGATGTGATGTTAGTGAAAGAGTCTCATGTGGGCTTAAAAGATTTAGAAGAATGAATGTTTTAGGGCATAGATCATGTATCTCAATCTGTTGAAGGACCTACCAGCTCATAAGAGCACCGGCTACGTACGCTGTGTTTATAGAGTAATCTTGTCCACTCATGCCTACGTACGTTGCGTGTATAGGGTAATCTTGTTCACTCATACACATCCATTTTTGCATACATTAGTTATTTCATTTGAACATAAAGTTTGTACATTTTTGAATTAGGAATATTTGTAAAGTTCGGGTTGAGGAAGCTCCATTTTGTTTGGAGCTTTTCCTTCTTGATGATGGTGTCAACTTAGCAATTCCATTACTGTAACATATTAGTTTGTTCTAATGAATACTTCTTTCTAAACAAAATTAGTCATCAGTGATTAGGATAGGATTAGGATTATATCAAATGTTCCCTCACTTTAGGACTAGTCTCAATTGCGAGGATTGTTAATATATTGCTTTTATCTTTGCTTTTTTTTTTTTTTCAGAGAGTTGACTTGGAACATCTGCTGATATTCATAGCATCTCGTGCTCACTTTTGGGGCACATAGCTAGAGTATGATGCTTATCAGTCCAAAAGATTGCTAGTCACAACCGTAGTATTACGCAACCTACAAGAATTTTATTCTTTGGTACGGTTTTCTTTTATTCTATTTTAATTTCCTTCAATTTTCGTTTTGTTTTCATTCTTTCCTTCAAGCCCGATAAATGGAAACATATTCCATATGCTAAGTTGACACCATATTCCATAAGAAATTTTGACCAAATAAAAAGATGATTCCATATAAACGGAAATTGGTTGAAACATATACTCAATTACCAAAAAAAAATAAAAATAAAAAAATTAAATTCCCTTCTTGTAAAGTCCAATATACAGTAAAACCTCTTTTAAGTTATATAGTAAATTGGGACCAAACCAAATTTATAACTTAGGAGGTTATTACTTTATAGAGGTGTAGTTAAAAATAAGAGAAAATAGATTCATATCCTTCTTTTTGCTACTCCATTGATTAAAATCCTATTCATTTTCAATTTTTTATCAAGGTCCTTGGATATTAATAACATCATTAATTATTTGAATAATAATTTTTTTAAATATATTCCTTTAGTGTTAAAAATGTTACAATTAGTATATTTATATTTATGGCTAAATTTTTTATCATATATTTTTATTTTTAGTTTGTACCCACTTTTAATTTGCAACATTTTTTTAAATTTGTAGTATTTTCTTTTTAGTTTTATTTTGTACGCATGTATTAATTTCATTTAGTGCCTATATTTTTTAAAAATTCATTTGTACTCATAATTTTTTAATATTTTATCTGTATCCTAATTTATTTATAATATGCCCATTCTTCTTTATTAATGTACCACTTTGTTATATGTGAAATGTACCAATTTTTTTAACACTATGGATACATTCTTTTGCCATTTATTATTTCTCATTTTTACATAGTTTTTATCCATTTATTCAATCAAAATGTTTAAATTTTTTTATTGTAACCGTTTCTAATAGTATTATAATGAGGGATTGTAAATTTATAGGATTATAAATCTCATAAAATATCAAACAATTAATGTCAAAACTATAAAAATATTAATATTAATATTAATTGTAATATAATGAGGTGTACAAAGTTAAGGGACTTTGATCAAACTTTGAATAGCATTAAGGTTTTAGTCAAAGAATGTTAAGGATTAGGGACCGTATCCAAAGTATCCCAAAATATTATTTATTGACTTATTTATCTTTTAATGGATGTTGTATTTTCTAAATAGGATTCCTTGGGAGCCAAGTTTTTTTTATTGCATATTTTTGTACTCATTGACAATTATAATGATGTAAAGGTCTGTTTCCTTAACATGGGACGAACAAAAATTATAACTTATTATAATATGGAGTTTATTCTACTACATAGCTGAAATATTATTTGTTAACTTCTAAGCGTGCAATGTGCCACTCTTGCACTCCGCTTCAATTTTCCTTTAAATTATGACACATTGCACACTTGGAAGCCCAAAAACTTTTCTTCAAGGTAATTTTCGTCATAATAAATCAAAATAGCATTTTGGAAAACAATCAATTCCAACTAGGAACACCTATCCCACACTTGGAACACCAATCAAATCTCCTTAATTGGTTCCTGAAAATGTCCTCCGTCCAATGAGTTTTTTATAGTAAAAGTTGGACGTATCCATCTTGTGGAGCCAAAAATATTTACTAGGCGACACGTGGACTTTTGGACAAAAGAGGACAAAAATATCCTTGAGGCATAGCGGGATTCCTACGCGCGAGCAGCGGGCAATCATCTTTCAACCAAGTCAAAAGTGCCCAAAATAGGTAACAATTTAAAACCTATTTCATCAAATCCTTTCTATAAGGTAATTCCCAAAATCTAATTTATTCTATATGTTTTATATTCCATTATTTAGCTAATAAATTAGCTAAATAATATATTCCTTTCATATTTCCTAAAATTGACGAATTAAGGGATTAATTACCTAATCAATCCCTTAATTATCAATTAAACCACCAAATTATAACCAAAAAACATACCAAAGGCCCGTTACCCACTAGGGCCGGCCATACCCTTTTTGCTACCATTTTCTTTCCCTTTTATGACATTCAATAGCTAGTTAATTAGGTTATTATTATTTGCTAATTAACTAGCCAATTATTTCCATAACTCTCCAAAATAACTAGCCCATTATCTCCATAACCCCCCAAAGTAAATCATCCATGGCCCAAAGGCCAGCCACACCCTTTCTCTCCTATATATTGGTTCCCATTTTCACCAAACACTAATTCCAATTCTCTTATAAAAAAAATCCCGAATACTCTAAACACTATTTCTCTCTAAAAAATTCTAACTTTAGCATTAGAGGTTCTTCAGCCAAAGGCCCCCTATTCATCGTGGGCGCGTGAGGCTTTTGGCCTTAACCTAAGGTGCTAGTTGTTTGTAGGTGCAAAATCGTCCAAGATCGAGGAGGAGAAAATTTGCATCCACAAATTGTTGCTTTCATTGAGAGTTGAAATCCACACTCGTAGAAGACTTTCCCACAAAAAGGTTTTTTCTCTATTTTTTAGTCCATTTGAATATTTTTCATACATTCATATTATTAGAATTTTTTACTTGCAAAGGTTCTTTGATAAAACGTATAAGAAAAATATAATGGCCAGAAATTTGGAAAATACCACAAGTGAAAATTCTAATACTCAAGAAATGGGATTGCGGAGATCCACAAGGCAAAATACGGTCATAAATAGAGTGGCACCACCATTACGAGGTTCCACCATGTCCCAAGTCCTGCCATCCAGGTTTGCACGGACCCAAGCCCAAGCCTCGCATTTGCATGCACCACGCACTGAGCAGCTTGCTCCCGTAGCCCAGCCTGCTCCAGTGATCCAGCTAGCTCCCATGATCCAGCCTGCTCCTGCAGCATAGCCTGCTTTCATGGCTTCTTAAGCTGCCCAAGTCAGCCCGAGACTATCTCAACCATCCGGACCAATCATCGAGGCTGGGGCGTTTTCACCATATTTCTCCGCAGATTTGACATTCCCCAACTCAAATCTCGCACTCGGAGTTAACCACCATTCTATTGTTTAAGGAGGTACATTCCATCCAAGTTCTTCCAATCCGAATGGCGAACAAAACTTGTCCCGACAAGTCATAGAATTGACAAGCGCCCTTGCACAACAAACAACTTCGGTGAATCAACTTTTGCAACGCACCGAGATCCAACGTGCCCCAGATGAACTATCCCGAAGTAGGACAAGGGCAGACGAGGAACCTCTCAAACAGTGTCACGGAAATCAGCTGCTCAACCAACCACAAATCGAGCATTCAGGCAGTGCACACTTTTGATTGGGCCCCCGAGATAACGTATACTCCCGTCTTAGTGCGCAGAGGAGCGTGCATTCCCGACTAGGTCCACAGGCAAGTATACATTCACGGTTAGGGCCACACTTTGGTAATCAACATGGGCAGCCTTCCAGGCAAAGCATTCATTAACAGTTAGGCCCGCAAGGAGTATCCTCCACATCACATCGGAGCAGGCAGCCTAACAAACGAAAGGAAACAACCGTTCAATCTGGCTCTAGTTCAACCAGTAGCCTGTAAAGAAATCCTCGCCTGCTAGGAATCTATCACATACATCGTAGCCACGACATAGACGAGCCGAGTGTGTAGAAAAGCATCCTAGACCGACAAGTAAAGACCAGGGGCAGCCAAAGGCTCCGCTACCCCCAACAAAGGCAAATCTAAGAAGAGGTAGAAAGGCTTTTCAATGAACAGATGCATGATTTCTAATGCAATGAAATGGTTAATGAAACACTTAGGCGAGATATGACCGACATAAGTAGGTCACCTTTCATGGATGAGATCAAGCAGGTAGAGCCTTCACGCAAGTTTAGCATGCCGTACTTCACATCTTTCAAAGGAGACGGGGATCTAGAAAGACACTTGAAGCATTACTGAAGCGCGATGGTCCTTTATCAGAATAATGACGCCCTTAAGTTCAAAATATTCGCTACTACTTTACAAGGCGAGGCACAAGATTGGTTTCATACCTTGCCGACGCAATCCATTCAGAATTTTGATGATCTTTCCTTGGTTTTCACCAAAGAATACTCATCTTATTGTTTGATCAAGAAAAAGTCCGATCACTTGTCTGACGTAAAGAAAAACCTAAAAGAGTCACTTCGCGATTATGTAAAGAGATTCAAAGCTGAAAAAGCGAAGATCGTTGAATGCGATAACTCGATAGCAAGTGCAACCTTCCAAAAATGACTCCCAGCAGACCACCCACTGTTCGGAGAAATGATCATGAAAGAAGACCTAACTCTAGCAGATTCCTTTGCTCTGGCAGAGAAGCATGCACTTTGGGACGAGGCTCGACAAGCGGAAAAAACGCCCGAACAACCTCGAAAAGAGTCAGCAGCTGCTCAAAGGAAGGAGGATGGAAAGCAGCCCAACAAGGACAGGCAGGAGGTCAAGCACAGGGACCGACCCATGACCAAAGAAGGCCCGATGACCAATGGCTATTCTAAGTTCTCAATTCTGATTCATCAAATCCTTCGTGACATCAAGAACGAACCATGGTTCAAGTTGCCGAAACAATCAAAAGGAGATACTTCTAAGTTGGACCACACCAAGTATTGCGCATTCCACAGAGGTCCTGGCCACATAACCAACGAATGCTACACTTGGAAAAACTACCTAGAGAAGCTCGTGAAAGAAGGCAAAGTCAATAGATACTTGGACAAGCCAGCTGCGCAGCAAAAAAGGAATGTAGACGGAGATGAAAAGCCACCAACCAAGATGATTCGAATCAATGGCATTTTCGCCGAATTCGAGCACTTGGGGGCCACTAATAACTCCAAAAAGAGGAAGATCTGGCAGGCTTTACTAATCTCATAAGTTCAAGCAGTCGATACCCAACTTGGATCTATTATTGGCTTTATTGAGCAGGATGTCGAATGAGTCGATTTCCCACACGACGATACACTAGTGGTATTTGTCCAACTAGTCCATGCTATAGTCAACATGATGATGGTTGACAATGGAAGTGTAGGTAACCTACTTCAACATTCGGTCATTCAAAAGATGGGCCTGGAAAGTACAATCATACGCAGGGCAGAGGTACTTACTGGATTCAACGGACACACCTCAACTGCCATCGGCCATATCACACTTGATGTGAAAACACCGCCAGTCATCTCAAAGCAAACATTCACGATCGTAAGTGACCCATCTCCCTACAATGGGATTCTTGGGAGACCTTGGTTGATCAAGTTGGATGCCGTCACTTCCGTCAAGTATCAAAAAATCTGATTCCACATCCAGGGAGGATGAGTCGGAGAGATCAAGTCTGACCAGGCTTCATCCCAACAATGCACTGTGCAAATGTTGAAAGAATCAAAGAAGAAGACCTTTACCCCCATAGAGGTTACCGAAGTCTAAAAGGATAAAGAAACTGCCAAATAGCAATTACAGCAGGTGGATCGAGAAGATGGCGCCCAAGCAGACAAGATATGATGGAAACCCGAAGAGGACACCGAAGACATCTTTCTTGATCCTCAGCAGCCGGAAAAGATGGCTAAAATTGGCTCACGACTAAGCCCAAACGAGAAGGAAGAACTCACAATTTTCCTTAGAAAAAACCGAGATATCTTCGCATGGTCACCATCCGACATGCCCGGTATTGATCCGAAGGTGGCCTGCCACAAGCTGCACGTCGATCTTACTGCCAAACCGGTAAGCTAGAAAAAAAGACATTTCGCACTCGAGCGAGTAGCGACCTTCGAGGTAGAAATCGACAAACTATTGGAGGCCGATTTCATAGAAGAGGAAGCACACTCAGCATGGCTTACTAATGTCGTACTAGTCATGAAGAAAGAGAATGGCAAATGGAAGGTTTGCGTAGACTACACCGACCTCAACAAAGCATGCCCAAAAGATCATTACCCTGTCCCTCGGATTGATCTATTAGTAGATTCAACTTCTGGAAACCAGTTGCTTAGTTTCTTAGACGCATACTCCAGCTACAACCAAATAGCCATGCACGAGCCCGACAAGGAGAAAACTACGTTTGTGATAGAGCGAGGCACCTACTGCTACAAGGTCATGCCCTTTGGCCTCAAGAACGCGGGAGCCACTTACCAAATGCTAATAAATATGATGTTCAAAAACCAAATTGGGGTAACCATAGAGGTCTATGTTGACGATATCATGGTAAAGGGCAAACAGCAATCAGATCATATTCACAATTTGGCAAAAACTTTCAATATCCTTAGAAGGTACAAGATGAAGCTCAACCCTACCAAATGCACATTTAGAGTATCTTCAAGCCGATTCCTAGGGTACTTAGTAACCCAATGAGGAATTGAAGCACATCCCAAGCAAATCCAAGCTATCCTAGAGATGAAATCTCCAACTACCTTGAAGGAGATCCAAAGCTTGACCGGACGAGCAGCCGCCCTCAACCGCTTCCTCTCACGATCCACGAATCGATGCAAGCCTTTTTTCAAAGCTATCAAGAGGGCACAAAGAGACAAATGGGATGAAGAATGCGAAAAAGCTTTCTAAGACTTGAAGAATTATCTCACATCACCTCCCTTACTATCCAAGCCGAAAGCAGCAGAGGATTTATACATTTATTTAGCAGTCTCCGAAATAGCAGTTAGCTCTGCTCTCATACGAGAAGAGCTGGGGGCCCAACTGCCGGTATTCTACACTTCTAAAGCTCTTCTCGATGCGGAAACAAGATATCCGAAGATGGAAAAATTAATTTTGGCTTTAGTTGTTGCGGCTCAGAAGCTTAAACCATACTTTCAAGCTCATACAGTCATTATCATGACTCAGTATCCCTTACGATCAATGTTACATGGTCCGGACGCTTCTCAATGAGTGATGAAATGGGCATTGGAACTTGGCCAATATTGTTTAGTTTTCTGACCTCGCACAGCGATAAAGGCCTAAGCCTTGGCAAACTTCGTAGTGGAATTCACGCCTAGCCTAGGCAACGCAACAGAGTGGCCCATCGACGCCCCAGAAGCAGCCGAGAGCACCTTAGCCACGCTTGCTCCATCCGATAAGGACTTTTAGAATTTACATGTCGATGAAGCATTCAACTATAAAGGCTCGGGAGTGGGTGTAGTCCTTGTTACTCCAGACGGCTCAATGCTCGAGCAGGCGATCACTCTAGGCTTCAAAGCATCCAATAACGAAGCAGAGCATGAGGCCCTACTAGCAGGCCTCCGAATGGCAAAAGCCTTGGTGGTGAAGAAACTCGCAATTTATTCTGATTCCCAACTAATCACCAGCCAGGCTACTGGGGAATACACAGTAAAACACCTAAGGATTGCACAGTACCTAGAGAAAGTACACCAGCAGCTTGAGGCATTTCAGACTTACACTCTCAAGTTCCGCGGGCAAACAACGCCCATACAAATGCATTAGCTGATTTAGGCTCTGCCCTCGACCACCAGTTTAAAGGCTCTATTCCAGTGGAATATCTAGACAAGCCAAGCATAGAGATGGAGTCGATAGCCGAAATGTCACAGGTTAGTGTAACTCCCAACTGGCAAAGTTCTATTATAGACTACTTAGTCAGCGGCACACTACCCACCAAAAGATTGGAGTCAAGGAAGCTCCAAATTAAGGCAGCACGCTACTATATGTGGAATGGCATTCTCGTCCGAAGATCCTACACCGGACCACATCTTCTCTGCCTAGCACCTCCCGATGACTTGAAGGTTTTAAGCTCAATCCACGAAGGCGTTTGTGGGAACCACTCTAGAGGTCGATCCTTAGCCCAGAAGGCTCTTAACGCAGGCTACTACTAGCCTACCATGCACCAAGTTGTTAAGAAGTTAGTACAAAAGTGTGATCACTGCCAACGCTACAAACTGGTACCAGCACTGCCTGCCAGTAGCTACACCTGCAGATAAGTTCTTAGCCATTCATGCAATGGGCAATCGACCTGGTAGGGCCTATGCCGCCTGCTACTGAGGGTAGATGCATAATGTTCGTGGCAACCGATTACTTCACCAAATGGGTAGAAGCAGAACCCATGAAGATCACGACTTAGACGAACATAGAGCACTTCATATGGAGGAACATCATTTGCCGATTTGGCATCCCTCAGTCCATCGTCACCGACAATGACCCTCAATTTGTGGGAAAAGATTTGGTGAAGTTCTTCCAAAAATACGACATCAAACAACATATGTCCACGCCAAGATATCCTCAAGGCAATGAGCAGGCTGAAACATCCAACAAGACAATCCTCGACCGCCTTAAGAAATCCCTCACCGACAAAAAAGGGAAATGGCCAGATGAACTCCCTGGATGTTTATGGGCATATCGCACCACCAAAAGATGAGTGACCGGTGAAACTCCTTTCTCTTTAGCATTTGGTTCGGAAGCAATCATTCCTCCCAACATCATCGTGCCAAGCATCAACACTCTATTGCCAAGCATTAAGCAGAACAGTAAAGAGATGGCCATAGACTTAGATTTGGCAGAAGAGAGGCGCGAACAGACCATCACCAGCATCGCAGCCTACCAGCAGCAACTTATTTCCAGCTACAATAAAAGGGCCAAGATCCGGCAATTTCAACCCAGAGATCTGGTCCTAAGAAAAGCCTTCATCACTGTCCGCAAAGAGGGCTTGAAAAATATGGATCCCATTTGGGAAGGTCCTTACAAGATTAGCAGAGTAGGCGGCAAGGGTAGCTACACCCTTGCTACCATGAATGATAAAGAGATCCAGAAGCAATGGAACGCCTACAATTTGAGGAAATACCATGTGTGACTTCCTACTATATCAAGACCCGAAAACTCAAGCAGCTCAACGGGCACCAACTCGTAAGCCAAGGACTATCCAATCATCATGCAGTCTTTTGCAGCCAAGTTATTCACTTATTTTGTTTATTTTTCAATAAAGAATTCAGAAGAATTTGTAACTTGGCTCGATTACATGTCTACAACAACTTATCTTTCCCTGCATTTCAAAAAAAGATCGCACCCCCTTTTGGGACTTACTGCAGGAATTGCACCTCTCGAGGGACTAACTATGCTCTCCAAGGTGAGAAGATAAACTCAACACTCCGAATATCCAAACGTGGATGAGTCTGGCTGCCCTAGTATAACTAGGTGCATGATGGCTTGCGCTGGGATTCCTAGAAGTAGCCACAATAGTCTTTTTCAAGGCTTAGCTAGTTGAAGGATTATGGGTCTATTGGTCTAATCCACAGGGAACCGGGCCCTAGAGACTGAGGGAGAACATTACGCAGCACACCCAAAGGACGGCTGCCCTGGAAACTTAAAGCTGCTACCGAGTGCACTAAGGTAGCCTACGGATTTCCAGAAGACTGCCTACGGCTTGCCTTTCAAGCAGTGGAACCACACTAGACTTATACAACTGCACATTCTTGTGAAAGGTTAAACAAGCTAGCGTGCATACACAAAGATTTTATCCACTGCCGACATGCTACGTAGTCGATAAGCTTCGCCTTTGTTAAACGCAGAACAACCTACACCAAGTCCTAAAGTGTTGTGATACTTGCTACATAACCTACAGAATTGGAAAGAACCAAGGTTAAACAGCCTAGTGGTTACGCGGATTCGTTTGCTTTTGTAAGTAAGGCATCCGGCTGCCAACCCTATGGCTAACAGCTTTGCAAAAGTTCTACACCAACACCTACGGCTGCGTAGGCTATACGGGCCTGTCTACTTATAGAAAAGTAGCACGCTTGCTACTGGTCTATAAGGTCTAAAGGTTAGGGCATGGACAAAAAAAGAAGCAAAGATGGGAAAAGCAAAATAAGCAAGCTTATTAAATTTTATAGCAAAATTGATAAACAACTAGCAAATACCGAAGGAGTTCAAGCAAAAGCAACAAAGGAAAACAAAGAAAATCCTAAAAGCTTCCTAGGAGACTACTCTTCAATAGATTGGACATCTCACAAACTACTCAGTTACCACACCTTCAGCAGCCTTGGTTTTCTCAGCAGCGGCATCCTCCGACTTTTTATCCTCGGCTGCTCTAGCCTGGGCACCAACTCCTCCAACTACTTCACCGATAGAAGATTCAAAAGTAAAAGCGAGCAAGTCTTATAGAGAAATAGAGAAGGTCTCGAAGTCTTTACCGGAAAACTCAAAATAAGACGACCGCCCATATAGATGATCTACGTAGCCTAGCTTGTAGAAATCGGCTTGATTCTGAGTAAGCGAAGCCTCGAAACCATCTTTCTCACCTTTCAACTGCTCATTCTTCTCAAGCAGGCAAGCACGAACCCGCTGCAACTCCTCAATTTCTTTCTTCAGATTGTCGTTGGTCTTCAAAACACTTTGAAGTTCCAACATTTGAGGTTCAAGCCTGTCAACAACTTTTTTGAAGTGGATCACTTGGTTGTAAGTAGCAATCAATTCTTCATCCTTTGCATAAGCAGCGGAGCGAAATTCAGAAATGGAACGCTCAAGATCTTGAATCTGAGGTATGTAACGCTCAATTTCCTTCTCTGCACTTTCATACTTTACTTGGATCGCATCAAGCCTAGTCTTCAAATCCATGATCTCTTGGCGAGCAGCCTCAAGCTACAAAGAAGTAGGGGCAGAACTATTAGATCCCTTTAAAGCAGCAAGCTCATATTCCAATTTCTTGATTTTTTCGACCAAGGAGTAAGCTTCGGCAGCCATGGTTCTTGCCATCTCTTTAACAGCCTTGGTATCCTCTCGGACTAACAATCTCTTTGACGCCATCAACAAACTTGGCACATACATCCATGTTTTCAAAAAGATCTGGTTTCAAAAGCGCGCAAATCTCAGCAGCTTCCCCAGAAACAACCTTGGTGGATTCTTCAAGACTGCATGAACGAGCAATTTCCTTCTTATCAGCAGACGAGTTGATTGCAGTAGCGAAAGAAGCAGGTTTTTACGCCACTTTAGCAGTCTGGGACACCTTATCACTCTTCATAGTAGCAAGCCTCTTCAAGGGTAAACCAGACTTAGCCTCAGACGGATGCTTTGGCATACATTTCGGTACCAGAGGCACGGAGGAACTTCTGCGCTGGGTAATTTTTTTAGCAATCGAGATAGCAGCCTTCGAAGCAATAGGTGTTACCGGCACAAATCTAGCAGTTCGTTCTTTCTCGCCCTTAGAGGAAGTCAAGTCAATCACAATCTTAGGAACAACCGGAGAATCCCCATGAGCAGTCTTCGTTTTCTTTTCAGCAGGCATCTCTTGAACAGGCATGGAATGTTTCTTTTTCCCACCTTCATTGATAGTAGGCTCCATCACAGTGATAGGACGAGCCATCGCGTCTGCCTTGATTCGTTTTATTTCTTCTTTTGGGGGCAGCCCACCTTTTTCCCTACGAAGAGGACTAAGCAGCCAACGCCACTCATGATATTCAGAAGGGATACCCAAAGCGACATGTACTTTTTTCATGTCCGGAGAAACCTTAGGAGTTAAGCCGAATTCTGATTTTCACCCAGAAATGGGAGTTGAGCCAACGCCACTCATGATATTCTGATTTTCTCTATTTTTTAGTCCATTTGAATATTTTTCATACGTTCTTATTATTAGAATTTTTTACTTGCAAAGGTTCTTTGATAAAACGTATAAGAAAAATATAATGGCCAGAAATTTGGAAAATACCACAAGTGAAAATTCTAATACTCAAGAAATGGGATTGCAGAGATCCACAAGGCAAAATACGGTCGTAAATAAAGTGGCACCACCATTACGAGGTTCCACCATGTCCCAAGCCGTGCCATCCAAGTTTGCACGGACCTAAGCCCAAGCCCAAGCCTCGCATTTGCATGCATTACGGACTGAGCAGCCTGCTCCCGTAGCCTAGCCTGCTCCAGTGATCAAGCCAGCTCCCGTGATCCAGCCTGCTCTCATGGCTTCTCAAGCTACCCAAGTTAGCCCGAGACTATCTCAACCATTTGGACCAATCATTGAGGCTGGGGCATTTTCACCATATTTCTCCGCAGATTTGACATGCCCCAACTCAAATCTCGCACTCGGAGTCAACCACCATTCTATTGTTCAATGAGGTACATTCCATCCAAGTTCTTCCAATCCGAATGGCGAACAAAACTTGTCCCGACAAGTCATAGAATTGACAAGCGCCCTTGCACAACAAACAACCTTGGTGAATCAACTTTGGCATCAGAGGTTCTTCGGCCAAAGCCCCCCCCATTCATCGTGGGCGCGTGAGGTTTTGGCCTTAACCTAAGTTGCTAGTTGTTTTGTAGGTGCAAAATTGTCCATGATCGAGGAAGAGAAAATTTGCATCCACACATCTCAATACCGCATCGCTGCCTATCTATTTCCTACAAACTCTAACAAGCTTGTTCCTAATACTTGAGGAAATGGTTGAACTTTCTACTAAGGGTAAAGAACCCCATAAAAACCTGTACGATGCCAACAGGATGTAGGTTTATGGAGTAAATGGTTTCAGCTACCTTAGTTGCAAGGAACGGCCTTCGTGTTGGTCACGTACCATTATTTGACAGAAATGTAGTTGCAAGTGGACGTAGGCGTCTGACTATAACACGGGGTAAAGTTTGAGTAGTTGATCGAAGAAACATTCACTAGGATTTTGCGCAATGGGACAAATTACGTTGCGCAAGGACATTTTGCGCGACGAAGACTGCTGTCGCGCAAAACAGTTTTGCGCGATGAAGGTTCACCTTCGTTGTGTGAAACTATTTTGCACAACGACAGTCTTTGTCGCACAAAGTCAACAACTTTTTCCACATCACTAAAGCAGTTTGGGAGGCAGAAATGCAAACCCAGACAACTTTGATCAACTTTTGTAAACCTTAATGAATGGTTCCAAGACTTAATTATTTCATCCTAAAGATTTTGTGGAATCCACTAATATAAATATTTTAAATTGAACATCGAGTTCGTTCATTGTATTCATATAGGGTCAAGGAGTGTAGCTGTAAAAAATTATCAAAATCGGAGTTAAAAAACCATTAAATCATGATTTTTCATTTATAATCGTCGAAAAGTTTTGTTCCGTTAAATCGTGATTTTCATTTATAATCGTGATTGTTCAATAAATTTTATAATAATTGTTTTTAAAAAAAATATAACTTGCGCAACGTCACAATGGGGTCGTTGCACAAACATACTTTGCGTGACACACCAACCAATGCGTCACTCAAAGAGTGTTTGCGCGACGAACAAACTGCATCGATCAAAGGGTTTTTGTGGTCCACTTGTGTAAATATTTTAAATTGACAAACGAATGAGTTCATTGTATTCATATAGGATCAAGGAGTGTAGCTGTAAAAAATCATCAAAATCAAAGTTGAAATAATCGTTAAATCGTGATTTTTCGTTTATAACCTTCAAAAAGTTTTATCCCGTTACTTGATCTCTGAATGTTTTTTTTTTTGCGATTTTTGGCGTACGCGATCTCAAAGTATATACAAACATGTTTAATGGTTGGATCGTTAAAACTAGTTTCGTAGAATGTGTATCCAATCAAAACAATAGATTCACTAACACTTAAGAGTTTATTTATCTTTTCATTAAGTGTACTAGTGTAAATATTTTAAATTGAAGATCGAGCTCATTCATTGTATTCATATACGGTCAAGGAGTATAGTTGTAGAAAATCATCAAAATCAGAATTAAAATAACCATAAAATCGTGATTTTTCATTTGTAACCGTCAAAACGTTTTGTCCCGTTACTTGATCTCTGAATGTTTTTTTTTTTTTTGAGATTTTTGGCATATGCGATCTCAAAGTATATATAAACAAGTTTGACGGTTCGATCGTTGAAACTAGTTTCGTAGAATGCGTATCCCATCAAGTTCAATGGTATATGTATTTATTAAGTAGCTTTAAATTTATTTATTTTGTTATAACACTTAAGAAATTGAATGGTATATATATTTATTAAGTAAATTTAAATTTATTATTGTAGTTCGGTTCGGGTTTTTGTTAGAAAAATATATTATTGTGTTTTACGTAAAAAATAAATGAATTTGAAAGGAGTAAAGTCACATTTTCAGTCAATTTTATAATAATTTTTTTTTTAAATATATAACTTGCACAACATCACAATGCGGTCGTTGCACAAACATACTTTGCGCGACGCACCAACCAATGCGTCACCCAAAGGGTGTTTGCGCGACGAACAAACTGCGTTGTGTAAAGTGTTCGTTTTTTGGTCCACTTGTGTAAATATTTTAAATTGACGATCGAATTAGTTCATTGTATTCATATAGGATCAAGGAGTTTAGCTATAAAAAATCATCAAAATCGAACTTAAAATAACTGTTAAATCGTGATTTTTCGTTTATAACCGTCGAAAAATTTAGTCCCGTTACTTGATCTCTGAATGTTTATTTTTTGCGATTTTTGGAGTATACGATCTCGAATTATATACAAACATGTTTGAAGGTTGGATCGTTGAAACTAGTTTCGCATAATTTGTATCCCATCAAAACAATAGATTCACTAACACTTAAAAGTTTATTTGTCTTTTCATTAAGTATACTAGTGTAAATATTTTAAATTGAAGATCAAGCTCATTCATTGTATTCATGTAGGGTCAAGGCATGTAGCTATAAAATATCATCAAAATCGGAATTAAAATAACCGTTAAATCGTGATTTTTCTTTTATAACCATCGAAATTTTTTCCCCGTTACTTGATCTCTGAATGTTTATTTTTTGCAATTTTTTGCATATGCAATCTCCAAGTATATACAAACATGTTTGATGGTTGGATCGTTAAAACTAGTTTCGTAGAATGTGTATCCCATCAAAACAATAGATTCACTAACACTTAAGAGTTTATTTATCTTTTCATTAAGTATACTAGTGTAAATATTTTAAATTGAAGATCGAGCTCATTCATTGAATTCATATAAGGTCAAGGAGTGTAGCTGTAAAAAAATCATCAAAACCAGAGTTAAAATAATCATTAAATCGTAATTGTTCGTTTATAACCGTCGAAACGTTTTATACCATTACTTCATCTCTGAATGTTTGTTTTTTGCAATTTTTGGCGTATGCGATCTTGAAGTATATACAAACATGTTTGATGGTTGGATCGTTGAAACTAGTTTTGTAGAATGCGTATCCCATCAAAACAATAGATTCTCTTACACTTGGAGTTTATTTATACTTTCATGAAGTATAACATAAGATTTTGCGGTATCCACTAGTGTAAATATTTTAAATTGAAGATCGAGTTCATTCATTGTATTCATATAGGGTCAAGGAGTGTAGTTGTAAAAAATCATCAAAATCGGAGTTAGCATAATCGTTAAATCATGATTTTTCATTTATAACTATTGAAGTTTTGTCCTGTTACTTGACATCTGAATGTTTTTTTTTTTTGCAATTTTTGGCGTATGCGATCTCAAAGTATATACAAACAAGTTTGACGGTTTGATCGTTGAAACTAGTTTCGTAGAATGGGTATCCCATCAAGTTCAATGGTATATAATATTTATTAAGTAGCTTTAAATTTATTTATTTTGTTATAACACTTAAGAAATTGAATGGTATATATATTTATTAAGTAGCTTTAAATTTATTATTGTAGTTCGGATCGGGTTTTTGTTAGAAACATATATTATTGTGTTTTATGTAAAAAAAATGAATTTGAAAGCTGTAAAGTCACATTTTTCAGTATATTTTATAATATATATTTTTTAAATATATAACTTACGAGACGTCACAATGGGGTCGTTGCGCAAACATACTTTGCGCGGCATAGCAACCAATGCGTTACGCAAAGACAATTTGCGCTACACACCAACCAATGCGTCATGCAAATGGTGTTTGTGCGATGAACAAACTGCGTCGCGCAAAGGGTTTTTGTGGTCCACTTGTGTAAATATTTTAAATTGACGATCGAATTAGTTCATTGTATTCATATATGATCAATGAGTTTAGCTATAAAAAATCATCAAAATCAGAGTTAAAATAACCGTTAAATTGTGATTTTTCGTTTATAATCGTTGAAAAGTTTTGTCCCATTACTTGATCTCTGAATGTTTGTTTTTTGCGATTTTTAGTGTATGCGATCTCGAATTATATACAGACATGTTTGACGGTTGGATCGTTGAAACTAGTTTCGTAGAATGCATATACTGTCAAAACAGTAGATTCACTAACACTTAAGAGTTTATTTATACTTTTATTAAGTATAACATAAAATTTTGTGGTAACCACTAGTTTAAATATTTTAAATTGAAGATCAAGTTCATTCATTGTATTCATATAGGGTTAAGGAGTGTAGCTGTAAAAAATCATCAAAATCGAAGTTTAAATAACCGTTAAGTCATGATTTTTTGTTTATAACCATCAAAAAATTTTGTCCCGTTACTTGTGTGAACACGAAAATTTCCTGAAAGGAAAGAGACAAGAACAACGTGCACAAAATAATATTTGTATTTGATGATTTTGGGTTACAATCTCTCTCAATTTTGATCATCTGATTCGATCTCCGTAAGGTGTGTATTTGTTGATGTGTGATTGATCCAAGGGTCGTCGAGGCTTGATCTTGGATGAACGTTCTTTAAGGGCCGTGGGCTTGATCTTCGAAAGTGGATTTGAGTGGATATTCAAGGAGCCGTTGGGGCTTGATCTTGAGGATGAGTGTTTCTTCAAGGGCTGTTGAGGCTTGATCTTGAATAACGGTGATGAACGGATCTTCAAGGGCTTTTGGGCTTAATCTTGAAGAACAGTGATGAACGGATCTTCAAGGGCTTTTGGGCTTAATCTTGAAGAACGGTTGGATGTGTGGATTTGTCAACGTTGTTGATCCAAAGGGCCGTTGGGGCTTGATCTTTAAGATGAACGATGGTGCTTTCTTCAAGGGCCGTCGGGGCTTGATCTTGAATTGGTGGAAGTTTTTCAAGGGGCCTTTGGGGCTTGATCTTGAATTGGTGGATGATTGTTGATCCAAAGGGCCGTTGGGGCTTGATCTTGAGTTGGTGATTGTTGATCCAAGGGCCGTCGGGGCTTGATCTTGGAAGAACGATGAACGAGGAACGAAGAACGAAGAACACTTTCTTCAAGGGCCGTCAGGGCTTGATCTTGGAAGAACGATGAACGAAGAACGAAGAACACTTTCTTCAAGGGCTGTCGGGGCTTGATCTTGAATTGGTGGATTGTTGATCCAAGGGCCGTCGAGGCTTGATCTTGGAAGAACGATGAACGAAGAACGAAGAACACTTTCTTGATTCTTCGGGAACCTGGATGCTTGAGAGCTTCGGAGTTTCAGAGCTTCAGAGCTTGCTTAATGATTTTTTGGTTCCTTAAATCAATGAATTAGCCTTCTATTTATAGAAATTTCCAAGGCCTAATTTTGAATATAATATTCCAGATGAAATAAGTCGTTTCTGCCAGGTGTTGACACGTGTCCTGTTGATGACTTTTCCAACTTATTTTGATTTTTTGTTTAGACACACGCTACGTGTAAAATTTATGTAATACATGAGCGTTGAAACTTTGATTTATCGGTCAACATTTATTTACCGAAATTTCGATGTCTACAAATGCCCCCACTTCAAGACGCATTGTATACATGTGCTTATCGCGTGTAGGAGATGCGTTTTGAAGTCCCTTAATGTAGATGTCGATCCAAGGGCCATCAAGGCTTGATCTTGAATTGGGCTGGAGATTTCTTCAAGGGCCATCAAGGCTTGATCTTGAATTTGTTTGGAATTTCTTCAAGGGTCGTCGAGGCTTGATCTTGAAGGTTGAAATTGGACCACAAGGAGCTTCATGTGGTAGATGATCTTTGGCTTGGGTAGTGGATGAATCGGCACGTATTTGTTTTCTGCGCTTTGTTGACTTTCCACAGCTTTGATCTTGAACTGGGTTGGAGAATTTTCTGGATTCCTCCAATTGTTGATTTTCCACAGCTTATTCTTGAACTAGGTTTTGATTCAAGAGTGGTAGACACTTGATCTTGAATCGAACTTGTGATTTCTTCAAGGGCCGTCGAGGCTTGATCTTGAATTTGGCCGGAAACTTCTTCAAGGGCCGTTGATGCTTGATTCTTGAAGGTTGACTCGAACACATGGCAAGCAGGCACGAGGTAAAGGTGACGACTTGTTGCTTTGTTCAATCTTTCTAATTCACACCTGAGCAGTTTGGTCAACGGTATGATCTTCAAGATTGATGGGCTCTTCTTCCAGTTGATGACTTGATCTTTAAGGATTTGATTCAAGGGTGGTGAAACGGCACATGCAGCCCACAACACCTAGCAAGTCGACCCAAGAATTTGAGGGTCAAAACGAGTCCTCCACCCAGAGTGATTGCAAACCTGATGATATGAGATACTTTTGATTTTGAAGAAGTAGCGGATGAATCGGCACGTGCTTTGTTGTGCTTGTCTCCACATGCTTCAATGTATCATTTTCCCTTGTCTTATCTATTCTTCTGGAAGAATGTAGCATCTTCTCGAGTTCTTCAGCTCAGACTCCTTCTGCTGAGCTGACTGTGCAGGCTGCATTCTTCTCTGCTTGTTTCTTCAGGCAGATGTGGCAGCTTCTTGAGTTCCTCAGCTCGGACTCCTTCTGCTGAGCTGACTGTGAAGACTGCATTCTTCTCTGCTTGTTTCTTCTGCACGTTGTCTCCACATGCTGCAAGGTATCATTTTCACTTGCCTTATCTGTTCTCCAGGCAAATGTGGCATCCGAGTTTGAGTGGAGGTTCCGGCATATTGTTTTCTTTATCCTTGTCTTTGTAGGTAAGAACAAGGACAAAGGAAAGGACAGGGAGAACGCATGATATGAGATACTCTTGCTTTCTACCCTGGTGATATGAGATACTCTTGCTTTCTACCCTGGTGATATGAGATACTTTTGCTTTGGTGTCATTTGTTTGCAGAGGTACCCCAAGGAATAAGAAACACTGAGTGACTCGAGAGGCTTCGTTGGGAAGTCATTCTCGGAGATGAAGAAAGGTTCTCGGAGATGAAGAAAAGTTATGTATGTCTGCCTTGCTATGGAGGGTGAAGGTGGACAGTTATAGGAAATTCTTTAGTACCTGTAGAGGTACTATTCTTTTACTCGTGTCGGCAACCAATGCGTGATTGATCAGTATGGCTTCATGTGCTTTCTTCTTTATCAGAAATCTTCGACAAATTGTCCGTAATTTTCGTCAAGCTAAGTGTGCATGTGACAGGTGTTGACGAGGCTGAAAAAAAGACTGGCGCCTCTTCGATATCTGGGATCGGCGCTTCGACAAATTGCCGTGATTTCCACAAAGCTGAGTTTGCGCGTGACGGGTGCTGACGAGGCTGAAAAAGATTGGCGCCTCTTCGATATCTGGGATTGGCGCTTTAACAAATTGCCCGTGATTTCCTCAAAGCTGAGTTTGCGCGTGACGGGTGCTAACGCATCTGGAAAAGCAAGATGCTTCTCCGATTTCTAAGCTTGCCTATTTGATTTTTGAATTGGCCTCTTCGAATTCTGAGCTCGCCTCTTCGATCTTTGAAATCCCGTCGAGTGTTGATCTTTATAGAGGCACGCAGTTCGTTTCAAAGCACACTTGAATTTTCGCTTGTAGAAACTCCCTTCTTGCACTTCTAAGATCTTGATTTGTCCGACCTCTTCTTTCTTCAACACCTTTGAAAATGTCTGGACCCTCCGACCGTCGTTTTGATTTGAACCTTGGTGAAGAGGTAGTCCCGCCTTCTCCAGACAACATATGGCGTCCATCCTTCATATCCCCTACTGGTCCTCTTACCGTTGGGGATTCGATGATGAAGAATGATATGACCGCTGCGGTGGTGGCCCGGAACCTTGTCACTCCCAAAGATAACAGACTACTTTCCAAGCGGTCTGATGAGTTGGCTGTTAAGGATTCTCTGGCTCTCAGTGTGCAGTGTGCAGGTTCTATGTCTAATATGGCCCAACGCTTATTTGCTCGAACCCGTCAAGTTGAATCCTTGGCGGCTGAAGTGATAAGTCTCAAACAGGAGATTAGGAGGCTTAAGCATGAGAATAAACAGTTGTACAGGCTTGCACATAGCTATGCTACAACCATGAAGAGGAAGATTAGCCAGATGCAGGAATCTGACGGTCAGATTTTACTTGATCATCAGAGGTTTGTGGGTTTGTTCCAACAGCATTTGCCTTCGTCTTCTAGGGCTGTACCGCGTAATGAAGCTCTAAATGATCAACCTTCGGTGCCTTCTCCTTCTGAGGTTCCGCCGAGTGATGATGCTCTGAATAATCACCCTCTGGTGCCTCTCCGATCTGGGGCTCCGCCGAGTACTGAGGCGCCATCTTATCAACCTTGAATATCCCCTCCTGTAAATTTGATTTGACATTTTTTTTTAGGTATGTATAATGCAAATTTATGTAAAATTTCTAGAAAAATAAATAAATAAAATGGACTTTATTTCTCTTAATGCATTTGTTTTTTTTTCTCATGTGGTGCAATCCGCACCATCCCACCCATTATTTCTTATATATTATTTTTTTTCATATGGTGCAATCCGCACCATCCCACCCATTGTTTCTTATATATTATTTATTTATTTTTTCTTTTTTTATATGGTGCAAGATGCACCATCCATTATATATATATATTTTAGGGTGGTGGCTAACACCATCATTTTTTTCATATATATTTTTTTACATGATGCCCATGCCGACACCACCATCCTTCAATCAATGATGCCCGTCATCACCTTTTTTTTTTTTTTTAAATTTTTTTTTTTTTTGCTTTCGATGGTGCTCACACTCACCACCACTCATACCGCACCATTTTTTAAAAAATTATATATATATATATATATATATATGTTCGCTGCATGGGATGATTGCGGCCATCTGCCGCGGGGGTGGAAACTTACAGAGAGTAGGCGAGGATGATGGATGAAGCATGCACAGAAGCTGGAGCAGCGGGGGCATAGCCGTGAAGTTTGGACGGAGAGCACGGAGGCTTTGGGCGAGTTGAAGCTGCTGTTTAGAGGGTGAGGTTGTATGTCGCAGAGACGGAGGAGCATGGTGCTTAGTAACTGGAGCGGAGCATGGAAGATGGTGGTGGGGCAACGGGTGAGATGATGGAGCAGTTGCAAGAGGACGATGCAAAGGAAGATGCAGGCGTAGTCAACAACGCAGAGTTCTCTTCATCCACCAGCAAGTCATCCGTCTTCCTCAACGCCGCATGCGCAATCACCAACACAACCCCAAATTCCCAATCAGCAGTGCCACCAAAATATTCACCGTCGCGTGGGTCAAGAACAACAGCACGATCGTCACCACTGCTACCACGATCATCACCACTGCCAGCCCGATCAAAACGACGCGGTCGTCTACCATTTTTTTTTTTAACAGCACCAGCGGCTCGTCGCGGAGGAAGACGATGAAGACGATGAGTGAGATCGGATGCCAGAGCAGGCTAAGGAACAGGATCAGGAACCACGATGGCATACTTCATCTGGAAGTAGGCGACGCTCGATCGGACCCGCCCGAAGGCGTCGGAGAATGAGGAGGGGAAGTTGAACATCAGCTTCCATGGCCGGCAGTTTCGAATCTGGATCCAGATGCTCTTCTAGTTGGCTTTCTGTAGTTCCTCCATTGTGTAATCAGACGAGGACTCACCGGCATGTCGAAACCCTCTGGAAGAAACAGCAGTAGACAACCACAATTTGATGTCTGATGAAGGCAGTGAAGTGGGCGAATGAGTGGAGTAGTGGGCTGAGGAGAAATGGGTTGAGAGAGAGACTTGAGGAGCTGGGCCTGGATCTGAGCGCTGTGGGCCGAGAATTGCTGGGAGAAGAAGACAAGCTGAAGCCTGGGCCTGGATTTGTGGCTGGGCTCATCATGACTTCAGGCCCCAATTAAATGATTGCTGCACCTTCTAGATTTTCTAGCCTAAGAACTTTGATCCATCCACTTCCTTTTTATTTATTTACTTATATATATATATTTTAATATATGTATTTTTTTTTAAGTACATAGTAATCACATATGTATACTTTTTTTTTTTTTTTTGTGTAATGAAATTGACTTTCGTTAATAAAGCCCTTATTTTTATTTTGATGTGATGCTAGGAATCTTTAATTTTGGAGAAGGCAGAGCATGATGTTGGATCCCTCATGAAGCTTTCAGAGACGTGGTATTTGGAGTGAGCAAGATGTGGGCATATCTGTGCTTTCTGCTCCCTAGGGTTTGTGCAAAAGACTGCAATGGGGCTTCGTTGTGTAATGCCTTTTGGTCACAGTTTTCCCTTGGTGGTGACGTCGTCGTGCGGTGTAAGAAACTGCTTGCGTAATCGCTGCGGGGTTGCGTAGTACGATTGCGTGGCATTTTGGTTTCTTTGCTACTGTAACGTGCTTTGAAGGACCGTCTTATAGCTGCCCTCTTTGTCGATGTTGCTTGGAGCCTATTCCAGTGTGTCACCTTTGCCATGTGGGGTTGTGCAAAAAGCTGCAGCAAGTTTATGTTGTGTAGTGCCATTTTGGTTACAACTTTCCTCGGTAGGGGACATTACCGTGCACATTGACCTTGCTGCTTGCCATGGGCTCTTTGCCGCAACTGCTTGGAGCTTGTTCCAGTGCGTTACCTTTACCTTGTGGGGTTGTGCAAAAGACTGCAGCGAGTTTATGCTATGTAGTGCCTTTTGGTCACAACTTTCCTTGGTGGTGACGTTGCCGTGCATATTGACCTTGCTGCTTGCCATAGGCTCTTTGCCGCTGCTGCTTGGAGCTTGTTCCAGTGCATCACCTTTACCTTGTAGGGTTGTGCAAAAGACTGCAGCGAGTTTATGCTGTGTAGTGCTTTTTGGTCACAACTTTCCTCGATGGTGACGTTGGCGTAATGCTCACCTTTGTAATACGGCTTTGTAACCAAATCATTCCTTTAAAGAAATAAAGTATTCATATTTTGAATTTGCTTTTTATTCTTCAAAGTGTTTGTGTTTTTTATGATGATTTTGATGATGATTTTGCCGTACACAGTTTATGCTCTTGCGGGCCAGGAGCTTTTGGTGTTGCCTTTTATGCTAGTGCAGTCCAGGAGCGTTGGTGTTGCCTTTTATGCTCGTGCAGACCAGGAGCGTTTGGTGTTGCCTTTTATGCTCGTGCAGACCAGGAGCGTTTGGTGCCATGTTGCAGTTTCAGCTCGTGCAAGCAATGAGCGTTTGGTGTTGCCTTTTATGCTCGTGCAGACCAGGAGCGTTTGGTGCCGTGTTGCAGTTTCAGCTCGTGCAGGCAAGGAGCGTTTGGTGTTGCCTTTTATGCTCGTGCAGACCAGGAGCGTTGGTGTCGCCTTTTATGCTCATGCAGACCAGGAGCGTTGTGCCATGCAGTTTAAGCTCATGCAGGCGATGAGCTTCATGTCCTACAATTTAGGCTCGTGCAGACAATGAGCTTTGGTTCGTGCAGTTTAGGCTCGTGCGAACAAGGAGCATTGGTTCGTGCAGTTTAGGCTCGTGCGAACAAGGAGCATGGTGTGTCGCCTTTTAAGCTCGTGCGGGCAAGGAGCATGGTGTCGTGCAGTTTAGGCTCGTGCAGTCGAGGAGCTTTGGTGCCATGTACAGTTTAGACTCATGCAGGCGATGAGCTTTGGTGTTGCCTTTTATGCTCGTGCAGACCAGGAGCGTTGATGTCCTGCAGTTTAGGCTCTTGTGGACAAGGAGCTTTGTGCCATGCAGTTTAGACTCGTACGGGCGAGGAGAATTGGTGTTGCCTTTTATGCTCGTGCAGACCAGGAGCTTTGTGCCATGCAGTTTAGACTCATGCGGGCGAGGAGAATTGGTTCGTGCAGTTTAGGCTCGTGCGAACAAGGAGCATTTGTGAATTTGTCAAGCAATTTTGGAGAGGTGTTCCTCACAATCTTCATAGCAAGGAGCCTTGACTGAGTAGTTGAATAAGTCTTCAGGAAAAATGTCGCACATCGTGATGGGGATGGATGATCTTTGTGTCAAAGTTTCATTATCTCCAACACTTTCACATTGTTCTGGAGGTTGACGAAAGCTGCTTTACCCCCTTTCTGATTTGTGCACTTGTGGAGAAGACATATGCTTCTTGTGCAGTTTCTTAGAAGTGACTTGAGTCCATTCTTCAACTTTGCTTTGCTTGACTGGCATGGTTTTGGAGCATGCCCTCAGCGATTGAGGTGAAAACTTTGAGTCGGAAGAGCTGGAAGTGAAGGTGGTATAGTTTGACTTCACCACATCGTCAAGATCTAGCTCGATGATTCCTTTCTGAGCCAGCTTCATGATGAAATCTTTCAGCACGAAGCATTTTTCTGTCGGATGACTGATGAAGCGGTGGAATTTACAGTACCTTGGACTGTCAGTGCGATTCATCTCTTCTGGCCGTTTGCACTCAGGCAAAATGATCACCTTCTTGTCCAACAGGTCATCCAGCATGGCAACCACATCAGAGTCGGGGAATGGATAAGTATTTTCCTCAAGCTCCTTCAAAGTGCGTCTACGCATCTCTTGATCACAAAAAGCTTCGGTTTGAATCGATTTGCCTCGTGTGGAGATTTTGACGGGAGTTGTGTTGACCGTCATTGCTTCCTTGGTGGATTTCCACGCAGCCTTCTCCACTTTTATCTCAAGAACTTTATCGTTCTTGTAGTCGGCGATCGGTTCCTTCTTCCCATGATGGGCGATGCTTAACTCCATGTCATGGGCGCGGGTGGCTAGCTCTTCGAATGTCCGTGGTTTGATGCCTTGAAGGATGTATTGCAAACCCCATTGCATGCCTTGGATGCACATCTCGATTGAAGAGGTTTCCGAGAACCTGTCTTTACAGTCGAGGCTTAGAGTGCGCCATCTGTTGATGTAGTCAATGACTGGCTCGTCCTTCCACTGCTTTGTGCTCGTCAGTTCTAGCATGCTCACAGTGCGGCGGGTGCTGTAGAAGCGGTTGAGGAATTCCCGCTCCAATTGCTCCCAGCTGTTGATGGACTCAAGCTCTAGGTCCGTGTACCACTCAAAGGCGTTTCCTTTCAGCGAGCGTACAAACTGCTTGGCGAGGTAGTCCCCTTCGGTCCCTACGTTGTTGCAAGTTTCAACAAAATGGGCAACGTGCTGTTTCGGGTTTCCCTTTCCATCGAATTGCATGAACTTTGGTGGTCGATAACCCCTTGGCATCTTCAGGGCATCAATCTTCTTGGAGTAGGGCTTCGAGTAGAACAAGGAGGTATTTGAGCTCCCTTCGTACTGTGTCTTGATCGTGTTGGTGATCATCTCTTGCAGCTGCTGGATAGAAAGAGATCCCATGAGTGCCGCTACTTGGTCTGGCTCCGACTTCACATCGATTCTCTCCACCGTAGGCTCATCTTCTGGGTTAGGGTTCTCGCCGTCCTGTGGATCCAGTCGGCTGACGAGTGCAGCGATTTGCAAGTCTTTTTCTTCCACAATCTGTGTTAGCCTTGCAATCGCTTCATTCATTTGAGCCAGTTCTTCTTCGATGGAGGTAACGCCGATAGTCATGACTTGTGCAACCAATAGACGTGACTTTCCTTTAGACATCCAGGATGCTGACGAAGAACGTCGTTGGCTGCTTTGGGACGTCATCTTGTGTGCCTCAGTATCATGCTTCGGTGCCCCCAGCGAGGTCAGGTTGATGACAGACTCACACATTTGATGCTCTCCTTGCTCCTTTAGCGGCACCAACTTTGAAATGGCATGTTGAGGAGCGGTTGTGGTGCCAATGGATTGTCCGTTTACGGCAGAAGTGCTTAGGATCCTTCCCTCAGTGGTTGTGAGAATGGCTTGTCCCTTGCTTGATGCCATTGACTTTGAGGTGTGTTTGGATTCCTTGAACGGAGAAAGATATGAGAGGTAGAGATGGTCCCACTGGGCGTGCCAATTTGTGAACACGAAAATTTCCTGAAAGGAAAGAGACAAGAACAACGTGCACAAAATAATATTTGTATTTGATGATTTTGGGTTACAATCTCTCTCAATTTTGATCCTCTGATTCGATCTCCGTAAGGTGTGTATTTGTTGATGTGTGATTGATCCAAGGGCCGTCGAGGCTTAATCTTGGATGAATGTTCTTTAAGGGTCGTGGGCTTGATCTTTGAAAATGGATTTGAGCGGATCTTCAAGGAGCCGTTGGGGCTTGATCTTGAGGATGAGTGTTTCTTCAAGGGCCATTGAGGCTTGATCTTGAATAACGGTGATGAACGGATCTTCAAGGGCTTTTGGGCTTGATCTTGAAGAACAGTGATGAACGGATCTTCAAGGGCTTTTGGGCTTAATCTTGAAGAACGGTTGGATGTGTGGATTTGTCAACGTTGTTGATCCAAAGGGCCGTTGGGGCTTGATCTTTAAGATGAACGGATGATGAACGATGGTGCTTTCTTCAAGGGCCGTCGAGGCTTGATCTTGAATTGGTGGAAGTTCTTCAAGGGGCCTTTGGGGCTTGATCTTGAATTGGTGGATGATTGTTGATCCAAAGGGCCGTTGGGGCTTGATCTTGAGTTGGTGATTGTTGATCCAAGGGTCGTCGGGGCTTGATCTTGGAAGAACGATGAACGGGAACGAAGAACACTTTCTTCAAGGGCCGTCGGGGCTTGATCTTGGAAGAACGATGAACGAAGAATGAAGAACACTTTCTTCAAGGGCCGTCGGGCTTGATCTTGAATTGGTGGATTGTTGATCCAAGGGCCGTCGAGGCTTGATCTTGGAAGAACGAAGAACACTTTCTTGATTCTTCGGGAACCTGGATGCTTGAGAGCTTCGGAGTTTCAGAGCTTCAGAGCTTGCTTAATGATTTTTTGGTTCCTTAAATGAATGAATTAGCCTTCTATTTATAGAAATTTCCAAGGCCTAATTTTGAATATAATATTCCAGATGAAATAAGTCGTTTCTGCCAGGTGTTGACACGTGTCCTGTTTGATGACTTTTCCAACTTATTTTGATTTTTTGTTTAGACACACGCTACGTGTAAAATTTATGTAATACATGAACGTTGAAACTTTGATTTATCGGTCAACATTTATTTACCGAAATTTTGATGTCTACAACTTGATCTCTGAATTTTTTTTTTTTTTGCGATTTTTGGCGTATGCGATCTCGAAGTATATACAAACAAGTTTGACGGTTCGATCGTTGAAACTAGCTTCGTAGAATACATATCCCACTAAGTTCAATGGTATATATAGTTATTAAGTAGCTTTAAATTTTGTTATAACACTTAAGAAATTGAATGATATATATATTTATTAGGTATCTTTAAATATATTATCGTAGTTCGGATCGGATTTTTTGTTAGAAAAATATATTATTGTGTTTTATATAAAAAAAAAATGAATTTGAAAGGAGTAAAGTCACATTTTCAGTAAATTTTATAATATTTTTTTTAAATATAACTTGTGCGACGTCACGATGGGGTCGTTGCGCAAACATACTTTGCACAACGCAGCAACCAATGCGTTACGCACAGACAATTTGCTCGACGCACCAATCCATGCGTCATGCAAGTGGTGTTTGTGCAATGAACTAATTGTGTCGCAATGGGTTTTTGTGGTACACTTGTGTAAATATTTTAAATTGACGATTGAATTAGTTCATTATATTCATATAGGATCAATTAGTGTAGCTGTAAAAAAATCATCAAATCGAAGTTAAAATAACCGTTAAATCGTGATTTTTCGTTTATAACCTTCGAAAAGTTTTGTCCCGTTACTTGATCCCTAAATGTTTGTTTTTTTGCGATTTTTGGCGTATGCGATCTCAAAGTATATACAAACATGTTTGACGGTTGGATCGTTGAAACTAGTTTCATATAATGCGTATCCTATCAAAACAATAGATTTACTAACACTTAAGAGTTTATTTATACTTTCATTAAGTATAAGATAAGATTTTGTAGTATCCACTAGTGTTAATATTTTAAATTGAAGATCGAGTTCATTCATTGTATTCATATAGGGTTAAGGAGTGTAGCTGTAAAAAATCATCAAAATCGGAGTTAAAATAATCGTTAAATCGTGATTTTTCATTTATAATCGTAGAAAAGTTTTGTCGTGTTACTTGATCTATGAATAATTTTTTTGCATATGCGATCTTGAAGCATATACAAATAAGTTTGATGGTTGGATCGTTGAAATTAGTTTCGTAGAATGCATATCCCTCGAAACAATAGATTCACTAACATTTAAGAGTTTATTTATACTTTCATTAAGTATAATATAAGATTTTGTGGTATTCATTAGTGTAAGTATTTTAAATTGAAGATTGAGTTCCTTCATTGTATTCATATAGGGTTAAAGAGTGTAGTTGTAAAAAAATCATCAAAATCGGAGTTAAAATAACCATTAAATTGTAATTTTTCGTTTATAACCGTTGAAATTTTTTATCTTATTTTGGCAAAAAAAAAGAAAAAAAAAGAAAAATAGAATCATACATAAATTTAAAATGAAAAAAAAATTGGAGAGGGGAGACTAAAAATTTGGAGGGCTGCCAAAATTTTGGCATGGCGCCCAAAAACTCAACTCTCTATTTCCTCCTCCTCCTGATTTCTCTCTCACAGCTTCTCTGCCTCTCCTATTCAGAAACAAAACCCTAGCCTCCATCCTTCGTTTGTTCTCAAAATCTCAGAGCCACATTCATCAAAACCAACCCCATCTCTCCATTTCTCTCTATTTCTGCCTTCATCCAAAAAAATTTCACACGCCTCCACTTTTGCAAACCCGAGTCCAGTTCCACCTTTTCGACTCACCCACAAGGGACTTCGATCAGAGATGAGGGCTGAGAAAAATGATGAACTGAGCATTTCTGCACTTCGTCCTTGCATGGGGCTTTTCTTCAACCTCTGAAATCCCCAATGCAGGGGGCTTTTCTGCATTTCGTTCTCCAAAACTTTGGGTATGTTCTCAATCTCTAGACCCTATCCTTTCCCCTTTAGCTTGTTGTGTAGCCTCAACTTTATGGTGCTTTTCTTTTATTTGTTCTATCACTGTAATTTTAAGTTATTTTAGGTAATGAATTTGGTTGAGAATCTTAGTTAGGTTTGTAATTTTTTTCTTGGTTGCCTGGGTTTGAGAATGATCAATCCACTTTCTGAATTTTAATTACTTTGAACTTTGATTTTTGGGAAACTGCAATTTCAATAACCAGAAGAAGAAAAAGCAATACCCAAGAAAAACCAAAAAACCACAAACCATGATTTATTCAACGCTTTATAAGTTATTCGATCTTTCAAGCACACAAACATCACACTAGAAGCTTAATTTTATATTCTGACTTGTATAAATACCAAAGCATTTCAATGGGGAATGCTGACTTGAAGCCCAATGCTTTTGCTTTGTCTAACGTCCTTCTAGTTTTTGCAGAATATGTACATGTTATCAAGGGAAAGGAGATTCATGGGTATACTATAAGACGTGGGCTTGATGCACATGTATTCATTGGGAGTAGCTTAATTGACATGTATGCCAATTGCACTCGAGTGCAAGATTCCCTGCGGGTGTTCAAACTGCTACCTAAGCGTGATGCCATTTCATGGAACTCGATCGTTGCAGGATGTGTGCAGAATAAACGTTTTAGCTCTAGGTGAACTTTGGATTCAGTTTAGGAGTTGTGGCTGTTTGGATCAAAACTTGAACTTTGGGCTCAAGAAAGGAGCTGGCCCAAAGGGATGCCTAGGGGAGAGCCTGGCCTAAGCCCAGCCAAAGCCCAGAAAGCAGGAAATGACCTTTTCTGACTTGGTGCAGCTCATGAAGACCACTTGCTTACCTACCCAAAGGCCAAGTGGTATAGACTGACCAGCTACATAGCCCATAAAGTACTTTATGATGGCAGTACATGTAAAATAGCTAATGAGTCATCACCCTTCAAACCGCATTCGGGCAAGGTTGCTGCTACAGGAGACCAAGCCGAGTTGTCTATATAAGAAAAAAGAGAAACCAGGAATAAGGACACTCAATCAAACAAACAAATGCAAGCACAAACTCTGCTCAAAGCCAGATTTGCCTTCAAAACGAATCTGTAGTCAGCCCAAGCCTTCATCCCTATCGGGATAAACCTTCACTCAAACCCTTGTAATAGCTCTGCTACCTTGTTCAACCTTGTTGTAGTATCGATTCATCTTTTGTAATATCTCTCTCTCTAAAGCTTTCATACCCTTGATAAACTACAAAGATAGGAACCTGCAAGACGATCAGGCTTGCCCGACAAGGTTAAACCTTGCCCGACCTTCTTTGTGTTTTTGTCTTTTCATTCATTAGCCTAGCAATATGTTGTATACTTCCAGTTATATTCAAGTTATTTCTAGCAAGATGACTATTAAAAGGCTTTCTCAGTACTCGGATCCGATTTGAATATATCTTCAGTGTTCAAACCAGATCCGAGTCCTAAGCCCTCGGGCATGTAAATCTGATTAGTTAAAAGTCCTTGGCCTCAAGGCATAAAAAATAACCTTATGTGGACTTAACCCATCCACGACAATCCTTGATAAACGAGAAGTCCGAAGTTACTTGGGGCGCAAGTAATCGACTTACCTCTTAATCTTATTTCTATTATATTATGATTATCATAGAACGCGTAAGTATAGAATGGATTCTGATAGGAAGCCTCAAGGCCTACACCTAAGGCCCCACGAAGGCACCTATTTGGATTCATTCCGTTCTGCGGTCTAGAACGTTTGAGTATAAGAACGAACTCTAATGGGAAGCCTCAAGGCCTACATCTAAGGCCCTACAAAGGCATCTATTTGGGTTCATTCTACCTCTCGGACTCGGGTAATCAGAAGTATAATAGTTATAAGACTCATGCAATCACGAGAACAAATATGATGTGTTCGAGCACTGGTTTAGTTATTGATATGAAGCCTCAAGGCCTACACCTAAGGCCCCACAAAGGCACCTGTCATAACTAACACGGTTTCTCGGGTATATACATATATACAACTAAAACTCGACATCCATTTCACATCTGCCATACTGAAGATGGCAGTGGCATGCCTGAGCACCTAAAAGTTAACCTTGATTGTGAGCCTCAAGGCCTACACCTAAGGCCCAATAAAGGCACCTCTCAAAGTTAACTCTGTCTTTCTCTTTCAGCCTTGCCCGACGAGCCTTGCTCGAAGAGACTTGCCCGACAAGACTTGCCCGACAAAGCCCGACAGTGAAGCAGAAGCCCGACAGTGAAGCAGAAGCCCGACAGCAGCCCTCAACCGGGGCCAACCTCCCGGGGAGCTGTGTGCTCGTCGGCCAGGAAACATCCCCGACGGAAATTCCTGACACGAATATAGTTTTGGCACGCCCAGTGGGACCACATTTGATCAGAAGATATATGTCAAAATGCCAGAAGATTTGCAAACCACGTTGCTACAAATGTTGCAAAGATTGGAGAAAGCTTCCACAGGCTCCAGAAAAGAAACAGACCTGGTTCCTCCCGAGGGAAAGAGACTTAAAACCAGCCCGCCAGAAGAGTTGGTGGTAGACAAACCTGCAGTTCCCTTCTCAGAAGCCCCTGTAAATATGATCAATATGGCATGGGTTGAGAAGGGAAAAGAAAGAATCACAAGGAAACCAGAGGAAGAAAGATTGGCTGAAAAACCTACTGGAGGGGTGATTAAATCGCCCGAATATCCAAAAGCAGCCATAATCAAGGGGATGGTTATGTGTAGTAAGTGCCAATGCGAGTGTGAGCTCGAAATTCCCCCGGCTGGAATCCTCATTAATCATGAACTGATCAGGAGGAAGGAAGAAGATGAAAGGAGAAGAGCCTGCGAAAAGATCAAGTAGGCAACAAAAAAAGACACTTCCCGAAGCGTTTTTCAACGATTAGGAGGTGATTCCCAACCCAAAGCTTTGTCAGAAGTATTTCGAAACCATGAAGCTTCTTAAAAGACAGAAGATATGGAGGCCAAAATACGGAGGGGTACAAATCATCCTCAATATGGCCAGATGGGAAGGGAAATCAAGAGGATGGATGGGATAACAAATCCTGTCAGAAAAGGAAATCCTGCCCACCTCGGGCGAAAATGGTACGTAGTCAGAAAGAACGGACAGCCTACCAAACAAATGGGAGCCTCCATGGTCAGGAGGGTTCAAAGGCAGCACAAAGCTTACATGAATTCCCTGAAGACCGCCGCAACATCCGAAGCCTCCAAAAATCAAAAATTGGAGAAGACATCATCTGGAGGAAATAGTCAGCTCCGCTGGAAAAGTAAGAAAGAGGTGGAAAATGCCAATAGCAAGACGGAAGGCGAGGGGAATCACGTGCCGCAGAGCCAACACCCTGGGAAGTATCGGATCTTGAGGAGAGCTCAAGAAGATCTGGTCATGGTGCCAACCCCCGGGTGGAAGCCACAGCCTATTTGCGATGAAGCTGTTTCATCTGAAAGGAGACCACCTTCTCTACCATTGGTGGATCCTTTTGGTGAAGTTCCAAAGCAAACGCTGTATGCAAGCATGAATCAACAGCAGGGGGCACCAGAACCACTACTTCCAGCCGATGCAATGGCCTGGTTGGATGAATTCATGGACCAGATTGGGGACAATAAAGAAGATTTGCCCAAGCCTAGTAATTTTCATATCAACGTGGCGTATGTATTATCCGCCATGTTTGGTGCCAGACCTGATCAGCCCGCTACTATGGAGGATGATTACTTGACAACTGAGCCAATGATGGCACATGTCAATGTGGAGGTAGTCGAAGAAGGAGAGTCGGGCAAGGCTGAATCCACTGAAGCGTCCAAAGATAGTCCTTTCAGGATTTACACAGACGAAATGGTGTTTAGCAGCCCGAACAGCTTGATGGCCAATCATCTGAAGCCCATATATATTGGTGCTCATTTGGAAGGTGTGCCCTTCAAAAGAATTCTAATTGATGGGGGAGCAGCTGTTAATGTGTTACCAGCCAAGCAAATGAGGAAAATGGGAAGAGGCACGGAGGATCTTATTCCCACAGACCTCACGGTCTCTAGCTTCTTATGCGCTATCACCAAAACTCATGGGATATTGCCTTTAGAAGTAGATTTGGGATCTAAACAAATCATGTTGGCATTCTTTGTGGTGGACTCCACCTCCACTTATGGAGCCTTACCTCAGAAGAGATTGGATCCACCAAAGTTTGGCCATACCCTCCACTCTTCATCAACAAGTGGCTGTTTACCATGAAGCGGGCACAGAAGGACCAGGCTTTTGGAAGATGGTAGAGGCCGAATCACGGCCATTTCTCCCCACAGCCAATGTTGAGGAAGCAAGTTTCTACAACCCCAACGTAGGAATCTTGAAGTGTTCAGGAGCTGATGAGAACGGCCGCCCTACCAAGGTGACGGCCCAAAAGCTTTTGGAACAAGGAATGCTCCTTTCTAGATAGGAGTGAGATAGACCTTGTATCCTCCCAAATCCCCTACACCATCAATAACTAAACAAAAGAAGAAAGATCAGGTAATGGCAGTCAGATCCCTGATTAAAAGATTGTTGGTATATGGGAATTGAAGAAGGCAAGAAAGGGAGCTCTTGGACAAGGAAGAGCAGGAATGGCAGGTGGGAACTTCAACCAGCCAGCATGAAAGCAAGGAGGAATCTTGCAGAGAAGAATTGGAACGGGCCATTCAAATGGCCGAGTGCATTTATGACCTAAATGGGCCAGATGACTTGCCCGAGAGCCCGGAGCTGGTCAAATTTTTGTGTGCAGAACCAGATAAGCCACCACCAGAAGTCTAGGATCCTCTGGAAATTATTGATCTAGGGACAAAGGAGGATCCAAGACCGATACAGATTAGTGGTTTATTGGGGGTTGATGATCGGGCAAGGATATCTGCCTTTTGCAAGAATTCAAAGACTATTTTGCTTGGCATTATACTGAGATGCCAGGTTTAGATTCAGCCTTGGTGGAACATAGAATGCCCATCAAGGAGGGATATAAACCTGTTAAGCAAGCACCACGAAGGATGTCAAAGGAGATAGAAGAAAAGGTCAAAGAAGAGATTGAAAGGCTAGTAAAAGCTGGCTTTATCAGACCAGCCAAATATGTGGAGTGGTTGGCCAACATTGTACCCGTTTTAAAAGCTGTAACAAAAGCAGTACGATGTTGTGTCGATTACAGAAATATTAATGGCGCTACACCAAAAGATGAGTATCCCATGCCCATGGCCGATTTATCCATAGATGCAGTAGCAAAACATCAAGTTCTATCTTTTATGGATGGGAATGCCGGGTATAATCAGATAAAGATGGCTCCAGAAGATATACACAAAACAGCTTTTAGGTGTCCCGATCATGTGAGGGCATATGAATATCTGGTCATGCCATTCGGGCTCAAGAATGCTGGTGCAACTTACCAAAGGGCAATGAATGACATCTTTCACGATCTGATTGGCCAGAGCATGGAGGTATACATCGATGACATAGTGGTGAAGTCCAAGACGGAAGAACAGCATCTGGAAGATCTCAGACAAGCATTAGCAAGGATGAGGATCCACAAATTAAAGATGAATCCAAAGAAGTGCGCGTTTGGAGTAAGAGCGGGCAACTTCTTGGGATTCCTGGTGCATCAAAGAGGTGTAGAAGTGGACAAGAACAAATCTCGGGCAATAATGGAGTCGCCTTCACCCACCAACAAGGTGCAACTCCAGAGGCTACTGGGCAAAATTAACTTCTTGAGGAGATTCATTGCTAATTTAGCAGGCAAGATCCAGCCGCTGACTCATTTACTAAGATTAAAAGATAAAGAAAACTTCGAGTGGGGACCACCACACCAACAGGCCTTTGACAGCATCAAGGCCTATTTGACTTCTCCACCAGTGTTGGTGCCACCTCAAAGAGGAAACCCCTTGAAGCTGTATATTTCTACCTCAGAAAAGTCAATCGGGAGTTTGCTAGCCCAAAATAATGAAGGCGGGAAGGAACAGGCAGTGTACTACCTCAATAGAATTCTGACCGAGGTAGAAACAAGATATTCCCCAGTAGAGAGATTATGCTTGGCTCTATATTTCACTTCCAATAAATTAAGGCATTACATGTTACCTTGTCACGTGCACATCATCGCCAAGACAGATGTGATAAAGTACATGTTGTCAAAGCCAATGCTAACAGGAAGGATTGGGAAATGGATTCTAGCATTATCAGAATTCAGTTTTCAGTACGTACCCCAAAGGGCAGTCAAAGGCCAAGCAATTGCTGACTTCCTGGCCGAGCATCAAGAATCTCAAAGTGAGGTAATCAATATCCCAGGAAGCCTGGAGGTTACTAGCATTTGGATCCCACCAAGAAAAGATATTTCGGGCAAAGAAGATTAGGTCCAGCAAAAGATAAAAAGAGTAACTGGTCTTTGGATCACTCCTTGGAAGTTGTATTTCGATGGATCTCACACTCAGAAGGCTTCAGGAGCAGTGATTGTAATTGTAAACCCTCAAGGGGTTTATCATTATTACTCATTTCTCCTAGACTACCAAGGAAATACTAATAATCGGGCAGAGTATGAGGCCTTAATAATTGGTCTGGAAATCTTGATGGATATGGGGGCAGTAAAGGTAGAGGTCTTTGGGGATTCAGAGTTAGTAATAAACCAGTTAAATGGGGAGTTCAAGTGCAGACATATTACCATGGCGGGGTATTACTTGGCAGCTACGCAATTATTGAGTTTCTGGGATTCTAAGATATCAATCAATCATGTTCCCAGGGGATCCAACTTAGCAGCCAACGAGATGGCACAACTAGCCTCAGGAGTGCCAATACAGGAGAGAATATATGGGATAGATGTCGAGATCCAAAGAAGAAACCTTCCTTCGATCTTAGAAAGGGGATTCAGTCTAGATATAATGGTGCTAGAAGCCGAGATAGAAGATTGGAGGTCACCTATCATTCATCATTTGAAGGATCCCTCTTCGCCTACAAGCAAGAAGAATAGACAACAAGCAACCAAGTATGTCTTATGGGCAAAGAACTTGCTAAGGAAAACTCCAGATGGGTTACTGTTGAAATGCTTGGGCCAAGAAGAATCCATGAGGGTAATGGCCGAAGTACATGAAGGAGTATGTGGAGCACATCAGGCTGGAACGAAGATGAGATGGTTGCTTAGAAGGTATGGTTATTTTTGGCCCGACATGGAAAAAGATTGCAAGTCTTATGCCCGAGGTTGTGAAGAATGTCAAAGGCACGGACCTCTCCAGCATGTGCCCTCGGTACCTTTAAATACAGTAGTCAAGCCTTGGCCCTTCAGAGGATGGGCGATGGACTTCATCGGGCAAATCTATCCAGCTTCTAATAAAGGGCATACCTTCATAATTGTAGCAACGGATTATTTCACCAAGTGGGTGGAAGCATCAGCAGTAAAATCCATAACTTCAGCCACAGTCAAGAATTTTATCGAGACCAAGATTTTGCACAGATATGGGGTGCCCGAAACTATAGTGACGGATCGTGGGCCATCTTTTATTTCAAAAGAAGTTGAGGAGTTTACAAGAAAGTACAAAATAAAGATGATCCAGTCCAGTCCGTACTACCCTCAATCAAATGGCCAGGCAGAAGCCAGCAACAAGATCCTGGTCAACATTATCAAGAGAATGGTGATTGATAGTCCAGAAAAGTGGCATGAAAATATGGGGAACACTTTGTGGGCATACAGAACTTCCAAGAGGGCAGGAACAGGGACAACTCCTTATGCTTTAACTTTCGGGCAAGATGCAGTGTTCCTCGTGGAGATCAATGTAAGTTCTGTAAGAATTCAAAATCAATTTGGGTTACATAGTGAAGAGTACATCGAAGCCTTGTGTCAAGGAATTGAAGACTTGGATGTAGCCCGAATTGAAGCTTTGAACCAGATTCAAGAAGGAAAGCAAGCCGTTGCCCGAACTTATAACAAAAAGGTAAAGATGAAGTCTTTCAAGGAAGGGGATTTGGTCTGGAAGACAGTCCTCCCTCTAGGAGCTCAGCTCAGGGGCTTTGGAAAATGGAACCCGACATGGGAAGGTCCTTTCATTATTAGTTGCGTTTTGGATAGAGGAGGATACTACTTGGCGGACCTTGAAGGAAATAGGCAGAAACATCCCATTAATGTTAAATTCTTAAAGAAATATTGTCCTACGTTGTAGGATGTTAGAGATTGTTATATTGAAGAGGATGCAAGGTAAAGCAAGCTTCGGGATATCAATGTGCAGTGTATATTTATCAATCATTCAAGAAGATGGAAATACAAGAGTTGCTGAGACAATGTATATTTCATTTCGACAATTGATGAAATTTACAAAAGATTCAAAGCCGACGTATTACAATCCATTCTCCTTCTGGATGCAATGATATCTTCAGCTGATTTTCCGATGTCTTCATGGATGGAACCCGATCAGGTGATCGGGTTGTGCGGCCAACATGAGCCTGGTAGAGGATCCTCAGACAGGGCCATCACCATAAGTGATGGTGAAGCCCGACTTATCACCGCAACAAGCAGGAAGACAAGCCTTCAAGAGGAAACCACCTGACCAAGGGTGTTGGAGATAGCGGGGTGTTCGACCAAGGGTGTTTGAGATAGCAGTCATTTGATGAAAACCTTTTTTCTCACGAAAGGGAGTTTTAGGAAACCTCACTCAAAGCATGAGGAACCCATTTCTCAGTTTTTGAACGCTCGAGGAAGATGGAAGAGAAGGCCGAAAAGGATTTGATGGCTTGACAGAAGAAATTCCGAGCCAGAATTTATAAAGCCCCCAGAGGATAGTTCAAAGGTCGTGAGAATAGCAAGGGGCACAGGGATGCCTTCATCCTGTCTAGAAAACACAAAGTTCCAAAAGATTGATATACACGCATGCGGATATTCAATCAATGATGGCGCCTCGGATTCTAACCTTAACATAAATTGAAGGGGGCACTGTTTGGATCAAAACTTGAACTTTGGGCTTAAGAAAGGAGCTGGCCCAAAGGGAAGCCTAGGGGAGAGCCCGGCCTAAGCCCAGCCAAAGCCCAGAAAGCAGGAAATGACCTTTTCTGACTTGGTGCAGCTCATGAAGACCACTTGCTTACCTACCCAAAGGCCAAGTGGTATAGACTGACCATCTACATAGCCCATAAAGTACTTTATGATGGCAGTACATGTAAAATAGCTAATGAGTCATCACCCTTCAAACCGCATTCGGGCAAGGTTGCTGCTACAGAAGACCAAGCCGAGTTGTCTATATAAGAAGAAAGAGAAACCAGGAATAACGACACTCAATCAAACAAACAAATGCAAGCACAAACTCTGTTCAAAGCCAGATTTGCCTTCAAAACGAAGCTGTAGTCAGCCCAAGCCTTCATCCCTTGCGGGATAAACCTTCACTCAAACCCTTGTAATAGCTCTGCTACCTTGTTCAACCTTGTTATAGTATCGATTCATCTTTTGTAATCTCTCTCTCTCTCTAAAGCTTTCATACCCTTGATAAACTACAAAGATAGGAACCTGCAAAACGATCAGGCTTGCCCGACAAGGTTAAACCTTGCCCGACCTTCTTTGTGTTTTTGTCTTTTCATTCATTAGCCTAGCAATATGTTGTATACTTCCAGTTATATTCAAGTTATTTCTAGCAAGATGACTATTAAAAGGCTTTCTCAGTACTCGGATCCGATTTGAATATATCTTCAGTGTTCAAACCATATCCGAGTCATAAGCTCTCGGGCATGTAAATCTGATTAGTTAAAAGTCCTTGGCCTCAAGGCATAAAAAAGAACCTTATGTGGACTTAACCCATCCACGACAATCCTCGATAAACGAGAAGTCCGAAGTTACTTGGGGCGCAAGTAATCGACCTACCTCTTAGTCTTATTTATATTATATTATGATTATCATAGAACGCGTAAGTATGGAATGGATTCTGATAGGAAGCCTCAAGGCCTACACCTAAGGCCCCACGAAGGCACCTATTTGGATTCATTCCGTTCTGCGGTCTAAAACGTTTGAGTATAAGAACGAACTCTAATGGGAAGCCTCAAGGCCTACATCTAAGGCCCTACAAAGGCACCTATTTGGGTTCATTCTACCTCTCGGACTTGGGTAATCAGAAGTATAATAGTTATAAGACTCATGCAATCACGAGAACAAATATGATGTGTTCGAGCACTGGTTTAGTTATTGATAGGAAGCCTCAAGGCCTACACCTAAGGCCCCACAAAGGCACCTATCATAACTAACACGGTTTCTCGGGTATATACATATATACAACTAAAACTCGACATCCATTTCACATCTGCCATACTGAAGATGGCAGTGGCACGCCTGAGCACCTAAAAGTTAACCTTGATTGTGAGCCTCAAGGCCTACACCTAAGGCCCCACAAAGGCACCTCTCAAAGTTAACTCTGTCATTCTCTTTCAGCCTTGCCCGACGAGCCTTGCCCGAAGAGTCTTGCCCGACAAGACTTGCCCGACGAGACTTGCCCGACAAAGCCCGACAGTGAAGCAGAAGCCCGACAGCAGCCCTCAACCGGCGCCAACCTCCCGGGGAGCTGTGTGCTCGTCGGCCAGGAAACATCCCCGACGGAAATTCCTGACACGAACAGTGGCATGTGTGCGTGGGTTACCTATTGCATTATGCCTTACTACATTGTAATTGTGTAATCAACATATTGGTTTTTCCTTTTCTTTGTCTTTGTCTTTGTGTTACCTATTTCTTTCTCCGCTGGTACAGGTTAGAGTCTACAGGGAGAAAGAAAGCAACAGATCATGTACCTGCAGTTAAGAAGCTTAGGAAATCAGAGATGCTTGGGGAAGGTCAGGTGTACATTCATCTGTTCAAACATGTTCCTCAATCGAAATGAAATTTTCTTCACCGGCCTTAGTGTATCGTTGTATATAGTTTGTGCATGTGAAAGCAGAGAGAAGTCTACTTATAGAGGTTGACAATCCTCAAGCTTTGTTGCTGCTTCCAGGATGAAAAGTCGTCTTATTTGTTTACACTTTAGGGTTTAGGTAGAGGCCACCATCTCCCATTGATCCACAAAACTACAATTCCAGTCTCCAAATCCAATAAATAAACAATTGTTAAGGTCAAATCAGTCACCAACTATTTATCTGTTCATTGGAAGCTGGAAGCCACACTTGAATACAATTCTGTGAGTGAGTGAGATGCACATTACTCACTCACCTGAAACTTTCAAGGAAATATTGATTTCACTTTCTAATTGTAATGATTTTTAAAGTTCTCCTTCTCTTTACTGGTTTTCAGGTTTTACTTGTAGAATAATAAATGACAAGGAGCTACCTCAAAACATTTTTTCATTTCTAGTATGCGTATTTTTTAACATGCCTTTGCATTTGTTTATTACAAGTGTTCTCATTGCGACAAAATTACTCATTGTTAAAGTCTCTCTACTACTGTCTCCTTTAAATTTTATAACTTGTTGATTTGGGCAGTTGCTTGTGCATTTTCCTTGAAGGATTTATTTCAGCAGACCTGATTGGCTTAGCTCTGTTGCGGAGTTTTTCTATACTGCTTTCACTGGGAGGAAAAATGGCCGCCATGAAATTGTGATATAAAATTGATGCATTCCATAGACAAGGACATGAGACAAGGACAGGCCTGGCATGCAACCTGTCCTCTTTAATTTGACATTTGTTTTCACAGATACACATATATATTCTTTGAATTGTTCTTATATTTGTATCATAATTAAACTTGTGGTTGTGTGGTTTTGGTGTAGTGAGATATGAGGAGTGATGAAGGAGCTACATAAACTGTAGCAAGCTGCATGAAGTAGTGAGATACATAAAGGAGCTATATGAAGGAATGATGAAAAAGCTATGATGAAGGAGCTACATACACTTTATGTACAAAAGGGAAGATATTTTTATCTGCACGTCTTCGAAATAATTCAAGTTTGTATTTTCGGAGTTTGAGGGCTTGCGGTAATATGTTCTATATCTTAGGTTTGTAATGAATGTATTGGCTTTACCACATTGATCTTATATACGTTTGTTTTTATTAATGATAATACAAAATATTCTTTAAACAATGCTTAGTGGAAATTTTACCAAAAAACATATATTTCTTGCCTCAATTTCCATTGGTTTATTAATTATTGTTTATAATTTAATTACAATATTTATAAAAAAAATTAAATAAAAGATATTTTGTCAAAAAAAAAAAAAAAAAAGGTTTGCTCAACGTAGGAGCTGTCGTCGTGCAAAAACCTTTTGCGCGACGCAAGTTGTCACTTCGTCGTGCAAACCTTGCTTTCACTACCTTTGAGTTACGGTTGGCGCGATACGAAGATTTTGTTGGGCTAATTTTTAGGCAACGTTTCATCGTGCAAATTGTTTTTTGAATGTAGGAAGTCTGAGGGTTTTGGTAAATTGTAGATAAATACGTGGTTGTATGAAGGGTTTTTTTGCAGTTACTTAAGGGCTTAGCCTCATAATAAGCTAGTAATAATGTGGTTCAAATTCGCCTTTAACGAGAATTGAACTTAAAACCTCTCACCTACAACTAAAGAGGAATAGTATTAAGTGGCTACACTTTTTTTTATTTACGCTCATAGAAATGAATAAAACAGGCGGAATTAAAGGCTTGCAATGTATAAGAAACTAAAAAGGTGAGTGAAAGCCGATGATTTTAGCCAAATTCCCAATAAGGAAGGGAAAGAAAAGGTAAAAGAGACTAACGCCCAAGAGTGCCAAAAGCAAATTAAAGACACAGAAAAAGCCCATGAGGAATTCATTTCTCGGACTCAGGCCCATAACATGTCAACTCAGGACTGTGCTCTCTGCTTTCTATGGAGCTCTCTCTCCCCCTTCCAAAACCCCCTCAAAACCCTGATCCCCAATTACACTATGCCCTTCAATTTCCCATCATTACCAACCTCAATTTAACGTCTTTTTTCTGTTTAATTTGATGATTAGGTATTACAATTTCAAACCCAGTTTTTCTGAAGTTCTTTTTATCAGTCTTATAATTGGCATATAAAATTTTCAATTTTGTTGTTGTTGTTGTTGATGTGATTATGTTTGCTTATTGAGTTGTTTGAACAATGATTAGGAGGAGATTAAGATGATCCAACAACCATCGGTGATCCTTGCAACTGCTAGCTATGATCACACTATTCGGTTTTGGGAGGCCAAAAGTGGCCGCTGCTACCGTACCATCCAGTACCCTGATTCAGTTTGTTCCTCACTTCCCACTTTTATTGTTTTGGTTTTAGAAAGAAATGATCTTTGTGTGTGTATGTATTTGCGCTTTGAATTTTGGATTCTGGGTTTTTGTTAAAATGTCGATTTCGCTTTTAAATGATTGAAACCGACTGAATTAAGGAGAAATAGTTGGATTGGGTTTCGTCGAATGGAATGGTTTTCTTATGTTGTAGGTCGTTGAGTTTCCTTTGGTTTATAGTCCATTGATGGGTTTACTCTTAAATTTCCTTTGTTTTCCTAAATGATTGTGAAATTTTTTATGGATTTACTCTTGTTCTTATTTGATTTATTTATGCTGGATCTGACTTTCCATTTTTCATGAGCATAGCAAGTTAATAAGCTCGAGATAACTCCAGATAAACGCTTCCTGGCTGCAGCCGGAAATCCTCACATTCGATTATTTGATGTTAATACAAATAGCCCTCAACCGGTTCGTATTTCTCAGGCGTTGGTCTTGCTTTGTTTGCATCGAATTAAAGGAGGGGGGATGGAAAATCTTGTATGCTTTATATTAGTTCTTCTATCAACTTATGAGCATCCTTTTCTTATGACTGTAGGTGATGAGCTATGAGTCACATAGTAATAATGTAATGGCTGTAGGGTTTCAATGCGATGGGAACTGGATGTATTCAGGTTCTGAGGATGGTACAGTAAAAATTTGGGATCTGAGGTATTCGCTGCCAACAGATATATATGCTTGTTTTGTTTTGTAGTTCATTAAGTTTTGTTCATATGTTTTAGTATAATTTAGAGTTATATGTTGACTTATTTACAGAGCTCCAGGTTGTCAAAGGGAATATGAAAGTCGTGCAGCTGTTAACACTGTTGTGCTTCACCCGAACCAGGTCAAGCACTGTCTCTTCCTTTCCTACCATAAAATATAAATGTTGCCAAAATCACTATCCGGTTTTACTGTTTCATAACTTCTGAAATTATTAAAGAAACTAAATGAAAATAAAGAAGATGAGACCTTGCATTCTGTAATGGTTTTGATTGTTTGTCAAAGATGTTAACATTTTTTATTTTCGTTTTTACAGACTGAACTAATATCTGGGGACCAAAATGGCAATATTCGTGTTTGGGATTTGACAGCAAATTTGTGCAGCTGTGAATTGGTATCTTAATTTTCTTGCACTTTTGTATTCCTATACATCTTTTATTTCTTCTACTATTCAAATTGCTAATCTATACTAAATTTCAAGAGGTCCGTTAGCGAGTGTGTTGTCCGAAAACCATTATTCCAAACCTTTGGTATGTTATTAGGTGAAAGGAATATCCAAATGGGCGAAACCATTAGTAGACTCGTGCACATGCACTGCAAGTTGTTTATTTGAAAAAAAACATTAAAGGGATAAAAGTAAATAAATAAATAAAAATGAAGTGGTGTCCTGTGCAGGAGTAGATGGTTGGTGGAAATTGATTTTTGGATAGTACTTACTAAGGATTAGAATGTGAAGTTGTGGTGCTAGGAGTGTTTATTACTCTTGATATTTTTTTCATACGAAGCTTACTCGTTTTATCTGAAGCATCTTACTGTTGTACATGATATATTTAACGTTGATTTTTGGAGTTAACCTAGGTTCCAGAGGTGGACACGGCTGTAAGGTCATTAACAGTTATGTGGGATGGGAGCTTGGTTGTTGCAGCAAATAATCATGGGACATGCTACGTTTGGCGCTTGTTGCATGGAAACCAGGTAATACTCTCATCCACTTGATCCCATTATCTAATGTTATCTTCTTACCATGCTTGATTCATTTTGATGTCAAGTACTTTTTCTTCCAGACGATGTCAAATTTTGAGCCACTTCATAAGCTGCAAGCACACAAGGGATACATTCTTAAATGTCTTCTTTCACCTGAATTCTGTGAACCCCACAGGTTTGATTCGCGAAGGACTATGACCCTTTTTCTGATATTTTTGGGTTCAAATATTATCTGCCCTTTCGTTCTCTTTTGTTCCCAACTGATTTTGAGACGAATAGCTTTTTTATTTTATGGTACATTTCTGTTTCGGTTCAAATGATGTGTACTATTTTATTTTGCCTTTCATTCCTAGCGGCTATACATGCTGTTCTGAGTTGTTGGCATAACCTTTATATGCTTTGTACTTCTAGATACTTGGCAACCGCCTCTTCGGACCACACTGTCAAGATATGGAATGTAGATGGTTTCACATTAGAGAAAACTTTAGTAGGTATGTATCTGTATTCTGCAACAACATTCACAGGTGCTGATCCCAATATGCAAATTACTCGATAAATGCGATGGTTATTGAAAACTTAGCCATATTATTAATTGATCTTCACTGTTTCTTCACATTATAGGACATCAACGGTGGGTGTGGGACTGTGTTTTCTCAGCGGACGGTGCCTATCTTATAACAGGTATTAATTTTTCAACACCTGAGAATTTTGATTGAGCTCGTGTGTTCTTAAGCAGGCATGTAGATAAGGATTTTCGTCATAATTAAAGATTTTGACCATAGTTCTAAAGCTTATTTATAAATGTCATTTTTCAAACTCGGATTTAGCAGTATCCATCTCTTTGCTGTCAACAAACACTTTTATCAAAGTTGTTTTTTCACCATCTAATTTGCGTGATAAATTAACATTTATATTCTTTGTTTTCGTTCTTCTCCTTTCTGAAAAACAAAAGGGTGACAATGATATTAAGAAAATTATTGGAACTATTGTAACGACGACAAAAACCAACCATCCATGCAGCTTCCTCTGATACAACAGCGAGACTTTGGTCCATGTCCACCGGTGAAGATATCAGGGTGTATCAGGGGAATCACAAAGCAACAATTTGTTGTGCACTCCATGATGGAGCCGAACCTTCTGCATCCTGAACTAGGATCGTCCTTGGCTCGTCTGCATGCATCTATGCCCGGAGTGTGCACGCGGTGACGGCTAATGGAATTTGTAATTTCATAGAAGCAATGTGGTGCTACATTCTCTTCTTTCATACAGTTATTTCCCACCTAATGTGCATTATATGTATTACTATTGTGACCGAAATAAGAATGTATATGATTTTCTTCAAAATGAGATGTCAAATTTTAAACACAAAATTTAAATTTGAGAGCTTATGTGACACATTGATTTTTTTTGTAAATTTTGTTCCCAAATAGGAATGTCAAATTTAAACTATTATTGATCGCATTATTTACCTTTTATAATTTTAATTAGTATTTTTATAACAAAAAATAATAACAAAAATCATAAATAAATAAAAACAATTATTATCCACTGGTTTTGGGGAGAGAAACGAGGATGGGGAAGCTATCTTGGATTTTGCAATGGCATATGATCTCTTCTTAGCCAACACCTTCTTTAAGAAGAGAGAAGAACATATGATCACCTACGAGAGTGGGTCGTCAAAAACACAAATAGATTTTCTTCTAATGAGGAAAGGGGATCGTATAACTTGTAAGGATTGCAAAGTTATACCAGGAGAGAGCGTGGCTAATCAACATCGCTTGTTGGTGATGGATGTACATATCAAAAGAGTGAGAAAAAAGAACAAGACTTGGAAGTGCCCAAGGACTAGATGGTGGAATCTAAAAGAAGAAAAACAAGCCATTTTCAAAGAGAAAGTAATCACCCAGTGTGTGTGGGATAGAGAGGGGGAAGCTAACCAAATGTGGGATTCCATGGCTAGTTGTATCCGAAAAGTAGCAAAAGAGGTATTAGGAGAGTCCAAGGGCTTTGCCCCACACCAAAAGGAATCTTGGTGGTGGAATGAGGAGGTACAAACAAAGGTGAAGGCTAAGAAGGAATGTTGTAAAGCCTTATACAAGGATAGGACCGATGAAAATGGTGAAAGGTATAGAAAAGCGAAGCAAGAGGCAAAGAAAGCTGTGAGAGAAGCTAAGTTAGCGGCTTATGACGATATGTATAATCGACTAGATACCAAAGAAGGAGAGTTGGATATCTATAAACTAGCTAGAGCAAGGGAAAAGAAGACAAGGGACCTAAACCAAGTGAGGTGCATCAAGGATGAGGATGGAAATGTTCTTGCTATAGAGAACGCGGTTAAAGACAGATGGAAATGTTATTTTCATAATCTTTTCAATGAAGGACATGAAAGGAGTGCTTATTTAGGGGAGTTGAGTAACTCAGAAGAGTGTAGAAACTACTCTTTTTATCGTAGAATCCGGAAGGAAGAAGTGGTTGTAGCTTTGAAGAAGATGAAGCATAGAAAAGCAGTAGCCCAGACGATCTACCAATCGAAGTGTGGAAAGTTTTGGGAGAGACAGGTATAACATGGCTCACTGACCTTTTCAATAGGATTTTGAAAACGAAGAAGATGCCAAATGAGTGGCGAATGAGAACTTTGGTGCCTATCTACAAGAATAAGGGCGATGTACAAAATTGCATGAACTATAGGGGTATTAAGCTAATGAGTCATACAATGAAGCTTTGGGAGAGAGTCATTGAGCATAGATTGAGGCAAGAGACACGGGTTTCGGACAACCAATTCGGGTTCATGCCAGGGCGCTCAACCATGGAGGCAATCTATCTCTTACGAAGATTGATGGAAAGATATAGAGATGGGAAAAAGGATTTACACATGGTCTTTATAGATTTGGAAAAAGCGTATGATAGGGTCCCAAGAGACATTCTTTGGAGGATTTTAGAGAAGAAAGGAGTACGAGTAGCATATATCCAAGCTATACAAGATATGTATGAAGGAGCAAAGACTGCCGTAAGAACTCATGAAGGACAAACCGAAAGCTTTCCCATAACTGTAGGATTACATCAAGGCTCATCCTTAAGTCCTTACCTTTTTGCGTTGGTAATGGATGAGTTAACAGGACATATTCAAGATGATATTCCTTGGTGTATGCTTTTCGCAGACGATATAGTGTTGATAGATGAAACTCAGGAAGGGGTAAATGCAAAGCTTAACCTTTGGAGAGAAGTGTTGGAATCTAAAGGTCTTCGCCTAAGCCGATCAAAGACAGAATATATGGAGTGCAAGTTCAGTGCAAATGGAGGCCAAAACGAGTTAGGGGTGAGGATCGGAGATCAAGAAATACCAAAGAGCGACCGTTTTCGTTACCTAGGATATATCTTGCAAAAGAACGGAGAATTAGATGGAGATCTCAACCATAGAATACAAGCTGGATGGATGAAGTGGAAGAGTGCATCCGGCGTGTTGTGTGACCGCCGTATGCCACTGAAGCTCAAGGGAAAATTTTATAGGACGGCAATAAGGCCGGCGATGCTGTATGGCACAGAATGTTGGGCGGTGAAGCATCAACACGTACACAAAATGGGTGTAGCGGAGATGAGGATGCTTCGTTGGATGTGTGGGCACACGAGAAAGGATAAGATTAGGAATGAAGATATCCGGGGTAAAGTAGGAGTAGCCGAAATTGAAGGAAAGATGAGAGAAAATCGGTTACGGTGGTTTGGACATGTGCAAAGAAGGCCTACTGACGCTCCGATTAGAAGATGCGACTATAGGACAGAGGTTCAGGGACGAAGGGGTAGAGGAAAACCTAGGAAAACTTTGGAAGAGACCCTAAGAAAAGACTTAGAGTACTTGGATCTAACGGAGGACATGACACAAGACAGAACACAATGGCGTTCTAAGATTCATATAGCCGATCCCACTCAGTGACTTGGATTTTCCAAGTCTCCAACCGAGAAGTTTTCCTCACTCGGGAAATTAAGGGAACACTACCTCAACCTACATGCTCCACTCACAAAGCTTCAACGTACAAGCTTTAACAAAAGAAAATTCAAAGAACTTAGCGAATAAGGCTTTGGTGTATTTAACACAATTCGTTGAAATGAAGGAAAGCTTATTTATTGATATCCCCGATAAGTTACAAATATGTACATATACTTGAGTCAAAATAAACAAACAAAATGGAGCCTTCACAAAGGTTACTTAGGAGAAGTCTCAGCAGTCGGTAGAGCCCCAGAAAGAGAAGGCACCGGATGGGGATCATTCGGAGCCTCAGTACTGGACAAAACCCTAGAAGGAGGAGGCATCAGAGGTTGATCATTTGGAGCTTCATTACGCGGTACAGCCCCAGAAGACGAAGGCAATAAATGCCTTTGGAACAAACCCACAAATATCTGATGATCAAGTAAAACCTGACCATCAGATTCCTTCATCTGGTCAAGCTTCCTCTTCATGTTTGTAGCATAGTCATGTGCGAGCCGGTGCAACTGTTTATTCTCATGCTTGAGCCCTCTAATCTCTTGTTTGAGACTCATCACTTCAGCCGCCAATGATTCAACTTGGCGGGTTCGAGCAAATAGGCGTTGGGCCATATTAGACACAGAACCTGCACACTGAACACTGAGAGCCAGAGAATCCTTAACAGCCAACTCATCAGACCGTTTGGAAAGTAGTCTGTTATCTTTGGGAGTGAGAAGGTTCCTGGCCACTACCGCAGCGGTCATATCATTCTTCATCACGGAATCCCCAACGGTAAGAGGACCAGTAGGGGAGACGAAGGATGGGCGCCATATGTTGTCTGGAGAAGGCGGGGCTGCCTCTTCAACAAGGTTCAAGTCAAACGACGGTCGGAGGGGCCAGACATTTTCAAAGGTGTTGAAGAGAGAAGAGGTCGGACAAATCAAGATCTTAGAAGTGCAAGAATGGAGCTTCTACTGGTGGATATTCAAGGGTGCTTTGGAACTTAATGTCAGTCCCTATAAAAATCTGCACTCGACGAAGCTTCAGAAATCGAAGAGGCGCCTGCTCAGAAATCGAAGAGGCGTTTGCTTTCTCAAAAGCTGGGCCGCTCAGAGACCACGAGGGTCGATCTCAGAAATCGAAGAGGCGTTTGCTTTCTCAAAAGCTGGGCTGCTCAAAGACCACGAAGGCCGATATCAGAAATCGAAGAGGCTTGCTTTCTCAAAAGCTGGGCTGCTAAGAGACCACGAAGGCCGATCTTAGAAATCGAAGAGGCACCTACTTTTCCAGCCTTGTCAGCACCTGTCACACGCACACTCAGCTTTGCGGAAATTATGGGCATTCTGTCGAAGATTTCTGGCGAAGTAGAAAGCACATGAATCGTACTGTTCAATCACCCACTTCCCATACGCAACAGTAACTCATGGGTACCACAGATAACTTTGCCAAAGTTCTCTGACAAAGTTGAGACACGTGAAGCTTGCAGCTCCCGCTACATCGCTCTGACCAAGAAGGGTAAAAGAATTGCAAAGAAACAACACTAACAAAGTTTAGACACATAAATTTTGAAGGTCTAGCTACCATATTATTACCCACAAGGGTAAAGGAACAGTACCACTGCTGGATAATTGGAAAGTCCCGGTGTGTCAACCTCTGTGCTTCGTGGCAAGGTAGACTAGCAAACATGCCAACCTTTACTCACATTCAAGAAAACACTCCCAACAGGATTGCTTGCTCCAAAATCGAAGAGGCACCGCCCTCCGAATCTCGAGAGCCAGACTCTCAACATGATTACTTTCTCAAAAATCGAAGAGAGGGTAAAGAAACAGTACCGTTGCTGGATAATTGGAAAGTCCCTGTGTGTCAACCTTTGTGCTTCGTGGCAAGGTAGACTAGCAAACATGCCCAACCTTTACTCACATTCGAGAAAACACTCCTAACAATATTGCTTGCTCCAAAATCGAAGAGGCACCGCCCTCCGAATCTCGAGAGCCAGACTCCCAACATGATTACTTTCTCAAAAATCGAAGAGAGGGTAAAGGAACAGTACCACTGCTGGATAATTGGAAAGTCTCTGTGTGTCAACCTCTGTGCTTCGTGGCAAGGTAGACTAGCAAACATGCCCAACCTTTACTCACATTCGAGAAAATACTCCCAACAAGATTGCTTGCTCCAAAATCGAAGAGGCACCGCCCTCCGAATCTCGAGAGCCAGACTCCCAACATGATTACTTTCTCAAAAATCGAAGAGACACCGCTCTCCGAATCTCGAGAGCCAGACCCCCAGCAGGATTGCTTTCTCAAAAATCGAAGAGGCATCGTTCTCCGAATCTCGAGAGCCAGATCCCCGACAGGATTGCTTGTTCGAAAACCGAAGAGGCACCACTTTCTCAACTTCAAGAGCTGGATCTCCTTGGATAAAGCTTGTCTGTAATCTTCACACGCAACATCAGCTTTCCAGATACCACAGACCACTTTTTCAAAGTGCTCTGACAGAGTTAAAACATGTGAAGCTGGCAGCTCCCACTACCGTGTTATGACCAAGCAGGGTAAAGGAATAGTATTATTACTTGATGTTAGGGAGACTCCTATATATGTCGACCTCCATCCCTAACGGACAGGCAGACCTGCAAAAATGCTCAACCCTTTCTCTTATCTGAGAGGGCACTCCCAACGAAGCCTTTCGAAATATTCAGCTTTCTTTCCCCCCGATAATACCTCTGTAAACAAGCTATACTAGAGCAAGAATATCTCATATCATCAGGGTTAAAAGCAAGAGTATCCCATATCATGCTTTTTCCGTGTCTTTTCCTTTGGCCTTGTTCTTACCTCCAAGACAAGGAGAACGAGAGCAATCAGTCAGCACTTGGAATCAAGCTTCCAGCCAGGAACTGACTGCCTGGAACCCCTTACCTGATTACTTACCTGGCATTGCTCTCGAGTACTCATCTTCAACATCTTATGCTTCCAGGGAAGATACCGCATCTGCCTGAGGAACGGATAGGGCAAGTGAGAAGGATACAAGGAAGCATGTGGAGACAAGCGTAACAGCACACGTGCCGATACATCCACTACTCTGTCAAAAGCAAAAGTATCGCATATCAGCAGGGTCGAACGTACTCTAGATTTGATGGACTTGTTTTGACCCTCAAATTCTTCAGTCGGTCTTATACTCTGGAGGAAACCAGAAAACCCTGCAGCCCGGTTCAAGAATAAGCCTGTGGAAAGTTACTTCTTCAAAAGCAAAAGTATCCCATATCATCTCTTCTCATTTTTCTTCTCTTTATCCTTCATGCTGCCTGCAAGATAGGGAGAATGTGAACAATCAGCTGGAGCTCTGATTGCTTACCTTGTCTGTCACCTCTTTCAGCAGATCCCCTAGCCCGGCGACTTGGGGGACTCCTACTACATGGTTTGTATCGCGCTTGACCAAGCCTGAAACTACAAGTAAGCTTCAAGTGAAATTGATACATTACCTTGTGCATCTCCACCAGTTACAGATACCACCCCTGGATGGAGGAAGAGTACTTCCAGAGAAGATGCCACATCTACCTATGAGACAGATAAGGCAAGTCAAGACGATACCACACTCCAGTACTTAGAAGTTTCGTGGTTACGAGATCATTCTCCCACAATATTTCCTAATGTCATTTGTACTAAATCATTCACTTGTACTCACTAAAGGAGAGCTTGAACCTATGTACTTGTGTAAACCCTTCACAATTAATGAGAACTCCTCTATTCCGTGGACGTAGCCAATCTGGGTGAACCACGTACATCTTGTGTTTGCTTTCCTAATTCTATCCATTTATATACTTATCCACACTAATGACCGGAGCAATCTAGCGAAGATCACAAAAAGTGACCGTTTTCGCTACCTAGGATCTATCTTGCAAGAGAACGGAGAATTAGATGGAGATCTCAACCATAGAATACAAGCTGGATGGATGAAGTGTAAGAGTGCATCCGGCGTGTTGTGTAACCGTCGTAGGCCACTGAAGCTCAAGGGAAAATTTTATAGGACGGCAATAAGGCCAGCGATGTTGTATGGCACAGAATGTTGGGCGGTGAAGCATCAACACGTACACAAAATGGGTGTAGCGGAGATGAGGATGCTTCGTGGGATGTATGGGCACACGATAAAGGATAAGATTGGGAATGAGGATATCCGAGGTAAAGTAGGAGTAGCCAAAATTGAAGGAAATATGAGAGAAAATCGGTTCTGGTGGTTTGGACATGTGCAAAGAAGGCCTACTGACGCTCCGGTTCGAAAATGTGACTACGGGACAGAGGTTCAGGCCGAAGGGGTAGAGGAAGACCTAGGAAAACTTTGGAAGAGACCCTAAGAAAAGACTTGAGTACTTGGATCTAACGGAGGACATGACACAAAACCGAGCGCAATGGCGTTCTAGGATTCATATAGCCGACCCCACTTAGTGGGAAAAGGCTTTGTTGTTGTTGTTGTTGTTGTTGTTGTATCCACTAAAAATAGATTTGAAATTGCTGTCAAATTTGACACCAACTCCTTCTGCTTCTATTCCATGTCATGCCACAAGAATTGGCATTTAGTTTGGAAAACATTAGTGTTGTTTTTTTCCACCGTTATTGTTGATGTAGACTTTTTAACATTTCATTTGAAGATGTTTTAGACACTTTCTTTGTTAAAGCCAAACTTGTCCTGTGTCATGTATTCATCGACATCCAATGGCCGTACTAAATATGAGCAACCTCTTCGACATCCAATGACCGTACTAAACATGAGCAACCTCTTGTTTATTTGCTTAAGTGGACTATATATTAATACCACGTGGATTAGTGGATGCAATATTGACAACACGATAATTTAAATTGCATATTAATAGAATTATGATTGTCAACTAAAATCTTATTAAATTATCATTTAACTTTGTAATTAAAACTGAACATAAATAAAAAATATAAGTTGTAATGTAATTTCACACAAACTAAATTTTGCTCTATTTTTTGTAAGCCTCATTCACATGTGATTTAACATATTTTTAATATTAGAAATTAAAAAAATAAAAAGAAAACCTCGCTCTATCTCCCCTATTCTTATGTTCTCTCTCTTCCTCTCTCCTTCCATTTTAAAAACAAAAATAAGAACGTTAGGCTAATTTTATGTAAAGGACGAGATATCAGCCTAACGTTCATGTAAGCGAAAAGTTAATTTGATTGTCGGACGAATGAAATATAAGAACCAAACTGTTCCCAATCACAAAGCTGAAAACTTTGATGTCCAACGAATTCAAAAATAATATTTAATTTTCAAAAGCTGTGATGTTAAAAAAATTTAGAATATATTTGGTACTCTACTTGAAATTAACTTTTTAAACTTAATAATATTTTTTAAGTTTTAGGCTTTTAAAATTCGTTTGGTAGGATTATTTTGGAAAATTGAACTCAAAACTTACTTAAAGAAATAGCCTATTCTCTAAAACCACCAAAAGTGGGTTTCAGAGTTTTTAAACTTTAAACTCACAATTTTCCTTTTTCTCTCCTCCCTTCTCACTTCGAATCTCTCTTTTCTTCTGTCTCCTCTCTTTTTTCTTATTTCTCTTTCTCTCTCTCTCTTTCCTTCGATTCTCTCTCTTGTTTATCTCACCTTTGATCCTCTCTTTTTTTTTTTCCTCCTCTTTCTCCCTCTCCTGCAACCCCTCTTTGGATCTTTTTGTTCAATTTAAGTTTTCAAATTTAAAAACAACTTTAAATCTCATACCAAACAAGTTTTTGTGCCTTACATAAAATTATTTTCAAAAATTCGTAAGAAATGTTTTGAGAAATGATGAAAACTTTGATCCATTATTAACATTTGGTGGGTGAACGGATCCATTTTCAGCACATCCTCGTTATATCATGATTGTGTCTTTGATATGACCGATATGTCGTCAATTTGATTTCAATTATTTCGACAATTGAAACTATACGGACGAAATCGAAACCAAAGTAAACCTACAAAACCAAGATTGTTGTTTCCAGTACACCAAAAATGGGAAAGTACGTTCGGAAGAAAGACGTCAAATAACAAAAGAGCTACGCTAAACCTTTATCTTCTGCATCAAATCAAAACATCCAGTACCCACCTTGACTGGCAATCCAAGACAGATCCTAGCGGACGGGGTTTCCAAGTCATCCGTCTGTCCATGGTATGCTGCTTCCACAATGAACTTTGCCGCCGTCTCAAAAGACATTTTCTTAAACGGAGATATCGACTCTGCGATGCCTCCAAATCTATTCATTGGACGATAACCACCCGTATGAGTCATGTAGTCAGCTATGATTGTAAGGTGCCTAATGTTGAGGGATATCCCGTAAGACTTGAAAACATTCACAATTTCTCTGATGATAGTTTCCCTGGCGGCTTCTACTCCGTAAGTGTTTCAGCATAGCATGTATGTTATTGGAATATAAATACCTGACATCAAGAACATCTTGCAATTTCCAAAATGTACGGAAATCCACTCCAGTGGTCTGCAGAGCTGCCATCTCCTTCTTTTCCTTGGATGAATAGCTTTGTTTATTCTCAGGATCCTTTCCGTATAAGAGGACTTGATTTTCGTCACAAGTAATTTGTTTACAGTCAGCTACATTGCCAGATCTTTGCATACAAACCTTCTGGGCTGTCCGCTGAGCAATCTACATAACATAATTCAAACAGTTTTCAACACAGGGCTGAAAGAGAGAATGTATAACAATAAACTAAATAGGGACTCCGAACGCCACATCAAATCATAATTTTACTCATAAGTTGACGCAATTTTGAACACGCTCTTTTAAAATTTCGATAACTTTATTAGGGCAATGTTTATGTTGATGGAACAATCCCACATTAGGTAATGGCAATAAGTGGTGACGGCTGAGTGTGTTATGTAGGCAAGTTTTCTAATGAAATTTAGAGGAAGAGTAAAATTGAACGTACCTGAGCCAGCAAAATATGAGGTTCATCTGTAAATTTAAAATGGACCTCAAAGTGGAACCCGTTCGCTGACACAAATATTGACCTGTCAGTCTCTTTTCTTACTAACTGTGCTCTGACCTCCTTTTTAATTGTGGCTCCTGATTTGTTCTTCTTCTCCTCTGACTTGGGCTTAGGCAGGTCCCCAGCTTCTTCTAAAGGACTTTCAGACTTTTCATCGATAACATCTACAACCCCAAGTGCATCATCCTTACCATTTTCAATATCATTCTCCTCATCATTCTCAACTTCATCTCCATCTGTCAGATCTCCATCTCTCACCTCAACTTCACATCCATCTTCATAGTCCATCTCATCAAAAGCTTGCAGCTTTCGCTTCTGTGCATCCAGACCAAAATCCTTAAGCCCCTTCACCATCATCTGCACCATCATTGTCGTCGTCTTCTTCCTGATGTTGATGTCTGCCTTTAGAAATATTTTCATCCGTCTCATTTGACCCCTTTTGTGGTGTATCAATGACTATTTTTATACCCCTAATTTTAGAAAGCAAGAGCACATGACTTTGTATGGCGTCTTCCAGCACCCTAACACAACCTCCAGGATTTCCTCCCAATCTTCTGATATATCTTGAACGATGTTTTGAAGATGTTCAAGTATGTGGAGTTTCATTTAAGTTTATAAATACGGCAAGTTTCAAGACCCTGAAGGACATATGGCAACAAAGTAACTTCCATACTCTCTACTAAGTCTGCCACAGTGATCTTCTTCAGCTTATCAGCTAGATGCTGAGCTTCCTCCCTGCACATAACAATACAGTGGTTCAAAGTCCATAAATACAACACATGGTCGCCGTACTGTCTATAAACGTTTCCAAGTGACAAAAAGCAAGAAGACATGTAAATCATTAAAGTTCAACAATTGGATAACACAATCACAGCGGGGTTCAGCAACAATAAACACTGAGAAATTCAATTACATAAGCTCTTCTAATGAGAACAAATTAAAAGTTTTTTTTTTCTCCCATCAATAAACACCATTTTCTGGGCACCTCCTTAATCATAGGCAAGCCTTTTCCCCGCAAGGACAACTACCTTCTTTTATTTTTCTCCCAGAAACCCTCTTCCAATAATCCATTGTCTACAAAATAAAGGTTAATTTTGACTTTTTCAAGTGCAAGCAACTTTTATAGAACAAAGAATGAGATGCATATTTTAATATTCAACTGAAGCAAAATAAAGTAGGTTCATATATGAGTATAACTACGTATCACCAACTGTAGCTTTGCGATAAAAGTTGCATTGGAGTTGAGAGCAGTGTTCTAAAAGTCCCCGCCTAGGGTCTCCTAGGCGCTAGGCGCTAGCCACCACTGCAATTAATCCTTAGACGTTTAAAATATAAGAAAAGGGCACCTAGACTCGCATAGGATCCCACCTAGACCCACTTAGGTGTCCACCTAGCCCGCAAGATAGGCGGGCCTAGGTGGGTCTAGGCGGGTTGGGTGGTTCTGAATTTTTTGCTAATTTTTTTTTATTTAAGAAAATGGCTTAGGGTAACGATTCTCACTTAGATAAAAAATAGATAACTTCCAATTTGCATTTCATGGTTTCGATAAATTGTAAGAGACCTGTTATACTTGGATGAACAGTCATTATATGTTTGTTCCCATGTCTCAATATGTTCTAGTACTTTATAATTTATATATCATTCTATTTTGCAATTTATGTTTTGTAATACAATTATGTATTTTCTTACGTAGACACGTATCTATATAATATATAATAAATTTATGAGAATTGTTATTGGCACTCCAAAAATCTCATTTTGTGCTCTTAACTTTCTATAATTAGAAAGAAAAATACACTTGCGAGGATTGTAAATTGGTATTTTTGGAGTGCTAATAACAGTAACAACTGCCTAGCATCCGCCTAGTTCCGCCTAGTACCTGAGGCGCTAAGCCTACCCGCCGCCTGACTAGCACCAAGCGCCTTTTAGAACCTTGGTTGAGATAGAATGAAGCCTTCCCATAACCTACCCTCACTTTAACTATGAATAAGAGCTTTTAGTAAAAACAAGCTTTTACATAGCTTGTGGCAATCCCTTTGAAATTTATAAGAATCAATCTGTAATGTTGGAAAAGTTTACTTCAAGATCAATGACAATAAACTATGAAAAAAATATAATTTAAAATTTAAAAATAAAAAGCAAAAGTCGTTCATCAGAACGAATTAAGGACTCACTTTGATCTCCCTTTTTGCAATGGACATGTCATAACCGGAGTCTTACTCTCATTTGCAGCAGTCATTAAAATCTCTTGAAGACGAGGGATTCCTAGGGTCACATTCATTTCACCTCTTTCGGCAAGATGGAAAGTATTCAGTCTGAAAACAATAAGCAAAAGATACTTATCAAAATTAATAAAATCATGGTTCATAAATAAAGCACATAACTAGACTCATTTCGTTGTACAATAAAACTAAATATAAATAAAGAATTTCTTTTTGTTTTGTTTTGTTTTGTTTTTTTTTGAAAAAACAGATTATTGCTGAGAAAATAGGATTAAAGAGGAAGTGACTGCCACATCAATGAGACAAAAACCAATGTAGAAGGGAAAATCTAGCTAATGCTAAAAGAGGCTCCTACCAATAGACTCCAAACAGCATTGTTTTAAGCAAAATGTGAGCTCAGGGGTAAAGTGACCCAAAGTGACTTTTAGGGGCGTCACCACAACTTTCAGGGTGAAATAGTTATTAAGCCTATGTAACATTCACTCTAGATACAGAACCGAAACAAATACTATGTAGGCATTGGAGTAATTAACCCTTAACCAATGAGCAGAATTCAAAATGACATGAAACTTACGTCATCTGAGTTGAAGGTTCCCCTACTGACTCTCCATTAAAATCAAGAAATCTGAGTTGAAGGTTCCCCTACGGTTCTGTTTTTACACTTAAACTGCATGTTGGACCACCAAAAGATTAAAATATTAAGTTTGAACATAAAAATTAATAAATGAAAACCAACAAATAGCAAGCAGTGAAGTTACATAGTAAAAAAAATGAAATAGGAAACTCTAGAACTAAAATAGTAAAACATTTAACAGAGAACTTGAAAAATAAAACATTCACTAACCAGTAGCAGTTTTGCTATTGTACATAACATTTTTGTACTCTTGAAGATCCCTCCACTGCCGAATTGTCTTTGAGGGGTCGGACTTGGTAACAACAGACTCTTGCAAAGAATTATTTGCCTGCACCACCTTACTTAATAAAACGGTTTGAGGATGCTCCATCACCTAAAATGTGAAAACATAACCAAACAGATAGAATTCAGAGAAGGTGGTGGGACATAAATCGTTGTATTGCTGACTTGCAGTACTATTTTCTCTAAAGGATTTCCATAATTCTATTATTTTTAACTTAAAAAGAAAAGAAGAAGCTTTCCTAAGAAAAGGTTCATAAATGCACAATGACAATATAGTATGTGGCGCACAAACCAAGAACGCCAATGGAGGGTTGAAGGAAAAAAAAAAAACAACTTAAAAATAAAGGCAAAACATTCAACAAAGTTGCTTCAAAGAGCAAATCAATTTTGACCTTAAGATTGGGAAGTCTATCAATCGAAACCTACAAAACTGCCTCTTCAACTGGATTACCATCCAGTTACCAAAGGACCTTACAATCACAAAGATTAAATCGAAACCAATTGTCAATCATGGAGAGGCCCAAAGATCTTTTAAATCTTAAGCAAGACAACTTCCCAACGTGAGATATAGTTTTAATGAAACATATAAGTTTAGAAAGAGTGATGGTGTCCCTAATATACGTACAGAATCACCATCCCTGGATGGAGGACGAAATTTGATTGGTGGCGCAAGTACAGTCTCTAAAAAAACATAGAGTGACCTGCTTTTCTTCCAATTCCTTGGCATTGGATATCACCAATAAAAGAGCAGAACTCAGCTTCATTTTCCCACAAAAGCTTTATGATGTCTTGAACCTGAAAGAAATTAGAGATTGTGAAGCTCTACCTTCCTAATAAGAATAAGGTTTATTTTGAATGTCCACATAGCATAGACTTTGGTCAATGACAGCAATTATAGGTTAATATTCTCATTTATCATAGTGTCATTGTCATGCCAACACTGGCATGGACCTGTTTCGGTAATAGATCTCCCGACAAGGAAATTGTCTGATTAAGGAACTCACTTGGCACTTTGCTCCGTTCTCCTTTGTGATTTTTTGTATCATTGTTGTCAACATTTTCATCCTCATCCTCATCCCCTTCATCTTGACCAGTTAAGGGTCCCACTAGGTTGCACCCTCTGATAACATTTTCTCTTGCATTTTCAGTGCCACTCTACATCACCGGCCCACAAAGGAGAAAGCTAGTGATAAATACAATACAAGGATGAGAAATGTGTAAATTATAATATATAGTATAGACCTGTCCATGTGTTTTAAGACAAAGAGATAAATAGATCGGCAATTTGGTAATCAATATATATATATAGAGTCTATATTTTACGCCACATTATAAGCCAATGAAAATGTGTTTGTAATTGATGAAAAGAAAACAAAGGAAAATAACAAGAAGCATAATAACAATACAATCTTATTTTCTTTATTTATAAAAACTCAAGAAAAGACTTAGAGTAAGACCCTAAGAAAAGACTTAAGAGTATTTGGATCTAAACATGACACAGAACCGAGCGCAATGGCGTTCTAGGATTCATATAGCCGACCCCACTTAGTGGGAAAAGGTTTTGTTGTTGTTGCTGTATAAAAACTCAAAATTCATTAAAAAGAGAAAGACGTACAACACAGGGGGCAGGGTGTGTTGAAAAAACCTGCACACTAGACCTTGTTCTTTAATGTAACCAACGGCAATAGACTAAACTAGCAAATATTAGAAAACTTAGAAACACACAAGAATTATACTGGTTCGGCAGAACTTTTGCCTACGTCCAGTTGTGATTTCTCTAGGTAGAGAAATCACTGCTCCTTTGATTAATAATAGAGATTACAGAACTTTTGCAAACCCTAGAACTAATCTCAAAACTCTTAGCTGTCTAGCTGTTTTCTTTTTCTCTTAAAAAATCAGCCTTGCCGCACCCTATTTATAGACATAGGGTTGGCTTACATGTCCCAAAGCTAATTGAATTCCTATTTCTAAGTGGATTAGGAAATTACACTTATCCAAATCCAAATAGACTTCTAGAAATCCAAACCTAAATTGAATAAGGAAACTGAAATTCCTTCCTAATCCCTGTAGGACAAGAATCGGTATACCTCTAGCTCTCCTAAAACAATCCTAAACCAACTAGGACATATTTGACGAGCCAAAATCCTAACAGGGTGAACCCCAGACCCAGCAAAAGAAACAGCAAAACAGGACCCAACAGAAACAAAACAAAAGGACAAAACTAATTAACGGCATCCCTGTTAGAATAAATAAATAGCACCAGTTCTTAAAATTTAAAGAAACTGAAGCCCCTGAAGAATCCCAAAAACAAACTCTCTCTACATCTTCCAACTTAGGCCTTTAAGAAATCTCCTATTTCTCTCCATCCAAACAAACCAAAACAATTTCAATACATCACATTGACTTAGCACCAAAGAACCCTTTTCCTTCCTCCTACACTAGTGTGAGTTCAATATATTAATACCACACTCATGAGTATGATATATTGAATTCATAAGTCTAACATATTGAACTCATGAGTTCAATAAATTGGTATCACACTCAAATTTTCCGGCCCACTATAGAAGTGTGATTCCTATGAGTTTAGTATATTGGTATCACACACACTTTTCCGGCCTACTATGGACGGCCTTAGAGGGCTTGAAACCAAGCCAACTAGATTTTCTAACATCAAGTTAGCTGAAAATGTGAATTACAAGAAAAGAACAGAGAAAAAAAAAAAGAGCAACTCCAAAAGCATGAATACATGTTTGATGAGCCTAACTAGATTCAACGATGCATAATTAATCCAAAACTATCCATGCCAAGATCTGAAAATCCCATACCATTCGAATTCCACCCATGTTAAGCTCTAAGAGATAAGGGTACAAGGGAGTAATGGAAAATACTAGAAGTATGGATAATCAATAAGAAAGAGAACACAAATATCAGTCACCATACCACAAGTCTTCCAAAACCCTTCCCTACCACAAAGACAACTGAAAAAAAATGAAGAACAATAACCTAAGAGAGATATTTCCAAGGACATTGCTGCCTAGGGATAAGACTATAAACCTAAATTTGCAAACATTATGGGAAAAAAATATATCAGTCTCGCATAGACTTGGTTGACACAATTTTATCTTATGCTGAATGGGGTAGACAAAAAGCATAATTTACTATAAGCCAAAAATTTTGTTCCACTTTCCATTCCACCAGTATTGACAATTTTGTGTGTTAAGAAAAGTTCGTAAGGCAATCATTAAACTTTGGAAAAGTGACTGATAAGACTCACAAAACAAAAATTATAAGTATATTTTTTATATACCACTTTTCGACCATGAGTTTAAAAGTTGACAGAAAATAAGCATGCTTCTCAGTTAAAAAACTATTTAAGCAGATGCTAGTAGATAATTCATAACTCCTCTAGCAGCTTCAAGCACTAAGGATGGAAAATCATACCATTTGAAACCATTCAAAAGTAGGTTTGCTGATTTTGGGATTCTTTGCCTGGCAGTTGTTGCAGTCCTTCCCTTGTTTAGGCAAAGCCTTGTCAAAAACAGACATTAGATCTGTAAACTGAAGAGAAGTCCATCCTTGCTGCTTTGCATGCTTGTCACTGTGACTATCTCCCTCATTGCAGTCTGAGTATTCACTAGGAGTCAGAATCTAACATTTTAGCCCCAACAACGTCACCTTCCATTATGAGTTTTAATTGGGAAACAGCTTTCTCAACCTTAATCAATCAAAAATAGCACAGAAGAGAATGGGGAAATTAGAGCAGAAATGGTCCCAGTATAAACTTCTGAATGCAATGAAATTAAGGAACGGCACAAAAGACTATGGCCTCAAGAAACTAATTCTATTTAATCAAAGTTCAATTACTTGTGTTCGGACTGTCCGAAAATGGTAGCAGAAGAAACACATTCTTTGTAGAGGTTTGTACAGAGTATTGTACAGCAAGGGATTATAAACTGGCAAAGCGAGGTCAATATGACCACAATGACCCAGGCAATTACGTGACTTCTCACCACATGTTCCCCAACTGCATAGAAGTGAAGGGCTAAATCAATCAACTGTAAGTCAAAACATCAGGAGCTCTTTTAACTATGACAAACTCACCAACCAAAAATCAACTACTTATGGGCCGCTTGATAACTATTTCAGCTTTTAGTTTTTAGTTTTTTGTACAGTGATACCAGGAAAGAATATGGGATAAATGACGAATGGTGAAGGAATGAAGGTGGAAGAAATGTTAAAGGAATGTCTACGGAGTGACACACAAAATGTCAAAATGAAAACTAAAAACCAAAAACTGAAAACAATTTTAAGTTGTTTTCACTTTCAAGTTTTTATTTCATATAATCTCCTTCATTTCTCCCCCCATTCCTCCCACCGTGTCCCATCGTCCTTCTCCGTTCCTCATTCCTTATTCCCTCTTTACATACTTGGTGAAAACTAAAATTACAAGATAAAACGCACTCCCATTTGAATTATGTGTTTACAGAGTATAAATCCAAACAATGAAGCTAACAAACGAACACGAAAAGAATGCAAAGACTGGCACGAAAATTGGTGTTACCTTTCGCAGGGTTTGTCATCAATTGGGCCCAGTGCCTTATCGTATAGCCCACCGGCCACGGGGTTTCATAATTGAGTAAGGAGAGATGGGTCGGTAACCCTCAGAAAGCTGTGCTGTCGCACCTCCTCGTCAGTTAAGAAAGCAAACTTAATCGCCTCCGTTGACGCCATCGGAACCTGCGATTAAAGGTCGGATTTTCAGATAAATTACAGAAGAATTAAGCTTTCCCATTATACTCAACGCAGAAACACCACGACCCACTGAATCAAAATTCGAATGTAATACGTTTACACACGTATTTTAGAGAGAGAGAGAGAGAGAGAGAGAGACCTCTGAGGAAGCCATGCCGACTGCGGCGAACTGTGAAGGAATAAGAAGGCCGGCGGCAGAGGAAGAAGAGGAGAGAGGAACGTTTGATTTGAGAGAGAGAGAGAGAGGGTTTAAGAGAGGGTTTAAGAATCCACCATTAAAATTAATTAAAAATAAATTTGATACCTGATGTCAATAGGGTGGATTTTTTTGCCAAATTGCCGTGCCAACCGTACCATACCGATTTTGTGTCAAATGTTTTGTACCAATCGGTAATGGTACGGTATTGTACTGTACCGAAATTTCATGGTACGGTATTGTACTGTACCGAAATTTCATGGTACGGTATTGGTAATGGATACCATTACCACGGTATTACCGTATCATACCGAAAATACAATATAATATATCATTTATAAATTATATAATAGATAATTATATAACACATATTTATAATATTCCAATAATTTGAAAATAAAACCCTACTTATATTAGCATTGTTGTTGTTGACTTTGATCTCTTGAAATTGTGGAAATCAAACAAAAAGAGTTCCTAATTCTTTCACAAATAGCCAAAATATCTTTGTAACCCCCACTTCTATTATTGCTAGTGAAAATGCATTTAGCCTAAGGAGGAGGGTTGTGGACCCTTTTAGGGTATCCTTGACTCCTAAAATAATAGAGGCACTAGTGCGTACTAGTGGTTGACTTAGGTCAGATGAAGTAAACTTCTACAAGGAATCAACGAAAGATATGCTTCAATTTTACAAGGAAATGGAAGAGAAAACAAGAAAGATATGCTTTAATTTTTTCAATAAATTTGTTATTAAATGGTTTTCAACTTTAATTCTTCTTGCTACTAATTAATATGTTTTCTTTGTTTGTAATGTAGGCTTGACACAAACTCAATCTTCTACAAGTTCAATGCCTCCTCCAAAAGCTTCAACATCTCAAGTTTGAATAATTGATCAATGAATTCTCCTTTTTGAAGTTTACTTCCAATTTTCATTTGGTTTGAAACTTTAATTTCTATTTGGATTGTTAACTTCTATTTGTTTTGGTTTGTAACTTCTATTTGGATTGTAAGCTTAATTTTCATGATGAATCTTGATGCATCATTTGAATTATTATGTGTGTGAATTGTGAATGATGAATTTAATCTATAATGTATGAGATAAAGGTACAAAAAAAAAATGTTTTGCCCTTGAATTGGGTTAAAAAAACAAAAACAAATTTTGTCCCAAAACAAAATGGCAATTACCATTGCCATACCATGCCAACCGAATTTTTGGCAATACCGAAAGTTGGTATGGTAATGGTAATAGATTTTACCAAACCGAAAGTTTGGTACGGTAATTGGTACAAGGGTTTTGGTACGGTAACCGTACCGAACCCACCCCTAGATGTCAAATATAGTATGTCAAAATTTTATTTGATGGCTGATGTAGTAAATTGAATACAAGTGTTAAATTATCTATTTTTTTAATGGATGTGTCAAATATTTATTTTATTATTTTATTAGGTCTAGAGTTACATTAACTATTAAAAATAATCAAAATTAGTTTTAGTTTTTATTCTATTGGTTGTTAATGAAACCTATATATTAAAAATTAAATTAAATATATTTGACTCATCATTTGTTTGCTGTAAAAAATTGATGCTAGAAAGCAAGGAGTCAAATGAATCACATACCACATCATATATGGCATATCCATTGGAGAACACTTCAGTGTCTTTTAATCATATTTGGCATATTTATGGTCTTAGCTTCACAATAAGTTAGGAATAATGTGGTTCAAATTCATCTTTGGCGAAAATCGAACTTAAGAACTCTTACTTACAAATGAAGAATAAATAATTTTTCGGTTGGAAAGATTTTTTTATCTAAAATATGCACAATGACATCTCCACCTAAAATTTAACATCTCTCTTCAAGATGCTCTTTGTAAGTTTTTTTCTGTTCTTTTGCCAGATCGGACCGCTGTTAGGGTGTGCATGATCTGCGTGTGTAATTTCTCATGCCTAATGTTTTTATTTATAATTTTTCTTATCTTACAAGTAATACAAAATCTATGAGAATTTAATTTCCAAATCCTTTTGGGATTACTATTCTAAGTTTACACAACCACATAAGTTATAAAGTACGATTCACAATAGTCCCATTTGACTTTACAACTTAAGAAATAGTCACATTAGGATCGTCATGATTAGGAGATGATGTTGGTGTTGTCAATCTCGTTTGGCACATGCAATGCATACGTGAGTCACAGATTAAGGGTGCATATAAGGAGATAGTCTCCCCAACCCTGCTATGGTAAACCCAGTGGGACAACCAGTCTAAGTATAAAAAGGTGAGTTAATGCAATGTTGAGACCAAGGTCTTAAATATCGATAATATCGGCGATATTTCGCCGATATTATCGGTTTTTTGCTTTACCGATATTTTAATAGGTATCCAAGAAGTTTTCGTCAAAATATCGCGATATTACCGATAATATCACGAAATTACCGATAATATCACGAAATACTTCAAAAATACTTAAAATACTGAAAATATTAAACTAACAAGAACAGATACCACATCTGATCTTAGCCAAAAGACCGAGAAAAGAATGCCTTCGTCAGCTTTGGAATGTGACTTTTATAGACCTGTTTGCTTGCTCACTTCTATTGCACGGCCGATGTGGGATGCAAACTAGCTTTTATAGACTTGTTTGCTTGCTCAGTTCTATTGCACGGCCGATGTGGGATATGCTTTGCTTGTCAAGTCGGCCCTGGCTTGGTTATATCCATCAAGGACATTTTCTCTTAACACCCCTATCGTATGAGACCCTTGAATATCCTGCCTCATTTTCATCCGATCAATGTTCGGAAGGTGTAGTTTCTGTTGCTGGAAATGCTTTAAGGGTTTTTACTATTGAAAGATTGGGAGAAACATTTAATGAAACTGTGATTCCACCGAGGTACACCCCTAGAAAGTTTATCATTCAGCTCAAACGAAAGCTTTTGGTAATTATTGAAAGTGATCAAGGAGTGTTCACAGCAGATCTCTGATTCCCGTTCTCGATTCTTGGGACTAAGAGCACCAAAGCTATTTTCTATTAGTGTGTAAGAAAAGTTTCAAATCGGAGAGTTAATTAAGAAATTCCTCACAAAGTTTATTAGGAGTTGTGTCATAACTCTTATTGCCAATTAATTTTGGGGTTGAAACCTTAGTTTTCTTCATGGATCTGGAGCATATATGCTTGCATATTAAAGGAAGTTGAGTTTCCACTATAAAAAGTTATTACAAATAGTTACCACACCCAATACTACATGTATGTTTGGGTGAGAGACTCCCAAACTACAAGGCATGCATTTTAGGCAAATGAAGAAGAAATCTGTCGCACAAAGTTAAATAGGAGGAATTAGAAATGTATCACATGAACATTACAAAGATATGTAAAAGAAATTTGTTAATGACTCATTTTAAGCAGTCATTTGCAAATCCCTCACGTGTTGCATTTCTAATCTCGCATATCTATCTTTTTGTGATTCATTTCTTCATGACTATGTCTAAATTCTCCTAAAATTCCTCTCTTAGATCTTAAGTGCCCCTCTTTTTTTTGTTTCTCACTCACTCATGTCTAAATCTTGTCGAGTTGCATATATTTAGTTGTACAAATGAGCATTAAATTGTTAATATCATGCAATGTATAAAGTATAAAATATTGTACTAATTCATTATATATAAATGATTATGGTGTGTTTAAACTTCTTTCATTAATTACTACATATTTTCTACACTCACAATGTTTGCCAGCTCGCTATATAATCAACTTGATAATGTTAAATTCATCATGCAATGCATTTCCTTCCAATTTTTTGTGATAAACTAATAGATAATTGACTAAATAAACATCCTGCAAAGTTTCAATAAAAATTTCCAAGTTTTTCTTACAATTTCCGTGGTTTCCATGTAATTTTTATCGATATTGATATTATCCCGATATTTCCATCGATATTTCCGTGTTTTCGAACTACCAATATTTCCGATATTACCGATATTTAATACCTTGGTTGAGACAGATCAAAATGAAGCTTGATGCCTTTTAGGTATTGAAGTGGCCACGTGGAAGCAAAACAAAATGGTCCATCTTTGTATCCATAGGATAGAAAGCTTTTACCAACCCTGCATAAAAATTATGAAAATAAGATGAATTTAAATAAAGCCTACACATGAATTCCTAAAAAGCAAAAGCTCCAGCAACTATCACTTTGACTAGAAATTAGACAAAAATCTTAGGAATGTTGCCTTCTTCTTTTTATTAATCTATTCATAAAGGCACAAATCCGTAATACACTTTTCAACCTATCACAAGAAAACATAATTTTTGGAAGCTAATATGCGTTCATCATCTGGACAAGGACAAAGGGTCGGGATCCCACACTTTTGATTCGCGCCCAGGATCCCACACTTTTGATTCGCGCCCACACTTGGGATGTATTGTTCAGACACAGAGAAAGAATATATATACATATATATATATATATATATATATATTAAATTAGGGAGCTTATGGGGTTCGAACTCATGTTATGATGCAACGGCAACACTCATCTCTACTACTGTGATAGATGACCACTTGTTACATTTGTTTTTTTATACATTAAATTAAAGTACATTCCATAAATCCTCCACCAAATGAGAAAATTTTCATTGTAATCGAAACAGGGGAGGTACACCACTTGTTTTTATATAAGTGGCGAATTTTTTTATTTTTTAAGTTATTAATTTTTTAACACACAAATCACATCATTTGTATAGTAACACATGATGTACGACCTCGTGTTCCAGTCACACTAAAAAATCTCTCATTTGGTGGAGGATTTAGGGAATGCACATTAATTTAATGTATAAAAAAACAAATGTAACAAATGGTCATCTACCACAGTGATGAAGAAAAGTGTTACCCTTGCACTATGGCGTGAGTTCAAATCCCGTCAGCTAAACATAGATACATATATATATATATATATATATATGCGTATGTTATTTTGGACATTTGATTTGATATATACGTACTAGTAAATGCCCACACACACTATTTGTGAATAATTTCATTTCATTTTGTTTTTATTATAAATGGTTCATGCATGTTTGTTGCCAATGGCAAGAAGATCAAGTTGGTAATGATTAAAATATCCATTTTCTATTGAATCATGGAATCTCCTTCCTGTTGTATAGTCCACAATATAACACATGGATAAATACACACACACACACATACAGAAAGAGAGCCAGAGTGAGGCAGAAAGAAGCAACCTATGGCTCCGTTCCCCTCTCCAAGCGAACGCACAGCTACTTTGGCTCTGCTTCTCCTCGCCACCAGGGATGTCTCAAAGGATGAGATTCAAGCTCATACGATGAATGTCGAGGTGATCGAGCTTCTCTCTCGTTCATTTTCGAATTTTTACGTGCTGTTTGGTAGTCAGCTGTAACCTTTGAATGTGTGCATAATCGATTTGTTGGTTTTGTTAGATTTTTCTCTTCGATTGCCGTTTTCAAATCGATTTGTTGTTTAGTAGATTTTTCTCATCATTTTACTTAGAGCTTCGATTTTCTTCCAATTTTGTAATTTGCACTTTGTGTTTTTTTGTAGATGATAATTTATATTGATTAGTTAATCTGATTTTAATTAATCATTATTTTCTTAATTAGTGTTCCAGCAGGCGAAGCCGAAGCAAACGACTGTTCATGTCCAAAACTGGATGGAAAGGTATCAAGATTGAAACGGTTTGGAAGGCTTCGATGAAGCGGAGGCGGGTGAGGTGTTTGGTTATGGACAAGAAAGCCGAAGCCATCCTGAATCTCTTGTCTCGCGGCGGCTGTCTCCCTGAAGTCAAGATACGTACGGAGTTGGGTGACAATCCCGACACCAGCAAAGCACTAAGAAAGTTAGCATTGCCTCTCTCTCTCTCTCTCTCTCTCTCTCTCGGAATGTGTTATGCAAGAATGGTTGATTGAAGATACTGTGTTCATGCAGGTTGCTGAGGCTTGGGAAGGTCACAAGAGTAGGGGCAGGAGGACGTCACCAGCCATATGCTTACACGGTATATGTATTTATATTAAAGTTGGTTATTTATGTGTGTATTTTTACTCACAATCCTTTAGTACTGTAAAACGAGTTTATATTTTTAAATTTTTGTAGTAGTTAAATGAATCAAACTCATCTAACGATGATTAATCAAATCTAAATTAATTAATATGGTCATAAGTATAGTGGCTGCTTAAGTTCACTTAATATTTTTGTTTCATGTTAGTTATTTATTTATTGTTTTAATTGCAGATGTCGTGAGAAGGTAGCTAACTAGCTAGGTAGCTAATGGGTCGGGTTGACCAAAAATAATAGGGTTTGGGATACTTGTTTTGATGTAACAGCATTTGAAAGATTAATGCTACACTTATCACTTATTTGTACCATCATTTGTATCATTTCTTTAATATAATTTTGTTAAACTCTTATTTAACTTAATGAAAGGGCAATGTTTATTATTAATCACCATTTAATGTATTATACGTTTAAGCGATAACAGAATTCAAAAAATGTAATTGACCTAAGAGAGAAGTGATCTAAGTTAGATTTTAGGGTTTGTAATTCTAGGAAGAAGGAAAAGAGAAGAGATTGAGAGGAATGTGTGGGAGAGAGTTCAATGCACTCAAGAATGAGAGAGAGAGAAAAGAGTGAACAGGTACGGTAGAGTCCATGTATGGACTCAGCTACCGCTCATTAAAGCCAGCCGCGTGGTTATCAAATTCTAAATACAAAAATCGATTTGGTACCAAACCTAGAACTGAGACCGAAATGTTTAACTTAATTCCGGTTCGGTTCTTTGTCCCGTATCATAATTCGCCAAAAAAATCGAACCAATCGATTTTTTTTCCAATTCAGTCCGAGTTCGGTTTCGTTCCTCCGGTATTTTTGTCCACCCTTAATTTACATACCAATTCCAATTAACCAAGTTGACACTTTTTTTGTTAACAAAGGGGCATAACATGTCATTAGGCCAAGCAACTCCTGCTATATCAATAACTAGAAAGATGTCAACACAATGAACGAGCTTGATCTAAAAATACTGAACCCAAATTGTAAGATCAATTCAAGCGAGTCAGGTCATCAACAAGATATTCATTTCTCAATAGACGTGTGACATTTTACAAGATTTACAAATTGACACTTCACTAATACTATTCTTATTTTATCAAAAATAAAAATGAAACTGTTATTAATACTAAAAAAATCTTATTATAAGTGGATTTCTTTTTAATTAAAGAAAATTTGGAATACAAAATAAATTTTTTTTAATGCTAATAATAATTTTTAATAAAAAAATTACTGACAACTGTACTAAAAAGCGGGAGGTCCCAAAAGTCGCAACCAATTGAAGTTCAGTCAAAAGATTGTTCCCACTTCCTCTGTAACCGTCACTAACAGAAATACCAGCCTACCTCTCTCCCTCTTATCTGTCACTCTCTCTAGATATACGCATACGCCCAAAGGCTAAACCCAAATTTGCCTCCCTCCCTCTCTCTCGCATCCATTCTTTATTTTCAGAGTGTTTGGTCTCTTTCAGTAATGGCAGAGAATGCGGGTGAAGAAACCAGTCCAGACGATCAATCTAATGCTGCTTCGGATGCTGATCAAGATCATGATCAAACTGATGGAACGGGGCAGTAAGATCAAGAAGCTACTGCAGATACAGCAGAAAAGATTAATCTTGATCAAGAAGCCACTGGAGATGAAACAAAGGAAACCGAAAATTCCAAACCAAAGCAAATCGAAAACACCAAGACGGAGCAGATTGATGGTCATGTAAAGCCTTTGTTTGAAATTCCGGGTCCAATTCCTCTCCTGAGGGACTTGTATAGTTTCAAGAATACCGGCACAACAAGGGGGACTACTGCTTGTACAAAAAAAGCTAAAGAATATGTGGTTTCTGCATCCGAGAGCGAAAGCGGAAGCGATTTCTACACCAGGGAAGAAAAGGATTTTGAGGTTTCAAGGGTAGAGGTTCAAAGGGTCAAGAAAAGGGATGGAAATGTAATTCTGGGAAGTGAAAAGGAAGTGATTTCTGCACCTGAGAGCGAAAGCGGAAGCAACTTATACACCAAAGAAGGCAAGGGTTGTGAGGTTTCGGCGGAGGAGTCTCGAAGGGTCAAGAAAAGATATCAAAAAGTGATTCCGGGAAGTGACAAGGAAGTGATTTCTGCACCCGAGAGCGAAAGCAGAAGTGATTTCTACACCAAAGAAGAAAAGGGTTGTGAGGTTTCAGTGGAAGAGGCTCAAAGGGTCAAGAGAGGAGATGAAACTGTGATTCCGGCAAGTGATGAGGAAGTGGTTTCAACACCCAAAGAAAGTCTGAGCACCGGTTCCCAACAGACCAAGAACCCTTGGAAAATTTCATGGGAAATTTCAGATCCATTTTCAGATGTTGATCCAAGACTTTACCAGAGGTACTTTGAAGAGATTCCTGACGATTCTAGTTTCTTCAGATGGTGAATATTGACATCAATTTGAAATCACCTCTAAAAATTGGATAGTTCTTTCTATTTAACCCACAATTATTGTTTCACAATAATAACAAATTATTTGTCATACCCTGCGTTTTTATTTTTTACTTAATAGTAACCAATTATCACATCACAAAACATATTTACTTATTGCTAGTTGGATTTACATCTTTATCCATCCCATTTATTTTATTAAATACCAATTAGTGATTACTATAGCTAGCAGGATTTGTATTAATCACTTGTGCAAGACGAACTTTGAAATAGTACCCAAATCCAACACTAGGAAGTACATACTCCATTCTTTTATAAAACAGACCACAAGAAAGGGCTTTCTGATGTCGGCATAAGAGGTTTCTAAAACAAAGAGGTTGCAAATTTCTTCCTTCGCTTTTCTCGTTGACGGGGACCACCGATCTAGGTGTGTATTTTCTTGTCTTTGCCTTTTTGTTTGTCTTCGTTGTATGTAAAACACGTTTTTTCATTGATTTTCTTGTAGAGAGTTAATATCTATTGCATTTTATGCAATTTTCAAACATGAAAGGTAGTGCAGTAATTATGAGCAACTAAATTCTTAATCCGTAGATAAATTACATTTTCGATATTGGATGTTTTGTTTAAATACAAGCGCTTTTGGAGGAGATGAAATTCGAACATAAGATGTTGACTGCAACGGTAAACGTTGGTTTCATTGCCTTTTAGGAGTGTTTCAATTTCTACATGTTAATCATATTTCACATTCATCTTTTTTTTTAAACTCCACCCCTCCCGCGCGAGAGCGGGTTGGGGCTGGGAAAAAAAAATTTGAAAAGAAAAAAAACTTAAATACTCTTTTAACCCACTAACCTTTTAAAGTTGCTCTTTCCTTTAGTGTGCCACCTCATTTTTCCTTCTCCTTTCCTTAATTCTCACCCTAAACTTCATACAGAGCAAAAAGGTAAGATATAAAATTAAGGGTAGTGCTATTCATGCTTTTTTTTATCTCACACTCTTGTTAACTTTTATCTTTTGATCTTTTTTAATCCATTTGACCCAACGGCCGGAAATAAAGAGAGGTGCATGAGAGATAAAAATGGGTGGGCGGATAGCACTACCAATCATTAATTGCACTACTGTTGTGCCCACGTAAAAAGGATAACACTTAGGTAATTTGATCTAATTTAGTATTCTCTTATTTTGTACTAATTTGATCTTTTATAAACACTCTCTTGTAGATGAATAATTATTGCGGAAGAGGAAGGGCTGAAATGAGTTCCTACAAAAACAAGAATAATACCGAGAAAGAAGTCAAATCTCTAACTGATTATTTGCCACAAAATGTAAGTCGGAAGCGAAGGTCGACCAAAATACAGACACCCCTTGTTAGAGGCCAAAGAAGAAAAACTAACATCATGAAAGATGACTTGCCTACAAATCCATTGGAGACTCATGCTTTGGATGATATGACCTGCACAAAAGAAAATAAGGTGGAAGAGATTAAGAATACAAAAGAAAAGAAGCCTTGGATTTTTAGATATCACATTGAAGGTCCAATTCCGGATGTTGATGCGTTGTTGAAGGATTCAAGTCTTTTTGAGAATTTCTTCGAAGATATTCCTGACGATTGCAGTTCAGACAGTGAATGAAATTATTCTAGAATTTGTAAAATTCGGAGTTCTCAATTTTACTGGTTGTGGTCACTTTATCGCAAGTTTTATTTTCTTTGTTCGACTTGTTGGAAATTATAAAAGGGAAAATTTTATTTTCATGGGAATTTGATTTTATGTTCCAGAGACGTAGCTAATTCCTTTGCTCTAATTTCTTTATTAGGTTGACTTGCTCAGTTAGGCTTGTATTTTGTTCTCTACAAATACCTTCTTACAGAGAAGAATAAAAATATTTCTGAACCTGGAATTTTGAAATACTTCGTTTAACTCGAATTGACTAGTTTTCAACAGTCGTTAACTTGAAGTGATATGCTCCATGATTCAAGTTGACTGTTAAAATGAACTTGGGACACAGATTTTATAGAAGAAAAAAAGAAGTGGATCCTTTTCGTGGCCCGTAAACAAATTATTATCATCTTGTTATTGATAAAGGCTTGTACCTTGTATTAATCTGGGAATAAGTACACAAGTTTTGAAAAAAAAAAATTTTGACATGCTCTACTAAAAAAGCAAGGAAAACATATGTTTCTCATAACCAATTAATTGAATTTCAGTTTAAGATGGATAAAAGGAAGTATAAAATTGAAGTCAAAAGATTGTACCAGTTCCTCTGTGTCACTAGCAGAAATACCAGCCTACCCACCACCCCAAACATTTAAAGAATCAATGGGTGATGCTAGAGAGGAACGTTAGGAAGATGAGCATGCTCTTCCTCGAAAATGCTTTAGCAATAAAAAATGGTTTGAAGGTCACCGATAACTTCTTCAGTGAGCAAAAATCATTTGAAGGTCATCACCAAAATACTTTAGCAATCAAATCTATTTATGTTTTCTCTCTCTTTTTTGCAAATTTATTGTCAAAATTTATAATCACATGCATAGTATGTGTACAGTTGCTAGTTGTCATTACCAAAAATCGTTTGAAAGATCACCAAAATACTTTAGCAATCAAATCCATTAGATAAAAGACATTTAAGACATAAATTTCACAAATGTGATGGCCAAAAGACTTAAGTTACATAGAAGTTCATCATTAAATAAATACAAACATAAAAACAAAACCCGAAAAAGCAAATTAATGGACAAGGCATAACATGATTCCAGCTAGTACTGTAGAGTGCAATTTACACACTAGATCGACCACTTAATTTTCTTTATGTCTAATTAGTTTATTAAAAAAATGTTTTATTAAAAACAACAACATACATATTATTCTTTATAAATCTATTCAGAGAAAGCCTCCGCCAAGATTAGGGTTCCATGGATTGAGAGGTCAAGCAAAAGAGTTGTTATTAAACCCAGCATTTCTCTGGTACTAGCCTAATTTGTAGGAGCCTACATGACATGATTGTTTCAATTAAAAAGATCGAATCCAGCAATGTTTACATTGGGGGTTAACCAAACCTTGGTGGCCAGAACGCCTATCAGCATCATTAGCGGAAGAGGTCCCCAAAACAAAACAAAAAAATTATTATTCACCTCAGCTCCTTCGTACAACTTCTTATAAGCTCCAACCCTTCATTCTTGATCTCGTCTAACCAGCGCTCCCACCAGTTTTCTGCCACGCTCGCCTTCATAACCTAGGTCATGTGCTTGCCAAGCTTTCTTTCGATATTGGCCAACTCTATCACCTTTAATCAGCTCAACATTGCGCTCACTCAGATTCACATTACGGTAAGCCTCGACATGCAATGTTGCGTATCAAAACCCATGATCAGCTGGTTGTGTGAGGGTCTAATCTGGAACATATCAATGACCATCTCAAAGCACGGGTGACCAAAGCAAAACACCTTTTTGCTCGGTGTGAAGACAATGAGGAGGGCAATCTCTGAACCACACAGGGTAAAGAGTTCGATGATCTTTCTGAAAAAGGCCATACCTTCGCTTAGAGAAGGTTAACTGGAGATTGGCCTCATTCGTCATATCTCCACCCTTTGACGATCCATACTTTTTCCATCCATGGCCATCACTTAATTAAGGGTTTTTATTACAAATGATCCTTAAGATTGATCAAACTCATCATTTTGGTCCATCACTTTCAAAATCAATCAATGTCGTCCCTGACATTCACTACCCCACATCAATTTGGTCCTTCCATTAAGATTACGTCAACTATTCTATTAGTTTGTAAGTGGGACCCACAAATCCAATGAAATGGTGACACGTGGATTACGCAAAATAAGGATTTTTATCACAAATGGTTCCTGACATTGGTCCAACCTCTCATTTTGGTACCTAAGTTTCAAAAATTGATGAATTTGGTCCCTGACTTTCACTATCGCGCATCAATTTAGTCATTTCGTTAAATTTTCATCAATATGGCTCCACGTGGATTAATTATAAGAAACTATTTTTTTAAAGAGTGAACCAACGGACGAGTATTCTGCGCTGACATTTTTCTTGCATCCCACAACCCAATTGGAAAAAAAATTCAATCTAAATTCGATAAAATCGAATCCAAATTCAAATAAAAGTTGATAGGATTATAACCAACTAGAGAGAATTAAGAGTGAGTTCAGAAGGCCAAGTACTTTAGTGGTGTCATGGTGCCTTCCTTTTCTTTTTTTAGCATACCCTGATGAAGATGACGATGACATTTTTTTCTTTCTTTTAGGTTTGGTTTCCAGTCTCTTATTTTACTTTTAGTTTAAATCTTAAAAAAAATAGTTTCTTATAGTTAATTCACGCAGTGCCATATGATTGAATTAGTGGGACAAAAAAAATTGACGAAACTTTAACGGAATGATTAAATTGACGTGTGGTATTAAAAGTCAGGGACCAAATTTATCGATTTTTGAAACTCAATGACCAAAATGAGGAGTTGGATCAATGCCAGAGACCATTTGCGATAAAAACCCTTATTTTGTGTAATCCACATGTCACCATTTCATTGGATTTGTGGGTCCAGCATACAAACTAACAGACGGAATCATAACAGAATGACCAAATTGATGTTCGGTAGTGAATGTTAGGGACAACATTGATTGATTTTGAAAGTGAAGGACCAAAATGATGAGTTTGATCAATCCCATGGACCATTTGTGATAAAAACCCCTTAATTAATGGTTTTATTGTGTGTAATTTGTAGCATGAAGGGATTATTTACTGAGTTTTGAGTACATCGAAATCTAAGATTGTGTGGGGGAGGTATCCTTAACTTAGTTAATTATAATTATTTGTTGTAGCTATGCTTAATAATTTGTATGTAGTTACTAAGATAGCATACAAAGTAGATGCTTCGTAAATTTTTAATCTATAATTCATACAATGAAATATAAGCGCAACTGTTTTTAACTTTCAGTTCATCATTTTCAATATAAATATTTGATTATAGTAACATGCTCATATAATGGGGTTCGAATACGGAAATATTGCATATTTAGATGTTTTACAGAAAAATTGCATATAACGAGTGCAGATAAACAAAACTGTGTGAGAATACTGAATATCATTGATAAATAAGAATACAGTTAATATTGCATACTTGCTTTGGTTCGGATACAAATCCTACCGACCAACAATCACCAAATGTGTACATATAGTCATACTTTTCAATGAGAGCTAGTATTCATGAAGGATAATAGTTGCATTTGAAAGATTTTTTAATCAGTTAAGATACAGTATTTACAAGCAGGGAAATATGTGTATCCTCACATGAGAATACAAGTATTATATTTTGTTGATGCACAAAATCAATGAGGACTTTGGTACAACAGAAAGTGTAAGTTTGTGACCTTCGCTAGATTGCTCCGGTCACTAGTGTGGATAAGTATGTAAATGGATAGAGACAAGGAAGCAAACACAAGATGTACGTGGTTCACCCAGATTGGCTACGTCCACGGAGTAGATGAGTTCTCATTAATTGTGAAGGGTTTACACAAGTACATAGGTTCAAGTTCTCCTTTAGTGAGTACTAGTGAATGATTTAGTACAAATGACATTAGGAAATATTGTGGGAGAATGATCTCCTTTTATAGAAGAGAGTTTCTAGCTTTGTTCTGACATTGACACATGTCGTGTTGTGATTGACTTCTGATGTCAACACGGGTCGCGCTGTGATTGGCCTCCTGGTTGGAGGGAAACTCTTTTGGGTCCTTGACGGTATAACGTTGACCGGTGCTCGGTAGTTTCGGGATTTGTCAAGTATATGGTACAAACATACTTAACCATAACCAAGGTATAAAATATCGATGATATCGGAAATATCAGTAGTCCAAAAATATGGAAATATCGATGGAAATATCGGGATATTATCGATATCGATAAAAATTGAATAAAAACCACGGAAATTGTAAGAAAAACTTGGAAATTTTTATTGAAACTTTGGAGAATGTTTATTTAGTCAATTATCTATTAGCTTATCAAAAACAATTAGAAGGAAATGCATTACATGATGGATTTAACTGATTTAAGTTGATTATACAGCGAGCTGGCAAACACTGTGAGTGTAGAAAATATGTAGTAATTAATGAAAAAAAGATTAAACACATCATAATCATTTATATATAATGATTTACTACACTATTTTACACTTTATACATTGTAGGGCTGGGCAAACGGGTACAAGACCCGCGGGCCAGTTCGGGTATTGTCGATTCGGGCCGGGTTCGGGGCGGGGCCAAATTTGGTAGAGACAAAGCGGGGCGGGGCGGGGCGGGGATAGGGTATCTACAGGGGCGGGGCGGTTCCATAATTTTAGAATACAGGGGCCCCGAACCTACCCGTTCTACATATGCTTTACTCATTTAGTCCCCTTCCCCCGATTACCCCACTTTCTTTCTTCGTTCTCGCACCCCTCGACTGCGTCGACATCACAGCAGTCGAAGAAGACGATGGGCTCACCATCGGAGAAGACGATGACCTCATCGCCACGATCCATGACTGGACTGCCAAGATCTGCTATTGCTCGACTCCGTCAGTTCGTCTTTCTATCTCCGTTAACTTGAGCTCTGCTCAAATACAGTTTGTCGATATCTCCGTTAGTTCGTCCTACGAATCCAAATTGGCCACCACCATCATCTCATCTCCTCCCCAAATTAAGGTAATTTACTGAATTCAGTTTCTGCAATCTCTCTAGGGGTATGATGTGAGGCTAATTTGTTTTATTGGGTTGAAAGTTTTCTGGGTTTGAAATTTTTAAGTGGGTTTTCAGGGATCAATGAATAAAATTGTAATAAAATTGCAAATGGATGGCATTAGATTCGATTTGCTGGGTAGAGCCTTCCTTAAGCTAGTCTCCACATATTTCTTGGGATCTTCCATTGCTCTGCTGCTGGTGGGATTCTTTGGATGTGCAGAGAAGGAAGCAACTGCAGAAGCAAGCATTAATCTTCTGGGTTGGTTTCTGTGTCTCGGATGAACTTGCAGGTGCAACAGCTGTTGGTGGAGTTGCAGCGGGGAGTTTGGCGGTGCTATTGAGTGGTGGTTCGGGCGGAGACGGCCTTGATTGTATCAAAATGGTTGAATTGTATCCTTAAAAAAAAAAAAAAAAAGAACCATGGACCGCGCCCCGAACCGACCCATTTCAAGCGGGCGGGATAAGGTCCGGTTCTTGTTTTAAAATATGTTGTACTCGGCCCGGCCCAGCCCGTTTCTTTTACACCTGGATCTGATCCGGTCCCTTCAAAATTGGGCCCGGCCCGGCCCGTGCCCACCCCTAATACATTGTATGGTAAGATACATGAGTGATTTAGAATCTTGATGAAACCACCATTACTTTTTATCTAACACACCATAATCATTTATATATAATGATTTACTACACTATTTTACACTTTATACATTGCATGGTAAGATACATGAGTGATTTAGAATCTTGATGAAACCACCATTACTTTTTATCTTGTCAAAAGTTGTCAAAAGTTGTAAAAGTTGTAAAAGTTGTCAAGAGTCAGAGAGTCAGAGACACGGTTTTGAATTATTTGGATGCTGTTTTTTTTTCTCACACACCACCACACACACACACAGAGTCAGAGACTCTCACACGCCACCACACATGCACACAGAGATCGAGAGCTCACACACGCACACAGAGACCTCAGTCTCTTGACCCTTCTCTCTTATCCCTTATCCCTTCTCCCACACACACACAGAGAGATCTCTCGATCCTTCTCTCTTCTCCCTTCTCCTACACACACGCCAAGGTTCTAAAAAACGTTAGGTGCTAGTCGGACAGTGGGCTAGCGCCTAGCGCCTAGGCGGCCTGGGCGGATTTAGGTAAATTTCTTATATATTATATGAATTAATTAAATTTATTATATCAGATATAAACAATTATTGAATAATATGTTATTTCTTATAGAAAAACATACATATACGAATGCTTTATGTACATGTATAATATGCTTACCTAGAAAAAAAAAATTATCTAAATAATTTATAATTTATGTAACATTTATATATATATATATATATATATATATGTATGTATCCCAAACTTTTTAAATATATAAAAAACCCACGCAAGTGGGGTGTGGGTGGTTTCAATTAAAACCATCTGATGACCATTGTCTACCTTACCTGTTCACATCATTCACATCACCCAAGGCCCCTTTCCACCTTACCTCTTTCTTCTTCTTTGCCCTTTCAGAATCTCAAAGATTTATTTTACTCTCTCTCTCTCTCTCTCTTCGCACTCCCTCTTCCCTCAGACATCTCGATCCTTCTCCCTCCCTTTCCTTGTTTCTTCTCCAGTTCTCCCCCTCATCTCTTCTCTGCAACTCACCTTCCCAGAGCAGACACACACACACACACCCCACTTCCCCGTGTTTGCCCCTTCCCCAATCCCTCGAACCTTCTCCCTCATTCCTCTCCTTGTTTCTTCTCCCCTCATCTCTACAACTCTCCTTCCCGGAGCACAGACACACCACACCCACCCCCACCATGATCTCCACCACAGTGGCGCACACTCTGGCGAGCACCATCACGACCTGTGGACCGTTCCTCCTCCCTTTCTCACCTCCCGGCGGCGGCGAGCACCATCAGCCTAAACTTTAGGCTGTATGCGGCCGAGGATCCATCAAACCCGAGCGGGTTTTGGGATCCGGAGAAAGGATTGCAAAGAGAGGTGCAGATCGGCAGCTGCGACGACGGAGCCTCGGCTGCCGTTGCGACGACGAAGAGAGAGAGCGATATTATCACGATAATCAAGTGGAACACTGTGAAAATATCGTTGTTGCAAAAAAAACGATATTATCGGCGATATTTCGCCGATAATATCGATATTTTAGACGTTGACTATAACCACAATGGAATAAAACAAAATCATTAATTAACAAACTTTATCACTAATATTGCTAATTAAAACAGGATGTCAATTTTGATGAAACGGTTTTTTAACCCAACTTTCATGTAACCTTCTGTGACGATGAAAATAACATTAGATAGACAAAAAACCCTAAAATACATCAAGCTTCATTATTTTGATAAGCCAAAAGGCGTAGATTACATAAGTTCTTGATAATCGAAAAATCGAACGACAAACATCAAAATAAGGAGAAATTTTTAGTTGTGACGGGAACATAAGTGGTACACCACGTGTTTTAATAGGAATGGTGAAAATTTTTATTTTTTAAGTTATTAACTTTTTAGCACACATATCCCACCATTTGTTTTGTGAAACATAATGTACCACTTCGTGTACCGGTCACACTGAAAAATCTCTCGAAGACCCCAAAAAGGACAAAAGCAAACCAAAACATAAAGTGAATCGAGTACTGCAGAGTACATATCGATCACAAATTATTATTCTGGTCTCTATGTGGTTAAATAGTATATTCTGGTTTCTATGTGGCTAAATAGTATTATTCTTGGGAAGCAAACCTTTTGACTCTAGCATATCGTTTGTTTTGCGCCTCAACTCCTCCAACCAAGTTATCAGAATATCCAGCTTGTCAGTCTCGATCTCATCTGCTGGGCGCTCCCACCAGTTTTCCGCCATGCTCGACTTTATGGCCTGGGTCAAGCGATCCCGGTGCTTTGTTTCATTATCGACCAGCTGCATCACCTCTATGAGGTCATTCTTGAGCTTGTTCAAAGCCATATTCCGGTGCACCTTGAGGATCTTTCTAGCCATGGCTAACAGATTCAACGGTTGGTCGTGTGTATTTGGCGACATTAGGGGTATTTATTGAGTTTTGAGTACATAGGAAATTAGGGTTGAGAGGACCCAATGTTCCTAGCTAACCTCGATAATTATCGCTTTTTGCTATCATTTTTCTTACTTAATTTGTATGCAGTTACTAAGATACTTGTTTGGGAGATATTTGAATCTCTTTTTTTATTTTCATACATGGTAGGCACTTCATGTATATGTAATCTGTTTGAAACATGCTAAACCAATTATACACATTTCTTACTCACTAGGGCGCAACAGATGCATGCATGAGGAAAAGGGCTCCTCAATTTTTCCTAAAAAGCCTAATCCTATCTCTTAATTCAAATATTATCTGGACGAATATACCTTTACTTCAAGGTATATTCATCCAAGAATGAATTAAGGAATTAATACGATTAAAATTTCTAAAGAAAGCAATTTGGAGATACATTGCAACTAGCTATGGTTTAACTTTTTAGGTGGCACGCCGCATCGATGACCTTCCAGTATTATTATAACACATACATGCCTTGAGGACTTAATTTGAAGTTTTTTGTGTTATCCATTAGATTTGATAGAGGGACGGATGCCTATAGTTTGCTGCATCTCAATCATTTTTAAATTAAGTAATTAGGTTGTTAACTTATGTATGCACACCACAAATATATATCTCTATAAACCAAGTTTTATGTAAAATTATAACTCGCACTCAAAAAGCGATCTATTATCAACGTGGGATTATTTTATTTTTAAAACTTAATTAATTTTGTTGTTCAAAAGTGAACTATTATTAACACTCTAAAAATATAATATATAAAATTTCAAGTACACAACTAGATTTTTAAAGTACCAATAACAATTCTCATTCAAAATAAATCATCTTATTATTTTCTCCCTATTAATTAAATTGTTTTCGTTTTTAATTCTAAGAGAGGCCGTTCTTGATATTATGGATGTGTCACCAAATTAGATTTCTCTCTTATTATATAAATCTGATGTATATAGTGTTGGATTTCCGGGTATATAATTGAGATTTAATTAATTTATAATTAAATATGCAGTAAACAAATAATAAGCATGATGTAATGTAACAAACAATGAAGATGAAGGTTACTTCGTGACTCCTCAGTCGTGTGTGCGCCATTTTGTAGGATTAACATTGTGCTTGTATACTTCCTCTTTATGATGATTCACGAGAAAGCTCTTCAAGTGTTGAGCCTTTAGGAGTATCAACACCTAATCACAGTTCTAAAAAGTGCTAGGTGCTAGTCAAGTGATGGATAGGGGCCTAACACCTAGACATCTAGGTGGAGACTATGCGAGAGCCTATGTGGTTTCTTAAATTTAAATCAAATTTATATATAACATATAAATAAATATCTATTTGTACTTTAAAAAATACGTAATTGTATTGGGATACATAAATTGTAAAGTAGAAGACATATAGATTATAAAGTATTAAATCATATTAAAAACATGGGGAACAACAATTAAGTCGATAAGTGACAAACTCTATGCTTGGGTTCATATCTCATACATTTTTTATTAGTTAATTGGAAGAGGGATTTCAACCTAGACATCTCTTAAGAAATAAAATTACACCTAAACCACAAAAGAATTATTTTTCGCTTTTTATATTAGCACCCCACAAAATGTTGAATGCACCCCACATTTAAATTTAATATTAAATGACTTATTTACCCTACTATGCAATGACAATTTTGACCTTATTAGGTTTAAAAAAAATAAAAAATTTCTAAATACACCCCAAATCACTTTTAACGTATTATTTATCTTCTTCAACTATCAAAACCTCTCGCATCCTCCATTGTTGAACAAAACCCTAATCAATGAAACTATAAACATGTTGATTGAGAAAAATTATTTTTGATAAATGGAACACAAAATCGATGTTTAGGAAGCTTCACATGAGGTAAGACTTCATATTTTTCATTGTTTTGGTGATTCGACAACATCGATAATTATTTAATCTTGCTTTTGCTGCGTTATTTATGCTTCTATGTTCGTATTCATCTTTTAGGGATCACAGGGATTACATGAAGAATTAAACACCTAAAATTACCACCAAATATTAAAAACACACGCACATGGTTTTAATGGTGGAATTGAAAACAAACCCACATATGCTTTAAATCCCAACCGGCATCTTTTGTCAAAATTTCAGACGACATCTTTTGTCAATCTCATAATTTAAGACTTAGCATTTATGAATCTCATAATTCAAAAGCCATGGCCACCGAATTGATTGTAGAGTGAGTCAATGGTATTCATAAGATGCTTTCTTGCAGGTCGACTTGGCTCGACCAAAATATGCACAAGAAAATGGAAACAACAAGGTATCTTTGAAATTAATAATATTATTATTATTGAAAGACATTCAAATGAATCTAAACATTTTTCAAATCATTCAATTTGAAATCACTTGGCAAACTAAACGTTCAAATGTTTAGATTCAGTCCCTAAAAATTAGAAATGAGTGTTATATGATTTGAGAAATGTGGGGTGTATGTAGAAAATGTGGGGTGTGAGGGTATTATGAGGAAGTACATGGGGTGTATTAAGATACTTTTTAATTGAAAAAGCAAATGTGGGGTGTATTAAGTATTTGGGGTTCATTCAACAAATTATGGGATGCTAATATAATAAGCCTTATTTTTTTCACACATCACCAACTAGTACTACGTTCTGCCTCTTCATTTATAAGTGAGATGTCTCAGGTTCAACTCAAATGAATGATGATGATGTGGAGTAAAAGACCAATTTCTTTAGAATCATATTTTTGGTATGTTTTTAAACTAAAAATAATTTTGCTAAACACCACCTAGTACTACAGTCTAGTAGTAAGTCTCTTCACTTGTAAGTAAGAGGTCTTAGGTTTGATTCTCGCCAAAGGTGAATTCGAACCATATTACTGCTAGCTCATTGTGAGGCTAAGTCTACCCCCTCCCCCTTAGTGTAGATAATATCGTTTGCTCACAAAATAAAAAAAATTGCTAAACAAAATCCATTCAAATTGTGAAACCAATTGAATGTGTGTATTTAAAAACCTATCAATGCTTAAAAAATTATATATCACAATTTATGTTAAAAAGTTTGCCCTTGATTAAAATTTAAAAACCCACAAGACATAAGTAAAAAAACATTGCTAGGGATGGAATCCAAATTTTGCTTTCCCCCTTCTCATGGCAATCATTTCTCAAGCATGAGCTCACAAAAACATGACAAAGTCAACAATTTCTCATCGCCAAGCTCACTTTCCCTCAAACCAAACGCAGTTAAGAATTATATACCGGCATAAAGAGTGACCTAACTCTAAATTATCTCTTTTTTGCAAGTGTTCGGTCCTATCTTTGTCTAATCAAATTTACATGTCAAACGGATATAGTTATTGAATTATTACTGTCTAATCTTGTGACATAACCATGGTTTTTTCTCTTTGTGGTCAAGGAATGCCTCAAAAGAATTCTTATCCCGATAGCATCCACTCTAAAATTAAGGATTTATTTGGAAGTACTTTTAAAATGGCTAAAAACGTTTTTGGTAAAAATATTTTTGAAACTAATCATTTGTTAAAATGCAAGTGAATCCTAAAAAAACACTAAAATATTTTCTGCAAGAAACACATAATTGATGTTTATTGTAGTAAGCACTTTAATTACTTTTGAAACCCAATAATTTTTTTTAAAAAAAACAAGCACTTCCAATTATTTTAAAAATACATTGAAACGCAGCTAAATATTTATTAAAAATTTAATTGGAAAGTCATAGCGTAGACAATGAGAAGTGTTGCATGAAAATAAAGTCTTTAAGGTAAGAAGGCTTCGCTTGATTGGTGACAATGAAAAGGAGCATTGAAATTTAAGACAAAGATCTGAGCACTTTGTCCTCATTGGAAAGCTGAGAGATTTCACATCACAGATTACAAAGCAAAAGAGTAGGTGTGGGATTGAAACATATATTTAAGCTATGCTCTATCCCTCCTTGATTGTTTAAAACAATTATGCTTATGCACCAGTTTCAATTCTCATCGATTCTCTTTTTCTCTAATTAATTATATCGAATTCACTAACATTATTGTTCTATTCAAATTACAACAAGAAAGATGAGTAGCTGGGAATCCAAAGACGTAGATTTGAGATCTACACTATCCTCCTTATATAGTGTAAAGAATTGCAAACCACAAGTAATGTCGAGAAAGATGAGCAAGCGTTGCACATCATCACAAATTACAACGAGAAAAAAGAGTATGTGTGGAATTGAAGATACGAATTTGAGCACTACCTTGTTATCGGTAGAAAGTTTGAGGGTTTGCAGATCACAGGTACTTGTCCTAAACCTAAATGCAGATGTTTTTTTTTTTTAACAAACGATAATGTAGCTTATTATTATTATTTTTTTACAAACAATATTATCTCCACTAAAGAAGAGAGAGTGGCCTAGCCCCACAAGAAGCTACCAATAATGTGGTTTAGATTCGCCTTTGGTTAGAATCGAACCTAAGACCTCTCACTTACAAGTGAAGAGGAATAACACTAGACAGTAGTAAACCACAGCAAGTGGCCTGGTGGTAAGGGAGCGGACTGCGGCTCCCTAATAAGCAAAAAATGTGGGAGGTCCCGGGTTCGAGGCTCCAAGTTAGTGAGTCTGCTTGACTATGGCCACGGACAAGGTGAAATTCTCCATAGCCTTTTTGGGCCCGAAAGGGGTGAATAGTCGTGACTTGCCACCAGTTGTCCCCATTTTGAAAAGGACAAAAAAAAAACAAAAAAAAACAAAAAAAAAAAAACTAGACCATAGTATAAATGGCCTTAATCTAGCTTTTAGATTATAATTTGTTATTACACTAAACACAATAAATAAATTTTAGTTTATGTTTTTTGACAGAACATTTTTTTTTCTTTTGTTTACTTTACATTTTTACAGGGAGATCTACAATTTCGGATGTTTGAGAAGATAGAATTAGTGATTTAGTGGCAATATTTTTCCTCATCACCCTATTTATCACATTAGATGAGTTTAAATTTCAAAATTTGTGTAGTTGATGGACACAAATCTCAAAATGTAAACTTATCTAACGATGATAAATATAGTGGTGAGTGTTACCACCATTTGAAGGCAGTGAGCAAAACTGCATCCATGATTTAATACAGACCTTTTAAGATTGGGATATGTCCCACCCCTTAAATTATCTTTCATGCAACCAATCACTTTAATGCACTGTTTATGAGAGGTTCTCTCTAGCAACTATTTCATCACATGTCAAACTTTTATTGGACAGTTGATTTACATTTTGAACATGTAGCAAGCATTAATTAGCCAGTAACGACACTAGTACTGTGAAATAGTTGGTAAGAAAGAACCTCTCCCTATTTGCTTACCAACACACTTTTCAAGACTCAATAGTTTTTTATTTTTACTTAATCCTTTTCTTTCAATCTTGATTTTCTAGTGCTCTAAATCTTAATCCATCTTATTGAGTTCATCAAATCACTAGTATTTTCTTCCTAACTTGAAAATGTGCCATTGATATCACATTTTGATTGAAAATTGCTCATAAATTTCTATTAATTTGTCTATACCAGATGAACTACATCAATTTCCAAAGTGTGTACTTGAAAAGGAAGTCAATGAGCTATACAGTCAACTCCCTCACCAACCATGGCAAAAAACTAAATATCACAGAAGAGACTGAAGAAATTCTTGCTTCCGGCGCACTGAATCATAAGTCTATACGGTACTACTCACAAAACAAGAAACCCTCTTGTATTTGGTCCGACCCACCTCAAATTGACCCCGCCAGGATGAGTCTGATCCCGTATGCAGGCGTCCGAACAGAAGAATTCCTCAATGAGACCAACCAAACTATTAGAGAATCTGACATCATAAATTTTGAATCTAATTTCGTCCAAGATGTGCTGGAGGAAGATGAGCTACCCATAAATTTTGAAATTCCTGGCCCTATCCCTGACCTGGTGGACCTGTATAATTTTGATGTACCCAAAGAAGCGATAAGTTCAACCATGGAAAGACAGAGCAGCCCCAAGCTTATGGTTTTGACATCGAAAATTGATGAGGAAGTGATAAGTTCACCCGTGGATTTTGAAATTCCTGGCCCAATCCCTGACTTGGTGGACTTGTACAAAGCCCCACTGGAAACTCAAGGCTTGGATATTTTACCAAGCAAAAGACGACGAGTACATTGACGTAGTGATGAATGGCTCGTTTATTAATCGGTAATTAGAATGGTCTTTGCAGTGCCAACAACACATCTTTTGCATTGACATGTTAAATGAATAGTCATTGTAATAAACTTTCTTTTGTGGATCCTTTTGAGAAATGCAGTTTCATATTTTTGTTTCAACCGAGGTTTGTGGAGTTACAGTATGTTGGTGAGTCTTGAATTCTAAGAGATTGTTTGACAAACTTTTAGTAAGACTAAAAGGTTTTTTTAATAATCAAAAGTGCTTTTAACAGTGTTTGACAGAGATAATTGGAAGTTGTTATGTGTTATAGATAAATTTATAATGTTTTTTAAAAAAGCACCTAACATCAATTGCTTTTGGAGGAAATTTTGTTGTACTGCTAACATAAGCGCTTTCTACATAGGTACACCCAATCAGATGTTACGTTGAAATGCCAAGAATAGATTTTTTTCATATACGGTAAAAAAGTTAGGTAAAGGCAATAGATCCTTATTTTTCACATGTATATAGTAGTTTAGTTTGCATACGTGAGAATAGCCATATTGGCTGGAGTTGATGTGCTCCTCATATTCGAATACCCTTCTCGAATTGTTACCAACACTAATTGTCAGTGAAACTCGGTTTCATACATAATTTCAGTTCAGTCATCCTTATTTAGTGGTCCTTTTGAAGCAGACACTTTAAGGTATGTTCGAGTGAGAGATTTCTAAATTCCAAGACACTTAGGTTCAATGAAGAAGATTTGGATCACAAAAGGTTAGAAGGAATAAGAAAATGCACCACATGAGCATTGCAAAGGAATGTAAGAATTTGTAAATGGCTCATTGTAAGTAATCATTTGTAAATCCCTATCACATGCCTTTCACAATGCTTATGTGGTGCATTTCTAATCCCTCCCATCTAACTTTTTGTAATCCATTTCTTCATCACTACCTTGGAATTTAGAAGTTCCTCAAACATACCTTTAAGTTTCAAGAAATTTAGCTAAATTTGTCAGGAATTCACGATAAAACTTGCTACACTAGGTGTCATTTGAAAGTTCTTACTTAGTATCTCTGTAATGTTTTAGTAAAACTTTATAGTGCTCGAATAGTTCATTGCCAGTGTACAATTTGTAAATTTTTTACAATTGGGTCTAAAGTTTTACCAGACTTTAAAGGCTCACGTCCAAACATACTGAACTAATAATTATAAATGCTTATGGATTATAGAAGAGATATGTAACGCCCTTTTTAGAGAAACACTTGTCTTTTCTTTTGATATAATAATACTTAAATCTAACAGTCACGCAGCAAGGTCCAAAGCTTCAGAAAATAACACTCAAACAATAAGTTTCCAAGAAAAACCAAAAGCATAATGACGTGTCGTGTATGATTTTTCCAAATATATTGAAGGCAAATAGTTTGGAGAGAACCATGTTTTGGTAAATGCCAAGATTAACCACATTACTCTATTAATGCAATAAAATTACAACTCCAAAGCTTCACCATGGTCACTAATGCTGATAAATTGAGGGGTTTCTGACATTTAAAATGACAAACAAGGTGAAAGGCAGTGTAATTTCATAGGGGTATTCGAGACCTAGCACTGCTGCTACAGCCATTTTTTCGGAGTCTATACAGAAATTGCCCTAATCAACCAACCGTTAATGAATCGAGATATGCATACATAGTACGTGTTTTACAAAATCAAAGGGGCACCAAAGCACGGCGAAGGAACTTCACTAAGGTAAGGAAGGGGTGACAAAGCACACGAGCTGCATGAATAACAAGTCCGCCCGCTTACAAAAGGCATGGACATCAAGCTGTGTACTCTATTGCTGTTTGTCTGCTTTGCCTGAAGACTCTCCTTTGCTAATGTTCTTTGCAGGAGACACCGGGGCAGGGTTTGAACGCTCTGACTGAGAAAACCGAATCAAGAACTGCATAAGGACGGTAACAATGCCCAAACCCAATGTTGAGAACCCAACACCCTTCCACGAGGATAGAAGTGAAGACAAATGGAGGAACTTCAGAGCCCCCAAAATAAGTAGACATGACCAAGACGCAACAACCTACACGAAATACAAGTTAATTAGCAGTAATTACAAAACACCTCCCGTAAAACATAGAGAGAATACATGCTAATAAATAAAATATTGACTTGTAAGAGCGCGCATCCCACCAAAAGAGACTTTAGTGGCCGACCAGTAGTTTGCAATTCTTGATCGCCAAAAGTTTGCTCTGCTGTATGTTTATCCAACAATGCATCCTAGAGTACAAAAGGCAAATAAGAAGATACCAGAATTAGAAGATTGGTACACGAATAATTGTGCAAAGTCATCTTCATTTCTTCCTTTTATTTTTCAAAAGATAACAGAAATGCGAGGAACGCAAGTTCATGCAACATAAAATATAGTAACCACCTTTGCCACAAATATATCTTTACACCACTGGGCAACAGCATCATCAGTTTCAGGTAATTCCCTCATTAAATGCCGCTTAATGTGCACATGCACCTGCAAGGGAGTAACAACCAAGCAAATTTATATAAACCCAAATATAAAAAGGGCAGCACAATGCACAACGCTGCTGCCATTGTGTATGATTTTAGCAGTAAACAAAGTGAAAATCAAATGACTGGAGAATGCAAATCTAGCATTATAACAGGATAGGAGAATAGCTTCGAATTATGTAGTTGACATCCAGTGATGATATAAAGCACTTCCTATTACCCACGCAAAATATATTAGAAAAGCATGCACCCTAAAAAATGACATATCAGAAAAATGACATATCAACTAGTGATCCAATACCACAAAGAATAAGAGAATGATAGGCATTTTCACTACTCGCATTGCACATCACATCACAACCATCTGGATGGATTTTCTTAAAATGCCTTGCACAAAAATGCCAGATTGTTATCCAATTGAACGAAAATGTGCATTTTAATTGTCTATTTCAGTACTGGTACACTAGTTAGGAATTTAATGTCCAAACCTGCATGCTATCCGACAACATAAATATAAATTATTTAAACAGCATTTTTAAAATCTGATGTTAGGCTTACCACAGAAGGTCGCCCCTCAAAGAGTCTTAGCATTGTTGGTGAAGGTGAAGCCTTAGGAATAGCCACCGTTACATCATATATGGCTGGAACAAATGAGCGCATATTACTTACAGCAGAGACAAAACCCTGAAGGAAACAGGAATTTATTAGATATGCCAGATGGCCCAGACCACATGTGTGATAGAGAATAATGGGCCAGTAAAGGAGGATTCCAGAACATTGTACTTTTACTGATGGCGAATTCTTAACCAGCAAGGAATGGAAAAGGCATTCCACAAAAATAATTATTACCGAATCCTTATTATGGGAAGATGCAATAAGAATTTTACCTTAGTACGAGGAATCAAAACATTTCTAGGTACAGGCAGCCCTGTTGAGGCTGCATATTCTTGTGCTGCTAAAAGCTTGGCCTGTGTAAAACGAGTTCCTTCTACAAACAAAGCCAACCAAAAGGGCTGAGGGTAGTCCTTCAACCGTTGAAGACCTAACTGCAGATGCATTACCACAAGATTCGAGGTTACTTCCAAAAGTAGACGCGCTAACATGCACATACATTTCAAAATAGATTGACCACACCCCAACTTTTAAACCTGTTCCAATATTAGTCCCTAGACTTGAAAACTCTGACACTTAAATTCCATAAATCAATAATTGTCTGTTCAGTCAGTTAAAGTATCACCCGCTATAATTTTTTCATCACACAACCACTTATATGATATTAGTAAAGTTTTTTCTTACAAGAAACAAAACATTCATTGAAAAGAGATAAAATACAACACAGCAGACAATGTGTACCCTGGACTTCAATCAATTAAAGAAACAACAAAACAGAAGCCATCAAAAGCAAGAGATGAGGAAACCTAGTCAGTCAACCTAAATCTGTTTTCGACCTAAGAACATTAAAGATCTCCCACACAATAAACTTGTTACTACCATTGTCAATGACCACACAACCACTCACAACAATAGCCAAGCTCCATGCCTGCTCTAAGCAGTTGACTACCACTTCATTCACCAACTCACCACAATGAAATCTTGCCTTTTTATAAAGTGGGATATCTTTGTTCAAGCTCAATTACAAACTCTTAATAGCTTTATTCTGATTTACCATCATGATTAGGGTATTAGGGTAGTTTGACTAATAAAAGAAACTCAATTGTTTTCCAAAAATTGTTTCTTTCATTTGTTTTCTTTGTTGTAGCTCTATATAAGATTATTTCAAGTTGGGCAAAGGGTAGTACGGATTCTGGGCAGTATTAAAGTTATGTGGTGTGGTAGCAACAGCTAGGTTAGAAATGAACCTGTTATTGAAAATTCTGTTTTATTTAGGATCATTCCTTTTAGTTGCAAGTAGCTAACCCAAATTGCACTAAAAGGAATATTCTTGAAATACTTTTGACAGAAGCAGCCCAAAGAGAAGCAAGTAGTCTAAATCTATCCCAAATTTCACCCGCTTCCTCCTCCTTGTTCAAAATTAGCTTGTTCCTCTCTAACCACACCCACCACCGGAGGGACTGAACAGCACGTCCACAAAGCATCCTTTGGACAACACCATGCTCCTTGGTCACACCCACCTATTATATTCCCCATCTTACCTTGGAGAAACAGCAACTCCAAACCTTCATTTATCTAAACATCTTCCAATTAACAGAGTTTCTACCATCTGTATCCACAAACCATAGGCAACAACTTACCTTCTGCTGTCCTACATAACCTTGGCAGCAAAGTGCTAAAGCATTCTCTATTTCTTCAAATCTCTCTTGTTTCTTCAAGTGAAACGGTTAGAGGTGCATAACTTTCATCTAGAGTTGACTGTCTCAAAAATGAGAAGACACTCACTGAGTTGACTGAAAAAGAAAGAAGAATTAGTTCACTTGAAACTGGAAAATAGCTATGGAGGTAGGAAAAACGGAAAGATGATTGTCATCTTCAGCTCCAAGGCAAAAACCTATACGGGAGATGTTTGAGAATTGAAAGTTACTGACACTTACAGGGACAACAACTGGAAGCATCCTTGATTACATGACTCAGAGAGTTTTTTTAGGTAGCCGCTTTCGGAAGATGAGTGAAAACTCGTTCTTGTAGAGATTCGATTAAAGAATTCAATGAGGGTTTGGTGAAAATTTTCCATCAAACTACATAAGCAACCATTAACATTAAAAACCAGCAGATTCTTTAGCTTGGCAACACAACCTCACTTCTATACATGAATATATTTTCTATATCTATGCCGGTATGCCCAGATTTCTTATCATATTGAAGACGACTATTACAAGAGAGACTCCATTACAGATTCATTAGAAGGAAAATTATATAGTTAAAATTTATGCGTGCCTGTGTATATTGTGCATATAGCATGTGTTGTATGTACATATACAACATACACACCCATACCTTTAAAGTGCTTTCATCTTTGGCCCAGCTTCTTTCCAAAAAGAGATATTCAGAAAACCACATTGACCACCCTATGACCTGCATGTATAAAGGCATTCCATTTAGTGACAAGGAGTAAACCCTCAAAAGCAAAGGCAAATGATAACGCTTAAGTTGAATGAAATGTAGGCTGGATAAAGAAAATGGGGCCACAAGACAATGTTTGCGGAAAAAACCCAAAACCACTAATTAATTCATGAATAATGGATCAAATCAAACTAAAAAATAAAACAAAAAAATCTATAACATTACAATAGGATCTGGAATTAAATATTGATACTCCTAACCAGTAATAACTAATGGCCTCAATAGCTTCACAAACTCTAAATTTTTAGAATCTTATCTAAGCTGTTAAGGTTCTAAATTACTCCCATTTCATCAAAGATATGTTATACATACAGGGCCCTCCAATTTTCTAGGGAATTCCGCTCAAGAATCTGAAAATTTTGTTGTTTTAGTCTCCATTCAAGAATCATCTTCATCAAAATCAGCCAAATCGAAACCACCTAACCACTTGATTATCATTTACAATCACTTGGAGCTGACCAGAAACATTGTGTTGGCTTATCTATTTGATCACAATTAGATGCCTTAATGATCAATGATTAGGCTATGTTGCCATTTCACACTCAATGATCTACAGGATGATTCTTAAATGAATTCTGTAGAAGATAGACAGTTCAGATACTGAACTACAATACTGAGAGGGCCCCCACAAGGGACCCAGCTTTTTGAATTCCCCCATGGAAGGGCCTTGTATATATGAAATATCCTCTCGTCAAAACAATGTGGCAAGTCATCTAGACCAAACATATAAGCAAGAATCAACGTAATCAGTGGTCCTGATTCAAATTCTATCAAAAATGTATTGCCATAGTGTCTGACAAGAGAATATTCACATAAATGTGGATGCACACACACAAACACACATATTTTGAACTTAACAACTAGTGCCTTAAAGCTTCATCAACACATACTGTCAGGGCATCTTATGGTGTAACATACCGGAAGGAACTTTGATGATTTCTTCATTACAGCTAAGGCGCTGCCAAGGCAACCTGACCGCTGCATAGTACATTTAATTTAAATCGTCAGTATAAAGAGAATACAACTCCGTATCGAACCAAAAGCCTAAATTCAAACAGTGAACTTCTTTTACAAGTACATGTGAATAAGTCTTCAATGTAGCTTTTGTGTGCCTCTATCATATGTACTAAATATGCAAAAAGCCAAAAGCTAAATAAATATGGGCATTATTTTTATAATTAGTTTATGTATGAATATACTATATACTCATTATTTGTCTGGTTACTTGGATTTGTGCATGCCTGTGACTAAAGCATGATACATAAACTTTGTACCTGAGCCAGGACCCATCCAACAAGCCAATCAATATCACTTCTATGATTGCACATGACAAGTGCATGTTCTTTACCTAGAAAATAGAAAGCATGCATTTAAATAAGTTATCCTTCATAATTTTGAAAGGGGCAATACATACATAGTCCTAAACACAAAGAAACATCAAACAAAAGAGAAGGTTTAATCCTTCCTTACCCATTAAACAAAACGTTTCAGGGTCTGTGTACACTTGGATCTGCAACAGAAAGAGTTAACTAAATCAAGACTCAAAATTTTAATCTCAAGACACTTAAGCTAAACATTACACCAGGTCATAAGCGATGTCCTTCACATTATTACTACTGATTTAAAGTACTCAGCCTACCTTAAGGAATTGCGATGCATTTCAGGGATTTATACAAGCTTATCAGAAGAATTAATCTTCTAGTCTTTCTTGTGGTAGCAATGCTGCCGTGAATCTTTCAAACCCATCAATAACCTTAACCACTGGTTCATAAGGGTTAAAAGGGCGACCCTAATCCAACAAGGCTCCCCACTTTGCTAGGGTCAGGGGAACGTCTATTGTACACAGCCTTACCCTTGCTTTTGCAAGGAGGCCGTTTCCATGATTGGTTCATAAGGGTTGTATGGAAAAATTTTGGTTGAAAAAAATAAGCTGTTGGAAGCTGGCATGATAAGTGGGAATGCATCTAAAAGTGCTCACCATACAATAAATCGATTGCATTTAAGGAAGTAAGATAAATCAAGATAATCCAAATCACAAGATATGGGGGATATAGCTAGTACCTTAACACCTGCCCACCAATCAATAAGCCATACGAGTTCCAGCCACAACAATTCTGCCACTACTCTGTTGATCCTTCTGTATGTATTCTTAGACAGTGGCCGAATAAGAATGAAGCAAATCGCCTGAAACAACAAACCAAGTAAGCTAAATCCACTAAAACCTCAAAAGAAAAATTGTAGCACAGACACACACACAGACATGTGCACAAATGTATATATACACAACTGACATGTTAATAGAACAGAAACAGACAATCGAAGCAAACCAATCGCAAATTTGTAGTCAGTTTTGGATAATAGAATTGAGCTCAATGGTTTTCACAGCGTATAGGATTAAAAAAAAACATTTGAAAGTTCGTTCCTTTTCCGAAACGTTCTCCACAATCAAACAATGCTTGCAGGTCACAAATAGAAAGTAGAAACAAAACCTAGTTTGAGAGGCAAGGCATACCTTACCCAAACAACCCACCTGAGAAACAACAAACCCACGAAGCTAAAACGAAAAGAAGCAAAACCCTCGTGGAAGTCACGCAGAAATTGAAGAAATCGATAGAAGAAGACACAAAACTGAGCTAAAACGAACCCAAATCTAGGCAATAACGAAACGAAATCCAGACCCTATGAAGCCAAAAAGCGAGAAGAAGCTGCACCTGAATGAGATTGACGATGAGGCCTGAGACGAAGAAGAGCAGGCCCAGCGGGACGATGACAGCTGCCGCTGCAATCGCCATGGCGCCCAAAACCCCACAGAGAGAATCGAATCGATTTCTCGACAGAATCCAAAACTTTCAATTGCCCAAGAGCAAATGAAACGAAATATTTCAATTTAAAGTTGAATTAAATCAGGAACCCAAACGAATTGGAAGCGCAAGCGAGGGTATGAGGCAGTATCTCAGGAACTCAGGCAGTAGGTGTAACCGTGCGCGCAATGTGTTTGAGAAAATGCGCGTGATAGAGAGAGGGAGCGGTTGCTTGCGCGCTTTAAACGCAGTTGATGATATAATTCAAGGGAAGGGGGACACTGCGTGAGAAATGGGCTTTTTTGTGGTTTCGCCAGAAAACTGTAATATTAATTAATTATGCAAGTGGCCCTCTACGCTATTAAAGTGGTAGAGAGCAGTGTCGTTCAATGTTCATACTCGACATTTAATCTAATAAATATATTATTTAACAAAAATAATAATAATTATGCTACTTTCGTTTCTTTGGGCTGGTATGACAAGGCGCATCCTCTTGTCGGCATCTTCATGCGAGTTAGTTGGCTTCAATCTCAATGTTGATGGGGGGTGGTGGGTCCTGTGGCCCACATTTGTTCATCTGCTATCTTAAATAGTCAAATAATTTGGTTTGCCCTGTCACCAAATATGTTGTTTTTCTAAATAATGTTGGATATTATTTTGTTTGTACTTGGCTTTTTCGTCCACGTCCGAGTAGTGTAAGGTTTAGGTTTTTTAAATAGAAACAAAGCTCGAAAAGTGCAAAAAAAAAAATTTCAATTTATTCATTAAGGTATTTCATCTAATGAACTTGTTGTCATCAACCAAACTATGTTGCGCATTTGTCAACCAATATAGACCTATTTTAAAGCAATCTAATGAGTGATATACATAGAATTTATCGAGTTCTTTCGATACAACATGTTGAATCCTGTTGAGATATGTCTAGCAAGTATAATATCAAATACTTGGTGCACAAAAAAGATCCATACAAAACATTCAAATGGTCTTTGAAAGATTTTCACATGTATATTTTTCGAACTCCAGGTGGTCTAAGACTACCTTGGTTCCAATGTACATTCATCTTTTAATGCATGTGAGGTTTTTCGGGTAAGTGATATACAATCGTTAATGCATGTGAGGTTTGTTTATGTCGCGTCCACAGAAAAGAGTCGCACACGCATCTTCAATAGGTGAATTCTTGTTTTAGATTGCAATGTCATTCTTTTTCTTTTGCAATATAAAGGTTAAAACACTTATTTAACAAGATGAAAAGAAACACCAATAAATAAATAGTTATTTAGAGCAAATATAACATAAATTAGTTTCTTTTTTTTTTTTTTTTTTTTTTTTTTGGAAACAAGATATGCAATATCGGACAGAGATGCCAAAAGGTTACAAGAAAGCCTACCAAAGAGGCAAACAAATAGCAGCAAATACTAAAGAAAAGTAGTACAAGAAGGTACAAGTTTGACGAACAAAAAGATTGTTACCATTACTCATCTTATCCATCGGCTTGACATGTTATATTTTCCATTTTTATAACTTAAATATTGATCATGTTCCCTTTCTTATCGAACTAGCCTCATGTGTGGCAATTTACTTTTTTACTTTTTTACATTTACTTTTTATTATTTATTTGTTATTTGTTATTTTGTTTAGTTTGGATATTTTTAAGATTGAATTGTTTTATTTTAGAATTTTAATCAAAGAGGGTATTTTGGAGATATTGAAAGCTTCACCATTTTGATGTGCTCCCTTTATATATAGAGGCTATCCAGTTCAAAAGATAGGTTGATTACTAATAGGAGCATATTTATGTGACTTAGTTAACTTGTTTTCTTGCATTTATGTTGTTAGTTCTTACTTATTATAGTGTTTTAAGTTATTTTCGTGTGTTTGTATGTCTAATTGGCAAAGTTGGCAAGAAAGTGCATTTTGAAGCATTTTAGAGCACTTTTGGGCGTCAAATGGATAGCATACGTGGGGAGCACTTTGGATGGACATTTTTGAAGTTCAAAAGGCTAGGAATATGCTAAGGAGATGAAGAAAATAAATTCAAGTTTTGGAAGATAAGGAATCAACTCAAAAGAATGAACATTATCCAAAACCTTATCCAACCTTATCTTATCCAAACTAACCTTATCTTATCTTATCCTATCCTAATTTCATCATACCTTAAATCTAGCAGCAAGGGGACCTAAATATCTATTTCTAGAAGCTATTTCTAGAAGCATTCCCTTCTAGAAGTCTTAATTTCTGCCACAAAACCCATTGTTTCTAGAAACCCTAAAAATATGGCGCCTATTCCCTTTTAGAAGGCCTTGCCTTGCCTTGCACTCCTCTCCCTTTCCCTCCAATTTGTGCCGCACCTTTCCTTACCCTTTTCCCTCATGGATTCTGATTTAATTAGCTTTTTTCCTTGTGGATTTGGGTTATGCAAATCCTTTTCATAAATTAATTGGGCCAAACCTTTTTCCTGGTGGATTTAAACCTTTGTGCCGCAACCCTTGGAGAAGAGAAGCTTGTCGTGGCTTCCATTAGAGAAGGAGGACCTTGTGCGCAAGCCACCTGCAACCGTTGGAGTTCTAAGAGTTCTTTCTTTCCTCGTTTTAGTTTCAATGTTTATTTCAGTTTGCTTTTCAATTGCTATGAACATGTGTAACTAAGTTTTTCTTAGTTAAAGGTGAATTCAAAGCCATGGACATATGTTTAATATGAATTGATTACTTTTAGTTTTTGTTTCATAAAACATGAATGTGATTTACTTATCTGTTTGATGGAGAACTTATTCTTGTGTGTTGATTAAGGATGCATACTTAGTTTGCATACATGAATCTGATGCTAAATTATAAAGGACTTTCACCTAATCGTTAGGAACTTATAATTAAAAGTAGTGAAAATTGCTAGTCACAATCGTGTTAAGTAGATTCTTGGCTGGAATTTCATGCAGTTCATAGTTACGATAACCTTATCAATGTTTATGATTTCCATGGAACTTAATGATCTTTAAATGTATCTCTATCATGTTGTTCATATAGGGAACTTGAGAATAATAATTTGGTTGTGATGCGTATTCCGTCCAATTCAATGAATTTAGGGAAATCTGAGAGTTAATTTGTGCATTCACGATTAATTTGGAGCATTGTCATTCATGGTTTAAAGAAACAATACTGGAAATCGATTTATGTTGCATATGTTCATGCGTGGAGAAGGACCCTCTAACTAGCCTATTTCACCATTCAATTCACCTGATTTCATACCTAGTTTGATTTAGTTTTGCAATCTGTTCAATTTAATTAATTTCGTCTAAATCAATCCCCCCCCTTTAATTAAGTGTCTTAGATTAGTTAGAAAAGTATTTAAATATGTCCAGATTAGTGTTTTGAGTCCTACTAGTCTTAAATTCGTCCAATAGTCCCTAGAGTCTGTTTTGAGTCTTTTTAACTTAGTTTTGCTGTTTTGAGTCAATTTGGTTAGTTTTGAGTCATAAGAGTCTAGTTTAGTGTTTTTTTAGTCTAGTTTAGTATTTTAGAGTTTAATTTGTGTTGATTAGCAGCCCTAGTTAATCCTCGGTTTAGAACGATTCTTACTTGCTTAATACTACAATTACATGTTTAATAAGGTTTAATTTGAGTGTTAGTTAAATTTCACGTCAATTACATAGTTGTGACGTGTTTAATATGCATGGTAATATTACCCTATTGCCCTTTGATTTGTAAACAATTTCAATTTCTTTTTCTCAACAATAAAATATTTACAGATGTACTTTATAATGAGACGTTAACTCATTTACAACAAATCATAATATACCACAACTTAATATCGAAACCAACACTAACATATGAATGATTCACAGGCGAATCAAACTCGAGATCCCATTCAATTAAACAAAAACCGGTTTAGCTAAACCAACTTATGAAGTACATCTTGAAGACAAAATTAGGTTGTGCCAGTCCGAAATATCCAATGCACAAAAGAATACATGTTGTAGACTTGTACCGATGCAGGACTTGGAAAGTCACGTGCATTGCATGTGCTGCCTCTAAGATGGACAAATATATATATTTTTTTTAACAAACGATATTCTTTATAGGTTAAGTTTCACAATGGGTTAGCAATAATATGTTTCACATTCGTCTTTGGTGAGAATCGAACCTAAGACCTCTCACTTACAAGTGAACAGAAATACACCCTCACACTGCTATCAAACCGGCGTACAAATGCCAATTCTGCTGATTCAGCCTCTTCTTCTGGACGAGAATAATACCTTAGTACTAAGTGACTTAGATAAATCATGTTTTAATCACATTAAATATTTACTTGCTTCTGTCCTTATTTCCAACATTCAACTGTCGTATTTAATAAATGAAATAAATAAATCAATTAAAAAAGAAGTTATGAGATGAACACAAAATTGGGTGTTTCGGGGACCTTGGTTTCCAACGTTCAACGTACGGTCGTCTGGCTATTGGTTGCTGCTGGCCAACTATTCTTTGCCTAATTCAACTAAATACCTTGCAAGTCAAGGAAAGTTTGAGTCACCTGTGACAATTACTCTCACCCATCCCCAACGCTCAATCCTTATGGTTTCGGTGAGTGGTTGGGACTTGGGAGACCGATGCTGCTGCACTGCACTTACTTTTAAAATTAATAATAATTGTTGATTAAAATATATTTAGTAGCGATTAGATCTTGTATATTGGGATTAATACTCATTTGCAACAGTTAGATCTTGCATAAAACTCGTATCCTTTGGTGATGAGTACCATTGTAACAAGACACGACATTCAACGTTTATAAAATCTTTAAATTGCACTTTTATAGTGTCAAAATAAAGGTATGTCTTCATAACAACATGATTCGATATCAAATTAGCTGACGTTGCAATTGTTTTCTTATCTTATTTTATAAAAAACGATGAGAGATTTACAAAAAGTTTTACACTGCACTCATAATGTCACAACAAAGCTACATCACTACAATAAGCTTGCCACCATTAAATATTGAACATATAAGAAATGTATATTGCCCTCTAATGTGAGTTGAACTTAGACCTCCTACAGCCTAAGGGGAGACAATATTCTAGACTTAAGGTTATTTGGTACTACCTAACGTATGTGACTTGTAAGTTTGGATATAGAGACGGGGGTATAACATCAATTTTATTAGTGGAAATAAACAAATACTCTTTTTAATTTCTTACTGACACCTGTTTAATTTTATATGTAATTATCATTTAATCTATTCAATTTGACAATTAGAAATAGAGAAATGTGCGTGAAAAACTAAAAAGAATGTGTGAAAAACACCTCTCTTTGACACACCTTCAATCCATGTTAGCTTTTGGCTTCTCCACTTTGGATGCAAGGGCAATAAAATTGCCTTCACCATTTACTCTAAATAGTAATTGCTTTTCTGTAAGTTCACTAGTTTAAAAGAAGGAAAGGTAAGAACAAGGCTGATTACTATTTCCAAATATATTTTCTTTTCTTTTTTTTTATATTTTCTTCGGCTTATTCACACATATCATTGTCTCATAGATTTTTTTGTAAGTTTAAAGTGTGAACTTTGTAGGTTTGCTTTATTTTTTATATTTTTTTGGATAATTTTTATGATTTTTTAAGTTTTTTAGAGTTGAATTAATCCTAGCAATTGAATTGAACAATTTTTTGAAATCAAAGGCTCACAAAAAGTCTTGTGGATAGGGAGTGGGAGAGCTGATGAACAGCTCACGGGTTGGAACAACTCAAGGCATCACATGTAAGGGGGGAGCCTCTCTGCTGGGCTTCAAGTAAGGCGTAAGCCCTTGCAATTGTTGAAGGGTCAGCTGCCCTTGCAACTGCCTTTAACTCAATTGCCTCTCATTTTATGGACAGATAGAGGAGTTTTTTTGGGTGAATAACTCAATTAGCCTTGCAATTGGGTGATTGGTGAAGATGCTCTTAGTTGCAGAATTTCTCCCCTGCGCATAAGGGTTATCACAGCTATTGGTTTTAAGGCCTTAAAGGTGGAAGGCTGGGATTTAATCGCCAGAATACTGCAGTTGAGCAACATAGAAAAGTTCCTCTTGGTTTAATCCTAGGTTGGATCAAAATAGCCCATAGACAGGTTTTAATAGGCAAGACCGACTCATTCCAAAAATGATGATGGCTGATTTTGATGGGCCGGCCCATGTCAAAATATTTCACGAATGATTATCTAAAAAGAAAAGGTCCAAAAAGAGAAGGAAAAATAAAAGTTGTAGCTCCAACGGTCAAAAACGATTTTAAAATCGAATTGCTATCTCTTTTTTGTGGCGTTACAAATCCTTGTAGCTCATTCTTAAACCCCTACTGTTTTTCACTGCCTCTTACGTCTTCACCCTTCCATTCACATATCTCCACATAATTTCGTAGAATTCATTCAAAATTTGACTCAATTTTCTTCAATTTTACATTTCTCCTTACTAACCAAGTTCGATTCTTTCTTTACATAATACATTTCTAATTTTTTCTATTCTTTTAAATTTTTGTAGGTTCCCCAAGAGAAATGAACCGGAGAACATTGACTGGAGCAGTATAGAATCTGTATTTGTCAAAAGATGAAACGTATGAGAACTTTAAAGCCCTAAGTGGGTCGACCCCTCTTCCCTAGATGAGCTCATGGATGGTGATGAAGCCTGGTTCTGCACTCCTGGTAGGACCCAATTTCTCTAAATTCTGTTTCGCTTCTAAGAAGAAGAAAAAACATAAGATAAATGACCATTTAATGTTATCCATACCATTTTCTCTGTCACGCCCAAAAACTACGCACTATGGACAACATAGTGCTGCAATGTCGAGATGGGACATTATAACATCACGTTTCCAATAGAACGGAAGATAGGTTAAGCGATGTTAATAGGGCGTGACACTGTTACGTGACTGGTTTCGGGGTGTGATCGTAGAAATGTTTGCTAAGAAAGAAACCAGAAGAAAAATGATTATATTGTTTTATGAATCAATGTTCACTTTGTGAGTCGCATATTGTAAGCATCCAGAGGCTGATAGAGATTTGGATAAATTTGTACGTAATCTAAAGGTTGTAATTGATAACGATTTTTTTTCTGATACAATAACAACAACAAAGTATGTTCCAACTAAGTAAGGTCGGTTATATGCATCCTAGAACGTCATTGTGCTCGGTTCTGTGCCACGTCTTTCGTTAGATCCAAGTACTCCAAGTCTTTTTTCAAAGTCTCTTCCAAAGTCTTCCTAGGTTTTCCTCTACCCTTTCGGCCCTAAACCTCTGTCTAGTAATCGCATCTTCTAACCGGAGCATTTGGAAGCCTTCGTTTCACATGTTCAAACCATCGTAACTGATTTTCTCTCATATTTCCTTCAATTTCGGCTATCATACTTTACCTTGGATATCCTCATTCCTAATCTTATCATTTCTCGTGTGCCCACACATCCAACGAAACATTCTCCTCTTAGCTACCATTATTTTATGTACGTGTTGATGCTTCATCACCCAACATTTCGTGCCATAAAGCATTGATGACCTTATTGTCGTCCTATAAATTTTCCTTAAGCTTTAATGGCATACGACGGTCGCACAACACACCCGATGCACTATTCCATTTCATCTATCCTTCTTGTATTCTATGGTTGAGGTCTCCATCCAACTCTTCGTTCTTTTGCAAGATAGATCCTAAGTAGCAAAAGCAATTGCTCTTTGGTACTTCCTGGTTTTCAATCCTCACCCCTAACTCATTTGAGCCTCCGTTTGCACTGAACTTGCACTCCATATACTCTGTCTTTGACCGACTTAGACAAAGACCTTTAGATTCTAACCATTTTCTCCAAAGATTAACCTTCGCCTTTACTCATTCCTGAAATTCATCTATCAACCCTATATCATTTGCGAAAATCATACACCATGGAATTTCATCTTGAATATGTCCCGTTAACTCATCCATTACCAATGCAAAAAGGTAAAGACTTAAAGATAAGCCTTGATGTAACCCTATAGTTATAGGGAAATCCTTTTTCATATCTTTATATCTTTCCATTGATCTTCGTAAGAGATAGATTGTCTTCATGGTTGAGCGCCCTGGCATGAACCCGAACTGGTTGTCCGAGATCCGTGTCTCTTGCCTCAGTCTATGCTCAATTACTATCTTCCAGAGCTTCATTATGTGACTCATTGGGTGATTACTTTTCTCTTTGAAGATGACTTGTTTTTCTCCTTTTAGATTCCACCATCTAGTCCTTGGGCATTTCAAGGTCTTATTCTTTTTTCTCTCTCTCTCTCTTGATATGCACATCCATCACCAACAAGCGATGTTGATTAGCCAAGCTCTTTCCCGATATAACTTTGCAATCCTTACAAGTTATACGATCCCCCTTCCTCATTAGAAGAAAATATATTTGTGTTTTTGAAGACCCACTCTTGTAGGTGATCACATGTTCTTCTCTCTTCTTAAAGAAGATGTTGGCTGTGAAGAAATTGTATGCCATTGCAAAATCCAAGATGGCTTTCCCATCCTCGTTTTTCCCCAAAACCATAACCTCCATAGTTGCCTGTCTCCTTACTCAGATGTCCATTTAAATCTCCTTCTATAAATAGTTTCTCCATCTGAGGGATTCCTTGCATCAAGTCTCCAAGGTCTTCCCAAAATTTCTCCTTCAAACTCGTATCCTACCTTAATTGAGGTGCGTACACACTAATCACATTGATGGGTTCTTGTCCTATTACAATCTTGATTGCCATAATTCTATCTCTTACCCTCTTGACATCTACAACATCTTGTGTAAAGGTTTTGTCCACGATGATGGCAACACCATTTCTCGTTCTATTTGTGTCCGAATACCAAAGTTTAAAATCTGATTTTTCAAAATCATTTGCCTTAAGACCAACCCACTTATGTCACGCCCCGATCCCGAGATACGTCCGGAATCAACACATGACGAAATGACAGTAGCAGTACAATATAAAATACATAGAGTCGCTAAGACTCATACATATAATATACATCAGAGCATTAGCAGAATAACTTACAATAAAGGGTGGCGCCCTACTCTCAAGTGCATTGCCATCATAGCTACACCACTTGAAATCTACTCCTCTAACCGTTACCAATTACCCTGCAAAATAACCCAACGTCGTGGGAATGGCGCACCGAGCAAAGCAAAACCCAGATAAGCTGCAAAGCTCGTGTGAGTAACAATAATACAACATATGTGAATATAAATAACAACAAATGATTAAATGTCAAAGTAGTGCTACCTCCACACAGGACATTTCTTCAATATACCATATCAACCGTCAATGTGATCATCGTCAATATTATTCTGTCATTCTCTTCGGATTGTGACTCACCACTCGCCTTTCATCATTTCCGAATAATCATAAGGGTCCAATTACCACATATTTCATAATATAACCACCATATGCCTCATTATTACATACTAGCTGAGAGTACACACTTTGTATGTGTGAACAATTTCTCTTAATAAGTGCATATTAATATTACATAATTACTGTTTTGTCCTCCTTATGTAAATATTGTGTATCAAAAGTGAAGGTAAAATAGGAAAAATAAGGATATGATTGTCATTTTGTCAAAAGGTACAACTCATTTTGTCAATAGTGTGTATCAAAAGTGAGGGCAAAATAGAAAAAAAAATATAAAGGGAAAAAAGTTGACAATGAGGGTTTTCTTAATAATAGTATAGATAGGAATGGTTATTCAATTCTGAATCTCACCACACGTCTATCGAGAAAACATCTAGTCATCACACAACCCGAAGTTATGTAGGAATGACACACCATCAATAATAGTATCACGTGTAGGAATAAGATTGGTACCTTTTTCCTCATTGCATCTCTTTGTTAAGAGTAGGAATGAGTCACATCTGAATCTGTTATCTTTTAGGCAACACCATCATGTAAACTATTTGATTCAATCATTTTCTCAATTGAGCCACACAGGAATTTAATCTCATCTTTCATATATGTACTAAACAATAATCTAGAGAGACACAGTTCGGCCGAAGCCTACAATCATATCAAGCATAGCATATATATATATATATATATATATTTTCTTTCGATAGCATCATCAAATAAACATAGCATAGTAGCACACATTTCCATAAAATCATTTGTAAATCCATGTCATATCCACAAAGTATATAACAAGGAATTTCATGGGTAATAACCATATCACATAATATTAATGTCACTCACCTAGGTTATTTGTGCTTCTAAATTCACCAACTCTACTCCAAGGAACCTAGCATAATACACAAAGCCCCACTTAGGAAACTTAACAAGACTGACAAATAAATCGAGGCCAAGTGCACGTAAATTGAGACACACGTCAATCGGGAACGACACATCATCGAGATGAGCCAACTAAGCTCCATCAAGCCTCAACAACAAACTAAAGATAAACGACACTCTAGAGTAAAGTACATTGACTAGAACGTCAACTGTTAATAAGATAGGTCCACTAAGGTTAACAATCTAAGGTTATTCAATCCGGAAGATCCGCTCATTGGATTCCTGATCCATAAGTTTTCAAAGGTCCAACAGCTAATAACTAGAGTACTCACAAAATTGCACGACGATCCAATGGTCGGATTGTTGCTAATTACAAAAATCGTACGGCGGTACAATTATCCGAAAAATTGAAAAATCAAACTATCGTATCGAATTTCAACAAATGAACTTTAGATATAGGCTTAGGATATCAAGAACATCTTGCTGTCCAAAATCCATGAAAACAAATTCTCTCCCACGCTCTGCCGCACGTGGTGGTTTTCTGCGACCGTAAACCCATTTTTTTTACTAACTCCAAATTCTACCAAAATTTACAAAAAGATATAGCTCAACAAGAGGAACAAGTTTTATACCTGCCACAAAGTCCAAAAGTAGACGGAAGAGGGTCAATTTTATCAATAAAGCCGACGGGTGCCTAAAGCTTCCTGGTGTCGATTCGCCGCCTACGGTGGTCCAACGGGGTCAAGGCTGGTCTGGATTTACTCCTGGGATGATGGGCTACAAGTTCCAAGTGGTGGTATTGGCCATCACTTTGCCGATTCACCGAAAAAATGAGAAGGGTGGCCGAAGCACCATTGGTTTTCATTGGTTTTTATGGCCTCGCACCGCCACATACGATGGTCAATCAAGGTGGTTCTTGGTTAGGTTTTGTAGAGGGAAGTGAGAGCTTCAAGATGGTGGTGGTGGCATCGAAAAATTCCACCGGAGTTGGCCGAAATCGGCATCGGAAAATAGGAGGTCGCTGTGGGTTGCTTGGGTTGGGTTTCTGGGTTTTTTTTGGGCCTGTGAATTAGGTTTCCCAAAATGAAAACTTACCAATTTCTGGGTTTCCACAAATAGTCCTTGCTACCTATAGTATGTCCACATGTCTAAAAGGTTTCACTACTTCCAAGGCTCGTAACTTCTCCGTTCTACCTTGAAATTGAGATCCGTTTGCACCTACGCGCTCGTGGAATCGAACTCTACCTAACCAACCCAAGATTTGACCGAAAAGGTCGAGAAAATTGGAAATGACTAAAGTACCCCTCACTTCGCTTTTCTCAAAATCAAAGAATTAACAAACTAACTTCAATTAAATCTTCGTAATACGTCAAAAATAAAATAAAATACTAATTTTGGGACGGGGTATCACAACTTAGTTTCTTGGAGGCACATAATACTTATCATTCTCCTCACCATAACCTTCACTACTTCCATAGACTTTCCCATTAAGGTTCCTATATTCCACGTTCCTAAACGCATTCTACTTTCTTGAACTCTACCCTCATGTCCTAACTTCTTCGCCTTCCCTTGTCTAATAAGGTCAAAGTACTTATTTTGCGTGTCCTGTGTAAATTGATGGGAGCATATGCTTCCAAACAACTTCGAGTGAAATCGTTCAAAAAAAAGTTTCTATGGCCCCCTTGCTCATTTAACACTGCATCCAGACGTCGATGGAGATACATCGACCCTTGCTCACTTATCACTATGCTCGGGCCACATAGCCTGCCACTTACGAGCGACGACCTAATTTTAGCGCAATTTCGTTTAGGATTTATTATCATAAGGATTCGATGTAAGATAGGAGTGTTGGCTGTTGACTACCTGATGCTCTCCCCCTCCTCCTTTATCCGGACTTGGGACCGAGAATGTAAGATAAATTTACATAGGCGGAGTTAATTTTCTTTTTTCTGATCCAACAACAAATAAAGTCCTAATTGGGATTTTTAAGTAATAATCAACTTGTGAAAGGTTTGCTAATTGATCCAATATGTTTTCTTATCCAAGTGTAGCTTCTAAGATCTTTAACCATTTTTGAAATCCTTCCTTTTAGGGAAAGGAATGGAAGGTATAATCACTTACCTTTATATCTGTTTGGTTTCCGAGAAAGTTTTGGCTAGAAATTTGCATGATATTCAACTAAACATCCAATGATCAAGTGTTATATTTATATATCTTTCATATCAGAGATGTGAAGGAAAAAGAGGCAAAAATCCAACCATCTTCAGCTGCAAATTTACCCAATGTGAAGAGCAAAAACTCGAATTCTTTAAGAAATGTCCATAAAGAAAGTGAGAACAAGAATCCCAATATCCCATTGTCGATTCCGCATTGCAAAACCAAATCAAGGAAAGTGCAGTGAATCCAAGCAGTGAGAAGAAAGAACAAGTTGATGAGTCGTCATTTCATGATTCAACGAAAAATCACAAGAAACCGTAGTACTTTTTCCGCCAGTAATTTGCTTGGCGGGCAAGAAATCTTGAATCAAATTACAGAGTTTTTTTACCGAACTGAAGAAATTGGCACAAAGGGGTTTGAGAAAAGGTGGAACGGAGAAAGGTTGTTTAGAGAAAAAAATTAAAGAGAGGAAACCTCTGATTGTTTAAAGAAGGGAAACTCTAAGCAATTATTTATATTTAGTGTATTATTTAATCCAAAATGCGAATTGCATTAGTAGTTCAAAGTATGTCCTGAAAGAAAAATTTGCTTAGCAATGGATCCATTTACTGGCTATTCAATCAGCATTTTGTTTTTTTTATTAAATGAAGTACGATATTCACTAATAACGAAAGAATACATACAAATATCAATGATAGAGTTGTAGACATCGAAATTTTGGTGAAATAAATGTTCACCAAGGCATTAAAGTTTTGACAGGTCAGGGCATACATGGCATGCGCCATGTGTCTCACAAATCGTACACATGGATGTGATTCATCAAAATCGAACAAGCCATCAATAATGACACGTGTCAACACTTGATGGAAAGGAATTATTTGATTTTAATTTAATTAAATCAAATGTTAATTGATGGAGTCAAATCATGAACCGGCCCACAAATCGAGTTCTGGTTCTTTCGTCAATTAATCAAGCTCACAATCAAGGCCAAATCTATCTGTGGGCAAGGCTTGGAAAGTCCATAAATATGAGGCTCCAAGACAAAGAAAATGGTCCATAAATCATTTCATGCCCATACACTAAGGCTTTGAAATTCTGAAGCTCTCAAGCACTCAGACCCCCCAAACACTCAAGCACTCAAGAAGACTCGAAAAATCCTTCGTGTTCTTCGTCAAATCCCGTGAAAAACCACCAAGCACCCCTACATGTGCCGGTTCCTCCATTGCCAAGAGCCAAAAACCTTGCGGCATTCGTTCATCCAAGATCAAGTCATCGCGACCCTTGGATCAACAATAATACACATCTACACATTTCGGAGATCGAATCAAAGGATCAAGTTGTAAAGCGATTGTAACCCTACAAATTCGTTAATACAAACAATTATTTTATACACATGTTCTTGTCTCATTTGTCGCAGGAAATTCGTGTTTACATGAGTGCTTATAATGGGCCTCAATAAAAACTTTGCCGGGAATTTCAACCCTGTCTAAGAGAAAAAAAAAAGTGTCTCGCACCAAACTACTAAGTTGAATTGCTATCCTCAAACAGAACATCAAAAATAATATATGGTGGTTCTTCTAGGGTTGGGCATTTAAAAAAAAATGAATGAACCGCCCGAAGTGCATCAACGGCTTGGTTTGGTTTTGTTTTGTTTTTTTTTTCATTTTTGGTGGTTAATTGAACCGACCCACATATATTTAATTTTATTTTTTAATCATAATTAATACGTGTAGTAGTATAAATGGTTAGTTATTTACAAGTTACCCTATTTCCACCACATGAAAACAAAACCTGATTAGTTTAAGAGTTACTTTGGAAAAGAACAGGGGGACCATTTGGAGAAGGTAAAAGCTGCTGCTTTGGTGCTCTCATTGGGTTTCTTCATTTATCCTTTCCCTTGAGCAATCACTCATATTGGTGCTATGTTCTATAACTTTTGGGACATAAATTTGTTATGTATTTTTGTCTTCACACAAATCGAAAACCGATCGAAACCAACCCGCCACTGTCGGTTAACCGACCTGATCGATTTTAGACCTAGTTTCGTCTGCCCATCCCTAGGTTCTTCAAACCAACCACATGACTTGTTATACTCAAGCTAAATCTTGCTAAGCGATGTGTTGCTTTCTTGGTTTCTCACTTGCTGAAAGTGACCTTCCCCTGAGGAAATGTCCTCATTAATCGACGGCATCGTCCAAGACATGCCCAAAGTGACCAAAATTTGCTTCAGAATCCCATTGAAGAGCTGCAATGACCATTTTAGACCGTCCCCTTCTAGTTCCACCTTAACACCCACCCAACGTTTTTAGTTTTCAATTTTCCTTTTTTACTTAAAACTTGTTTAGTAACTGTTTTCAACTTTCAATTTTGATATAAAAAAAATTAAAAAAAAAGAGCTAAAATCTAAACATAGAGTTTCCAAAACTTGACTTGGTTTTTCTTTTTTGAAACAAAAATGTGAAAACAGTTGCCAAAGTCTTCCATTTGTGGTTTCAAAAAAGGAAAACATTAAGGAGACCAAATTTTTAGATTATTTTTTGTAGAGCACATGATATGACGGTTAATTGTTAGACTACATTTTAATGATTTAACGAAGAAGTCCAACCATCAATCAATAACCACATCATGTGGTTGACAAAAAATGATTAAAAATTTGGTCTGTCTAGCATCACTCTAAACTTTTTTTTTTTTTTCAAATACTATTAAAAACGCTTTTGATAATTTGAAAATACTTTTAGTGTAATTTCCCAAATAAATACACCCATACTATAGTCCTTGAATTCATAATGATGTACTAATACAAACGTCACACCAAATTTCTTCCAAATTTAGGCAGAAATTAAAGGACTTAATATGATTACATCAAAGTTTTTGGTGGTACCAAAAAAAGTAACTCATGTTCATATTTTGCAGCTTTTAGTCCACACCCAACCCTTACCCCTTTTGGCCCCTTTTACTTTTAGAGCTTTTTTTTTTTTTTTTTTTTTTTTTTGTTTTGTTTGTAACAAACGATATTATTTACACTAAAACCATCTCTACCCATTGGCCTAAAACCTAAAATTTTTAGCTCAAAAAATTTAGGTTTTAGCCCAGAAATAGTTTTTCTGCTCCAACCCTTCTGGCCTAAATTTTTTAGCCTGAGATTATTAAAGAATAAATTTAGGCTAATTTTTTATGTTAAGTAAATTTAATATATATATATATATATATGTAGACTATCGTAAAATAATTTTATGAACATTTTAATCTAAAAATATTTAAACTCCAATAAATATTGAAAAATCACTAAATCGATACATGAAACTTAATAAAAATGACAATTATTTTAGCCGTTGGATTTAATTTTGAGCTGTTAAATCTTCTTTTTTTTACCGTTAGATTTGATTATGTTCAATCTAAGCCGTTGGATTCAATAAATATATAAATATAAAACTAAAAAAAAAATTGAACGTGGACCGTTGGATCAGAAAAAGTAGCCGTTAGGCTACCACACGAGCGCAACACACAGGGGACAAACCCACGTGGGTGGGTCCAGCTTGAATTTGGTGCTCGCGCGTTCTGCGCGTTGGGCACCTGGGTTTCGGTGTTGGCGCTTCACACACCCGTTTTCACTAGCAGGGGTGGGGCCCACCTCGATTTCTGGCCTAAAAACGGGCCAATATTTGGCTTCCATTTGAGTTTTAGGTTTTAGGCCACATTTTAGCCTTGGGTTGGGTTGGGTTGGGTTGGTGAGGGGGAATAGAAGTGGAAATTTGAGTTTTAACTCAGGGTTAGAGAAGGCCTAAGGGGGAGGGGGTGAACTTAGCCTCACAAAGGGCTATTAATAATATGGTTCAAATTCGTCTTTGGCGAGAATTGAACCTAAGACCTCTCACTTATAAGTGAAGATGAACCACTAGACCGTAGTAATAAGAACCACTTCTAGAGCTTGTTAGTTATTATTGTATTTTGACATCTTTTCTACACCAAAAGTTATTTCAAAATTAAACAAAAGAAAATAGAGAATTTTTTGATAATAAATTAAAAGAAAATAGAGTTGACTGTAATTTTGTTACTAATTATTATCGTAAAGAAAGAAAACAAAATATGAAAAGAATACGACAGACACATGATAAGCTCATATTTATATATATTTTACATCAAATTCACTTGTTTTTTCTTAGTTAGTTCCTTATATTTTTGAGCTATTTACTTTGTTTTTGTGTTTTGTAGGATTTGTCAAGCAAAGAAGAGAAAAATAGCACATATGAGGTTTTAAATAACAAATTTGTCAAAACTGCCTGTGCAGATCAGCTGACTTTGGAAGCGAATTGCGAACAGCTCAGAATGAATTAGAGAATAAGCTTTATATTCTTGGAAAGCTACAGATGTCTATTTTCTAGAGAAGTTTGCGGCTTGTTAATATCATTTTTCTAGAAGAAGTTATGTCCATTTTAACACTGAAAGGTTCCCAAGAGGCTGAGCAGTTTGTAACTGACAAGAAGCTATGAAAGCAATAAACTCAATAACTTCTAGCAGCCAAAAAAACCACAAGCCAGCCAACACCTATTCAAATATCAATGGAAAATGGAAAGGGAAATTAAGATGAGGATTAAGTGGGAGTAATTGGCATAAAGGCTATCCAAGGAGTTACATTAGTTTTTCCATTTCCTCTCACTTATTGTCATCAATAAATGGTTGTTAGTGGTGTGAGTTATGGAGAAGAAAATGATGCAGCAAGGATGTGGTTTAAAGGAGCGTTGGGGGGAGGAAATAAAGGATAGCTGAACAAAAACAAAAAACAAAAAAAAAAGGCAACGGCAAGGGAAAAAAAAAGAAACAAAGAAGGTTGCAGCGTTGGGGAAGCAAGGAAAGAAGAGGAGACCTCACTCGATTCTTTTGGTTCTATCTTCTCAAATCCATGTCTTACTTTTGGTTGTTGGGGGGAGGAAATAAAGGATAGCTGAACAAAAACAAAAAACAAAAAAAAAAGGCAACGGCAAGGGAAAAAAAAAGAAACAAAGAAGGTTGCAGCGTTGGGGAAGCAAGGAAAGAAGAGGAGACCTCACTCGATTCTTTTGGTTCTATCTTCTCAAATCCATGTCTTACTTTTGGTTTAATTTGAGAATTATGTGTAACTAAATTTCTAGAAGTTAGGGGCTGTTTTGAAGCCCCAAATACGATTGCAAGTTTGTTATGACATTTCATTTCAATTTCTTTTATGAAAGATGAAAATTGGTTCACTACTTATGTCAATGATGAGTTCTTTATATGTTTTCTATGGATGCATACTTAATAAGCATATCTAGGATTCTAATACTATGACTATGTGTGTGTCTGCCCTTGTCAAATGAGGATCTACATATGTTCTAGAGTAGTTCTTGTTAATTGCGATTAACATGTGAACCAATTTCTAGGATAAGTAAGACAACGCTAGTACTTATGATGCCTTGTGATAACACTAATTCTTTTCGTTCGTAATGATTTCTACTTGTTAAATCTATGAACACACCATTCTAGATTGCATGCTAAGGACTAAGTTAAGTTGAAAACCCTCTTATCATGCTACGTATGAAAGAGTAATATGCTATGTTCTAACATTGAACTGACATGAGCATCTTCATTCAGAAATAAAAGGAATTTGAATGAAACATAACATGTTTGCATGATTATTTGGTGGTGGGTAGCTATTCCCCTAACTCGTTTTCTTAATTTATGAACTACAATATGTTTTTATTATTTAAAATCTGTTTCTGTCCTTTTTTGTTGAATTTAATTAAAATAGAAAATCAACTCCTAAAATCCCAAACATTTGTGTGAGTGTATCTTTCTGTGTCAAGTGTCTACATATAAAATTCCGTTGAATTTAGAAAAGTGTAAGTTGGTCTAATAATTATTTTTCAGTGGCTGGTCAGGAGGGACATCAGCCAGTTTTTGTGACATTTTAAGTAGTTAGATAAAACAATCTTCTGTGGGAAAACCCCTTATTTTCATATGCTACAATTGACATATCTTAGTGTTAATAAGGAAAATCAACAGGACATTTGTGTGCTACTTTGTGGTGTGCTTTTAATCCTATCAACACACACAAAGACACAAGCATGTACATTCATAGAATTACCCATGGAAAATCAGTCTTCCCTGCAAAAATCAACCAAAGCTTGGGAGAAAATACAATTTAAATAGCAGAGGCTATTGGGTTGCGAGATGCTCTGTTGATGGCTAAGATTCGAGGATTTAAAAACATTTGTGTGGAAAGAGATTCTAAGCTTGTCATTGATGCAATTAAAGGGAGGTCCAGAGTTCCTTGGAGAATCAAGAATATTATTGAGGATATTAGGAATTTGGCAACCTCTTTTCTCTTATTTAGGGTCGCACACTTCCGTCTTGTGTAGTCCAAGCTCTTCAATTTGATTGTACTGCTACTGGTTGTACTCGCAATTTTGCTCTCTAATAAATTTTATTCCTTAATTAAAGAAAATTTAAATTTTTGAAGTGCCAGTGATAATTTCTTCAATTAATTATATTTAGATTTCTAAAAAAGTTGACAAAATTTATTGGTATTTAATTATGATTCTTTAGGAGTCTAGAAAAGTGTTGTGCTATTTAAAGGTCAATGAATTCTATTTAATTCATTTGTTTGTGTGGTCAATCTATTTAATTCTTAGTGGTGAATTTTTGTAGACTTTTAAGGTTTATTTTTTTAGCTAATATATTATACATTAAAGAAGGGAGGTGAGGGTTCATCTTTGGCGATATTCGAACTTAAGATTTCTCACTTACAAGTGAAGAGGAATACCACTAAACCCTAAATTAAGATTTTAAATGAGACTATCAAATTGTAGTAATCTTCAATCTTAATTTTTAAAGAGTTAGTCAAAATCTGGTGGTATTTAATATCGAGTTTTTAAAAATGTTTCAAAATCTGGTTGTATTCAAAATTCAATGAATTTGTAGGAATTTAGGAGTTGGAGGATTTTGGTGAATTCTAGAGTGAAAAATATAAACACTAGAACCCTTACAAATCATGCCTCTACCCCTAAGATTTCATTGTGATTCCTCCCTCTACAAAATATGAGCAGGTTTGGATAGGAACTGTTGAGAGTTGTCCCACATCGATGAGGGACAAGGTTTAATATGTGCTTATATGGTCTTGGGCTACTCCCCATAAAACCAATTGGCAATATGGGGAGTAGCCCAATACCATATAAGCACATAGCAAATATTGTCCCTCACCAATGTGGGACAACTCTTAACAGGAACAAACTCTTCTTGTAAGCAAACATGTAAAGGTAACATGAACAGAAACCTACAAACTTTAGTTTCAATTTTTCTGTCTTCTCTGTATGGCCAAATCTTTATTTCTTTCTCTTCAAGGACCTAGTAATCCACAATTTTCTTGTCTTCTCCTCATGGCCAATTTTGTTTTGGAGAGCCCGAAAATCTCAACAACTCAACCAAATTCCAAACATCAATTTCCTTGCCTGATACTTTTTTTGGTTCAATTCTCTTGCCTGATCTTGGTATCCCATAAAGAAGAAAAATACCGGTGAATGGACGCTTTGTCATTAGAGTGTTATAACCTGAGAAAGCTTTTATTTTTGTTGTTCTGTAGTCTTTTAATTACCATATTTAGATAAATAAATAAAAAGGTTATAGGTCATGGGTTGTGACATTCACGAAGGTAGTTTAATCACTCAATATGTGTTGTACTTGCCAACACTACTCCCCTTCATTACCGTAGAAATCTTGCTTTCTTTTTTGCTTTCCTTTTGGCATCTTGGTTGTGATTTTTAGCATTTTCTGTAAATGCTATAAAAACTCTATTAATATCCATTAAACTCCATAACAAAATTTGTATAAAATTCCTTTTAAATCCACATGGAGTTTATGTGAATCGATTAAAAAATTAACTCATTTTTACATTTTGCAACTTTCTTCTTCTAGAGCTTGTTTTTGTATTTTGACATCTTTCATGCACCAAAAATTATAAGGAATGCATGGCTACTCAAAGATGAGTAGGAGCTCCTACTCAAAATTCTTCATGTCTAATTCACATAACTTTGTGCTTATAGCCGTGTTGACCCTAAAAACTACCAAGTCTACGTGGTGCACATGCCGAATAACTAATGAGCTAACTACGTCCTTCGGTTGTGTGCAAGGCGTGCCAACTCAACGGCCGAGCTCGGCCGATGAGCAAAATTTGTTGATGTTGCGTTGCGTGCACTGCTGACTTCTGAATCTCGGGCTACGGCCGAGGAAGGAGCACGTATCCACCTTCGTGCACGTATCCACCTTCGGTTGTGTGCGAGGCGTGCCAACTCAACGGCCGAGCTCGGCCGATGAGCAAAATTTGTTGATGTTGCGTTGCGTGCACTGCTGACTTCTGAATCTCGGGCTACGGCCGAGGAAGGAGCACGTATCCACCTTCGGGTTCTAGAGCCTAAAGACAAGGCTGCTAGTTCTACGAAGTTCAATATCAAATTCGGCTCTCAGGGTGCCGAATGTAGTAACCTAATAACACCTCACTTCGCCTAGAAGGCTGATGAGATAACCTCTGCCAATAAGGATTTGAAAATCTTTCTCGATCAAGATTTGGATAGATAACCAGTCGGCTTCGTCGCAGTGTTGTTTATCCAAACTGAAGGTGCTTTGCGGTCGGCTGATTATACGGCAACATTGCTATTTATCCAAACTGAAGATGTTTGCCGGTGGCCTTCACAGTGCTGTTTATCCAAACTGAAGATGTGTTGGCGGAAAAAGAAAATAAAAATCTCAAGGTGTTTGAGAGGTTTTGCGTAGAGCGAGAGTTTGTGCAGGGCAGTTTGTATGTTGAGTTGGAGAGGCTTCAATGATATTCGTGGCTCTATATTTATAGAAGCAAATGTTGTGTGGCGCGGCCAGATAATTTTGTAGAGTCCAACTGCAACTCTATTTGCGGAACTGAACTTGATCCGCGTTATAAGCCAAGGCATATCCTTCAAATTGATCCGTGTGATTTGTTCCTTGACTTTTCAAACCCATTAGCTAGATAAGCAACATCCTATCTTTTAGATGTCATCATTACTCCTTATTTTATGCAAATAATTAGCATGCAACAGCCTATCTGATAACCTCCACGGTGCTGGAATCAAGGCATGCAAGTTTATCCCTTAGCCATATATTTCAATAGGACTTGGCAATAAAAGAGGTATTGCCTCTAGTAATTTAAATGCAAGTTTAACTTTTGATATTTCCACAAAAACTATCCAGGTGCAATCCCTCGCTCCACGTGTATGCATCTTGACTCACCAACTTAATATAATTACCACATTCCAAGAAAAATCACGTGCAACAACCCCATCCATGAATTCCAAGTCAATTTGACTTGTACCACCCACTTCTGTATCAGAAATAGGACACGTAGGAGATTGCATGCATCCAGGGATTGATATGATCAGCCCATTCGAATTGAAGACATATCAGATCAACTTTTCCAAAACAACTGTCTAGATATATCAAATATTATGTTTAAATATCCCAGTTAATATTAAGAGATAATATCATGATTAAAATCACAATACTATTTCTCAATAATAACTAAAATTCATTTCAACCACTTTATCATCCAACGGTCTAATATCCGTTTATTCAACAGCCTCGATTGCTTGGGCCAATGGTGTAATTTTGGATCCAAACATTGCCCCCCAATTTCCTTGAACTTCGGCTCGCAAGCCGAATGGTGAAGGAAACTAATTGTTCGTAGCCAACAAAATCTCGTCGTATCGCTAAAAAAGAAACTTTGTTCCTTGGCAATAACATGTATGTTATGCTAATGTTGTGGTTTTCCTCGACTGCCACAATTCTATACAAGGCTCGGCGACTTTGCCAGAAAAAACCTTCTAATTACTTCGATCATCCAACCCATACGGTCGAATCACAAATAGGGTCGAGAAGAACCTGATTCTTGGTAGCTCGGCCTATCACCTATCATGAATGTTGCAATCACTTTTCTGAAACAATCATATGTGGGCAGCTCGGCCAAGTTTGGCCTGTCATTCAGCCATCCACTCCTCAACATTATTATATATATAACCAAGGCCATAAAAAATAAAATCAAATCTTGGCCTATTGGCCTATTCTGTCTAACTTGGAATGATGTTGTCGGCCATGCATATTCTTTTCTGACTCCCAGCTCCACCAAATAGTCTCTACTAAACTCATCGATCAACACCCTTATTTACTTGATGCTTTTTAAGTCCAAAAACTTGATGAACTCGAGGAAAATCAAAACAAGTGTCCCCATTGAGATTCAAGGGCATGCAGACCCACCGAATGACAAATCCAACTGCACCGAATTTCCACCGCCTTGCTTGCTTACTCTCGGCCCAACGTTTTTTTTTTTTTTTTTTTTTTTTTTTTTTTTTTTTTTTTAGTAATAACACGACAGATGCCACACAAGTAATAAATGTTGCCACGTCCATTTGCCCCTACCACCGAGTAGAACAATTTTTTGTACAAGGTCAGGACTCAAAATGCTCGTGAGGATTCTCCTGTGCACTCAATGAGAAATATATGGTCGAGGAAAAATGAGCATCCACCGCCGCATTAAAATTCACTCGTTAGAAAGTTGTTCTGAATACAACCTTGCCAAGTAAGTCGCTCGTCAAGAAAGAAGCGTAGCCATAGACTAGATGATTGGATTTTGTGCCAAGTTAAATTTGGGCCAACGGAGGTTGAATCTGCCTCGGACTCGATGGAAACTCATTAGACCTCCTTGGCCGTGAACCAAGTAAAATGTAACAGGATTGGGGGTGAATGGCGTCTCGCACTCGTCGGAGTTTATCCGTTTTCTCTTGCCAATGGTATCCTGACATAACTTGGAAGCAAATCATGATTTCTCACGCCAAACATGTCCATAGGATGAAGCCTACTACCTCTTTTGTCTTAATCATATCACATCACCATCCCACAAATTCACCCTTATCTCATGCATGCATTAATTGCACGAAATTAATCCAGTAGTAGTTGTACTGCCGCGTGAACGCCGAATATCACCATTTAATTTGAATTGTAGGTTAGAGATTTATGCACTGAGCAGCAATTTCACCAAGTAGCTATTTTAATTCACTCATTCTCAACGAGATTAAATAAGTTTAAGCGCCGAAACCGTAGAAATGTACCACCTATGCCCCCTTTTATTTTCTGAAGCATCGGTTGAGCAGCCGAATGGTTAAGAAAATCATTTATTCTTTTTTTTTTTTTTTTTTTTTACCAAAATAAAACAAAAGTGGCCGAACCATAATCAGGATGAGGCCAACGATGCTTTATTCCTAGCCGAGATCTTTTTATATCAAAATTCTCAATTTGATTTCGCTTTAGGCCGAATAAAGAATAATTTCCAAAATACTTTTGACTTGGCGAAATATTTTTGATTCTCAGCCGCCGAATGTGCTGAACAATTATTAAGCCCCCTGGGCATAATAATTTCGCCAATTTCAGCTTTTAACTCGAACAACTTAGCCGAATGGGATTTCTCTATATCGGCTTTATCGCCAATAATCATATCGATTGGCGTGGTTTTTTCGGCTAGGCCTATGTCTCGACCTTGTTCGTCATTGGAGCACTCCTCTGACGAATCATTTTCTAAGTCGATTTTTGGCTCAGAAACTTAAACTTTTTCTTCTAGGCCAACCGAACTTTCAATCTCGACCGAAAAAATAAGTGGCCTAGGTTTTTCTTCGGCCGTCTTGACAATTTTCCTAGGCCGAATTTTGATTGTGGTTGGAGGGGAAAATTACTCCCATCTTCTATACAACTTCTCAATGAGTTTTGCTTTCTTCTTGTAGCAATTCTTTACTTGGCGCCAAATCTCGTTTAATGGAACCTGATTGAGATCTTGATCTATCATGTGAACTTCGTAGTTTTAGCACTGGGTCCCACTGGGCGTGCCAAAATGTTGACCTTAAAAACTATCAAGCCTACGTGGAGCGCAGGCCGAGTAACTAATGAGCTAACTAAATCATTCGGTTGTGTGCGGGGCATGCCAACTCGACGGCCGAGCTCGACCGGTGAGTAAAATTTGTTGATGTTGCGTTAGGTGCGTTGCTGACTTCTGAATTTCGCGACTACGGCCAAGGAGGGAACACGTCTCGACCTTCAGGTTTTAGAGCCTGAGGACAAGGCTACTAGTTATGCGAAGTTCAATATCAACTTCGGCTCTCAGGGTGCCGAATATAGTAACCTAATAACACCTCACTTCGCCGAGAAGGCTGATGAGATGACCTCTGCCAATAAGGATTTGAAAATCCTTCTCGACTGAGACTTGGATAGATAACCAGTTGGCCTCGTCGCAGTGCTGTTTATCCAAACTGAAGGTGCTTCGCGGTCGGCTGATTCTACGATAACAGTGTTGTTTATCCAAACTAAAGATGTTTACCGGTTACCTTCATAGTGTTGTTTATCCAAACTGAAGATGTGTTGGCAAAAAAAGAAAATAAAAATCTCAAGGTGTTTGAGAGGTTTTGCGTAGAGCGAGAGTTTGTGCAAGGCAGTTTGTATGTTGAGTTGGAGAGGCTTCAATGATATTCGCAACTCTGTATTTATAGAAGTAAATGTTGTGTGGCGCGACCATATAATTTTGTAAAGTCCAACTGCAACTCTATTTGCGGAACTGAACTTGATCCGCGTCAGAAACCAAGGCACATCCTTCAAATTGATCCGTGGGATTTGTTCCTTAACTTTTCAAACTCATTAGCTAGATAAGCAACAGCCTATCTTTTAGATGTCATCATTACTCCTTATTTTATGCAAATAATTAGCATGCAACAACCTATCTAATAATCTCCACGGTGCTGGAATCAAGGCATGCAAGTTTATCCCCTAGCCATATATTTCAATAGGACTCGGCAATAAAAGGGGCACTACCTCTAGTAATTTAAATGCAAGTTTAACTTTTGATCTATCCACAAAAACTATCCAGGTGCAATCCCTCGCTCCACGTGTATGCATGTTGACTCACCAACTTAATATAATCACCATATTCCAAGAAAAATCACGTGCAACAACCCCATCCATGAATTCCAAGTCAATTTGACTTGTACCACCCACTTCTGTATCAAAAATAAGACACGTAGGAGATTGCATGCATATAGGGATTGATATGATGAGCCCATTTGAATTGAAGACAGATTAGATCAACTTTTCCAAAACAACTGTCTAGATATATCAAATATTAGGTTTAAATATCCCAGTTAATATTAAGAGATAATATCATGATTAAAATCACAATACTATTTCTCAATAATAACTAAAATTCATTTCAACCACTTTATCATCCAACGGTCTAATATCCACTTATTCAACATCCTCGATTGCTTGGGCCGATGATGTAATTTTGGGTCCAAATAAGCCGAAACCGTTCATATTATAAACCACTCTGTAAAGATTATCTATGCAAAAATTGAATTGAAACTAAGGTTATTAACTCAATCAAATGTAGCAAATAGATAAACGGTTCGTAATGTTTTTACCATTTTCGTTCATCTGTTCTTACAAAATTCTATGACTAAACGACCTTAATTGACACTTAGTTAATAACTCAACCATCTATAACACATCGTTTGATTTTAAAAAAAAAATGGTCTCCCTAACTTTACCCTTTTCAAAATTACAATCTTTGCTTCTATATTATTGTCTTGACAATTATTATATCACATTAAATACCCTTTTTTAGTTATATAACATATTCACATCAATTTATATAAAAATCTACCAAATACTTAGACACTGTTTTTTTGTTAAAAACACTTATACAAAAAATGTTTACCAAACACTCAACAACTTTATTTTACAGTTGTTTATTCTAGCAACACAACATAAACAATTTTTTTTAAAAGCACAATAATACCAAACTAGTACATAGAGTGATTTATAATATGAACAGTTTTGATCATAAATAAGAATGTCTATGAATTAGAAACGAAAAATTTTGAGTAAGAGCACCTACTCATCTTTTGAATAGTCAAGTATACAAATTATTACAAAATTAAATAAAGGAAAATAGAGTTTTTTTCGATAAGAAATTATTAAAACAAAATAGAGTTGATTGTAATTTTGCTATTAATTATTATCAGGAAAAAAGAAACAAAATACAAAAGGAAAAAGACACAACACAGTGACAGAAATTATTAAAACAAAAGGAAAAAGAGTTCTTTTCGGAGAAAGACTCAAACGAGTACATTGACAGAATTACCCATGGAAAATCCACCGGTCTCCCCCCACAAAATCAACTGAAAAGGGCAATCACAGTCAATTTAACAGAATCGTGCCAAATCTTGTTCTGTTTTTGTCTCAGCCAGAAACCTTGGGTGGCTTTTGTATTGCCGGACCCCTTGCTCTCGTCTGTGTGTCAACATATATATATATATATATATATATATATATATATATATTATATAATTCTGTCCAAATCTTATCAAAAAGTGGGGAATTTTGATTTTTATATTGTTGGTTTAGCTGGAAACCCAGAAGAGAAGAACGATTTCTCTCTCTCTCTCTCCCCCGTTGAATTATATATTTGAGTTCATCAGGTTCTGTTTTTGCATCATTTCCACTGTAGATCTGAGAAGAGGTCAGTCAATGCTCTCTGTGATTGCTCATTTGTTAGAACTCGTTTGAAATTAATCACTTTTTATAGTTTCTTGTAAACAAACAAAATAAATTAATGAAATAGTTTGATTGATTGGTGTGGAGCTCAAACGAATTCAGGACTAATATTGAGATTTACAGAAACCCATTAAAATTTTCTGTTGATGATTTGCTTACAAACTTATGGTAATGCTGGGTTTTGTTATTGCTATAATGCTATCAAGTCTATGGGTTTTTTACTGAATTTTTTTTCTTTCGGAAATATGCACAATAGAACTTCTTAAGAAAAAAAACATATAACTTTTCCACTAAAGCAACACCAAAACGCCATTTATCGCGTGTTTTGGTGCCGCTTTAATGGAGAAGTTCTATTTTTTATGGAAGATTTATAAAAGGTTTTATTTGTGCATATTTCTCTTGTTTGTTTATTTTTACACTTTGGTGGTGGAATTTGGAATGGTTGACTTGTTACTTTGCTGTGATTTGTTTAATGCTTTTGGTATCTACGGATTCTTATGTCTATAGATTCTTATTTGTATTTGTGTTAGTTTCTTAGGTGCTTATTAAGGGCTAGAAGGTCAAGAATATGGAGTTATAGTTGTGGGTTTGTCTCAGAAAAGCCTTTTAAGATGATGCTTCCCATTCAGAAGTGGAAATGCTCAGTGTCTCAGATAGCAACAGTTGCTTCTGTTGTGGCAATGGTCTCGATTGTACTGGTTTCGATGGTTCATCTGTTCTGGTTTCCGTTGGTTCCTTCTTTTGCTTACTTTAGTCAAGCTCAGAACTCTTGTCTTCCAATTAATGGATCAGTTGAAGCAATTACTGATCAGGCAAAGGGAAATTTAAAACCACCTATTGACTTAGATCGTCAGTTTCCGTCTGACTTGCACAAGGCAGTTGTTTTTCGTGGTGCACCATGGAAGGCTGAGATTGGCCGGTGGCTTGCTGGTTGTCATTCAATTTCTAATGAAGTCGACATTGTTGAGGTAATAAGAACAACTTCATATATGCATAATATTTCTGTTTTATCCTAAATGCGTGAAGATATCAGTGAGTAATGCCATGGGAGTGTTCTGGTAAATAGAGGGCAGAAGAGCTGGGTGGGTGGGTGTTGCACAAGTCATCCAATGAAACTAAATCACCAAATTTTATTGGAAGAGCGTTTATCTATTTATAACTAATTATATTGACAGATTATAGGTGCTAGTGGCTGCAAAAATGAATGCAGTGGTCAAGGCGTCTGTAATCATGAATTGGGACAATGTCGGTGCTTTCATGGATACACTGGTCAGTATAATTTCTTCTTCTTTCTTTCCTTCAACTTGATCAAATACAAAGTTGTCAGTAAGTAGTAGAAAACAGATGTAATAATTCTTAATGACAAATATTTCGCTAATCATTGCTTGCATGGTTTAATATCTATTCGGTGATATGTTGAGTAACACATGGTTTGCATGGTTTACTATCTATTCGGAACATTTAATTTATTTTTTTGGTAGAAGACATAAAAAGCTCTCTTTAATTTCTCCCCTCTCTCAGCTATTGAGGAGTTTCAGTAGGTTGCAGGTTCACCATTTCTGTTGTTTGGCTCTAATTGTTGCATCACTAGAAACAAAAAACCTTGTCATTGTATTACTTTCAAAGAGTTCTTAAATTCTCGTAGTTTCCCAGTTGCCTTCCTTATTCTAGTTGAGAATTTTGACTCCCCCCCTCCAAGATTTAAAAAAAAAAGAAAAAGAAGGAATAGTCAACAAAGATTTGGGTTTCTTTTTTCTAAACAGCCTGTTCTGTTGCGGTAAAACCAGAACTAGTATGCTCTTGTCAGATGAATCATTTATGTGATTATAACATCAACTAGTTCTTCAGGGGAAGGATGCTCTGAGAGACTGCAGCTGGAATGCAACTACCCAGCATTGCCAGATCGACCATACGGGCGATGGGTTGTCTCAATTTGCTCTGCGCATTGTGACACGACAAAAGCAATGTGCTTCTGTGGGGAAGGCACGAAATATCCAAATCGACCTGTGGCAGAGTCATGTGGCTTTCAAGTGAAGTAAGTTTATCGGATCCTAACTAGGCTTCTGTCCGTATAAATAAGTTACTAAACACTGTTTATGCCACAAATCTCTGACATCTGTTTCAGGTTACCTTCTGAACCTGGTGCACCTAAACTGACTGATTGGGCAAAAGCTGACTTGGATAATGTTTTCACAACTAATAGTAGCAAACCGGGATGGTGTAATGTGGACCCTGCTGAAGCATATGCTCATAAGGTGAAATTCAAAGAGGAATGTGATTGTAAATACGATGGTTTATGGGGACGGTTCTGTGAAGTGCCTGCAGTATGTACTTGTATTAATCAATGCTCTGGGCGTGGGCATTGCCGTGGTGGATTTTGTCAGGTAACAATTGGTTTATTATGCATGAATGCTAAGTGTTGTTTGTTTGAGTGCCTTCTTGTTCTCATATACACGTAGTAGTGGACATTGAGGACCAACAATTTTAGGGTTAAGATGCTACCAGCGTATGAAACCAAATTATAGCCTATTGGCTTGATATACAAGAAGCGGGGACGGGTGTGTGGTTTTTGTGTTGTGCAGGCACTCAAACGAGAAACTAGTTGAAGTATTTTGCTGACACTAATTTTCAAAATTTTTGCACTTTTTCCTTTGCAAGTTCCCTTTAATTCATCGATAGATGTGGACTATCATAATATTTGCTCTTTGACAATATGTACTGCCTAAACTGAGTGTAGTTTCCAGTGTAACAGTGGCTGGTACGGAACTGATTGCAGCATTCCATCTGTTGCATCATCAGTTAGAGAGTGGCCTCAATGGCTTCGGCCTGCTCAGGTTGATATTCCTGATAGCTCGCATCTTCCAGGGAAATTTGACAACCTCAATGCTGTGGTGAAAAAGAAAAGGCCTCTTATATATGTTTATGACTTGCCCCCAGATTTCAACAGCCTACTTCTTGAGGTCACAATTTGCTTAAAACTGTGATTGTTTGATTCATCCTCAAAGCAAGGTTCTTATTTTTTCTCGATTTCCTGTTGCAGGGGCGTCACTTTAGGTTAGAGTGTGTAAACAGAATCTACGATGACCAAAATTCAACATTGTGGACAGATCAGCTGTATGGTGCACAGGTATTAATTGAACTGAAACTCATAGTCGACTTGTAAATTTGAAGCATGTTTAGGATTTTTCATCAGTCTTGTTGCTTGTTTGCAGATGGCACTTTATGAAAGTATCTTAGCTAGTCCGCATCGTACATTAAATGGTGATGAAGCAGATTTCTTCTTTGTTCCTGTTCTTGATTCATGCATTATAACTCGTGCTGATGATGCTCCTCATTTGACTATGAAGGTATGCTTTTTGTACTATTAATACATTTGTAAAATTGCAATTTCACGTCTGGGTTTGCCAAGTCAATGCTTTCGGAATTGGCTTTTGTTCTTATGTGCTTATTGAAACTTTTAGGAACACAAGGGCTTGAGGAGCTCTCTCACTCTGGAATATTATAGGAAGGCTTACGATCACATTGTTGAACAGTATCCCTTCTGGAACCGCTCATCTGGAAGAGACCATATTTGGGTATGATGTAACTGAGAGAATTACTTAAGGCCAGTGTGGAGAAAAATTGAACAGAATGAGATTTTTCTTCTTGTCGTAGTTTAGATCATTTTATAAAGAGTACATGCTGATGATGTCCTCTTCATATCTGAAGGCAGTTTTTTTCATGGGATGAAGGTGCATGCTATGCTCCCAAGGAGATATGGAACAGCACGATGTTGGTTCACTGGGGAAACACAAACTCGAAGCACAAGCATTCAACAACAGCTTATTGGGCTGACAACTGGAATGAGATTTCTTCTGATAAAAGGGGTAACCATCCCTGCTTTGATCCTGATAAAGATCTCGTACTTCCTGCTTGGAAAAGTCCGGATGTCAACTCCTTAAGCTCAAAACTTTGGTCCAGGTGCATATCTGATGGAAAGCATACTCATATTTCCATGATTTTTTTTTTCTTTGCACTCCCCAAAGTTAACCATGATAACTAATCAATGGCATTTCAATACTTTATTTTCAGATCTCGTGAGAGCCGGAAAACACTGTTCTACTTTAATGGAAATCTGGGACCAGCTTACCCAAATGGAAGACCAGAAGCTTTGTAAGTGAACGAAAGAGCTATTTATTTATCTAATTGTGGGGTGGTTGAATTTAATTTTTCTGTGGACAACCTGTCAACTGTTAAGAGTGTGCCTTGCCAATAGTTTCCGATACTATATTGCACAACTTACAGAAGATCTGATATAAAATTTTGGGGTATTTATGCAGCTATAGCATGGGTATCAGGCAGAAACTGGCAGAAGAATTTGGGTCAAGTCCTAACAAGGAAGGGAAACTGGGAAAACAACATGCAGAAGATGTGATTGTTACACCACTACGAGCTGAAAACTATCACTTGGATTTAGCCAGTTCTATTTTTTGCGGGGTATTTCCTGGAGATGGTTGGAGTGGTCGTATGGAAGACAGTATTTTGCAAGGCTGCATTCCTGTTGTCATTCAGGTAGTTAATTTTCTATTCCTTTCTTGGCCCTTTTTTGGAGTCTTGGAACATTCAGTTAGTTTATCACTTACTTTAAAATGCTTGTAAGATAGTGATTGCTCGCATCTTCTCATGTTATGAGATGTGTAACCCGCTTTTATTATTTATGTTCTCAAATTATTAAGGATTTTTATCTTTCCTGGTCATGTTTAGATGCTTTATTCCAAACCATGATAACCAAATGATGACAACATACATTCGGTCTTTCTTATATTTTGTTGCTTCATGTTTAGGATGGAATTTTCCTGCCATATGAAAATGTGCTCAACTATGAAAGTTTTGCTGTTCGGATAAGCGAAGATGAAATTCCAAATTTGATCAATATTCTTCGGGTAAATTATTACTTTTATGATTGATTCAAAGAAGCTTCTGACTGGAAGTTTGGAGGCATTAAGGTGACTGATTTTTGGACTCCTGAATTCTGCAGGCGTTTAATGAGACAGAAATAAAGTTCAGGCTGGCTAATGTGCAGAAAATTTGGCAGAGGTTTCTGTATCGTGATTCTATTATGCTCGAAGCTGAGAGGCAAAAAACAAGTTTTGGTCGTATGGCAGAGTGGGCAGCTCAATTCTCGCAACTAATTGAAGACGACGTCTTTGCAACGATGGTGCAGGTAAATATCCTCCTATTCCATGTAGCAAGATGTTTAATACTCAAACCATCCTCCTTCAACATTTTCTGTTGGTTGATAAAAAATTTATGGAATTACTTGAGTTCTGAAATTAACACTAAAGCGTTTCAAAAGGAATCGCTGACCGCCTGCTCTCATCTTAATCAGGTTTTGCATTACAAGTTGCATAATGACCCGTGGAGGCAACATGTTCATGTCAAAAAGGCATTCGGGTTACCTCAAGAATGTTTGTTTAAAAGCAGCTGAAGAAACATGCTTGCTTACAGCTATACCGGTTTGAAGAGATGATAATTGCTGTATCTGAAGAGCTCGTCGGGTAAGAGGAAGCAAGCATGACGACAAATTGTGTCATTCAAACGAGAAGCTCATCATATGCAGCATCCAGTTCGATACAGAAAGCCAGGTTTCTGAAAGTTGTACACCAGTTTAAGCCAATTTTGTCCAAATGGAAGGACCTTAATTTTCTTCATATCTTATACGTATTTACTGTTCATTAAGTATTAGGCGGATTTTGTGGGGTCCACATGCATCTTCGCTGGGAAGTAGGTTTCTCTTCCCTTCTATTCTCATCCCCTTCCATCCCCTCCTCTCACATATTGTTTTTTGAAGAGGTCGCACTTGGTGCGATGGCAAGTGCCTTCGCCCATGAGCGGTAGGTCTCGGGTTCGAGACTTGGGAGCAGCCTCTCCATAAATGGGGGTAAGGCTAGCCGACATTCACCTCTCCCAGACCCTGCGTAAAGCGGGAGCCTTGTGCACTGGGTACGACCTTTTTTTGTCTCTATAAAAAATTTAATATAAGATGTTGACGTGGCTAAACCGTAATCGTTCAAATAGGAGGGGAGAGAATCCTCCTCCCTTTGGCAGAAGTTGTCCGTGCACGCGCATGCTTCAGGACTGCTGTTTCTGGTCCGAATAAGCGGAGACGAAAGTACAAACTAGGTTTATGTTTTCATATTATCTTACATACTAATTGGTATACATGTGAGATACAGGTGATAGCAGAAGACTTTGGTTCAAAATTCATCTTACATATATGTTCAATTCTCTCATAATATAAGGTCATTAACATGATATACACAAGCTTCAACATAACCACAGAAAAGATTGTTTGTTACTTTGTGGCTTGACCTGGATCTCAAATGACATTTTTTTACAACGCTGTTTTTGTGCCATTGTGCTTGAACAACGAAGCTTGTTGTGACATATATGACGTTTTATATGTCCTTAAAGAAGAACATTTAAAAAATAAAAAATAGGGGCACGATAATTCTAAAAATAGGCTACTCGCTAACCACTACAAAATTCTTTCATTAATAACGCATAAAGTACATCATATAATGTTTACTAGATGACGATTAATAAAAACACCGTAGATGTGGGTGTCGTCGAAGATTCTCTTTTAAGGCTTTGAAAAAACGTCTTTGTTTGTGTTCTATGGCATTTAGAAAACATTATAAACCTACAAAACAAGGCCAGAGCCTTACATTTTTTATATAGGGTCGGCCCGGCAGGGCCCAAAAATTTAGAGCTTGGTAGGGCTTGTGTCCTCCTGACCTCTTGAAGCTGGGCCGGGCCTGCCCAATGATCCGTATACCAAATACTTATCCTACTTGCTATTTATGTTTAGAGTAAATTGCGGTAATTGTCTATTAACTTTAACTCAATTAGAGAAATTGTCTCTCAATTAAAAATTCATTACTATTGGTACCTCAACTCATCAAAACGTACAGCTATGGTCCCTTAACTAAAAATTCATTACCATTGGTCCCTTAATTTTAATCCAACTAGAGAAATTGTCCCTCAACCTTAACTCAATTATAACAATGATCATTCCAACATAACTCATTTTGATAAAATTTTGACGAATTTGACAAAAAAGACTATATCTACACATTTTGAAGAGTTGAGAGATCCCAATTGTAGCAATGGTCATTCAAACATAACTCATTTTGATAAAATTTTGACGAAGTTGACTAAAAATACCATAGCTACACATTTAGATGAAGTTTTAGTTAAGAGATCATTGCTCCAATTTGTTTAAAATTGAAGGATCATTGCTACAATTTACTCTTATGTTTACAACATGTGGAAACTATTCTGCATCTTTTTTCTTCATTGCTCTTTTGCTGTGTATGGAGTATTATCACTCTTTTTCCGACCAATCAAAATTCATCCTACTAATTTGGTATGAGATCTTTTGAGAGGATTTTTTTTTTTTTAACAAAAGATTTTATCTATATTAAGGGGGTGGAGATGGAGGAGGGGGAGTGGGTTAAGTTTCATAATAGATTAGTAATAATGTGGTTTAAATTCACTTTTATCGAAAATCTAACAACCTTTATAAGTAAAAATCGTTAGACTATAATACTAAATGATTTGTAACTTAAGTAGTAAGTTAATTACGTGGCGGGCTAAGAGTCAACGCCAAGTTGTCCAAGGTCTTTGTACGAATCAATTTAATTTTTAAAATTTTGGTCCTAACAAAGATTAATTAATTTAATTAATGACTTGGGAATAGGAGGTGGTAGTACTAAATAAATTAAATATTATGCGGCAATAGCGCGTCCCTGCGTGGGGACGTAGGAAAGGGAATCTTTTTATTTATTTCGATTATTATTTTCTCTTATCCTACTTTTCTTCTTCCTCCTCCTCTATTTTTCTTCTCTATTTTTATTATTTTATTATTATTTTTGGCTCCTCCCTCCAAACTGCGAAGCGAAGATTTTGACCGATCGGAAGAAATGGTCAAGGAAACGGAGTACTACGACGTCCTCGGCGTCAGCCCGTCCGCCACCGAGGCGGAGATCAAGAAAGCTTATTACATGAAGGTCAGTTAATTTTTAGCGGAAACTGAGAGAATTATTATTATTAATATTCGCTTTAATTTTGATTAGCGGTAATTAATCGGAAGTTTTGATTCGTAATCAGTTGCTTCTTCCTCAATCGATTAGGCAATAAGTATACTAGATCCAACCCATGTTGCTAACAACACTTAGCGATGTTAATTGTATCAGTTGCATGTGTTAGGGCCTGTTTGGAAGTGCTTTTAGATCATCAAAAGCGCTTCTGACAATGTTTGAAAGAAGCACCTGCTATGGGATTCTTTCAGGAAGCAAGCAGTTCAAGTGCTTTTCTAGGAAGCACTCGCATTTTTCTTAAATTTTATGATGTGGTTTTAATAGAAGCCCTTTCAGTCTGGGCAGAAGTGCTTTTCTAACAAGCATTTCCAACAAATGTAAATAAAATTGAGTATTTTGGTTTCTTTTGGATTTTGTGTGGATTGCAGGCAAGGCAGGTTCATCCAGATAAAAACCCAAATGATCCACTTGCAGCACAAAATTTTCAGGTAAGACTTGCTTTTGATTTTCATTTAAATTAATGCCCATCAAATTATAAATTATGGTCACTACAATGCATTTGTGACATGAGAAAGTTGCTATTTACTTTCACGAACTTGTATTTTAGAAACTACAAGTTCTCGATACTGGATTCACAACCCCTTTTCTCCCTTTATACCATCATTTCCGCAACATGTGTAATGATGGTCTACTGTGGGAAGGTTGTTTTGTGAAGAGGGTTGGACTTGAAATTGAATTAATAGTAACTTCTTTCGTTGATCTAGTGTAGGCTTACCAAGTATATTTACATTTTTTCACATTTGATTCAGGTTTTGGGAGAAGCTTACCAAGTGTTAAGCGACCCAAGCCAACGCCAAGCATATGATGCTAATGGAAAATCAGGGATTTCAACGTTAGTTTTGTTCTCTTATTTCATTAATATATGAATTTTAAGATCTAAAAGGTGGCTGACACAGTGACACCTTATGGGTTTCCTGTGCGTATCGCAATGTGTGTGTTTAGTTGTGTGCTTCTAACATTTTTCAAAATGTTCCTTTTATTTCAGCGACGCAATTATTGATCCTGCAGCGATCTTCGCCATGCTTTTTGGTAGTGAGCTTTTCGAGGAATATATTGGACAGCTAGCCATGGCATCAATGGCTTCCCTAGATATTTTCACAGAAGGCGAACAGTTTGATCCCAAAAAGTTGCAAGAGAAAATGCGGGTACAGTTTGTTTAATTTTTTTCACTGACCCAGTTTACCTGCAATTTTCTTTGATGGATGGGAACAACTTCGTTTGAAATTAAATTGGGAGCCATACATTTAATATATTGGTAATACGAAGTTAATTGTTTCTTTCGTTATCACGAATTTGGGTTTTGCCCCCGGATTCACCAATTGGATACCTGCATCTTCTACTTCGTCCTTTTAATCAGTTTGATTTTTGGACAAACAAACCTCTATCTTTTTTTGGAAAGAACAAGTCTTTATCATTAAAGAACGCTTAATGTGTGGCAAAATTGCCAATATCCCTTTACTGCAGGTTGTTCAAAAGGAAAGAGAAGAAAAGCTTGCAGAAACACTAAAAAACCGACTCAACCAATATGTGCAAGGCAACAAAGAGGAATTTGTTAGTCATGCTGAAGCTGAAGTTGCGAGGCTTTCCAATGCAGGTAATTCATTGCATGTGGTGCTTTTGGTTGACAAGAATATAATATTTTCAAGTTTCAACTGCTTTTAAGTTGGCTCGTGTAAAATTAGATGAGGTTTTGGGAACATACAAGATGAGATCCTGAAAACACTATCCATGAAGCATTGCCATTTTAGGGCTTACATTGTTTTCTTCTTTCCAAGGATTTCAATATTGGTTTCGGTAGTTGAATTGCAGAGAAATATCAAAAGATATCGATATCGGCAGAAATATGGATGAAAAATGAAAATAATAAAAACTAGAAATAAAAACGTACAAATTATCTTTGAAATTTCTTTAAAATCCAAAACTAACAAATAACGCTTCATTTAACATATAAATTTGTAACACGGTTAACTTATAATTACTTTGCTACTGCAAGTGGTGGAATCCCTGGTGGATAGGGCTTTCCTCTCCAACCCACTGCTTCTTGGGTTCAAACCCTCCCCCCTCCGTTGATTTTTGTGATATATTGGCTAAAATATTAGTTATATCGGTGATTTTAGTTCCTTGGTTCTTTCTATAAATACATTGACATTTAGTTCAGATGTTTATTAATGCCCTATGGATCTGTTTCTATGATTATTATCTAATTTTCACTGTCATTTTCAATGATATTGTCTATTTTCAACAGCCTATGGTGTTGATATGTTGAATACAATTGGCTACATATATGCCAGACAATCAGCAAAGGAGCTAGGCAAGAAAGCAATATATTTGGGCGTGCCATTTGTTGCAGAGTGGTTTAGAAATAAAGGGCATTTCATTAAATCCCAAGTAACAGCGGCAACAGGTTAGCGGATCATTCTGGATTCGGTCATTGACAGTCGTTTCCTAAATCTTTGTTATCATGGTGACTATAACTTTTGGCTCCAATAATTAATTGACCTATGGGCCTAACCAGGGTGTGGGGACTGATCTTACCCAAACTAATAGAGTCCAATCCACTTCATCCGTATGTATTCAAATATTTGACAGGAAAAGAATATTCATGTGTTTTCTGTCTGTTTTTTTTTGACATGTGTAAGGGATACGTTCTCACAAATGCACACAAGTTTGCTGGCTAAGCTAATATTCCTTTGGTTAATGGACTTATATTTATTTCAGGTGCAATTGCTTTGCTCCAGCTGCAGGAAGACATGAAAAAGCAGCTAAGTGCAGAAGGAAATTACACAGAGGAAGAGCTCGAAGAATACATGCAATCTCACAAGAAGTTGATGATTGATTCCCTGTGGAAGCTTAATGTGGCTGATATTGAGGCCACTCTTTCTCGTGTTTGTCAGATGGTTGGTTGCTGCCCCACTGTTTTATTTGGTAGTTATCTAAAACATGAACGAAAATCTGGTCTCAATTGTAATTTTTCATTTGATCTTTAGGTTCTTCAAGACAGCAATGCCAAGAAAGAGGAACTCCGTGCGCGAGCAAAGGGGTTGAAAACTCTTGGCAGAATCTTCCAGGTATTGTTTTCTTAACCTATTTTTATGATTTTATGTTGCTGTAATGTCCATTGTCTAATGCATATGGAAGCTATGACATTTTATTGTAGAGAACCAAGTCAACCGGTGGGAATGAGGGTGAACCTGCACAAAATAGTAGAGTCCATAAACTGAATGGAAGTGAATCAAGCTATGATACCTCGTCTCCTATAACAACACCAAAGTCCTCAGATCTGGAAGAGCCATCTTACACAGTATTTGAGCCACAGGTATCTTCACATTTGATAAACTCATTTTATGTGTATATCCTTGTTCGGATTTCATCAAATAGCATTTCAAGACGGCCCAGAATGCATAGTTTTTGACATTTGGTATTTTCTAGTTTTGGGACATGACCGTTTGTTATGTACTTCTTAAACATAGTCATTCCACATTTGCATCATTTTTATTGCGTTTTTGTAATTATAAATGATTCCTAACAAGGTATTACTTGCTGGAAACAAATAGTATCAACTCATTTGACACCATTGTGAGAGGTACAAAATGACAAAAATACAAAAAGAACAATTTGATTAAACTCAAGATTACAAGTACAACCAATGCATATGCGCATGAACCACTGTAAATTTTGGTAAGTTAAGCTCGTTGACGACAACAGAAAGTGAAATGGCCTTAAATAGTGGTTAGGGTAATGGCTTTATTAAATTTCCACTGGGAATATTTTATTTTATTTTTTAACAACCAACGTAATTCTGTTACTACAATCACACATTTCAAATGATCAGAATAGAAAGGAAAGTTACTGTAAACATGTGAAACACACGAGTAAGAACCATAATAGAGACCAATACAGCTGAAACTAGATGTTTTACGTTTTTCCTGTTTTTGGGGGATGATGAGAGAGTTGATGAGTGGGGAGAAAGTAGAAAGTAGAAACCCTTGTACGTTTGTTGTATTATTAATGCTTTATCTTTTTTCTCTTTTTAATACTAGGTGTCACAGAGCCCCTATGTGGAAGCCCCCCAAATTGCCGGTGAACAGTTGAACTATCACTTCCCAAGGCCAACTGCACCACCTGGTGCCCAGAGACATTCCTCCATTGGCAGGCATTGAGGGTGGAGATCGGGTATTCCTCTTGCTTTCCGTCTTGTAGTATAAAACTTGTGACATATCTTTTGTATCAATGTTGTGGCTGGTTTTGCGGGAAGAATGTGAGGTTATCGTTAGCTGGATGTGTATGCTTGAAAAGAGTTACAATTGTGCTTGAAAGGGCAACTCACCTCCAGCTGCGTAGGCCTCGCTTATTCTTATGGGGAAGACAGATTTATATACGTAGGGAGGAAGATAGATTGTTGTAGAAAATGGGATGCCGTTGTCACCAGTTAGCCGTTGTAGTTGTTATTTATTTGTGTAATTTTCTGGAGTGACGGATTAAGTTTCAAATGTTTAAATTTTAGGCGCATATGTTTTTGTCGATGTGGAGATTCATGTTGATTTGCCCAGATAACAAACAAATATCAAGACTCTAGTGTACATTTGTCCGTGGGAACATCTTATGTGATGGAGTATTTCTCTATCCTTCTGTTGGTCATATTTCTTGCATTGAAAATTACACTCCATTTAAACTACTCACATGGATAGATAAAATGTAGTGGTTTTTTCAAATAAAAAAAAAGAAAAAAGAAAAATATAATTCGGATTAATTCTGTTTGACACCAAAAATTAAAACGGTTTGCTTTAGTTTGATTTTGACAAATACCGCCATTATTGATCGGTCGGTTTGGTGGTGCGATTTGATTTAGGCGGTTTAAGCATCCAACACATCAATAACGAACCGTCTAACATCTCGAGTTTTAATTTTCTAAGCATTCACACATTTTAATTCCATCAAAAGATAAAAGTTTTTTTTGGAACATAAAGTTCCATGTAGTCAGGTAGGATAGGACTAAGTTTCAATTGTATCAAATTTCATGCTTGCAAACAATTTATTAGTTACAATCTCACATAAGAATGTAGACAGTGTTTGCTTTGAATGAAGGCTTTGAGTTTGTAGCTGAGGACTTGAGAGTTGGTTTTTGCAGAAGAGCAATTGGCTTTGTGCTGAAAAACAGTTGGGTTGATTGAAGAATCATTCAAGATATAATCATAGAGATTGAATTTGACGAGAGTCCCAAGCTTGAAGGCCCCTAGTTCTATTTAAATGCATTGAAGAAGGAGCAAACTCGATCATATCGTTGAGCTAGAGCAAGGGTGGCCCGGTTATTTGGCCCTAACCTTCAGTTGTATCTTGAGGCGGTTTACATGATTGCAGTAGTTATCTCAATGTGTCGAATGACATGTACGTATGCATTTAAGTAGACGAGATATTCTCGTGCTCTGGTCGTCTGTGTGGTAGAGAGACTCTACCCAAGCCCTCAGACAGGTTGGATGAAATGGTCATCCAGGTCCTGGTTTTGGACTTCGAAGTTGGTTGGGCAAAGTCGTGCGATTTTTGCGTAAATAAAAATGAATAGCTCCGTAGCAAGTCTTATTAGACGAGATTGATATGTAGAGGTGAATATAAAAAAACGACATTGATCAATTAGAAGAAAGACGAGAGACGAAGTTGGTGAGTTGTCGAAAAGAAATTCGGTTAAAAGAATAGTTGAAAATAGGAAAATAAAAAATATCTTTTCAAAACGGTGCGTATAACCGTCTCACTAAGACCAACTCCAACCATGACTTATAACCTAAAATTCTCCTTCCCCCCCCCAAAACCCACTCCAACCCATGACCTAAAATAAATCTAAAACCTAAAACCCAAATGGGGGCTAAATTCCGGTCACATTTTAAGCCACAAAGTAAAATGGGCCCCACATTTCTGCTGAAGAAAAGCAACCCCACGTGGGGGTGTTCCCCCAGCTTTCAATGCAAAAAGTAGCTGTTGGCTACTTTATATCATCCAAGTTCAAATTTTTTTTTTTTTTTTGAGTTTTTTATGTATATATATTGAATCAAACGGCTTGGATCGAATATAATTAAATTTAACGGTAAAAAAAAGATCTAACGGTCCAAATTTAATTCCAACAGCTAAAATATTTAACTTAAAATTCAACCAAAAACTCTATAAATACCTATGTTTTTGTTCAAACATCCACACAAAACTCAAAATTTATCGGAATTTAAATATTTTTATGTTAAAATGTTCATAAAATTAATTTAAGATAATCTACATAATTTTTTTTTTTAATTTAATTTAAAAAAAATTAGCCTTAATTTATTTTTTGACAACCTGGAGCTAAAATTTTAAGTTAAAAGGTTGGTGCAGAAAAACTATTTCTGTGGTAAAATCTAAATTTTCTAGGATAAATATTTTTAGATTTTAGCAGGAGTGGAGATGGTCTAACGGTCTAAGACCGCTTTCTCTCATCTCTCCAATTATCAAATCACCAGAAGCAGAGCAGCAGCAGCAGCAACAGCCGTAGGTGTGACAATGGAGGGAGGGAAGACGAAGCAGAAATCGCCGGCTCTGACTCTCCAACAGTTCATCTCCACCACCGCCCCTCTTATCGACCTCGAAAAGGTTCTCTCTCTCTCTCTCTCTCTCTCTCTCTCTCTCTCTCCCTATAACCAATCAATCATGAAGTTTTGTTCCTGCTTTTGTTTCCATGCACTCCAATTGATTGTTGTTATGCCGCAAAGAAATGGACTTCTATGGAGCTAACCTAATTTGGAAATCAGGAAGCTGAGATATCTGCCTCCATCATAACTGGGTCGTCCAGAAACTTGGACACTGCTCAGAAGAAGGGCTCCACCATTCTCAATTTGAAATGTGTTGACGCTCAGGTACCAAGTGTTGCATTTGCTTTCCACTTTTCTATGGATTCCCGTTTATTGCTTTCGAGCTTTATTCGATTGCTTGGAAAATCGGAGGCGACCCGAAAAGAGAGAGAGAAAGAAATGCTTAGGTTCAGTTTGTTTTGACAGAAGAATTTTTTAGGATAATGCTTTGTAGAATATGTTTTGCTTGATTTTCTTCCACTTTTGGCTTCAATGCAACATAAGGGTTGTAAAAGGTTTTGCTTTAACTGCCAGAGAATTTGAAGCTGTCTTGTCTAAACAAACAGACCTTTAGTTTTCTTTTAATAGAAATGTTTGCTTAAAGATACTACATGAGAACTTCTCTAGTGATCATGTGAGTTGCAGCATTTGTCAAAACATATTAGAAAAACGTACACGGATGACATTTTCAGTAACAATAGGAATTCTTCCGGTGAAACTTTTTTTCTACGAAGGAATGCAGTCTGTTGAAGCCAACAGTTTTTGTATTTGGCATGTGTAGCATTGAACAATAAAAATGTTCTAATAACTCTTTATATCTTTGGTTTTGAGAATAGACTGGACTCATGGGGAAGAGTCTTCTTGAGTTTCAATCCACCAAAGCAGATGTTCTTCCTCCCCACAAGGTGAGCAATCCATATTCCCGCTTCTACACGCTCAGTGAGTTTTATTGCCATGTTTTCTCTACTTACTGTGTTGTAAAATTACTTCAAGGCTAGATGTGGTTATTTTAACGAACATATTGAAGGATATCCCAGCTACAAATTATACCATACTATCCACAGTTTGTCCAATTATTTTCTCTTCTTTTAATTTGCAGTTTAGCACCCATGATGTGGTTGTTCTAAAACCAAATAAGGCTGATCTGGGGGCCTCTGCTCTTGGACAAGGTGTAGTTTATCGGTTAAAGGTAATTCTGTGCAGGGATGCTTGCATTTTTGGTCACCATATTTTTAGTTGTTGAGGATCATGCTCTTGAGCTTACTTGTGATGGTGGTTTGCTGGCGCTTTTTAAACAGGACTCATCAATCATTGTTGCTTTTGATGATGTTCCTGAAGATGGTTTAAATAGTCCTCTACGGTTAGAGAAACTGGGAAATGAGGTATGAAATTCACATTCTTAAGTCTTCGATTTATTTCCTCAAATTTCCTCAATTGTGACATTGCTTTAGAGGCTACAGTTTAGTTAGTATGGTGATATGATTCTTAAAGCTTTCCTACCTGAAATCATATTGATCATTGACATGGAATGTTATTTAAAATTTGGTTTCTACCATTAATATTGCTCTCAATGAGGAAACAATCAAAGTTTTTAGTAGTCGATTGTCTATGTAGGCATTACTGATCTTTAATTTCTCATTCCCTGCCAGATTATTAGTCATTGGAAAAAATGCTGAAAATATTACCTGCTCGTTTCAGGTGACATATCGTAGGATGAAGGATGCCTTGATACAATTGAGCAAAGGTGTGCAGAAGGGCCCCGCATCTGATTTAATTCCTGTCTTATTTGGAGAGAGGACACCAACAGTGTCCAAGAAGGATGTCACATTTACCCCATTTAACAAAAACCTTGATCATTCTCAGGTCCTTAAGCCTAATATTTTGAACATTTTCTATGTTTTTTCCCCTTTCTTCTGAATCATAACGGTCCTCCACTCAAAATGTGTCATTTTGAGTTAATATCACACATTCTATTAATGGTGTTCTTCTGAATCAGCGGCTTCAGTGAATGACACACACAAACATGCATTCAACAAACACAAACATAGACTATTTAAATGCATGCATATTTTTATCACTGTATACGTGTGTGCGCACTGCACATAATGTCATCACGTACAGGATCACATAATTGCTCCATTGGGTTCCTAAGGATATCATAGCCTCTTCTATTTTATATCAATTTCTTGTGTATTATTAACAATTAGGGTTTGAATTACATAATGAATAAAACTGCTATTATTTGTTCAAATAATTCCACCTTTAGATCTCCTTTGTGAGATTAAGCAAATATTAGCTGATAAGTTATTTCTTCCTTGAGTACTTCTGAATATTAGTTGACCAATATAGGACCATGCCTATTGTTGTTGTTTTGTGTATCTGTGCCTCTTTATTTTGATGAGCATCTTAATCCAAGTTCGCTTTTCATGCATACAGTATTTCAAGGTTTATCCCTGTTTCATTTCTCAGTATCTAAAGCACCTTCTGCATTTCTTTTTGTATTTTAATTTTTCTCTTTTCTTTGCTCCATAGAGAGATGCCATTTCAAAGGCCCTGTCATCAAAGAATGTATTTTTGCTGCATGGACCTCCTGGCACGGGAAAGACTACAACTGTGGTGGAAATTATCTTGCAAGAAGTTAAACGTGGATCAAAGATTCTTGCATGTGCTGCTTCAAATATTGCCGTTGACAACATTGTTGAGCGACTTGCACGCCACAAGTATTTCACTGCCTTTATATTTGAGGATTTCAGTTTTTAATTGAAAATTTAGTTCTAACTATAGCAAAAAGAAATATCAAGGTCCTGAATTTAAGCTTTCTGTAATCCTTTTGCTGGTCTCCCTCTCCCTTCTTCTTATATATGTTTATTTTTCTTTCACTAGTTCTGCTGTCAACCTATTGCTAAGGTTGCAGACCATACACCAAAACTTCAAATCTTATGAGTACATAAAGAACTGATTTTGATGTTGATATATGCATTTCATGTCACCCATTCGTAGTATGTCCTGCTGTGATTCCAAATATTAACCCCATCTTTTATTCAAATTTTAACCGAAAAAACAAAAAATTCGAATATAAGCTTTCTGTAATACTTCCGCTGGTCTCCCTCTCCTTTCTTCTTATATTTGTTTATTTTTCTTTCACTAGTTCTGCTGTCATTCTATTTCTAAGGTTGCAGACCATATAGCAAAAGTTCAAATCTTATGAGTACATAAAGAACTGATTTTGACTTTTATATATGCATTTCATATCACCTGTTCGTAGTATGTCCTACTGTGATTCCAAAGTTTTAAGTTTTGACCCCATATTTTATCCCAATTTTAACTGAATATACAAAAAATTCGAAGACTTTAGAGATCTACACATAGACCTCAGTGGAGATGCTTCCTTGTTGGGTTCAGTGGTTGAGTTTGATGGAGTTGAGTGAATTGGGTGCAGTTGTTGGGCAATGTTTTTGGTCACTTAGTTTTTATACTGTTTTTTTAAAAGAGATGGGTCAAGATGTAAAAATGGGTGTACTTGTTTGTATAAAAGTTGGGTACCAATAGAGGCACCCTTATTTGAATTCCATATGTCAATTAGGAAAATCTTTCTTCGGTAGACATTTTCAGTTAGCTATTCAGGACTAGCTTGTTGACCAATGACTTAGTTGATTTATGACCCACATTTTTAGCTCATATTGTTACCATATTAGTAATTAACTAAACACAATAATTTTATATTTCAACTGATAATAATCATCACCAGGTCTGTTGCACCCCATTGTGCTGAGATCATCGGTTTAACATATGAAATCTGTTGTTAATTTAAGTTGGTCGTTGTTATATCTACTGATTTTTGTTTCATCAAGTAGATAGTAGTTAGTGGGTTTGAGGCATCCTGCATGCTTATTACCTCATTACTTATTGCTGTTACTTTATTCAGAGTAAAGTTAGTGAGATTGGGGCATCCTGCACGTTTACTACCTCAAGTACTGGACAGTGCACTGGATGCACAGGTATGCGAATTCTTCAAATTCGTAAAACGAAAAGAAAATTAATTCTTTCTCTTTTTTAATGGAAGATTTGACTTCTTATATAAATATTGAGTACTTATTCTGATTAGCAATATTATATGATATCTGTGCATTCTGCAACACTAATCTTCTTTCTCCTATTCTTCGTTTGAGCAAGCCATGGATACTTGTCTTTCTTTGCATCTTCTGTTAATATGTATAAATGTGTACACACACATATAGATGTAAAATATAACCCTTCTGCCATCCTCAGTTGCAAGTACTTTCATTTCTGCTTCTATTATTACAGATAGTGGTAGCATGGATGTGTATTTCTAAGTAGATGCTTTAATTTTTTTATATTATGGTGCATATAGGGCAAAACTTTTAAATACGATTCCTTTTTATAAGAAAAGAAAAGATCACATGTGGGGATTAGGATTACCCAACAATGTGGTTTAAAGATCCAAGACATCAAATTATTAATCACTCCTTAAAAGATCAACCTTGGAAAATAAACCAAATCAGAAACCATTAGTTCGTCTAAATTAAATAAAATAAGAAGATAAATTCAGTGTTACAACAAACTATAGAAATGTCATGATAATTTATAAAAAAAGAACATACTCTTTAGACACTCCCTTTATCATATAATTACTTGCCTATATTTGTTTGAAATGTTGTCCTTACCATATACCATTGTTCTTTCTGCCAGGTCTTGCGAGGGGATAACAGTTCACTGGCAAATGACATTCGGAAGGAAATGAAGGTAGTTATGCAGAGTAAAATTGAACCTTGAACTTGATATCTATGCATATATGCACTTTCAAATAAAAGTTGCAATTCATTTTTTGTTGATAGAGATGTTTTACTAAACTAACTTGTTAGTATTCATTTATTCAGCAGTACTATTTCGTTTGGTTCCATTGGAAGGGATCAAAACTCTAATCTATCCTAATCACATCCATTCCCACCCCCTCCTTCAACACTCAGATTTATTTAGTAGGACTTAATTATAGAGGTTAATATGGTGAAGACTGAAGTCTCACTGACCATTGCATGGCTTAATCATAGGAACTTGCATTGCATTTTTCCAGGCATTAAATGGGAAGCTGTTAAGGACCAAAGATAAGAACACTAGGAGGGAAATCCAGAAGGAGCTTAGGACTCTTTCTAGGGAAGAGCGTAAAAGGCAGCAGCTGGCTGTAACAGATGTAATAAAAAATGCAGATGTGATTTTGGCAACTTTGACTGGGGCATCTTCTCGCAAGCTTGACAATACTTCATTTGATTTGGTGATTATTGATGAAGCTGCTCAGGCACTTGAGATAGCATGCTGGATGGCTTTACTAAAGGTAATGCTCTAATACAAAGGTATATACTTAAACATGTGCACAGGAATTTGCATATGTATTTCCATAAATGCACATATGCATTCACATAGTCATGCATGCTGGTTGGTGACTTCAAAGAAAGTTATGGGTGTTCTTTCAGAAATTTGGTTACTTGAGGAAACTAAAATTCAAGGAAGAAAAAGTAAAATATTGAAGTTACAGCTGCACTCCATGGAAAAGTGCGCTGTTTATTGTATGGTTGCAAGCAAAGAAAAGGTCTTTATTAATTTTAAATTAATCAAAAGCCAAAGCCAAAAAGTTACATTGTAAGCAATTTGTTATACATGTACAGCTTGTTCCAATATTCACTTTTAAGTATCTGAGTTCATTGTTTTAGGGTTCAAGATGTATACTTGCAGGCGACCATCTTCAGCTTCCTCCTACCATTCAGAGTGCTGAAGCTGAGAAGAAGGGTCTAGGAAGGACCCTCTTTGAACGCCTTGCAGACATATATGGAAATGAAGTCATGTCTATGCTCACCGTCCAGTACCGCATGCACGAGCGGATCATGGATTGGTCATCAAAGGAGCTTTACAACAGTAAGGTGCTCAGAGCATGCCAGGATGCTGGCTTACCAAGTAGAACTATACAATCGACTGTTAGAATTTTTATTATGTTAAATGAAAATTAAATTAAAGTCATTACATTTGATTGTGTTAAATTATTTTGTGGTTTAATCTCATTACAGATTAAGGCCCATTCAAGTGTTGCTGGGCATATGCTTTTGGACCTGGAGGATGTAAAGACGACCTCTTCTACAGAACCGACCCTTCTTCTAATAGACACAGCTGGGTATGCTGTGTATACTTGCCATATACCCAACATTCAGCGTGTTTGTTTTGAGAATACTTTTGTCTTTTTTGGAGGAGGTTTAGAATCATATGAAGTAAATCACCAATATCCTCTTGAAATCTGGTTTAGAATGCCATTGTGCACTTGAGTGGAATGTTAAACAGTAGGAATACCAGCAGGCTGGTATCAGATAACTGTCAAGTAAAACCTAGGGGTACCAGTTCGTGTTTTTGGTGTTTTGTTCCTAATACTGAAATGACACTGCGCACACACACCCATAGACACAAACATGCGGACAAGATATCGTGTTATTTAGGCCTGAGGTAAACATAGACTATTTTTCAAATGTATTACACGATACAACATCAGTGATATGCTTTATGTTGAGATGATTATTTTACCATTTATTTGGTTATTTCATGCCAATTTCATGTGAAAATGCTTGATACGAACGCTTAATGGAATAATTGCCTATTCAAAATTAATGCCAATTCTACATTGTGTTGTGAGTTGTGACATTTTATCATGTCGTTTGGAAAACCATCATTCATAGTAGAGCACGGTAACACCACATGAAGTGCCATTATTTTTCTTTTTTCTTAGGTTAGTGTAGGATTGCAACTAGTAGAGACATTTTGAAGGTTGTGAGAAATGAGTAGATATTATACCACATTGTCTTAACAGCCTTCCTAGTTCTTTTAATGAAAGAAACGCCTTTTTGTATAATTGTTGTGCCTGTTTGTGCTGATCGGTGTCAGGTGTGACATGGAAGAAAAGAAGGATGAAGAAGAAAGCACTTTGAATGAGGGGGAAGCCGATGTTGCTATTGCCCATGCCAAGAGGCTTGTTCAAAGTGGTGTTCAGGCTTCTGATATTGGAATTATCACTCCTTATGCTGCACAGGTACTTAAGTTTCTTTCTTTTTCCTGTGTTCTTGTAAGCAATTGCTTCTTTTGTGGGCTTTATTTCTCTAAATAAGGTGAAGGATTACAATAGCTTCTAGATAAAAATCAAGCATTCCATGAAAATACTCGTAGCAATGGCATCGATTTTTGTTTGTTCTCTTATATCAGACCTAGTATTGCAGGTTGTCTTACTCAGGATGTTGAGAAGCAATGACGACAAGCTAAAGGATTTGGAAATCTCAACAGTTGACGGCTTCCAGGGCCGGGAAAAGGAAGCCATCATTATTTCAATGGTTCGGTCAAATTCAAAAAAAGAGGTATTCGTGTATCCCTGGTACCATTCTTAATGCATTTTTTTTTCAAATTTCGACGGTGGACATCTCAATTACCAAATATTCTATGATACAAGAAATTAAATTTTGAGCATTTTCAAAAAATTCAGGTAGGGTTTCTGAAGGACCACAGGCGAATGAACGTGGCTGTAACACGTGCAAGAAGGCAATGCTGTCTTGTATGCGACACAGACACGGTGACTAGTGATGCATTCCTGAAGCGATTGATAGAGTATTTTGAGGAGCATGGTGAGTATCTAAGTGCCTCAGAGTATAGCAATGAATGACCAAAATCGCAAAATCGGCTTCTCTGCCCCCACAAGCATCTACGAACTGGCTGTGTTTGGTGATCGATGCCATACCTCGGGGATATAGTTCCCCTAAGATCGTGCACTGCTTTTGAAGCAGAGGAAAACTTACAAGTTATACCTATTAAACACAATTTATAATTCTTAATGGTATTGATACCAATTCAAATTTTGTTTAATGCACTTTTCCTTCTCCAATTATCTAATGTTATGTTATGCGATATGTTGGAAATTTGTTTGATGAACTCTGTAAGCATAACGATACTTGATTCATACCAAAGGAAACGGCACCTCCGGTGCAGTCTCTGCAACTACTAGGGCAATGGACTAATCTTCTCAATTCATGATCAGAGATGTGACTGAAGAGTTAAGGATGGAGAGGATTATCAGATTGACAATCTAACGACATAACATGCTAATTATGTTTTAGTGACTCCTTGGTTTGAAATCCTATGCATCTCAATCAACGCATCCCAATTGATATTCTTGTCAGCAAGGGGTCCGAATTCATCCTGAACTTCTCCGATCGAAGATTCCGGAGCTATGAAAGTTTCTGTTTTCGCAGTTGCATCTGATTGTCTCTCCTTTTCCAGTACCCCCAGCTGCTGAAGAAACTCATTGAGATCAACGGTGGCTTCTCCTGGTCTTCTGCTGGTTTTCAGATGAAACTCGACATCTTTCTCCTTCTCTGGAACATTTTGTATTTTGGGTTTGTCACTCATGATGTGAGCCTCAGGTTTTGAATCACAGGAAGATGAATGACATGAACGCTCGGCTGCGCATTGTTATTATGTAAACACTGAAATTTTAACAACACTAATCCAACAGTTTAACATTTTATGAATCTTTTTTTGTGGAACTGATATTGATAGGGAAAACTAGAAAGTAAACGGTTCTGATCATCGTGCAACATTGCATAATAAGGACAACCAAAAAAACAGAATGAGAAAGTTCGATTAAATAGGTCAGTAGCATTTTTCCTCATTTTTCATAAGAATTATGGCAACAAGACAGTCTTGTGGCTTGTTGCATGCAGTTCTATTTACAGATTAACAACATCCCCAAAAAAGCATATCAGCACAGCGTAAATAACATCCAGGGCTGGCAATGACTAACTCCTACTTCCTCAACTCCGCCCATATTCCCCTTTGGCATGACAAAAATAATCTCCGTCATCCGTCAAACTCGGAGTAAGCACAAAATACCAAAACACATACCTACCTGCCACAAAACTGCCAAGACAAGCAACAAGTTGAACTCACAACTAACAGTAGAAAATGTAACTTACAGATCTGGAAACAGATATAAAATAAGCTATCAGATGGTCCTGTCAATGAACCGAGGTTTCTCATCTCTTCAAAAAATTTAATTCCATACTTGAGTTCAAACACATGGTCCCTCGTGATTGAAATTAGAACAGATCAGTTAACGTATGATTCTGGTAACCACATTTGTCATTAAGTTATGCAGTTGTATATCTTGATTCGTGACCAGAACAAATTTTGAGAAACCTTTTGCAATTTAAACCTGAGATGGATGTGGTTAGTACAGTTTCTCCAATCATTCCCCAATCTTGCTACGGACTGACCAAGTTCTCTGGCCAAAATGGTCCAAAGACTGGGTTCGGCTCCTTAAGAGCATGCTAATTTCTTCAAATTGGATCCTGAAAGAACACAATTTTCACTTCCCTTGATTTTCCTTAAAACATGATTTCGGTCAACAACTAAATATGTTTTGTTCCATTAATCATACATGATAACATCACGAAAGAGGGGGAAGGAAATGTTATGTTTTAATCAGTCACTTCAGTATATGTATCAGCTTGTCAGGAGGAATGGCTCCTGGCCGTATTCATATAATGTTTTCATAAGTTCTATATATGTTCTCTTTTATAGAAAGCATTAGAGCATTAAAACTAACCAGCTGTGTCAAACATGTCATCCACCACAACTGCGACTTTTTCCCTTCTCTTCATCCATCAAATTCATCATCTGTAAAATAGAAGGCATTTAAGATTAAGTAGGTACAAATATGTTTCTGAGTGGAACCAAAAAAGAGTAAAAAGTAAAATTGTGAAAGTCATCGCGACAATCAACTGAAATTTTTACGGGAAATACAAGAGTTTGGTCTGAGAAATATATAGGGCCACATTCATCATCACTTTTTCAGAATCCAGACACAGGAGTTGTGCCCAGAAATTTTATATAAACTCGCCAAGGTGGTGGGGGATTTGAAGGGCTGGGGAAAGATGGCTGACATGCTATTAAGCAATCATATTTTTAGGACAAAGGCTATATCAGGGATTCATAGCAATACAGGGGTTAGATCGAACGCAAGAGAAGGTTGAAGTTATCCCAAAGGGTAACATTTGAGATAAAATATGATAACACTGCAAATGAAGTGATGAAAGAGAGTAAGCGTTTAAAAAGGAGGGCTAGTTTTTAAGGTTGATTTCAATACAACTATTGATCTGAAATTCCTACATCATGCGTTTGGAAAGGAAAGATTCTGGAGGGCAGCATGGATCAACGGATATTTGAAATCAGTTTTTGATTAAGGAATGAGGTCTCTGATATCAATATCAAGTAGAAATTTAGCACCACACCATTTGGAAATGAATTTGAGGGATATAAAGATTAAAACGAAAAACAAGAAATTCAAGTTTGAAATGTAAACTGCTAGAAGCAGTCATTGCCTCGTTCAAAAGTTTCCCAGTATAGTTCAGTATTAATGGTTTCTTATGGAAATTGGTACCATGACAAATGAAATTTCAGAGTTGGACCAAAATAAGAGAGCATATCCTTGTATGTAACTGACCACTTCAATTCGACTTCGGACGCCGTCTGCATATGTTCCTCCATTTGTCCTTAAGGTCCCCTGGCGTACGACTATGCAGAAACACAGAACCACCAAACTCCAATATTTGCTTCCATGGAAGAGTTCTTTCATCAATTCTTGAAAAGGTTTGAACTCCCTTCTGCAGTCATATAAAAGAGTTATGATCAAATATTTTGAAGCAACATACATGCAATTAATTAACTAGAGTCAGGTAATCAATTTAAAATGGAACCCAACATAATTTTCTAAAGGTAAATTAGATAGAAACCCAGGAACCTTAAGCATTTCTTCCTCCTCAACGCTCCACGGAACTTTTACCCTCCTTAACTGAGAGATGGGCGGGGATGTGCTACAAGACACAAAAAAAGGATTATTCTCACTTCACAACTACTGCAATCGAATTCTCAAATCACTGCTTTCTAATCAACAGGTAAGTATATGGGTTTATTGGGGAAAATACAGGACTGCAATTAAAGATCAGGGTAACATAAATACTGACTTTATTCAGACATTATTGAGCATGTAGACAGTGTACTTTACATTTCAATAAGGCATGAAAGTAGACACTACAAAGAAAATAGAAATGAAAACACTTTATGAGTCAATAACTTACTAGGGAATTTTCTTCCGGAGTCTTGTGTTGTAATTGGAAGTGCTAAACTTCTGAGCACCAGCTTGCTCAGAATCAACATTAAGTGCATGGCCTGGTTCCCTTGGCGCATAATTAATGTGCTGCTGCAGACCTCCTTTCTCAGATACTATAGCTTGTCTTTGGTCAACAAGGAGGCTTACTGTATTTTTAACGGACAAAGTATCACCTTTAGCTGGTCTTTGGTTCTGACATCCATCAAGCCCTACCACAGCTATGCACTTCTGGATCACCTTTTCTTTCCATATTTTTTCACCAGTTGATACATCCAAGTTTATACCAACTAGAGTTACACTTTCATCTCTAGACTCTGAATTGTTAGGAATACAAGATCCAGACGGTGCTACTTGTTGCTCGGTGCCTATAATATTCTGTAGTTGAGGGTAATTGACTTCATTTTCACGTTCTTCACATTGCTTTCCGAGATGTTCTACACTCTTTCCCAAATGCCCATTCTGATGATTTTTAGTTTTCGCATTCAGATCCTCATGAGATTTTCTCATGCAGATATTCTCCTTGTTGTGCTCACCTCCGAGGCTTTCTTTTGGCTGATGTTCCAGAGTATGAATAAATGCATCTAGGTCTTTCTTCAACATTGAGGCTCTTTTCTTAGAATCAAGGTATTCAGTAAGGGCAAGAGAATACGAACAGAAGGGGCATTTAAAGTTATCCTTCTCATATAAAATGTCTGAGGAACGCAGCCAGTTTTCATGAACCACAACAGGGCAATTACTGGTATCACAGATCAACAGACTGCCTTCATTAGGCTTCTTACAAACATTTTTGGTTGTCTCGGAGTATTGACTGGATGTGGATTGAGAGCTCAACAAAGCATGCTTCTTCATGACAGCATCAATCTTCTCATCATGAAATTCAACACTATCAGTCATGGTCTTTGATTCATAATGACATAGCCAGTCCAAGAGCTCTCTCGCTTCTTTAGCAATACTCTTCTGCTGGGACTCCTCGTCAGATGCAGGATGTGCCACTTTAATATGAGAATCACACTCACTGTTAGAATCATTCTGGGTTTCATCAAGTGAAGCTATACCTAAAGTTCTCGGTTCAGGAAAATGTTCATCGCCTTTACCTTCATTAGCCATGCTTTTCTGTTGGGATTCATCTGTGGATGCAGGAAGTGATACTTCAACATGAAAATCATGCTCACTGTTACGATTAAAAACCTCAGCAGAAATCTTATGCAGGGTTTCATCTGGAGCAGCAACAAAAGATGCTCTTTGTTCAGGATGAAGCCCACCATCATCTTCCACTTCATCATTATATGTATATTTAGGGACTTCATCCTTAAATGTGTCTTGAGGCAATGAACCGGCATTACAAGGATTTTCTGTCTGAATTTTATTGACTGCAGGGTCAGTGCTTTGTCCGCACCTCTTTGAGGTAGTATGATCATCATGACCATCCTCTATGACCTTGCCTTTGTCCATTGTTCCCATCTGATTTTCTGCCAAGTCACACCTTTCTCTCTCCAGAAGTGGAACATCTCTTTCAGATGAATCTTCCAACAGTTCTCTTACATGTAGAGGAATTTGGTTCTTCTCAATAGACCGTAAAACATATGAGGGGTCCCACTTCATCTTCTTGGTAATTGCACAGCAATCATCACAACCAATTACACTATTATGGTTTTCATCTGCCAGATTCTCCATAACCAAGCCATTGCTACTTTCAGAGATGCTCTTGTTTTGGGGTCCCTCGGTAGAAACAGGAGGTGATGCCTTAATATGACTTTCATTCTCATTGTTACAAGTTGCTACTTTAGCAGAAACTTTTTGTTGAGTTCCATCTGGAGGAGCAACACTTGATGTTATTGGTTCAGGATGAATCCCACCATCATCTTTGGCTTGATCAATACATAAATTTTGATGGGCTTCATCCATAAATTTATCTTGAGGTATTGAAGTGGCATTAAGATGATTTTCTGACTGACTCTTAAGGATTGTATTGCCGCTGCTTTGTCCACATCTCTTTGAGGAAGTATAAATATCAATACAATCCTCTAAGACTGCGCCTTCCTCCATCATTCCCATCTGAATTTCAGCCAAGTCACAGCTTTCCCTCTCAGACAAATCTTCCAACCGTTCTTTTGCATGTAAAGGAATTTGGTTCTGTTCTGTAGACTCTGAAACGTAAGAGGCATCCCGCTTCATCTTCTTGGATTTTATTTTCCAGTCATCAGAATCATTCACGCTACTACGGTTGTCATCTTCCATGTTTTCAGCATCTGAGGAAATCCTATGCCTTTTGGAAGGAAATAGATTTGCATTACTCGGATATTCTTCCAATATTTTATTCTCATGCTCAATAATCAGAGGATCTGCGATTCCCTTGACTCGCATGTTTTGAGCATTAGAGCCACTCTCATTGAGCCTGGGATTACTATCTCTCAAAAGAACTCTATTTCCATCATTTCTAAGTGTTAAACCGCCTTTTTTTCTCAAGACGTCTGCATGTAGATGTGTGCCATCAAGAATCGAATCCTTCAGCTGTTCATAAAAAGAATTCCACAAATTCATTTCTAAACAATACAGAAAAATCGATTGAAGGGAAAAATATGCAAAGAAAAGCCAAAGGCTTACCTGTTTCAATGCACATTTGGGCAAAGAAGCTCTTTTATGCATAATAAAGGGTTGAATATCCCATTTCAACAGCCCCGGTCCACCCGTTCTCAAATCAGATTCTGGCGTCTGACAAAAGAAATATTTGTATGCTTAACATAGCCACTACCAAAAATCTTAGAGAGTTCATTTTTGCTCACCCGCCAAACTCTGGTGTAGCATTACCGCATTCTAGATCGTGCCACAATGTTAAAGGGGGCTATGGCTACACCAGGGTTAGGGGTGAACAAAAACGGACTCAATCCCGTAAAGGGTACAAATACTGAAAGAATATGGGTTGCCACAACAGCCACCACTTTTAGATACTCATCCAAATTACCTACACATTAAAGCCAAAAAGTTGGGAACTTCACCTCATTTACAATGCGTTTGAGAACATTTTGACAAGTTTCCGTCAAATTAAAGCCAATTTTCGAACGCTGGGCAGAAGAAGGAACATCACCACTCGTCACATTACAAGAATCGAACTTGAACAAACTCTCCAAAGATTTCAAAGCAACCCTTTCCTTTGCATTATTCCCCATATCATCAGGCAATGGTGGAGCCAACGCAATCAAATCTGAAAAGGCCACCAAAAAGTACCAAAACGCCATGAAAAAAACCCTAATCTTCTTCAATCTACTCACTCACACAGATTGATTGGAAAAAAAATTAAAGGAAAATTTCAAACATTGAAGTAAGAATGTAGGTTTGTGAATACCGTGTAAAAGCGATGCGTCAACTTGTTTGAAGCTTGCGAGGGCTTCAATGGCCCAAAGCCAAGCAATGGCTCTCTCATGGTCGTTCATGCCGTCCATGGGAAACCCTAGGCAGCTGTAGAAGAAGGTTCAGAAACCAAAGACTGGAGCTTTTTGCTTGAAAAGGGACAATTTTTTTGCTGGATATTCAGATATTTGAAAAAGTTGTTCAAGTGGCGCCCAATCCTATGTAAATGCTCGGTTGAGAAAAAACCGGTCTGTGTCAGGAGATTCAGACCACTTTTTTTTTTTTTTTTTTTATTAGAAATGGATTAGTAAGCTAAATGTTAGATTAATCATCGATAAAGTTTGAACCTACGTCATTATATAAGAAGGGCATAACATTTTCTCCTTTTTTTCACTACTGTAGTAAAGGGCTACTTGCAAATTCAAACCACTTAGTTTCAAGAGAAGTGCTAACAAGACCCTCTTAAAAGTGAGATTTTCTATGAACTCTGCCACATCATGTTTTTGACACAATATTCGCACCATCATTATAAAACATTGTGTAAAAAAAAAAAAAAAGAGGTGGCAGAGAGTTCATAAACAGTCCTACTTTTGAAAAAGTCTCCTTAGCATTTTTCTAGTTTCAATCATACGTCATATTAGCTCATCTCACTGACTCACTTCACAAAAATAAAAAACTTAAACGACCTGAATTCCTTTCTCACTCTCTTAAATGTTCTGAATCTTTCAGTTCGCGAGCTCCAGACACACAAATACATTCCAAAAGAACCTTCTAATTCTCCACTAGAGTTGCCAACTTGTCATTCTAAACTCCATCTCATTTTCTCTTACCCATTTGAACAAAATTTTGTTTTTTATAAAGCAATATTGGACAAGAAGAATTTGAAATTCGAGAACTCGAAATTCTGAAGTCCATCAGTAGGATGATGTATTCTTGCCCAACCAAGCTAGAAGTTTTTATAAACAAATTTTATATTTTTTTAACAAATGATATTATTTATATTTAACAAATGATAATATCTGTATAAATGTAAGTTCTTAAAAGTAAAACACTGAAAACATATAATATAACTTTGGATAGCGGGGCAACAATAAAAATAAAACAACATTGGTCTCAAGCCCAAACCGCTCAACGGCAGTTTGATTTATTTTAGTTTGTCCACTTAATAACTATTTTTCTTCAATAGTTCGGACTAGTTTGTTTAAAGGAGCAATCGACCTAAAAAAAAAAAAAAAGACTGTGTCTAAGCTAGAACTTAAAATTCAGGCACATTGTCAAAGAAATTCTCCAGAGTCCAATGGTCCTCCCACAGTTGATCAAGATTTTCTGGGAGTGGTTCAACAATATCTGGGAGGCCACCAGCATCGTCGTTCGTTACTTCTTTTCCTCTTTTCTTCAACGCTGGAGCAGGAAGCTCACAGCAACCATGTTCTTCATAGCATTTCCTTTTACCTTGTTTCTCGGTCTCAGGTCGACCAGTAGAACTCACTTTCGTCTTACCAAAGTCATACAGTTCCATCAAAGGAGGAAGTGGGTCGGGAATTTCGTACAAACATGGTACTTGATGTTCTGTTTTGGCATTGGCACCTCCAATTTGCTCAGCAATGTCCTTGTTCTGAGCCTCCAGCTCGATGTCTACGCCGTTGTTCTTTGCCATTGCTGCTACGAAGAGTTTTTTTTTCTTTCCAAAATAAAACAAAATCAAAACCAGATGGAAATAAAGAGGAGAGAGCGCCAATTATTTGTAATAGAAAATTAAAGCAATAATCGTCCCTGGATTTTGGTCTAACTGAAGCTTTGGTCCTTTGTTACTTGCACAGTTCATACTTAAAATTGTTCGTTGATGATTCATATCATAAAACTTCGTGCTTATGATTAGAACTGTTTATATTATAAATTACTTTTGAAATATTGCCACTGTAAAAAATCAATTAAAATTATGGTCGTTTAATCATTGAACTGTATAAAGCAGATGAACGAAATTGATAAAAGCATTATGAACCATATATGTATTTTTCACAATAGATTGACTATACGACCTTAGTTTTAATTTATTCTTTTTTGCAAAAATGATCTTTACAGAGTGATTCATAATATGAACGATTCTTATCATCAACACAAAACTATGTGATTCAAACACAAAGAGTTTTAAGTAGAAGTTTCTACTCATCTATGATATGATGTTGCAAAACAATGAGAATCACCAGTCTGATTAATTTCAATATCTAATGTAAATAAAATAAAATAAAAATAAAGATAGGTACACATGTCAATAACATATTCAAGAATGAGAAGTACATGCAATTGACTAATCTTAACTACAAATTGGTACTACAGACCTTATAAGTGTTTCCGGCACTAAGTAATATCTGAAATCTGGATTGAAATCTATGAAGAAATCTCTATGGATTCAATTGCATATCGGGTTTGAAAAGGTTGAAGGTGCAGCTTATAGACTTGAGCCATATTTTTATAGCGCCCATACTCAGTAAAGATTATTTTCGTTTTCTTTTTTTATGGTATGTTTTGAATACGTTTTATCTGGAAAACACCTAATTGTCGTCTGGAATATATTAGGTTCAATGTTTTACAACGTATTCATAACTGGAATTGTGGAACATATTATTACTTAAACTTTGATCCTTAAAACTCGAAATGCGACCGGAACATCTACCAAAGTGACCTCAAATCAAACCCAAGACTTGTGATTCATTTCATATATATACGTGAAAGAGGATTTTTCATGAGCTTTTACCGAATGGAACAAGAAAAAAATTAGTGTTCTAAATGTCCTGGCCTAGATGCTAGGTAGCTGGACACCGTCACTATTAATCCCTAGGCGTTTTAAAGAAAAATAAGAAAGAGCACCTAGATCTACGTAGGCATCCACCTAGCCCACATAAACCAGTCTAGGCACAACCTAAACCGCATAGGTCGCAACTATTATTTAGACAAAAAATAGATAATTTTAATTTTACATTTCAAATTTTCACTAAATTGTATGAAATTTATTGGATACTTGAATGAACACTCATTATCTGTTTGTTCCATATTTCTTTTCAACCCTCGAAAAAAGTCAACATGACATTTAAGACCAATGATACAATAGAATATATGTGTTTTAACGTTCCCACATTGCAATTTATAGGTTTATATTTTCTTAGAACCCAATTTCATTTTAATAGATTTTCTTCCTTGGTGAATGACATGTTTGTGTTTGTTTTGGTCCTAGGTTTCAAATTGAAATTTGTTGCAATTAATAAACTAAAGGTTTTTTTGTTCCTTTTTGGCTGTCGATATTCATGTTGTTGTCCTAGGAACTCCTTTTAAGCCTTTCCTCTTCTTCCACTAATTATTCTTTGTTAATCCACAAATTTTAAATTAACAACTTTTTTATTTTTACCAAATGATATTGTCTACACTAATGAGAAGATGTGAGTTTAGCTTTACAATGAGCTAGTAATAATGTAGTTCAAACTCGTCTTTGGAAAAAATTGAACTTAAGACCTTTCACTAACAAGTAAAGAGGAATATCACTAAACCGTAGTAATAAATGACTTAAATTAACTAATTAACCCCTATGATTTTGCCTTTTCCTTATTTTTTAAGGAAAACTAATGAAAAGGACTTGAAAACTTTGAGTTTTAATGATAAGGACAAAATAAAGGGTAAAGTGAATAGTACCAGGATTGACTTTTTAGTGTAAAAATGTGGTTTTTCGTTAAAGTGAACAGTACCAGGTGCTTTTCGTTAAAGTTCTCTATTTTTTATCAAAAGATAATGTTTTTCTTTTATGGAAAAATATTAATATAATAAAATATAGATTTTTTAATACAAGAGAGTATATATAGAAGTTTTATAGGTGAATCCATATAGTTGGATACAATGAATGATGTAAATGCATGAATGTACCAAGTGGGTAGTGATTCACACACTCCTTTTTACCTTTCACACATCCTTGTTAATTTTTATCCATTGATATTTTCAATTCATTGGTTTCAATGACCGAAAATTGAGAGATGTGTGTGAAAGGTAAAAATAGATGTGTGGATAGCATCACCCCAAGTAAAAATATTTGGAATGAATTACTAGCAGGCTAGTTGGTCTAAAGTTTTCACTGACCTCCCATACAACCTTTATACTTGAACAAAAATCTTTAAGTGATGGATCAATACATTAGCACATGATTGTTATTATATACAATATTAGTTCTTAGAGCTACAGTAACGGGAGAGTGAAAGTTTAAACCTAAAACACAGTATGTTGAAGAGGAAGAACCTATCGACCAGGGCAATCCTCTACTCGCACATATTAGTAAATGATGTGATTATCCAATTTTGAGAAAATTGGATGTTATGCTCTTGAATGAGCATTAAATTAGGTTCTTTTTTATATATGAGTGATATTGGGGAGATTGGAGATAGAACCTTGGGTGTAAGGGTAAAAGTTCTTAACCACTTTAGTTACCAATCCATTTGCAATAGGGGTGGACCAACATTAGTGGCCATGCTTCGAAGATTATAGATTTAGCTATACAGTTTGTACAAATTCATTGGTTTTTATGGTGGAATCGTAACTTTCTTCATGGTATTAGATTAAGTTGTCCTGCGTGTGAAGTCCGACGGCCACACGTGTTCCATGTCACCTGATTTGTGTTGTCCACATGTTAGGCTTGAAAATTCGCCACATGTGAGGGGGTGTGTTGAGAGTATCAATCCCACATCGGGGAAATGAAGGATCTTGCATATGCTTATAAGTAGTTGGACTACTCCCTATATTTCTATTTGGTTTTATGCCCCTAAAATAAATATAAACTAGTAAATGAAGAGAATTGTTGGTCTCACATGTGATTAAGTTGAGGATAATATTGATGTTGGACCATTAACCCGTCTTTTTGAAGCCTGACACGAGAGAATTACTTGCAACTATGTCAAGATGTAGCATGGATCTATTATCCTAGTAGAGAGCGTGTTAAATTTCAACACATTATCCATTCACTAAATATTCTTTTCATAGAAAATTAATTGGGATTTGTTGTGATCCAATACATGTAAAATCCACCTGTCCTCCTTATCCAAAAGAAAGGGATATAAATTCCTAAACTAGAAAATTCAAAATACCATGTGAGCACAAAAAGATCCAGACATGCAGTCAATCGTCAAAGCTCTCAGCCATGAAAGCACCCAATCATTCATTTACACACAAAAGGAAAAATACTTTGATCAAAGAAAACAAAAGTGACCCATTAATCAATTTTTTATGGAGCCAAATTATTTAATTAATTTAGTAGTCGAACTAATGGAATGACAATTTTATTTTATGTTTTGGGCTGTTCGCACATTAAGCAGTATGTGAGCAGGGTTTAGAACATCGTGAGACGGTTCGGTCTGTATCCATGTGGTTATTGGAGTTGCAAGGACCTTTCCCTGATACGAGAGCGCCGGGATGACACAGACCGAATAATATGAGCTCAATGAAAACCCTGAAGGTATCTAAATAGTTAGCCCAATCCAAGTTAAGTGCTCTTCTATTCCGACTTCCCGTTAATAAAGAAAGAAAATCGGACTCGAAACATTACTTATCCAAACGATATTATCTACATTAAAATATGAGGGAATGAGTTAAATCTCACAATATAATAATAATAATGTGATTCAAATTCACTTTTAGCAAGAATTAAACGAACTTAAGATCTCTCATTATTTAATGAAGAAGAATACCATTCGAAACATTACTTGTAAGAATGAATATTTTTAACCAACCGATTTACAAACCTGTTACAAATGATAAATAATTCGTGATAACTATATGATCCAAGTCCATGCATATAACTAAAATTATAGCTCAACTACCACAAGAACTTAACGATACCAACACAAATAAAGAGAGAGATTTGCAATAATTTGAGCTCAATGAAAACCCAGTTAACTTATTAATCATGAGTTAATTTTGCAATAATAATGGAACAGTCCATGTAAAGGATGTACAAGTTCAACATAAACCTGAATCACTTGGAACTTGGAAGATTAATCAACCCCAAAAGAATAACTAAATAAAAATTCAACCTCTACCAACCCAATTATCATATCATTAACAACACCACCTCAACAAATTAAAACATCACAGCTCTCAAAATTAAAGAAAATTCTTCAAAAATAAAAAATAAAAACTCTGGGGTTGTTGGGGGTGGATCGGGTGCGGTGAGTAATCTAATGGGGTTTGAACTTTGAAGACTTCCTGGCAAATTGGGAGAGCGTGTGTACGGAAGGTCTACCTGGTGAAGCGGAGGAGGGAGCTGAGGAGGCGAGAGAAGCCGAGGCGGAGACGCGGGTAGAGACTGTGGGTGTACACGGTGGTGTGGCGGAGGAGGTCTTCGACGGTCTCCACGAACAGGTTCAGGCTTCGGATCGGCGGCACGTAAAGCGTCAGAGGCACCGCCGAGAAAGCCACCGCGAATAGCAGCTGCAGCATTTCAGCTTAATTAATTTCGGACGAATCAAAAGCTCCAGAGAATTGTTGACCAAACACCAACGAAATACAAGACAATGATTACGAGGACTCTCGGGGTCTGAATTTCTGGTGAAACAAACACGATTTGGTTTTTTTAGACTTTGGTCCCAGAGTGTTTTTGCTTTTCGAAGAGAGACAGAAAATTGAAACTCTTACTCGTCTCTCTCCTTTTCAATTTTGGCAAGTGGTTTTGGACTCTAAACTTGGGGCTGCTTCTTTATTATTTTAAGGTTTTCCAAAAAAGTTTCTCAAAAAAGAAAAAGAAAAAGGTTTTTCCATTTTTATTGGTCGGTGGGGTGGTAAAACCAGGTGATGTTTCAAGATGTCTTATCCACAAGTTTAAATATATCAACCTCACTCCAATTAATACTAATGTTTTTTTGTGATGAAACCACGTATGATGGATTGTGCAGGTGATAATTATCAAGTTTGAGACAATACTAATGTTGCTGGAAGTGGACCTTTAGCCCGTTTCTCTGATATTTGATACGGTATCAGAGCCAAGGAGCAGACTAGTACTACCACGTTATGGGTGGGTCCCTTGGCCCTCGTGTAGGGTAAGTCCCCTTGGCTCCACTTGGTTGCCAGTGTGTGGATCTCTCACGTGTGACCCACTAATTGGGTCCCACATAAGGGGTCGAGTTGAAATATCTCACATCGACCGTATCTCTGAGAAAACAAGAGTTTAAATATTATAACTCCACTCCAACTAATAATGAGGCATTTTGTGATAAAACCCCACAACTTACGGATTGTGCAGGTGGTAACTAATAAGTTGAGACTGTTAGAAGTGGCCCTCTGGCCCTTCTCTCTAATAATTCTACATCCTATCAGAGTTAGGGAATTATGTAACATCCCACATCGCCCAGGAGAGTGATCCTTAAATGTATATTCTCATCTCTAATAATTCTACATCCTATCAGAGTTAGGGAATTATGTAACATCCCACATCGCCCAGGAGAGTGATCCTTAAATGTATATTCTCATCTCTACCTAGCATGAGGCATTTTGGAAGCTCACTGGCTTCGGGTTACGTAGGAATTCCGAAGTTAAGTGAGAAGGAGGCCAGAGTAATCCCATGATGGGTGACCCACTGGGAAGTTGCTCGTGAGTTCCCAAAAACAAAAGGTACTACCATGCACTCCAACTAATATTAAAGTCTTTTATGATAAAACCTCACATCTCACAAATTGTGAAGGTGCATTACTAAGTTGGGTGATAAAACCTCACACTTGAATTGTGCATGTACTAATTACCAAGTTGGGAATAATATCAATGCTGTTGGAAGTTAACATTTGATCCATCTCTCTGATAATTATACAGATGAAACCGTCCATTTAAATTAGAGATGCAGAAGTTAAGTTGTTTCCCCAACGGGGATGCAAATACTATTTTAAAATTTTTCAGTTCCTATTAAAAACTTTCTTGAAGTAGAAGTCCATTGCACACAAGACAAGACCACAACTACAATGTTGCAAGTAAAAGTGCAACAAATCTCTCTATAAACTCCCAAATTTTTAAAGGGAGTTTTAACGAAAAGCCCACGGTACTGTTCACTTTAATGAAAAATCATATTTTTACATTAAAAAGTCAAACCTGATACTATTCACTTTACCCTTTATTTTGTCCTTATCATTAAAACTCAAAATTTTCAAGCCTTTTTCATTAGTTTTCTATTTTTAAATGCTTCGTCCAAATCTCCCAAAACCCTCACAAACCCCTCTAAACCAAGCTTTGAACAAAACTACAAAGACATCTGCAACCTCCTTCTCTCTCTGACCCACTCAATGTCCCTCCCAAAGGGTCTCCAGCTCCATTCCCATATCCTCAAATCAGGCCTCCAAACCATCCCTCTCATTTCCCACCATCTCATCAACTTCTACTCCAAGAACCAACTCACCTTCATTCTCGCCAAATTTTTTAAGAAACCCCACATAAGTCATCCACCACTTGGAGCTCAGTCATCTCCTCCTTTGCCCAGAACGAGCTTCTAGTTCTTGCCATTGAGTACTTTCGTCTTATGCTTGGCGCGCAACTGCTCCCCGATGACCATATATACCCGAGCGCCCCCAAGTCCTGCACGATTTTGAATCGGGTTGACGTTGGGAAGTCTGTGCATTGCCTTGCGGTGAAGACTGGGTACGAGTTTGATGTGTTTGTGGGGAGTTCTGTGGTCGATATGTATGCAAAATGCAGAGAGATAAAGGATGCTCGGAAGGTGTTTCATGAAATTCCTAAGAAGAATGTGGTTTCTTGGAGTGGGATGATTTATGGGTATACTCAATTGGGTCAGGATAAGGAGGCTCTGAGACTATTTAACAGGCCATGGTTGAAAATTTGGATGTCAATGACTTTACATTTTCAGAGTGTTATACGGGTTTGTGGCAGTTCGACGCTTCTTGAATTGGGGAGGCAAATATATGGCTTGTGCTTCAAAACGAACTTCGATTTGTCGAGTTTTGTTGGTAGTTCTTTGGTTTCCCCGTACTCTTAAGTGTGGAGTGATTGAAGGAGCTTATCGTGGTTTTGATGAGATACCCGTTAAGAATCTTGGAATGTGGAATGCAATGTTGGTCGTATGTGCCCAGCATGTGCACACGAATAAGGCTCTTGATTTGTTTAAACAGATGGAAAGTGCAGGGATGAAGCCGAATTTCATTACGTTTTTGTGTGTGCTCTATCCTTGTAGCCATGCTGGGTTAGTTGAAAGGGGGCATTATTACTTTAGGCTCATGAAAGAGTATGGGATTGAGCCAGGCGAGCAGCATTACGCTACCCTGGTGGACTTGCTTAGCCGTGCTGGAAAATTGCAGGAAGCAGTTAAAATTATTGATGAAATGCCTATAGAACCAACAGAACTATACAGGGAGCTTTATTAACATGTTGTCAAATCCACGGTGACACTGAATTGGCAGCCTCTGTGGCTGACAGAGTCTTTGAGTTAGGTCCTGTGAGCTCTGGCCTGCATGTACTTTTGTCTAATGCTTATGTTGCTGCTGGAAAATTTGAGGAAGCAGCAAAAGTCATGAAGATGCTAAGAGACCGTGGAGTGAAAAAGGAAATGGGTTTGAGCTGGGTTGATGAGGCAAACAAAATTCACACATTTGCGGCTGGGGACAGGACTCAAATGAGAACTAAAGAGATATATGAGAAGTTGGATGAGTTAGGGGAGGAAATGGAGAAAGCTGGTTATGTTGCAGACACAAGTTTCATGCTAAGAGAAGTAAATCGCGAAGAGAAAGATCACAGTGAAAGGCTAGCCATAGCATTTGGTCTTATTACCTTTCCGCCCGATAGACCCATTAAGATTATGAAGAACTTGCATATTCGTGGCGATTGTCATACTGCAATCAAGTTTATGTCCAAGTGCTCAGGAAGGGTTATCATAGTGAGGGAACAACAGGTTTCATAGGTTTGAGGATGGAAAGTGCAGGTGCAGAGATTATTGGTGATTTCTTAACAAATCCATTAACTAAAAGAGAATAGTCTAAAACTCTTGTTCCCGATGCTTCTACCGATTAATAACAAGGGCGCACTAGCAGAACTTCTAGTCGATCATTCTGATGGGTTTTTTGTTGGATTCAACAAGAGAAAGTGGTCCATTTTGCTTGAACCCTTTTACTTTTCCACTAGTCAGTTGTAAGCACTTGTACATCCATATGTTTTGACTTCCATACCAATTATCAGCATGTAACGGTTCAAGCTATACAGCTCAAGAATTTTTCTATGTTACCGAATTATGTCCAGAGTGTTGTGTTTTTGCGTTGCTTGTTGGATGAAGAGAGCGAACTTGTTTGATCCCCACTTATGAACTTAGTAACAAGCCTAAAACTAAGAAATGTAACAAGAGAACCAGAACGATACATAAACTGTTAGGTTGAATGCAAAGCGTTTGAACCAATGAAAGAGGGTTCGAACATACTTGGTGTATTCAAGCATTGCAAGGGGCTCTCGGAAGGGCTCGAGTGGCTGAGCTTAACGAAAATTCAGTACTTAGCAACTAGAAAACTTGACAACCTCTTCAAGGACGTAACGTAACTATCTCTTAAATTTGGGATTGGATACTTTAGCTTACTGCTGCTTTTGATATAATTTTCACTGTGTTTAATTCAATAGTTTGATATTCTAATATTTTGACTACGTTAATCCAAGGTTCTAAAAGACGCTCGGATGGTGTAATATATAACTTATAAAGTAACACTTTCCAGATTTAATAAATTTATTATAGAACGTATATATGTGTTGAAACTTACAATATAAAACAAAATAATGTGTATATTTATTGGATAGTGTATACCATCAAATAAAAAAGAAATATAATTGTATTATTATTTTTTAAGGAAAACTAATGAAAAAATGCTTCAAATCTTTACATTTTTAATCAAAAATCATCCACTAACTTATTTTAATGATAAGGACAAAAGAAAAAAAATCATAAAGAACCCAACTTGCACTAGGCACATCCCCCCATAGAAACTGATATAACAAATCCTTCACGTTTTGCTTGCTGCAGGCACCTTGGAAACTCATATACCAATTACTTTGGAGTTTGTAATGAAAGCACAATCTTTCGAGAAACCTCACTGCCCAAAACAAAAGCAAGTATGGAAGTGCGAGAATACTCCATTATAATCCAATACACAACTCCATCAAAGAAGGTACATCTAGATTGCCAAGAAATCACAGTATTTGAAAAAGAAGGCATCACAGTTATTCTTCTCCAAGCATCTGACCTAAGGCAGTAAACCTTAACTTCAAGGACGACATTCTCGTGTGGAAGCAAAACCCTAACAAGCCTCACAACCTTATAGTCATTTTTTTCCCATTGAAGGACATGAAGCGGAGGTACGATCTGGACTCATATCCATGGGTGAATTCGATTTTAGTGATTTCATTTGTGTTATTTTTTTATTTTGCAAAGAGAGAAGGTGAGATTGTAGGTGGAGGAGAAGAGGAAGCCGTAGATGGGTGGACAATAGAAGAAAATTAAGTAATTGGTGTAGAAAGTTAAGAAATTGAAGACATATAGAGAAAATTTGATGAGTATTGAAGAAAATTAGAAGAAGAAAATGTGTTTGGAGGGTTAGAATGTGCTAAGAAAATTCAAGAAGAGGAGAGAAGGATGTAGTACCATCAAGTTTCATAAATAGTGTATAAGTTTCATAAACAGTGTCGTAAGTTTTTATAAACAGTGCAGTAAGTTTCATAAACAGTATCGTAAGTTTCATAAACAATGTAAAGGTTTCATAAACAGTGTGAGGATGCGAGGGTTCGCGTGTCAAATTTTTTCTAAATTTTTTTTTTAATATCAAAATTATGTCTTTTTCATTAAAATTTAAGTTCTTTTGTCTTTTTTATTAAAATTTAAGGATTTTTCATTAAAATTGAAGTCTTTTAATTAAATAAAGTTATAGCATGGTTTTTTTATTAAAAAGAATTTAATTCAAGTCATTTTCATAAAAGTTCTCTATTTTGTACGTGGATTAGTATATCCTGTCAAAGTACATTGGGATTCTATGAGATTATCCTGATCTTGGGCGAAATGAATGGGAGTAAATATGCCACGCCTAAAAATTTAACAACTCAAAATATTTACCCTAAACGGTGTCATCTAGTCAAGTAACAAAAAAGGTTTAACTTTTCGGTTTCTTCGTCCTTGCAATGGTTTGTTTGCAAACTTTGCACCTCTGCAATTCTGGTGAATACCAAAATCTGTAACTATGGCTGTCATATTGCAGTTGACATTTGCATCATACCAAGAGCCGCTTAGGCTCCACCTTAGACCGCCTAGACCATCTAGACGGCCACCTTGACTCCAACTAATTTCCTTACCGATTTTTCTCCTGATTCTAGCCCAATCGTGGCGGCTGACCTATTAACACTACCCTCAGTATCGAAGAAGAAGAAAAGCAAAGAAGAAATATTGCAGAAGAATGTAGAGAAAGAGAGAATGATCTTTTGTATTGAATGAATTGATATGTGATTACAAGGATTTTTGTTATATAGGTAATAGTCTTAGCTTCACAGATAAGCTACTAACAGTACAACTTTCTTATCCTTTATAACAGTTTACCAACAATCCTAACAACCTTTGCTGATGTGTAAGCCTGCTATATTAGCTGATGTGTATATCTCAGTCAACATGACCAACACCCAATGCGTAGGCCTAACCGTTTTTTAGAACACTTCGTTAAATTGGTTTCCTTATTCCAGTTAAACTGTGACTTGTTGAGGGATAAGGGTTTAGTGTCCTCCAATGTCTCACAATTAACAACTTCACTATCACTCTTCCCAATGCTCTCCAAGGCCCAAAACAAGCCCACAACTGTTTGGCAATTAGGGGCCTAACAACTGATCAAGTTTAACGGGTTTGAATCCGTGCCTCTACATTGTGGTGTGCGATGGAGCTCATGCAGCAGAGGTTCTGGACGAGGTGGGTCGGTGGATTAGTCTCGCTTAATTTTACAGTTCAAGAACTCCGAAGTGTTTCGAGTTTAAACTCATTACGTTTCGGATTTAAACGTACGCATTCTCTTAGTGTAAATTAATATAAAATTTCGGTAATAAAAAAAAAACAAATGGAAAACATTTAACTAAATAAGAGTTATTTCTTTGTAGATTGTATTCAGTGACCATCTTTTAATGGTGACAAGTGTGTGTAATGGTGTGAGTGTCATGAGAACTCTCACTTGAAAGCTTGTGTTCTGAAAATTGGACTTTCATTCATGCATACTCTATTTCATTCCCATACAATTCGTAGGTCTTGGTTTGGCAAGAGTGATGAGCGTTGCTAGGGCTTCGAGAGGTGCGTGTAAGTTTGGAAGTGCATTAAGATAATATTATGAATTGCATACGACGTTTTACAGTACTAGAGACAAGTAATGATATGTATGCACCATAGTACGGGTTCGACCCACCCGATCTCTCTTAACCCACTAATAACTAACAATTAAAATTTAACTCACTAACGTTATCGTCTGTAAAACAAAAATAACTCTGATAGAAATTGATTTAGGCCCCGTTTGGGATTGAGGTGATTTTAAAAAAAGCCACTGTGAAAAAAAGCTGAGGGTCATTTTTGTGTTTGGTAAACTGAAAAAAAAAAAGGGCTTATTTTGGAAGCTGCTGTGAAAATAAGCTGAAAATCAAAGGAAAAGCTGAAGCTGCTATTTGCTGCTTTGAAAAAAAGCCAGTTTTTTCAAAGCACACAGAGCTACAATGCTCCTTTAATGAAAAGACACACTATCATCCTGATTTTTTTTCCAAAAGCACTTTCACAAAAAAGTTTACCAAACACTCTACTGGCTTTATTTCACAGCCGCTTATTCTCACAGCAGCTTTTTTTCAAAGCACAGCAATACCAAACCAGCCCTTACCCTCGAGGAAACTTTGAAAGCACAAACTTTTTTGTTTTAACAATGATATTCTACACTAAGAGATGATTTAGGCTTCGTCGTATAATATGTCAATCAAATAATTAGATATCAAACTCGCCATACATGTGGGTCAAAGTTTAGAGCATCAAATAAGGACTTCCACCATCAACTTTGAGGACTCATTTAGGGATTTTAAGGGAATATTTGGGTCTCTAAAGGAATATTGTCTGCAATATGAGATCCTTATAGTATTATCCCTAAATGTAGGGACTAAAACTCTTTGTTCATTTTGTTGGATTATTGTGGCCGTTGATAAAATTTAAAAAGCTATATCTACTGTTGGAAGAGAAAAACCAAAGGAAAAAAACCAAAAAGAAAAGTTGTTGTGCGACATTCCCAAAACAAGAAAAAAAAACAAAAAGAGAAGGCATTCCCACGTAGATGGAGTTGTTTCCCACTGAAAATCAACAGTGGGCCCACTCCTTGAGTTTCTATAATATAGTCCTCACATTTGATGATTTCTTTGGGGTATCAGGTGAGTCTCTATATATTGAGATTTTTTAGCACTTCTATTCCAGCCCATTGGAAGCCTTTGGTCCCTATGTTTAGGAACTAGGTTGGAGGGCTTCCATTTAAGGCCATCTCCAACCGAAGGCTGGCCAAATGACTCATTTTAGCCATCTGGTCCTCCAAGAAAATAATATTTTAATGAACAGTGCAGGGCCATATTTCTTGTCATCTCCAACCGAGGGCCATATGGCTCGTTTTAGCCTTGTCGCAAAAAACCATGTCCAACCGAGGGCCAAAAGGCCAAACATAATTTATTATTTAAATTTAAAAACTACAACTTATATTTAAAAACTACAAATTAAATTTAAAAACTACAACTTAAATTTATAGGAAAAAAACTACATCCATTATAATTGTCCCACATCGGCCGTGGGAGATGAATGAGCAAGGAAACATGCTTATAAAATGAACACCCGAACTTTGACCAAATCACCTTTCTCGGCCCAAAAAATATAAACCCATAATTAAATATTTTTTTTAGAAAATTTTGACCCCAAAAAAATAAAAAATAAAAACTGTAAAAAAAAATTAAATATGAAGTCAGCATGTGGCCCGCCCCCGGGCTGGCTGGATTGCGCCAGCCGGTTGGCCCTTTGGCTTTTTTTTGTCCAATGGGGTCCACGAGTCCTCTGGCCTAGCCCTCCGTTGGAGACGATTTTTTGGTTATTTTCGATCCTCTGGCCATCTAGACCCTTCGGTTGGAGATGGCCTAAGATTCCATTCGAGATGCTCCTAGGCCCTTTACTTACAAAAAAAAAAATATTAATATACCACCAAATATTAATGCTATTGATAAATACCAAGTAACTTTATATTTAATTGTTAAATATGCACTACAAGATGATTACAAAGACCACAAAACAAAAAACTTTCAAATGGTTAAATTTGAGTTGCAAATGTATTACATCTAGTCATTTGTAAAGTCCTATCTAATCTTTTGTATTGCACCCTTAAAATATTTAACTGAAGAACCATAGAATTTTAAGGTCCCTCATCCCAGCGCATAATAATTAGTAGAATGTATATTACAGGGCTCTTTTCCTTCTTTTTAGAGAGAATGTAAAACGGTCATATTTTGTTCGAGCCAAATAATTATTGACTTGGTTCGAGTATAACTTAGTGTCCAATAGAGGTGCCAAACGGCACGAGCATGGTACGGGCACGGCCCAACCCCATTTAAACTAGGCACGGCACGGTGTGATTCGTAAGGCCACATTAACAATAGACCCAATACTAAATTTCTCATTCTTTTTTGTGTGGCACAAAAAATAATACACAAAAGAAGCCAAATATCGAAGTGGATGATGTCAATTTTGCACTAGTGTTTTTTTTTTAATGCAAAAAGTAGTTTCTTTTGTTTTGTTTCGGGCCAGAGCCAAAAAAAATCCGATGTTGCAAAAACTAGTTTCGTGCCAAATTGTAATACTCATACACATTTTCTATTAAACCAACAAATCTACCGTTTTTACCCACTTTCAAGTGCTTTTTGTTTCATTGTTTGCATCACTTGCTAATGTAACTGTGTGATGCTAACATATACGAAGCTCAGGTGTAATTTAATTTTATTTATTTTAACACTTATGTGTGTATTAAAAGAAAATTAAAGCATTAGTTCTTGAATCTTTTTTTTTTTTTTTGAGATCTAAGAGGAGTGTTAGAGAACACCTCTTGGTCAACTGCTCATTCAGTTGCCATATTCATATGTCGATACGTGTATCATTTTTTCCTTTTCCAACTGCAGCAGCATATGAGTGACATAACAATCATCCAACGACTAAGTTTTCTTCTATAAACTAAAAATCTAGGAGTATTGGTATCATTTGAACAAAGATGCTACTAGCACTATGGTCTAGCGGTATTTTTGTCTACTATAAAAAAAATAATAGAATAAAACGGTTTCGAACTTGAAATTTAATATATACTAAAGCTGAAAATAGACTAAAACACTGTTCATAAGAACAGTGCTCTGCCAATTTTACCCTCCCAATTTTGCACTAATTTCGATTATATCCTGATACACCCATCAAAGATATATACTGTATTTATTTTATATTTTCTGTTTCTTGGTTCTCCCTTCTCTCTCTTCCTCTCACTGCTCTCCTTGCGACCACGACCAAACCAACAAAAAAAATAGATTGAAACATTGTTCATAAGAACAGTGCTCTGCCGATTTTACCCTCCCAATTTTGCACTAATTTCGATTATATCCTGATACACCCATCAGAGATATATACTGTATTTATTTTATATTTTCTGTTTCTTGGTTCTCCCTTCTCTCTCTTCCTCTCACTGCTCTCCTTGCGACCACGACCAAACTAACAAAAAAGAACCCTCTCCTCGCTGGAACCGTAACGAGGCATGCAACGAGTGATTTTGGTTTCTGAGATGTAGGGGAGAGGATTGTATGTTTGGTTCCTCTTTAAAAGTCCCCATCTCTCTCCTTCGAAAATTCTTCGCCGCTGGCCAATCGATCTAAAAATATGGCGGGATTTTGGGAAACTGAGGGTTTTTCCTAATCTAAGTTTGGTGTTTGCGTTCTGCTGAGATTGAATTTGAATTTCACAGATGTAAATAAACGGTTGAATAATCAGGGAGATTTTGTGAGGAAATAGAGATGAAATGTCTCAGACCAACAAAAGGTGGATTAGGATAAAAATAAATAAAAATAAAAATAAAGACTGAAAAACAATATGCCATAAATGGTGGATTAGGATAAAAAAAGATTGAAAAACAAAGCTTGTAGCTGATGCAGAGTCGTTTTATTTTTCGCACTAAGGGAGGTATTTAATATGCCATAAAAGGCCAAAGCCTTTGCTTTAACTTTCAAATCAATTAGGGTAATGTTATGAAGATAAAATTTGTAAATCAAAATTTTCAAACTAATGATATGGAAGTTAATGATTGGTTTTGGATTATGACTTAAACATCGATAAATGTGCTCATTTTTATTGGTGACATATAATTTAATTTGTAAATTTTGTCTATAAATTTAGCCTCACTAGTACCAAATCAACAAATATACTTATGTAAAGAACCATGAACATGAATAGAAAATGTTAATATTGATTTTGGTTTATTTTTTGTTTTTATTTATAAGCATCGATAAATGTGCTCATTTTTATTGGTGACATATAATTTAATTTGTAAATTTTGTCTATAAATTTAGCCTCTCTAGCAGTACCAAATCAACAAATATACTTATGTAAAGAACCATGAACATGAATAGAAAATGTTAATATTGATTTTGGTTTATTTTTTGTTTTTACTTATAAGTATTTATGTCCACCTAATTCTCTCATTTGACTCTTTCAATCTTCTTTTTTTTTTTTTGGATGTTTGATAAATATCCAAATGAAATTTGTGATTAAGTTTTATTGAAATTTTTATTTAATTTAATCTCTGATTTTTGTAAGTTAAGACTTCATTGTTGTTGTATACAGGGGAGTTCAAAGTAAAGAGGGGTATGCACATATTAAGCTTATGTATCACAATCTGATTTTTTATAGATTTTGTACGATTTTTAATAGGACTATCTACTAAATCTTTTATATGAAAATAGTACTATACAAAATTTTATACGATTTTCAATCCCGCAGCATCGCGCGGGGGTATTGTTTGCTAGTTTCTTTCTATAATAGAAGGAGTACCACCAAATAAATGTCCAAGTTAGGCACATGTTACTAAATGAGGTTAGATTTCATTCATTGAAGAAATGACATTATTACAGTTACATATTCATGATGCATTGCCGAAATTTAGAGAGTGTTTTTCATCTCTAGAGAGCTGAGTTTGGATGATACAATCTCACTTTGCTCGTATTTATCAGACAATTCTTGAAATAGTTTATTTTCTTCAAATTTTAAGTTTTGATTGATGTTTTTTATTGTACAAATTTGGTTTGTGATAAGCAAGTTCTTGGCAATAATTTTATCTAAAGTTTAAAGATCTAATTGTGACTGATAACTACACTAATTCAAACATTTAGGGTATGCATTATTTCTCTATTTATGACATAATTAGGGTTTAGGGTTCATCCTTTTTATTAGGTTGACTAGTACGGTACTAGCATCAAACTGACGAAAGTGTTTTGGCGGAGATGAGAGATAGGGCAGCGAGGAGAGAGATATGAGCGGCGATAAACTTTACAAATATTAAACAAATTGTTAAATAAGTACTCTTTTGTAACCGCGTTAATACTCATTATCATCTATTTTTATGTCACGGGTAAACGGTTATACCCATAATCTGTGTGTTTATTCTCATAACTAGAACCGTGAATTTCACAGGTAAACGGTTAAGTACTCTTTTGTAACCTCGTTAATACTCAATATCAATATTATATGATGATATAAACGGTCTAGCTCCTCCTTAAAAGATCATTTATGCTACAGATTAACTAAATTCAAAATTGTTTACTCATCTAATGGTTCTACAATAATTAGACAAACTATATTTCTTACTTAATATTGAAGATTTTGACAACTTTAATCAAAAGTTTTAAAGATTTTTAGTTTGCTTTATTTTTTGCAGAATTTATATTAAAAATGTGACCTAAAATTTAGACGATACTATTAATCAAACAACATTACATAACAAAAAAGTTGATACCAATTCCTTTTTATTAACATTTTCCTCGTCTCCGAGTCTCTTTCAACTTTCTTCTTTTTTCTTGTTTTTAATTAGTTTTGTGGATCATCTTTGTGCTTATGAGTCGTTTACCTAGATTTTATGAGAGAAAAAAAGCACAAAGATGAACGAAATTCCACTGAACATCCCAATTTTTCTCTTTGTTTTATTATTTTTTTATTTTCTTTGTATATAAAAACCTGAAATATTGACATATTGTTAACAGACAAAAATGACTTGATATTAATAGAAAGTAATGGTATACTTATCATGTTTTTCTTATTATACCGCTTCTCTATTAGAAGTAAGCCCTACCAACCCATTTAGGTTTTATCTATGAACAAGGATTGTTTGCCCTCCTTGTTCCCGTGCCCTCCTGTTTGTGTGATCACGGTTAAGCCACGTTAACATTTTAAATTACTATTCATTTTGTCTTATTATCTCTATAAAAAAATAATATAAAATGTTAAAATCACACAAAATAGAAGGACACGGAAATAAGGAGGGCAGACAATCCTTGTCATTTATCTATATTATAGATATGACACAAATATAGTATAAAAATATGGAGTATAAAAAATGTGATGAGTAAGATTTTTTATTAAGAAAAGGTAATGTATAGTCAACATCATATGATATGATATTCCAACATCAACATCACATGATATGCTGTCTCACGGAGTAAACAATGCACTCTCATTGTTTTTCTTTCACGTATGAATAGCCAATTTCGTATGCGACTAACATGTCACCAACTCACGTGTTAATGAAATTTGACCGTTGATGTATATGAAGATGTTTGAAGATGTTTTTCTTTATATTATAAATAAATAATTAAATGTGCGAATAACTAACCATAACATACATTTAAGAACAACGAACTCTATGAGAAAATAAATAAGAATAGTATATGTTACACATTATAAAATCAAAAGAAAACAGTGAGATGTGCAACTGTTTTTACACTACTAGGCATAAACAAAACAATAGAACCCAGAATTTACAATATTCCAAAAGGATTGAGGATTGAGAGAGAGAATCCATATCCAATATCTTTTTCTTTTCCCCATCCGCATCCACATCCCAATCCCACCACCATGATCATGATTTGGAATCCCACCAAAGCGCATTTCCCCATCTTAATGCTATCCCATTAACGCACTAAAACCAAAACCAATACAACTAGCAGAGAAAAGTAAAAATGAACCAATATGAAACATATAAGGCCTAATTGGATTATTAGTCTTGTGATGATATGGTAGTTGGAAGATAATTTATGTGGTAAAAGAATTAGGATTTAAATCTTTGTAGTGAAGTCTGTTAGAATTAAGGCCCAAAATTAAAATTTCTGTGAACTCTTTGTCAATTATGAGCATGTAAGTCACATATATGAGGCTAAAATGAAACTCTCTATTAATCGTTAGCACATGAGGCTAACTTTATCTTTTCAAGCCTCACATGTGAGCCTTATGTGCTAACAAGTAACGAAGAATTGACAAAATTTTCAATTTTTGGCTTAAATCCTAAAAAAGTTCACCACATGAGCTTAAATTCCAATTTTTTAACCATAGGCACAATTTTCCAACTACCCTATCATCAAGGGGACTATTAATCCAATTAAGCCAACATATAATGATATTTCGAGATGAAAATTGTTATGGACATTCTAAAAATCTTATTTTGTATTTTAAATGTTTTATAATTAAAAAAAAAACACTTGTAAGAAGTGCATAATGGAATTTTTATAGTATCCATAGCAATTTCCTTTTGAGATTTAAATGGCTAATCTCTTCTGAGTTCGAATGAACCAAAAAAACTTGTCTATGTTTGATAAAAAGAGTTAGAAGCACTTGTGAATCTTTTGAGACCTGTCAAATGCTTCTTAATAAAACACTAGCCAATTGCTTCTTCACGAAGTACTTTAATTCTAAATCATCGAGTTTTTAGGTAAAGCAATAATAACAAAAGGGCAATGCTATTTCTACTTTAATTTTTACTTCTTACACACCCTTGTTAATTTTTATCCATTGATCTTCTTCAATTCATTTGATTTAACAGTCGAAAATTGAAACAGATGTCTCAAAAGTAAAAAATTGTTATATAGATAACACCAACCTAACAAAAACGCTTATTTTTATAGACGCTTTAAATAAAGGGAGTTTTAACGAAATACCTACGGTACTGTTTACTTTAACAAAAAACCACATTTTTATACTAAAAAGTCAAACCTGATACTATTCACTTTACCCTTTATTTTGTCCTTATCATTAAAATTCAAAGTTTTCAAGCCCTTTCATTAGTTTTCCTTTAAATAAATGCAATCTCAAAAGTGCCCTAACAAAAGAGAGATTTTCACTCTCGTTCACCTCTTTTACATTACTCATCTTGTTTTCGTCCCTTGACTACACTTTAATCCGTTTAATCTATGGCAAAAAAATAAAAATGTGCACGAAAAGCCAAAGATGAGGGCGAAAATCACTTTCTAATTAACACAGTCGAGTCGAGCTCTAGATGAAAGAATAGGAAAGAAATCATCTCTAGATCTCTTCCACCAAGACTGATTTGGACCTTCCAAATTTTATCCAACAGCCAAAAATTATCACAACTTTTAAGGGGTCAAAACAAATGAACCGTTTGATGAATTTTGAAAGACCCGAATCACTTGATCCAATGACCTTGGTGGAAGAGATCCAATGAAAATCTCTTTCCAAAAGAATAATATGCTACTAAAACATGAAAAATAAAAGTATTTGAATACCATTAGCATTAAAAATTGAATGTTACAATTATGGAAGGATCATAATTTCTCCATCTCCCTCTTTTTATCCCCAAAATTACATCAGAAAAATAAAAACATTAGAAGCCAGAACAACCTTTTCAATCCCCAAAAATGTACCACCCAGAGGCCCAGGCCCATAACACGAAGAAATCCTTGTGAGATAATAATAAAATGACCCCTCCTAATTTTTGTACCGAATTTGACAACGAAAATAAAACGAACCAAAATATGAAACAGGCCATAAGATTTTTCAGTTTCATATTCATAGAAGAAAAAAATTGATGATCATATGATAAAGCCCTAAAATTTGAAAATATTTTCGAAGAAAACGACACCTAGACCGGGTTTTGATTTTTTCGAGTATAACGCAGAGGTATTCTTACTCTTTTCTAACTTCTGTAACAATAAATGGTGAAATGAATTTTCTTCAGGTGACCAGGTAATCCATGCTTCTGCTACCTTCCACACCCGCCAACAAAATCTGGACCAAAAAGAAAGGCGTGCTGTTTAATTTTTGAGTCGAAAAAAGGGATTACGTTACTTACTAAAACATATTCTTGTTAACTACCTCGGGGATGGCCGTATGTTGTGTCAGTTCTGCTGAGCCACAAGATCCAGATGCATTTGGTCAATCCATGCTCCTAACACAGCATGATCGACAGACTCCCTTTGGGAGTTTGCATTTGAACCTTCGTTGGAGGAACCAGCGGCCGTAACACCTGAGCTTGGTGTTTGCTTCTCTTTGATTTCGGTAGGAGATTCTTTAACAAGTGACTGAACCCAGGAAAGATCTGGCTCCTCTTCATTGTTCCCAAGCTCAAAAGAAGATGATCTGCGGAGCTTACCCAATTCATCTGTAGTAACTGCCCAATCTGGTTTTCCATTGGAGGATCCCCATTTTGACCAAGAATTTGGAGAGGAACCAACGATGGAGGCAGAGTTGGAGCCGAGTTCCCGTGAACTAAGGCTACGGAACTGTTGTTGCTTCTCTCGTTGAGCTAGCATTGAAACTCGAGAGCCCATTGGTGAGATAGGTTCCACATTCCGTGGAGACATCCTCCCAGAGGATGGGCCCCCGTAAGAGGCCTGCAATAGAGCGTGATCAACAGCTTTTGGGGAAAAGTTTGTATGGATTGGTGAAAGCATGCTCTGCTGCTGCTGAAATTGATTGAGAACAGCTGATTTGTGAGTTGGGGAGAAAACACCCGATTGCAATGATTGATCAGAGTACCGGGGTGATAAGCTCTCTGCAGAGAAGAGATCATCAAGATTTGAGGGGGTTAGGGTTGTCCTTCGACCACTACGGTTCAGTGAATTATTACTCAGAGTTGGTTGCGATAGGCAAGATAATTCATTTAGTAGCTGTTGTTGCTGCATATCAAACTCCGGCGGTAAATCAAAATCATCCGATGGCATATCTCTTGCACAAAGAGAAGATCTCAACCGACTAGACTGAAAATTGCTACCTGGCAGATGCAAGGCCGGGACATTAGGTTGGGGCCAAGCCAGAGATGAGTGTGACATGCCATTGGCAGATGGAGACATGGGTGGAGTAAATGGTGAAGGAGACATGACATTGACCGATGACGGAGAACCAGGCAAGAGGCTCATTGCAGCAGCAAAATCCATGGCCAAAGCACCAGAGGTGCTCGAGCGAGGAGAAGGAACAGCAGAACCAGTTGAAACGTATAATGGCCTGAGTTCATCCGTGGTGTGAGCAAAAAAGCAGACTCTCCTTGCACAGCTTATACCATCCTTGCAAAGTCGGGTTCGATACTGAGCTGGGTGTAGCCAGCACTCAAAAACCCCATGAGCATACTCACACATATCTCCACGTCTGCAAGCCCCCTTTCTGAAATCAGGACAAGGAACACAGCTATAATGAAACTTCCTTGGGTCCCTTCTTCGTGCATTTTCCCCTGGATGGACAAACGGGCACTCAGTCCAATCGTGAGAGTATGCACGTGAACAAGGCCTCACCTTGAATGAATACATTCGGAACTCATCAGTTGAATAAATGCTGTTCTTGATGTCTGGAAGAGAGGGATCAACAGGATATTCCTTCTTCTCTGACGCCGAAGAGAGAGAATTATAGAACTTTGACTTTGTAGGGGAACAATTAAAATCAAAAGCGGATGGAGACCCATTTTCTGGGGAAGCTGACAGTGGAGGAGAACTTGAATGTACAGTTCTTGTTGACACTGTGAGAGTTTGTTCACCAACAGAACCATTTACCATAAGTAGTTCTTCTAGAGCTAATTTGACATTTTGTAGCCTAGGAGGAACAACTATAACATCATTAGGATGATGACCATTAGCATCAACCGAATTAGGATCAGCACCAGCTCCTAAAAGCAGCTTCACACAATCCACGGCATTCTCAGCCCCACCTGAGGCGGCACAGTGAAGAGCAGTGCTCCTATCACGCCCACAGGCCTGGTTCACATCAGCATCAGAGAGAGAAAGAATTAGCTTCATGACATCAATGCTACCATATGTAGCAGCAACCATTAAAGGGGTTCTCTGCTCATTAACCATCTGTTTTGAGCCCTTCTGACGACAATACCACAAACCAATCTCATCAATGCCAGAAGGGTCATGCTCAATCGATCGTTTGAAGCTCTGAATGTCATTGTTTGCAGCAAGCTCAAGTAAGCTGGCAAAAGCATCTTCAGTTTCAACTGTCAAGTGATTCATGGCTGTATTGGAAAGTCTACTTTCGTCAACAGATATAAGAGATGCTGCTGGAGAAGAATTGGGTTTTATCTGCTCTGATCCATTGCACATGCTTTCAATTGCTGGGATGCCAGCTGAACACAATAATAACAAACTGTAGAATTAAACTACATGAAATATATAGATATATACATATATATATATGTATTACACATACAAACACACGTACGAACTAAACGTCCCAAAAAGAAACCATACTATAAAATTGTCTAAACAACGATTCTGATTAAGAACAAAGTAGCCATACAAGGATGAAACCAATTTTAGACTAAAAACAACATTCTTACCAAGAAGAAACACAAGTTTGGTGGATTTAACAATCGCGAATATAAATACAAAAAAAGGAACCGACTAATCCAAGAATCAGATTGGTTTCCTATTTTTGATATTAGCCGATTGTCAAAAAGTACGTAAAATCGGTCAACTCCCTCAAGGACTTTCACTCCCCTTCGATAAAGAGTTTCCAGTAAAGTATGAACAAAAAATTGTACACATGGATATGTAGATTTTACTTTTGATGGCATATAAATCACACACAATCTCAAAAAACATATAAATATTAAGAAATCAATATCTGTTAGTACTGATAAAACACTGAAAAACCAAAAGAAATTAAGAAATTAAGAAATTAAAATTCACACACATGGGTGATTAATTTTATCATAAATAATACCAACATTGAACTATGCTGACAAATTCAAACCCCTAAAAAATATTTCAACATAAAATTGCAACCTTTTTGCAATTTTATCATCACCTAAAATAAATAGATCTGTGAGCACAGCTGAAATCAAAATACAATTTTCAAGGATCAAAGTAACCACAATCTCAGTACCGATATTCCCAAAATTGTAAAATATAAAGAAACAAATGAAAATTTATATGACAATTTCTCAGTCCTCAAAAATCACAGCTTGAACCACACAAAAATCCGTACAAAATATCCATGGATATCGAGAGAGTCGTCATTCCCGAAGATCAAGAGTAGACGACGGTACTCAGCCAGTCACAGACTGAGAGAGACTATAGATACACAATATATATGTGTATGTGTGTATGCATATAGGTGTATGTATAGGTGATTTTGGTTTCTGATCGAAGCGAATCTTACCAAATCTTAGAGCTAAGAAAGCGAGGGCGGAAGCAGCGCCATTGAATGACTGCAACAGTGACGCAGATCTAGAGCTGCTGGTGCTTCTTCAGGTCACTTCTCACAGAGACTTGTTTGGACTCCGAGAAAATTTTCCTCCTTTGTTTTCTGAGCAGATGAAGAGAGAGAGAAGAAGAATGAAAGAGTGAGAGAAAATAAAAAAGCGCCCTCTTCTTCCCTCTCCCATTTCCTCTGTCCTCTGCTTTCGAAATTAAAATTAAATTAAATTAAAATTGAAATTAAATAATTTAACATTCATTAATTAATTAATTATTTTTGGAGGTTTGATAAAATCGCCTATCCAATACGGGCAAAAGGCGCACTGAGGGTCGCTGTTTTTGTACCATTTTCTTTTATGTCCAATGATATTGCGCCACGTCGTTGAGCTTGGGACACGTACAACATTTTCGCAAAATATAGGGATATTCTCGGAAATTCGATTCTGTGGAATCTATACGTGGGATAACGTGGCGGAACGTGATTGGAATGTTGTACGTACAGAAGTGGGAATATGAGTACTCGAACCTGAGCGCTGTTGTAATAATTTAACCTTTGCCTTTTGGTCAAATTTCATAGAAATTCATCCTAAATTCTCGCGACATGAAAATTCACCTGTGTCTCGAAATTCAGGTGTATCCCTGCAACCTAGTGACGTGGCACGGATCTATTGGGTTGATGTTCCTATTGGTTCGGTGGACCAGTCACTGGGTGACACGTGGGATCAGTTGGTGGTCTTGGTAGCAGAGAATAGTGTAATGAACTCTTACACGAAGTTTATGGGTCCTTGGAAACCGGTTTGGTCGGGTGGAAAGGTCGGAGGAGTGACCGATTAGGTGAGTAAAGGGGATTAAGATGACCGGAGAAGCCGGTGACTACGTACGGGCGTGCGCGAAGTGAATTAAACTGGAATGGATGAGGGAATGGCGTCCGCCAATTAGGGCGGCTCGGGCCTCTGGTCGCGAGCGTACGGGAGCGGACTTAAAAGGCACGAGTCAGTTTTGGTTAATAGTGTAGTCAAATCACAAAGAGTGGAGAAAAAGAAAAGAAAGTATGGAGGACGTTGGTGTCAAAAAGGCATGCTCACCCAAGGACACAAAATCAAAGAAAGCCTTATTTCTAGCTGGAGGATGATTGTCTGCCCTCCAAGTTTCGGTGTTCTTCTATACCCTCTTGTTTTGTGTGGTCACGATTAAACCACATTAATATTTTATATTATTTTTTATAGAGATAATAAGACAAAAATAAATAATAATATAAAATATTAACGTGGTTTAACCGTGACCACACAATCAGGAGAGCATGGGAGGGCACAGAAACTTGGAGGGCAGACAATCCTCCTCCATTTCTAGCTACCATCTGAACTCGATTTTATTTTTATACGAGGTATTCATTAATTCCTCCCTAAACTTGTAATCATTGATCAATGTCCCTCCTCAACTTTAATTTTGGTCAATTTCCCTCCTCAACTCTCATAATTAGTCAATTTTCTCCCTCAACTTTAATTTGGCCAATTTCCCCCTCAACTCTCATAATTAGTCAATTTGCAATCTACTGTTAATTTTTTTTAATTTTCCATCTATTCTTTTTTTTTTCTTTCAACATTTCTAATAACTTCCAACAAAGTACTAAAATTAACATAAACTCACATGCATAATATAGGGTAAAATGTACAAAAACATAATACAATTAGTATGTGATATGGGTTGATTATAAGAAAAATTTATGAATCGGGTTTAAAGCATGTAGAAGAAATAATAATCTTAAACTCATGGATTAGACCTATTTCAATAAAATTGGTTATTCTTAATAAGGAGTCGAAAATTATGAATTGACTAGCCATTTTTGCACTAAAGCTCGATTCTCCACAATTTACTTGAACTTAGCTTTCACTTTTATAAAGAAAATTGTATTCACATACAAAAATGTACACATCAATCCTTTTCGTTATCAATTTTGTATAGTAAAAAATCAAATAAAATTACTCCATACTGATTTATTATGACTAATAATACTATCTATGATAAATTGTAAAATTCTAAATTTTAATCTATTTGTAATAGGATAAAGACATAGGAAAATGATTAACATACATCTTACTTAGTTTCTTACACACACTTGTTTAATTATGATCAAATTAAAAAATTAACTGTATGGTGTAAATTGACTAATTATGAGAGTTGAGGGGGGAAATTGACCAAATTAAAGTTGAGGAAGGAAATTGACTAATTATGAGAGTTGAGGGAGAAATTGGCCAAAATTAAAGTTGAGGGGGAAATTGGCCAATAGTCATAAGTTCAGGAGAGAAATTGATGAATACCTCTTTTTATTTTGTGTCTTTGGTGAGCACGCCCCTGTAATTTAATTTTGATCTCTTCATTATGCATTAAAATTCAACAATTAGAGAATTTTAAATTTAAAAGAAAATGAAGAGATGAAAAAATAAAAAAACAAATTGATTAGCCTAGGGCACCCAAATTAAATCCACATAAGAAATTAGCAAATCTAAAACAATTACAGTGAATTTTGAATTTTATATAGATAACTTTCTAGTTTCAAGGGTTAAAATAAGATTAAAACCAAATTTCATATGCTAATTAAAGTCAACTTTGAGTTTCAAATAATAAAATAACGATTTTTACAAAATAGGACTAAAATCAGATTTTATAGAACATAGCTAAATATGTGCCCTTATTTATTCCTTTTTTTATTCTAAAAGTATTGATTTGATGAGAAATTTTTAATTATGATCGGAACATGGAAGGTACACCACTTGTTTTTATATAAATGATGAGAAATTTTATTTTTTAAGTTATTAACTTTTTAAAACACATACCTCACTATTTGTATAATGATTCGTGGTGTACCATCTCATGTAAAGATCACACTGAAAAAATTTCTCATAATTTGACGTGCTTTTGAGATGGAAATCTTTCTTGTTGGATAAGTTGGGTTAAACAATGTTTTAATTTTTTAGTACTTTTGTTAGGCCACCAAATTATAAAATACTAAAATTAAAATTAAAAAAAAAAATCAGATATGTAGTTGTAGGTCTGACTGGCACATTATGTCTGAGAGAAATTAATTGTTGTTAGGCCTTAAGCAAACTCTGGTTCGTAACGGGTTGATTTATAAGTTTACCCAATGAGCACTTGTATAGAAGCTATAATATGAATCGTACGACCATTTGCTTTTCTTCCTCTCTAAATTGCACCAGGCATCATGATCATGGACACTTGTAGCTTGTATTGCTACATTCTTCTATGAATAATGACGCTATTGTGAAGGGACAAAGATTGTCTGCCCTCTCACTTTCTGTGCCCTCCTATTTTGTGTGATCACGGTTAAGCCACGTCAACATTTTATATTATTTTTTATAGAGATAATAAGACAAAAATAAATAGTAATATAAAATGTTGACGTGGCTTAATCGTGACCACACAAACAGGAAGACACAGGAAGTGGAAGGGCAGACAATCCTTGTCCATTGTGAAAAATATTTAGATGTAGATGCGAGAGAGAGAGAGAGAGTCGCTCGAGAGAGAAAAGAAGGGCTTAGCTATTTGTGAGAATTGTGTTTTTTACTTGGCCTTGTGCCTTCATTTATAATAAATATAGGTGAATTTACTTGCCCTACAAATAATACAAGCAACAATAACAAAGTTTTATCTCACTAAGTGATATTGATTGTATGATCCTAGAATACCACTGCACTTCGTACAAGTAATACAAGTCATAAAATATTTGATATTCCAAAATCTTGTCAGATTCTTACTTCCAGTTTACACAATCACATGACAATTCTATTCACAATTGTAATTTCATTTTTAAGGGTATTTTTCATCTAAAACATATTTAGGTAGTTGAATCCGATATAAAAAAAAAATCATAAATTCGTCACAAACCACAGTTATTAACTTCAACTTGCCGCATCAAGCACATCATTCATTACATTGAATTTCTTTTAGCTTATTAAATACAAGGGTAGTATTATTCTGTTTGGACCCAAATTTACATCATCGGCCCATGTAATCAAGGCCGTTGAGTAAACGTAGTTCTCAACCGTCGGATGGAAAAGTGGAGATAATTTTTATTGTTAAAGGATAATATTATGATTTTTATCATAATATTTATCGTTTAAAAAAAATTATCTTGATTTTTTCTTGTATAAGATGAGGTGCAAATTATATCTTCAAATTGAGCAGTACAGTTCTATTTAATTTGGGGTTCTTGGGATTTAAACGTGAGGTAGATTAGAGCATCGGAGTATTTTATTGTTATTATCCATTTAAAAGTGGGTGATAAATGGTGGATAAATGTTGTTGAGCACGTAGCTTGGAATCGATCAAGATGGTTTGTTGAGATGCATGCATGATGCATGGATGGGATGAAATTATGAGATAAAATGAATTTAATATTCATTTAAAGGAAGCCTAGGAACGTAGGTCTTTTTGGTGATGTGATGATAAGGTAGGCTAGGTTTTTAATGCTTATTTCTTGGGTTGGTTCCGTGAAGATGGATGGAGGAAAGCAAGTGGTGAAGCCACGTCACCAAAGATCAAATCCTTTAAAGATCAAGTCACGTCAGATATGGGAATTTGAAATAAGAGTCTGATCCACGTCAAGAAATTCTCACGCAATACTCGGCAGCACATCCCTATAAATACAGAGGCAGTAGCAACGAAGAGGAGACCCCTACAAAATCAACATAAAAATTGCCCTGCGCAAACTCTCACAACTTGAGATCTTTTTCTTTTCCTTTTTCGCTGACACATCTTCCGTTGGCATCAACAGCACTGTGGAAGCAACCGGTGATATCTTAAGTCGGCATAGATAGCTCTGTCACCGTAGAGTCGGTCGGTCTCGCAGTATCTTCCGTTGGCATCAACAGCACTGCGGCGAGAACGGTCGATTGCCTATCCAAGTCTCGGTCGAGAAGGGTTTTCGAATCCTTGTTGGTCGAGGTCATCTCATTAGCCTTCTCGGCGAGGTGAGGTGTTACATTTATTACATTCGGCACATTGTAAGCCGAATTCGGTTCGTGAACTTTGTAAGAAATAGCAGCCTTGTCTTCAGGCTCGAGAACCCAAGAGGCCGAGACGTGTTCCTTTCTCGGCCGCAATCGCAAGACGCATAAGTCAGTAGCGCGACCCAACGCAGCATCATCAAATTTACTCCTCGGCCGAGCCTCGGCCGACGAGTTGGCACGCCCCGCAATCACCGAAGGACGTAGTTAGCTTAGAATATACTCGGCCTGCGCGCCACGTAGGTTTTGTAATTTCTAGGGTCAACATATTCTCACACCCCTTTTAACCTCACATACACCCACCTCTTGTTAAATTTTTATGCATTGATTTTTTTTTAATTCATTTAATTTGATGGCTAAAAATTAAGATGAGTGTGTGAATGATAAAAATAAGTGAACGGATAGCACTACTCTAAATACAATTGCTAATGTCTCTTTGAGTGCTTCCTCGGTTTGAAGATGTAGACGTGAAAGAAGCATAAGTACCCTTGATAACTACATTCACTTGCACATCTTATAAATAAGATAAGAGAAGTATTGTCCCAATTAAGTCTGAAGATTTGGGTTTTGTAGGGCTAAGATTTCACCCTTTTTCACATCTCTCAATCGGCCAAATCCATGAATAAATATGCCCCCACAAATCCATGAACAAATATGCCCCCACAAATGAAAGGGATATGTTGGTTTGGTGGGTAGGCCGAATGCCAAAATTCTTAACTACATACATCGGGATCAAGGTTCTAAAAGATGTTAGGTATTAATCGAGCGGTGAGCTGAGGTCTAGTGCCTAGGCAGACTAAGCTGATTTAAGTACATTTATTATATTTTGTGTAAATAAATGTCTGTTTATACTTAAAATATATATAGTTTCATTATAAATTACAAAAATAGAATGACATATATATTAGGAAGTATTGGAACATAATGAAAACATGGGGAACATGCATATAATGTGTATTCATTTAAGTATTCAACAAGTCTCTTACAATTTATTGAAAAAAATAAAATGCAAAATAAAAGTTATCTATTTTATGTCTAAGTGAGTTGCAACCTAGGTGGGTACCTAGACGGTCTAGGTGGGCACCCAACCAGGTCTAGGTGTCATTTCTTAATTTTCAAACGTCTAGGCATTAATCCAGACAGTGGCCAACCGCCTAGCGCCTAGGCAGGAATTTTTAGAACAATGAGAGGATGTGTGTAATACTTTTTTTATATGCTAAGATATATTTACATTAATGAGTGAAAATAGAGGAGAAAGAAAGATAGGATTCGTGCAAATTTTATGTACTACAGGAGGGGGGAGAGTTTGGCACTCGAGAAACACATTGTGTAGAAAATAAATACCATATCCATCATGATATTCCCACCACTTAAAGAATATATATACAAAATTATATTACTGATTGTAATATAATTTTTTATAGTGCATGTTGTTGAATTAAGATTCTCTCAAGATCTCTGTGTCTAGAGTTGACGAATCTAAAATTTGGGCTATTTAAGAGAGAGAGTTTCAGACAGTTTTAGGGCTTGGTTTTGTATGAGGTAGGCTAGTAGAATGGGTAAATGAGAGCCTCAAAATTTAATTTGGGTAGTCTGGATTTACGAGTTGGACCGCTCCTGACACAGAAATTTGAAAAGAATCTCGATTCCATGGTGTTAATAAGTGTAATGCTTACGGAGATCGATTTTTAAACTAAATGATGTGTCACCAATAGTAAATAAACATGTTAATCAACACTTAAATAGTAATCCAATTATCAATGTTCACATCATTTGATTTACAAAATTTAATTTAAAAATTTAATCTTCTCAACATTATCTTGTTAATAAACACATAAAAAGTTAAGAATCAGAATATTTACAATACTGATAAAACCAGGCATCATTTATCTAGGAATATGACATGAAATTTGCCCGGCTATATATTGGCACCCTATCATGGGGACCAAAGTGGGTTCTCCATTCCATCATAGACGACACTTGTTTTTTTTTTTTTTTTTTTGTTTTTTTTTATGGTAGTAACTGAGAATGAAATTCCAGGGCAAAGATGTCAAAACGTACACGGAAGCCTACAACGAGGCAAGCTAAAACAACAAAGCAAAAAAACAGAGTAGAGGGTTACAATACCCTGTCAAGACAAATTAATGAGGATAAGATAAGGCATCATTGTTCAGTACATGTACCAAAGAAGATGGGGGTCGATCGACCCAGATAACATCACACTTGTTTATTCATGATTGCATTGACGGTTACGATTCAATTTTGTATCATTCTGTTTTTATGTAATTAAATAACTAAATTTTGACACTTAATACTACAGTTTAGTAATATTTTTTTTTTCATTTGTAATTGAGATGTTTGATTCTCGTTAAAGGCAAATTTGAACCACATTATTATTGCTAAGCTAGTGTGACGTTCAGACCATCTCCAATGAATAAGGTCATAGTCAGTAGTCATGTTTTAACCCGAATTGAGACAAAACCCAATTCCAATAGAGGTTTGGGCCAAAATAGGGACCCTTTAGGCCAAGTTTCAGTCCTTTGGCCATCGGGCTGGGCAAGAAATTTAAAATAAAATTTTTAAAATTTTATTTTTTTATATAAATACCTAAATCATTTTTACACCATTTCTTAAATCTTTTTCATCCCTCCATACTATCTTACCTTATTGTATTTCAATTCTTCACCTTTTTTTTCTTATCACCTAAGTCATTTAAATAACAAACTTAATTCAACTGTTGAATTAATGTCTAAGTTGTTGTGGTTTTAATATGGTAATTTAATTCAAGTAACCTTATGTTAAAGAACAAATTTAAAAATAATAAATTATTGAGGGACTAAAACATAGCTCTTTTAATTAGAGATGATATATAAATATAGTCTGACTGTCATAGCCCGTCCCGAAGTATTATTATCGGTGATGTAAAATGACGGTTTTATCCTTGAACGTTGAAATTTTAGTGTGTGTGTGACATATTTTGAGACTTAGATGTTATTTCCTTGGTTGGTTTGTGACCTCGTGGAGCTCACACACATAACACACATCATCTCTCCTCCTTCCCGTGCTCTCTCTCTCTCAGACTCACTTTCTCTCTTTTCTCTTGTACAGACGACACCCAAAACCCTTTGAAACGTGACAGATCGAGGGACTTAAGCACAACTTTGTGTTCGTGAAGCTCAGACGAATCGATTGGTACCAATTATAGGTAAGGAATCTTCCGATTTCACATCGAACCTTGAACCACCGATTTTGTCACTATTCATGCATACGTGAAATATTGTTTTTCAGGGAATTTGAAGCTTATAGGAAGCTTAAGAAGGTCCTCACAAGTCTCGAGGTATTTTGTTGGAAGGAAATGGACGTTGAAGGGCTGAGATCGAAGTGAATCTAGGTAAGCCGAACTATCGAGCTTTCTCGGGGAAAACCTAGTAAATTTTAAGCCTTGAAACTTATATAACGTGATTCTACATGTTATTAGCTTCATTTTGGTACCAATTTGGTGAAGAAACGAAGGAGAATAAGTGTTTTAAAGTTTTACCCAAAAACCGGCGACTCGCCGGAGAAGAAAATAGTATATTCCGTCAAGGTTGACGGAATATGCTAGCGCTGTCAGTCATCTTTAACAGTTACCGTTGGGTTTTAATGGAATATTCCTAATGGCAGTTAGAGAATCCGTTAGGATTCCCTATGCGCAGCCATGCGTGTTGCCGTGCACTCGTCGGCGTGTGGCTGCGCGTGAGGGGTCAGAAAAATATTCTAAAAATTTGGGGATGATCCTGAGGTTGTGTAGGTCACTGTGGTATATTCAAATACCAAAATTGAGCATTGTATGAGAAGTTATTTGCTAATTTTGCCTATGTGCTTTAAATAACGTTTTTATAGTTAATTCGCATATAGTTGAGACTTATCCCGAGGACGAGCGCGTTCAAGGACGACTCGGGGGCTACGAATCTTTGACATACCAGTAAGTGGGCTTTTGGTTTTTAGTATATATATATATATATATATATATATATATATATATATACTTGATATTTTCCTAGAAAATATGTTTAAATGAAAATATGCCTTGAATGCCATGCATATAAATTTACAATTCGTATGAATTGATATATGATGCATTATATATATAATTGTGGTGTTGTGGACGCTCAGGTAAGCTCATGTGAGTTATGTTTGGTTATGTGAATTATCAATGGTGCAATATGTGATTGAATAATGTTGAGCTCATAGAACTGCACCTAGGGTGATTGTGATTTAGCCAGAGATATGGCACATACTTGTTTATTATGTCACCTCCCGCACTATATGCTCATATTGGATCCAATTTAGGTGCACAGTCTTGTCGTATAGACCTTCACTATGGTTCCGACTCGTAGGTGACTAGTGATTCATCACCCAGCTATTATGTGAGAGTTGTATTGAGCATGATTATATTACACCCATTATTGTCGTACAGACCTTTTCATTTGGCTCCGACTCTTGTGCAGTATATTGCCGTATAGGTTATTGTAGTGACTCCGGCTAAATTGACTTTTGAGCTATGAATTCAGCCGTACAGACTACCACGGGGATTCCGGCTAACTTGTTATATTTCTATGAAATTATTCTTATCTGAATTGCTTACTCTGTTATATCTTGGCATGGTATACATATGAATATGATTATATGAAGCATGATTTGAATTGATATAATTACATATATATTTATGTATATGCTTATATCTTGATTTTGGGAAAAATTATACATGTTTTACAGCGAAAGGTTAGATATGTGATAAATGAAATGGTTTTGTAAAACATTTGTTTTGCCCACTCACTTTTTTTTGTTTTGCGCCCCTCCAGGTTTTAGGTAAGCTTGATGTGGGTGGCTTTGAGGACTTTGGCGGTTCTGACATATCTAAATAATAGTAGGACATTATTGGTACTGTATAACTAGTACTTGTCCTACTGAACTGCACCTAGACTTATTATGCTCTGATTAGGAGTATTTACTTTTGTAATTGACTCCTAACACTTCCTGTTTTCTAGTGCACTCTAATTGTTTAGGTTTTTAAATATTCGTATATTTCTTATCTTAATTGCTTCCGCACTGTGCACATGGCTACGTCACCTTCACGTGATGGCCAGCATGCCTTGATCTCGGTTGGGGTGTGTCACTGACAGTGTTCATTTAAAAATAATTTTTTACAAGGCTATAAGCCTATAATTCTGGACATGATTATATTTGGCATTTTTGGTTGGAAATGACCTTAGCCCATTCCTACAGCCCCTTAGTGTAGATAATATCGTTTGTTAAAAAGAAAAACTATATTACAAATTAGGTTTAAGTTTGTACGCAGAAGAAGGTGCAAAGTCTCCAACAACACGTTATTGCATATCAAAAAATCCACCAAAAAGAAAAAACACACACAATAGTGGGTCTTGCAGCTGCATGGGCTTGTGGATATTGTCATTCCAAAAAAGAATTAGCTCTAACCAAATATGACCCGTTTAACATGCTCTTCAAAAGAATAAAAAAAAGAGCTTTAATGAAAAGAATTTGGATCAAGATTATTTTAATAAAAAATCATCATATAGTTTTCTTTAACCAAACGCATCTTAAAATTAACTATAAGAACAGAGGCCCCAATTCTACATGGGTTGTATTACAAAGCTCAACAGAGACAAAAATAAGTTTCCAAAATTACCGGAACAAAAAGAAAACTTAGCTTTTGGTGCAGGTTCTTTTAAGGAGAGGGATCCCATTTTATGAGGGTGATGCGCTCAGCCAACGGATCTCTTTTAATGAGATCGGGTGGCTGGATTTAAAGTGCCTTTTTTTTCCTTTTTTTTTTCTTTCAACGGGAGAAAGCATGGATGAAATGTATGGAGGTGTAGGTCAGAAACTTGTTTGCTCCCACGAAGGAGAAAACTCACGTCACCTCCAAGCACAGCGTTGATCGGCATTTCGTTTTTTGGGTTTTTCTTCCTTCATTCTTGGTGCATATTTCAGTTTTTGATTTCCTTGTCCAAATTAGATTTAGATTTGGAGAATAACCAGACTTTGAAAAGAAGAGAATCCCAAATTATTGAATCCAATCTCCAAAACTGGAATTAAAATGAAACGAACAGGAAAAGAGCTATGCAATTGAACTAAACAGGAGGATGCTCAAACTGAATCCATTTTCCATGGAACTGGAAAAAACAAAAAATCCCAATTCCTTGCACCCATTTCTCCATAAAACTAGAAAGAAAAAGAAATCTCAATCATTGAACCCATTTATCGATTTTCCCCAAAATATCTTTGAATTTGAAAGACAACATACGAGAATTTCTTATTGTCTTGTTCGAGGTTGGGTTTCGAATTGATTTGCGCCTCCTTGTTCTGCATGCCATCCTTTCTCCCGTTGAAAGAAAAAAAAAAGCAAAAAAAAAAGGCATGTTAAATTTAAGCCGCAGGATCTCACTGAAAGAAATCCGATGGTTGAGCACATCATCCCATTTTTTTCGCTTAGTTTAAAAAATAGTGAGTTATTTTGATTTAGTTTCAAAAATAATGTGGGTTATTTTGCTGTAGTTTCAAAAATAGTATGGGTTATTTTGGTTTAGTTTCAGAAATAGTGTGAGTTATTTTGCTGTAATTCCACAAATAGTATGTGTTATTTTAGTTTAGTTTTATAAATAGAGTTATTTTGCTGTAGTTCCAAAATAGTATGGGTTATTTGGTTTAGTTTCATAAATAGTGTGGGTTATTTTGTTGTAGTTCCATAAATGGTATAGGTTATTTTGGTTTAGTTTCATAAATAGTGTGAGTCATTTTGCTCTAGTTCCAGAAATAGTATGAGTTACTTTGATTTAGTTCCAGACATAGTGTAGGTTATTTTGCTGTAGTTTCAGAAATAGTGTGTGTTATTTTGCAGTAGTTCCAGAAATATGGGTTATTTTGCTGTAGTTTCATAAATAGTGTGTGTTATTTTGCAGTAGTTCCAGAAATAGTGTGAGTATATTGGTTCAATTTAAGTAATATTGTGAGTTATTTGCTATAGTTTTAGAAATAATATTTATTTTGTTCCATTCCATAAATAGTGTGAATTATTTTAGTTTAGTTCTAGAAATAGTGTGGATTATTTCACTGTAATTTCAGAAATAATATGCGTTATTTTGCAGTAGTTCCAGAAATAGAATTATTTTTGTTTAGTTCTGAGAAGTTCCATAAATAATACAAAATCATGTTCACCAAGTCACAAACAAGAATATGTAATCACACTTTTGGACTTATGTTCAACAAATACTACATAAATATTCTTTTTTTTTTTTAATTTTGTATTGGAGCGAATACATGGGAACCCCACTTGAAAGGGTGACTTCTCTCCTGCTCTCTCTCAGCATGTGTGTCAAAATCTAAGTAAAATGCTTAATTAAATGCTGCACTTTATTTAGTTTGACAAGTTTCTAAATTTTACTATTAATTCTATATTTTAAAATGAGAAATGCTAAGCAGACTTGTCATCCAAGTAAGTCTCATGAAAATCGTTGTACACATCCTCTATCTTGATAATATAAGCAAAATAGGCCCACCACAAAACAAATAAATAAGGGAATTGTTATTAGCATTTCAAAAATATCATTTGGCACTCCAAAATTTCAATAGATGGAAAGAAAAATACACTTGTGAGGAGTGTAGAATGAGATTTTTGGAGTACTAATAGTTTTCATAAATAAAGGTATAAGGGCTGGTTTGGTATTGCTGTGCTTTGAAAAAAAACTGCTGTGAGAATAAGCGGCTGTGCTGTGAGAATAAGCGGTTGTGAAATAAATCAGCAGAGTGTTTGGTAAACTTTTTTGTAAAAGTGCTTTTGGGAAAAAAAACAGTCTAATAGTGGATCTTTTCATTAAAGAAGCACTGTAGCTCCGTGTGCTTTGAAAAAAAGCCAGTTTTCCAAAGCTACAAATAACAGCTTCAGCTTTTTCCTTTGATTTCAGCTTATTCTCACAGCAGCTTCCAAAATAAGCCATTTTTTTTCAGTTTACCAAACACATAAAACCCTCACAGCTTTTTTTCATGGGTGCTTTTTTTTTAAGCACCTCACTCCCAAACTAGGTCTAAGTCTTGATAAAACAAGCAAATTAGGCCCACCACAAAACAAATAAATAAAGGTATAATAAAATAAAAATGCAGTCATTATGCTTCCTTCACCTTCCTAGCCCTCTTTTTCCTCCTTTTTCACATTTCTGGCTGCAAACCATATCACCCCCACACCGCATCACCATTAAAATCACCATGAACAACAAAATTAAACCTTGGATCCCAAAACTTGAAATTAAGCTGAAAGGAATTACACCCATATGTAATTTTGAAAAGTTAGAATTTTGAAAATTACATCACCCACCATGAAATCACACCTAGAATAATCCTAGTTTAATTGATACTCAAAATAATACGGGTGGCAAAAGATGGAGGGAGTGCTTTCATTGATTTTCAAAATAATCCCAGTTTAATTTCATGGGTGTGATTCACCGCTGCACCACACCACCGCCTCATCGCATCACCATTAAAATCAATGCCATACCCAAAACTTGGATCCCTCAATCTTCTCATGCTTCAGCTTTGTCGTCTTCTTGTCATCTTGGATTTGCCATAATCTCTCAAACCGAATGCGCTCTGGTTTTCTTCGATAAGACTAAACTAACTTAAAGCAAACCTAATAGAACCTAAAAACGTCAATGGCAAAATCAAGAAATCAATATGTTAATATGGCTGAGCCATTTTAATTGAACTTGTTTAATATTGGGTTTTATACTAACAATTAAATAAAGGAACTTTAACAAAAAGCATTCGGTACTGTTCACTTTAACGAAAGACCACATTTTAACACTAAAAAGTCAATCCTGATACTATTCACTTTACTCTTCATTTTGTCCTTATCGTTAAAACTCAAAATTTTCAAGTCATTTTCATTAGTTTTTCTTTAAATAAAAGGATTACATGATTTTTTTTTATTAAAATTCAAAGTTTCAAAGTCATTTTCATTAGTTTTCCTAATTAAAAAAAGCCCTCTAATACAAGTTTTGTTAATTACTATGAGTTGGGATGAGGGGCTTTAAATTTTCGTGGTTCTTAGAGCCAGTTTGGGATTGTTGTACTTTTAAAAAAAAAAATGTTTCTGCTATGCTTTAAGAATAATCAGCTATAAAATAAAGCAGATGAGTGTTTGGTAAACTATATTTTAAAAGTATTGTAAAATTCAAGTCATTATAGAGATTATTACAAAGTATATGTCTTAAATTAATGGTCCTACTCACAGTGATCTTCGAGACGAGGTTTGACTTTGACTCGTCAAACATTCTTTTCCGATATGCCGTGTTCATTGGGCAGTGTTAGCGAACAATAGCCCCCATATCATGTGCCAACAAGCTATGAACAACTTTATCATGTGTTCGCCTATGCACTGGGTCTATAACGACCTTGATATTTACTTGCGTAATACGAACAATACGATTGGTTTTAACCAACCGACATGCCCCGCGCACTAGTCTTTCATCTGGTAAGTTTGGTACAGAACCATTAACACCTACAATGGAAAAGCAAAAAGGCATTAATATGCAATGATAATTGGTGTAACGTAATGACATTGTTCATTGTGGTATATAACATTAGTCTTTTTAATTTCTTACTCATGTGTCGATGACGAACTGCGCTCATATTTCTAGTAGGTGGTTCAGTAGGTAAATCATTATGAGTATCATCAAGCTGGGATCTTGTTGCGTCTCGATGTTGATAAGAAGTTTCCCTAGTACCAATTACGGGTTGAGAATGAGTGTGATGAAGTGAGGTCCCACTCGCACCACTTATGGTCTGGGAACGAGTACAAGGCGAAAAAGGTATGGTGTTTTCCCACCAAGGTCATGGAGGATCAATGCTTATTGGTTCTAACTGAGGAGTATCACTCCCAGTCGCACCACCTATAGAATGAGATTGTGTGCGAGAAAGATAAGTCTGCCTCAAAATATCAGGCCTATTCATCTCTTAACTAAAAGTAGTTGGAGCAGCTTCGATAGCATATGTAGACCATGACTGGGATGGCAAAGGTGGGATTCTTGTTGACAAAAGAGGTTGTTCCTTTTTTGACTAATCATTGGCATCTACAAAAAAAAAAAAAAAAAAAAACCGAGTTTAAGTTAAATGTAAATACATATATGCAGTGCATTGGAATTCTTTGGTAAGAATAAAAATCAAAGACATTGACGCATAAAAAATCCAAATAAAAAATTTTACTTCAATTTGTAATGCACCTTAAGTTACAAGAGCCAAACAATAACATGCCCTGACCAAGAAAAAATCAGAACAAAAAGTAATAGTAACCTAAGAGCAAGTCCACCCCTAAGGACTTTGTGCCAGCACTCAGCCCATTTATCCACTCCAGTGAACAGTAACAGACTCCAATGAACAGTAATAGGCTAATGCATCTCCACCCCTAAAAAAATGCGCTGGCACCCAGTGAAAAAATGCGTGTCACACCACGTGTCATTATCTGAACGTACTATTTTGTGAATAGATTTCCGCTAAGATTTTCAACCAATCCCGACACGCCACTTCTCACTTCCATTTTACAATAATTTAGCCAAGATTTCGATAAGATTTTCAACCAATCACGTCATGCCACGTGTCATTATCCGAACATATTATTTTGTTGATAGATTTCTGATAGGATTTTCGACCAATCTCGACATGCCACGTGTCACTTCCGGGTTACAATAATTTAGCCAAGATTTCGAGAAGATTTTCAACCAATCATGTAGTGCCACGTGGCATTGTCCAGAACCTCATCCTTTCTTTTTTTGTCCATATAAACCTTACATTCCTACATCCATCCTCACACCAAACTCAATCCTTCTTTTTAGCTCAGAATCCTTGTTCATCGTTTTCGAATCTTGAGTTCATATTACAATGTCTTCTTCAAGAAGAGTGTATAAACAGTTGCAGGAGCAACAAAAAAGGTTGTTGGCACAACAGACAGAATTGGTCAATCTCGAGGAAGGTGGAGGTGGAGATGAGGCTTTCTTCATGGAGGAGGATGAGGATGATCACCATAGAAAGCAGAAGGCCTCACATTCCCGCCGTGTCATGGAAGCCGTGGGTCAGATAGCCAAACTAAGACGTGCTGCAAACCTCGATAGAAAAAGGGAAAAACGAAGTAAAGATCTATTGGAAGATTATTTTATTCCCAATAGCATATTCCTTGATCATATTTTTAGACTTCATTTTAGAATGCAACGAAATTTGTTCGAAAAAATCATGAGTGATATTTGCAACCATGATCCATACTTTGTGCAAAAAGAGGATGTTTTTCATGTTCTAGGTCTTATTCCCGAGCAAAAAATTACGGCATCCTTGCGAATTCTTGCATATGGAGCATCTGCAGATCAAGTGGATGAGATCGCGAGGATGGGAAAAACAACTGTTTTGGAGTCCCTGATGCGGTTTTGCTATGCAATTGAAGCCTTCTACACGAAAGAGTACCTCCGGACACCCACACCAAGGGACATGAGAAGGCTTATGAGGAAAGGTGAGATGCGAGGCTTCTCTGGCATGATTGGAAGCATCGACTGCATGCACTGGACTTGGAAAAACTGTCCAAGTCGTGGCAAAGAGCATATGGCGACAGAAAAGGAACCAAAAGCATCATTTTGGAAGCGGTAGCTTCATTTGATACATGGATTTGGCATGCTTTTTTTGGTGTTCCAAGAGCTCAGAATGACGTAAATGTCCTTGCCCAATCCTCAGTGTTCGACGAACTGCTGCAAGGAAAATCGCCGAGATGCACATATTGGGTTAATGGTACCTAATACGAGGGATCATACTTCCTTGCAGATGACATTTACCCAAGGTGGTTAACATTTGTCAAAACAGTGCCACATCCACAGACTGAAAAGGAAAAACACTTCGCAAAATGTCAAGAAGGGTGTAGGAAGGATGTCGAGCGTTGTTTTGATATTCTGCAAGCTCGTTGGGTGATTGTCAGGGCTGCAGCTAGAATGTTTGATGTCGAGGCTCTTCAATCCATCATGATGACGTGTATTATTCTCCATAACATGATTGTTGAAGATGAGTATGATTATGATGCCGTCGATGAATATGAGCCGGATCCGATGAATAACTTAAGAACACGTATCTACTGTGCTCATGACCGGACCGAAGATCCAGCGCAACACGAGCCGTTGGAACGTGATGGACGTTACAATGAATTGATCGTTCAGCGGTACACTGATGTGCAAGAGCCATACTGGCACGTAACCCGCCAAAATGACTTGATTGAGCACCAGTGGGGATTGCATGAAGGCGAAGATAATTAAAATGAGGCCTGTGGTTGAAGAATAAATTGTATTTTTTTTAAGTTTATGTAATTCTATGTAGTGTGTTTTGTTTTTAAGTTTATTTGGTGAGTTTATGTAATCTTATTTGGTGAGTTTATGTAATCTTACTTCATGTGTTTAAATAAAGTACAAAAATAAATAAATAATTACATTAAAATTGCATAATAAATAAAATAAAAATAAATAAAGTTTTAAAAATAAATAAGAAATAACATAAAAATTACATAATAAATTAAATAAAGTTCAAAAGAAAAAAAGAAATAATATAAAAATTACATAAGAAATTAAATAAAGTTCAAAAGAAAACAAAATAGAAAAAACATAAAAATTACATAAGAAATTAAATAAAATTCTAAAAAAATAAGAAATTACATAAAAATGATACAAAGTCTCTCGAGTTAGGATATGTGGTGCTAGGATCTTGGTTGCCATGATTTGTGTAGCTATAAACCCCCTTGACTTGTTTCCGCATCTCTTGCACGCCTCTTTCGCATGACATCTCTTTTTTCCGATGCCCAAAAATATTTAGAATTCGGAGACAGTCCTACTAGAGACTTGCTCATAATGTCACGATCTGCTTGAGCCATCCTTTCTTCTCTAAGCATTTCATTTTCTCGATGAAGTGCTTCTCTAACCAGCTTGTTCTCTCGATTAACTACTTTTCTTTGTCTCTCAACCGCCGCATCACGGGCCTCAGTAGCTGCTATTATCGCTGCCATAACAACAACTTTTTCCTCATCTCTAGCCTTTTCCCGTGCTATGTTTAGTTCACCTTGGCGAGTAAGTTCCTCCATATATTTAGTGTAGTCATTTTTGGAAGAACTACCTTTTTTCTTTGATGCCTTTTTACCTTGAGGCCTGAGGGACTGACGAGTCAGTTGGGTCTCGGGCACTTGTTCAGGCGTCCCTTCCCTGTCTTGAAATGTGTCGGCTTCTTGTTCGGCCATGTCTGGTTCTGGAGAACTATGTAGACCCATACCATGCATGACAACTTCTGGACTGGTTGCCACAATTTTGTATTTAGGGCAATCTTTGACAATTTGCCAACATTCCCATCTGGTGAATGATTTGTTCTGGTTCTTTGAATTGTAGAATGCTTGAGCTTGTAGTGTCTATAAAAATGTGAGATAAGATAGTGTTAAAAAATGCGGGTGTAACACAAATAAATAAATTCAAAATATTGATACGGGTGGAATGCATAAAAATGACATAAGAAATTAAATAAAAATTACATAAGAAATTAAATAAATTAAATATTGATACGGGTGGAATGCATATAAATTACATAAAAATTACATAAGAAATTACATACAAAATTAAATAAATTAAAATATTGATGTGGGTGGAATGGGTATAAATAAATAAAAATATCGTCACCTGATCCGCTAAACTTGTCCCACTACGGAGGTTACTAGAAGCATGAGAGATAGCGTTTTTCCAACAAGTAAAGGATGAGTTGAGTTTTTTCCAACGACCTTGAAGACCTTAACTAGTTCTGGCGTCTTTTCCATGTACATCGCAAAACGCTTTCGTAATTTTACTCCACATTTCTTGCTTATCCATCTCATTACCTGTAATCGGGTAATGAGTAGTGTGAACCCAACATTCACACAACGTAACATCTTCAATGAGCTTCCACGAAGACATTTTTTTCTCTTAAAGTGTAGAAAATATTGAAATGTAGATAGTATAGAAAGTGTAGAAAATATTGAAATGTGGTGTAAAGGTGGAAGATGAGGGTTAGGTATTTATAGAAAAAAAAAAACATTTAAAAAAAAATTTGTATTTTTTTTAAAATTTTCTATATTTTTTAATAATTTTTCTGCATTTTTTTTATAATTTTTAATAAATTTTAATATAGTTAATTAATCTGAACTGTTGGATTTGAAAAACATTCAAATCCAAGAGCCAGGGAGTTGCCACGTGGCCAACGGTCATATTTCTGACCATTGGGCCTTTTTATTTTATTTTATTTTATTTTTTTGTGAAAAAAACGTGGATCGTTGATCTGTGATCGAACGGTCCATTTTAAAAGTTAAATTTAAAATTTTTTTACCGTTGGAAATCCAACGGTCTACAAAAAATGGCCGTTGGAAATCCAATGGCTATAAGCATGTCGCGTCACTCATGGGGCTCCGGAGCACAAGTGGGCTGATAGCCCTCTGCAACCTTGTCGGCTACTCGCCCTGGGTGCGAGTGTCAGCACGCGCCAGCCAATAGGCCGGCCCTTGGGTTTGTCAAAATTGGGTTGGTCTGTTGCTTGACATGGGCTAGGTGCCAGACAACTTTGTGGGCTGGAGCAAATTGACTGAGGGCCATTTTGTTTTTTGGACTGAGGGCTGGGACATTTTTTCTCCGTTTGACTTGCTCTAAAGGTCTTGAACCAAACTATAATTAAGCAATATATTAAATAGTTTGGTTATATCCTCACCATTAAGCATGGTTGCTTGTGGTTGCCGCTTCTGCAAAATTATGGAGATGATCGTGAGAGCGAAAGAGATGATAGAGGCAAAGACGTGAGTGAGAGTCAGTTAAGAGTGCGAGAACCCTAATATATAAACTTAGAGATTTAGGATCATCAAAATTGTTTTTGAGAGGGAAAGACCACACCAAGTGTTACAAGGTAAATAGGAATTCTTATGAAAGTGAAATCGAATGGCGCGTTGAGAGCGAAGAATATGGGAGGAAGATCATGAGCAATTGGGGGATGTGAACCAACAAAATAGGAATATAAATAATATGGGAGGGAGATCAGGAGCAATTGGGGGATGTGAACCGACAAAATATGATTAGGAAGAATATGGGAAGGAAATCATGAGCAATTGGGGGGGATGTGAACCGACAAAATAGGTTAGGATTGCCTTGAATTTGATAAGTTTGTTCTTATCACGTAGAGTTATTATCACTTTGCCGATGACATACTTTGTTGCCTCTCTTATCAGTTTGCTGATGAACTACTTTGTTGCCGCACATCATTGGCTAATATTTCAATATAGCGGGAAACGTTCCTGCCAGAATTTACCCGTCAAAACAAAATTTGTCAAGGCATCGAATTGACGCCTACAAAATGATCGTCGGCTAACGTTCCAATTTTCTCGGCTAAGATTGGCGTTGTAAATAAGTTATGGCATGAGTGTTCAGACGACAAATTAAAATTTTCGTCGAGAAATGACTCTTGTGCCAACAACATTTTGCTTTGTCTACTTATAATTTGTCGGCAAAATTATAATTTCTAGTGAGAAATGGAGATTAACTAAGTTACCTTATAGCAGTGGATTACCCTTGCATGCACCTTAACCTCGTGGGGCTCTGTGGCTTTTTCTTCTTTTTATCTTGGTATTGGCTTTCGAGGATTATCTTCTTGTTCTTTAAAACAGATCGCCTGTGAGGATGTGGCGGTGTAGAGTTGTATATGAAACCGGATCCCCTCCACATCCTATAAATCTGAACCCACTAATCAATGTATCTGAGCTATTGAAATTTGATTCAACGGCTACAATTATTATAACTTTTAGAGGGGCTCCCTGTTTATAACTGTTTGATCAAATTTCAATGATTCGGATGCATTGATTAGTGGGCTCAGTTTTATAGGATCCGGAGGGGATTTGGTTCCATTGTATATTACTCTTAATCATATAGTGTTTGACTTCATGGAAGCACATCTGGCCTCCTCCAAAGCTCTTGTCCTACTTGTATAATAAATGAATATGAGCAACGATTTGATAATGTATTTACCGTCACGTGACTTTTCAGTTTTATGTTATTTGCAAGTTTTTTTTTTATAAATATAATATTACATTATTAAAAGAATAATATTGTTTACATACTCATTTTTACTTATCACATGCTGTTATTAATTTTTGGTCGTTAATTGTTTTTAATTCATTCGATCTGACAGTCAAAAGTTGAGACAAGTGTGTGAAAAATAAAAATGAGTGTGGATAACACTATCCTATTAAAACGAGAAGCCACGGTAACAGAACTCCGCTGATATACCAAGTGATTGGAATTTGTTTTGAAAAAACGATATTATCTACACTAAGGTGTGCGGGAGTGAGCTAAGCCTCACATTGGGCTAACCATAATAATGTGGTTCAAATTTGCATTTGACATGAATCAAACCTAAGACCTCTCACTTACCAGTGAAGAAAAATACCTCAAGATTGTAATACTAAGAATGAGTGTCAATTCTTAGATAAAAAGAAAATAGCTTTAACGAAAAGTTTACGATACTATTCATTTTAACGAAAAACCACATTTTTACACTAAAAAGTCAATTCTGTTACTATTCACTTTACCATTTATTTTGTCTTTATCGTTAAAACTCAAAGTTTTCAAGCCATTTTCATTAGTTTTCCTTAAAAAGAAAGCAACCTTGTTTAGAAAGCATAATTCAAACTGAGAATGAGTGTCAATTTCAAAAATCATTTATGATAAATTCTTAGAAAAAAATGAATGTGCAGCATGGGAAAAGTATTTTACATAAATATTTAATTTATTACCATTTAGTACTATGATCTAGTGATATTTCTCTTTACATCTAAATAAAATGTCTTAGATTCGATTCTCACCAAAGACGATTTTGAACCACATTATTACTAATTTATTATGACACGAAGGATACTCCATCCTCTTAGACCATCTCCAAACCTGGGGCTAAAAGCCAAATTTTTTAGCCCGGAAAATTTGGTTTTTAGCCCAGAAACATCTTTTTTGCTCCAACCCTTCTGCCCTAAAATTTTAGCCCGGAATTATTAAAGAATGAACTTAGACTAATTTTTTTTCTTAAATCAATTAAAAAAAAAATATGTAGATTATTGTAAATTAATTTTATGAACATTTTAATTTAAAAAAATTTAAATTCCGATAAACATTTGGGATTTAGCCCGAGGGGAAAACTGGGGGGTATTTGGCCCAGAAATAACATTTGGCATTTAGCCTAAAATTTTAGCATGGGTTGGAGAGTGTTTGGGGGCGTAATTTGGGGGGTAATTTAGCTTTTAGCCCAGGTTTGGAGATGATCTTAGTGTATATAATATCATTTTTTAAAACAAAAAATTAATTTCTTTTCTATTCGTTAGTGTATATAATATCGGTTGTAGCGGCAAAATCTTTTTCTTTCTCTCACGTTTAACGCCCCCTCGAACCCCACTCTCTCTTCCACTTTCTCTCACATTGCTTCTGTAGAATCACTTTTTCAATAAGCAGGTTCTTCCCAACCACTCTCCATTTCAAAACCCCAGCCCGCCCGACTTTTCTCGCTCGTGCCGCCGTTTCTCTTTAGCCTTCGTCCATTCGCCTCACATTTCTTCGGTAAGTTCTTATTCTCTTCACTTTTTCTGGTGCCGCCGCTTCTCCTTACAGACTCTCAATTTTGTGCTTTTATTTTATTTTATTTACATTTTTTATGGTCCAATGTGGTGGTTTAAGTTGGGAATTTGATTTGCGAGTTTCGAATTAGGGTTTGTAATTTAGGTTCTACTGGAAGTGTTGCGTTTGTTGAGTTGTTATATGAACCACCACTTCTAGTTCGCTTTTATCCTCTGCTTATATATCTGCCCTTTTTTTTTCAGGAAGAAAAAGCATCTCTTGAAAAGCTTTAAAGAAAAAGCAGAAGAAGGAAAGCAAATTTGACAAACTGGTTAGTAGTGTGGTACTCACTGTCAATGCTTAAAGTTTCAATTTTTATTACATTTTCTTATCTCACTAATTCAGAAAGTGTTGGATTGCCCTAGTGGTTAGGGAGTTCGTCTTCAACCCACTGCGTCCCGGGTTCTCCCCCATCCCGGGCCGCCCCTGATGTAAATTAAAGTAGTAACATCGCTTGTATTCAAATATCACTAATTCATTGTGTAAATGAGAAAAAAGTCATTTCATGTTTGCTCAAGCTGCTGCCAATCTATGGTTTTAATCCAAAAAAAGAAGCTTTTTCCAATAATGGGGTGTTCCAGTTTCTTGTTTATTTTGTGATTTTGTAGATTTTCTATATATTTATCAGCTATTAAACTTCAATAATGATTTGCCTGCAGTATCGTTGTCCAGAGTGTTGAACTTTCAAGCCCCTGAAAGTGATTGCCTTGCCTAAACAGTGCACACTGTACCCAATTGGGTTAGTTTTGGGTCCCATTCATCCACTTGAGTCTATTCAACACCCACTTTATAATCCCTTAAAAATCCAAATTTTTAATCCCTTTACAGCTCCTTTTTTGGTCACTTGCTTCCTCCCGTTTAAGTCGTAGGGTGCCTCATTCGGTCAGCCAATCTCTGTTTGATTATTCGAAATTCTGAATGCTCACATGACAATTTTACAATGTTCCAAATATATATAATGGGATGCTTCTGAGGTGGTGATGGGGGCATTCCACCGGCTTGTTAAATATCCGGGGTTTTAACTGCCTTTTCAGGTACCAAGTTCTGAATATTGCATATATTCCTTCTTGACTTGTATGAAATTTATGTTGACTGTTATTTCCTTGAGTTTATCGTAAATTTTTTGGAACTTCAATTTTCTGTTGGCCTAAAAACAGTGTTTTTTCATTTTTGTTTGTTTTTATTTATTTTTTATTTGGGCTATGAGTTGCCTTGATTGTTGCCATTTTTACTTCTCATTGTTGTTCATGAAAAATGTTCTAACTTTTTATCCGTTCCTATATCTCTACTCTAATTTTTTCCTAGTGAAATTCATTAACGTTGATACGCAAACATGATTTACACTTAAAGGAGGTCATAGTACTGATTATTTGTTTTTGTAGGATCTATAAGCATATTCAGATATGCCTGAACTGGTCGAGCATTTCCGTAAATCGCGTCTCCTGCTGTGTATCTTTGTTGCATTCCTGTTAAATACTCTTGCGACTTCAGATATTCCCTTGGGTTCCAAAATTTCTGTAGCCGATAAAAACATATGGATCTCTCCAAATGGTGATTTTGCATTTGGATTTTTTAACCGTTCAGACCAGCCAAACTATAGTTTGGGGATCCGTCTCATTTCGAAGTCTTTTCCTCTTGACCAACAACTTTTGGTATGGAGTGCTGCAACTGATCTTATTATTGGTAACAATTCTTATGCCCAGCTGACCCAGGATGGCGAACTAGTTTTATTCGATTCCTTGAAGGGTGTCACTGCATGGACCAGTAAAACAAGGCAATTATCAGTTGTTTCTGCTGCTCTTAATGATAATGGAAATCTTGTTCTATTGAATCAAGAGAAACATATTGTTTGGCAAAGTTTTGATACTCCATCTGACATACTTCTTCCTGGACAGAGCTTCTCTACATTGCAAACACTTCGAGCTGCAAGCAAGAATTGTGTGTCCAGTTACTACACTCTTTTTATGAGTGCTTCTTGTCAGTTGCAACTTCAATGGGAAAGCCATGTCACCTACTGGAGAAGTGGAAGCCTTTCTAGTTCAAACCTCAGTGCTTTCATCACTTCTGATGGAGCCCTACAACTCCGCGACCAAAGCTTGAAACCTGTGTGGTCACTGTACAGTCAAGATCACAATGACTCCATAAGCTACAGGTTTCTTAGGCTAGATGTTGATGGTAATCTCTGATTATACTCATGGGTAGAAGATTCAAAGTCATGGAGATCAGTCTGGCAGGCTGTTGAGAACCAGTGTGATGTCTTTGCAACCTGTGGCCAACGTGGTATCTGTGTCTTCAATGAATCTGGGTCCCCTGATTGCGAATGTCCATTTAAGCAGCAGACAAATGAGTCCACTTCCAGATGTTTTATTCCAAATAATCGCTGTTCTTTGGGTTCCAACATGCTTCATTATAAGCATACTTTCCTACATGGAATGTACCCACCAACTGATGATGTAGTTGCCAAAGTTAGTCTAGAGGAATGCAAAAGCTTGTGTCAGAATGACCTGACTTGTACAGCTGCAACATTTTCAAATGATGGAACTGCACGATGCTTAATTAAGAGAACACCGTATGTTACTGGCTATTCAGACCCCTCACTGAGTTCAGTATCTTACGCAAAGATGTGTGCTGATCCATTAGCTGTAAACCCCAATCTCTCGTTGTCTTCCCCTCCTCCACTCAATCGGTCTCATAAGTTTTGTTTCCCTTGCCTAATTGGAGCAGCGGCAGGAATGTTCATTGCATTTATTTTAGTTCAACTGGCACTTGGTTTCTGGTTCTACAGAAGAAGAATTTCGGTTAGGAAGAAAGCTGCTTTTGCTCATACCAGCGCAAACTCAAACGGCTTGATAGTGTTATCCTTCTCTGAAATAGAGGATCTTACAGAGAACTTCAAATATCAGATTGGGCCAAAGATGTTCAAAGGTGTTCTTCCAAATAGAAAACCAGTTGCTATCAAAGATGTGGATGCAAGTGTAGAAGACAGAAAATACCGAGGTGTAGTTACAAAGATAGGTAACATTCATCACAAAAGCCTTGTAAAGCTGCAGGGCTTCTGTTGTGAGGTAGATCACAAATTTCTGGTCTATGAATATGTTAAGAATGGTTCTCTGGAGAAGTATATAGAAGATCTTAAATTGTGTAAGAAGCTGACTTGGGGGAAGAGATTTGATACATGCTTAAGTGTCGGAAGGGCCGTCTGTTATCTACACACAAGCTGTAGGGAATTTATGAGCCATGGGAATTTGAAATGCGAGAATGTTGTACTTGATGAAAATTTAGAGGCCAAGGTGACTGAATTTGGACTTGGGAACATAGTCAGCAAGGTATCATGCTCTTCATGCTCATCTGCTGAGAGAGATGTGGAAGACTTTGGTAAGATGGTGTTAGTATTAGTAAGTGACTGTCGAGTTGGGGACCTTTGTGAGTGGGCATACAAAGAGTGGCTGCAAGGGCATCCAGAGAATGTGATAGACAGGAAAATAATTGGCGGGTTTATTCCACAAGAGCTAGAACGTGCTTTAAGAATTGCATTTTGGTGTGTCCAAATTGATGAACGTAGAAGACCTCCAATGAGAGAGGTGGTTAAGGTGTTGGAGGGCACCTTGAGCGTTGATCCACCACCACCCCCTTTTTCTTGTCAATGGCCACTAGATGACAAAGAGGAGCCATAGAATCCAGCTATATGGAAGATATTTTATTATATTTTAGAAATATCTTCAAGAGTTTTAAGCTGTGCATAGTAGGACTAACAACACAATGACAATTTAGCCTTGTGTTCTTGTCTTTGAGATAGTCCTAACAAGAGATTTACCCCCTATCCGAGCTTTGACTATATGAAATGCCATTTTTCCATTGAACTTTTGAATTTTGTGTTTAACGTTGAAATGAATTTTACATTTATGCCCTCTCTTTTTCTCGGCATAGAAGAATAATTACGACACTAATGAAGTCCCTGCTCTCTTCCAAGTAGCCAAATCCAGTTTTCTCAGGTATGAATTCTCATTTCATTTTCATCATTACATGGCCTAAAGATCTGGCAGTTTTGTATTTTGGTTATGAGAGGGGTTTGCTTTTCTTGTTATTGTTAATGAAAAAACTGTTGTAACTTGCTTGAATTTCTAAGGCTAAAAGTTGTGGATTTTGTCGGATTTCTTTTGTCAAATTGTTGCTTTCCCCATGTTTTAGTTGATTGGATTTCTAGATTTCCTTCCCTTTGGATAAAAAGGAGAAAAAGGGAGGCCAAAAACTGACATCCTTTGATTGTCTCTGGTGGTGGAGTTGGTAGGATTTGCTGAAGTTGTAGAAGGTGTGAAGTGTTTAGTATTCTTGCTTGAGATGGTAGTCATCAACTCTCTGACCCAATATTTGGCTCAAAGCAAGAACTATTACTATGTGTTGGATACGTGAATACAGTGTGACCTTGTATTTACTCCAATGTTATCCCTGGTTGTTGTGCTTTGACATTTGCTTTGATTTTTCCCTTTTGATTGAGAGCTTCCTTGGCTATATGCCCCAGTTTATCGGTCGCTTAAGACAATGTTTCTTGAGCAACTTTACCACTTTAGAATGGAAATGTTTCTTTGATACGGCGAATTTGGCAAATTTGTCCATTTCATTATCAGACCCTCACCCTGTTCTATTCAAAATAAACATTTGGAACATGAGAAATCTTTGGCCAATCTTCTCCTGTATCATGCTGGCATCTCCTCTCCAGATCAGGACACTTTGATTGTAAGTTTTGTTAAGGCAGTGAGGCGATTCATCTCCTCTGGCAAAGACAACAGTTTGGGACATGATCTGAGGCCAAGCATTTTAAGCGATGTGAAACTCATCAACAACCCAGGTAATGCCTCCAAATTCTCACAATCTAATATAGACTTGACTTGTAGTGTGTGTTGTGGCTCCTTGAAACCATTCTGTTGTTTGCCCTAATTTAATTTTTACACGAAGGGAAAGCAGATGGAGGAGATAGATCAAAGACAGGTTTGTGCTCGAAAATGTGTCTCGCCTCTCTCACAAGACACCACTTAACAGAAAGACAGATGGAGAGGTTGTTTTCATAATATTTTCAATGAAGGAAATAAAATGAGTACTTCTTTAGGGGAGTTGAGTAACTCAGAAGAATATAGAAACTACTCATTTTATCGTCGAATCAGGAAGGAAGAAGTGGTTGTAGCTTTGAAGAAGATGAAGCATAGAAAAGCAGTGGGTTTAGACGATATACCGATCGAAGTGTGGAAAGTCTTGGGAGAGATAGGTATAGCATGGCTCACTGACCTTTTCAATAGGATTTTGAAAACGAAGAAGATGCCAAATGAGTGACGAAAGAGCACTTTGGTGCCTATCTACAAGAATAAGGGTGACGTACAAAATTGCATGAACTATAGGGGTATTAAGTTAATGAGTCATACAATGAAGCTCTAGGAGAGAGTCATTGAGCATAGATTAAGGCAAGAGACACGAGTTTCGGGCAACCAATTCGGGTTCATGCCAGGGCGCTCAACCATGGAGGCAATCTATCTTTTACGAAGATTGATGGAAAGATATAGAGATGGGAAAAAGGATTTACACATGGTCTTTATAGATTTGGAAAAAGCGTATGATAGGGTCCCAAGAGACATTATTTGGAGGATTTTAGAGAAGAAAGGAGTACGAGTAGCATATATCCAAGCTATAAAGGATATGTACGAAGGAGCAAAGACTGCCGTAAAAACTCATGAAGGACAAACCGAAAGCTTCCCCATAACTGTAGGATTACATCAAAGCTCATCCTTAAGTCCTTACCTTTTTTACGTTGGTAATGGATGAGTTAACAGAACATATTCAAGATGATATTCCTTGGTGTATGCTTTTCGCAGACGATATAGTGTTGATAGATGAAACTTAGGAAGGGGTAAATGCAAAGCTTAACCTTTGGAGAGAAGTGTCAGAATCTAAAGGTCTTCGCCTAAGCTGATCAAAGACAGAATATATGGAGTGCATGTTCAGTGCAAATGGAGGCCAAAATGAGTTAGGGGTGAGGATCGGAGATCAGGAAATACCAAAGAGCGGCCGTTTTCGCTACTTAGGATTTATCTTGCAAAAGAACGGAGAATTAGATGGAGATCTTAATCATAGAATACAAGCTGGATGGATGAAGTGGAAGAGTGCATCTGGCGTGTTGTGTGACCGCCGTATGCCACTGAAGCTCAAAGGAAAATTTTATAGGACGGTAATAAGGCTGGCGATGTTGTATGGCACAGAATGTTGGGCGGTGAAACATCAACACGTACACAAAATGGGTGTAGCGGAGATGAGGATGCTTCGTTGGATGTGTGGGCACACGAGAAAGGATAAGATTATGAATGAGGATATCCGAGGTAAAGTATGAGTAGCCGAAATTGTAGAAAAGCTGAGAGAAAATCGGTTACGGTGGTTTGGACATGTGTAAAGAAGGCATACTGACGTTCTGGTTAAAAGATGCGACTACGGGACAGAGGTTTAGGGCCGAAGAGGTAGATGAAGACCTAGGAAAACTTTGGAAGAGACTATAAGAAAAGACTTAGAGTACTTGGATTTAACGGAGGACATGACACAGGACCGAGCACAATGGCGTTCTAAGATTCATATAGTCGACCCCACTCAGTGACTTGGATTTTTCAAGTCTCCAACCGAGAAGTTTTCCTCACTTGGGAAATTAAGGGAATACTACCTCAACCTACATGCTCCACTCACAAAGCTTCAACATACAAGCTTCAACAAAAGAAAAAAAATCAAAGAACTTAGTAAAGAAGGTTTTGGTGTATTTAACACAATACGTTGAAATGAAGCAAAGCTTATTTATTGATATCTCCGATAAGTTACAAATATGTACATATACATGAGTAAAAATAAACAAACAAGATGGAGCATTCACAAAGGTTGCTTAGGAGAAGTCTCAGCAGTTGGTAGAGCCCCAGAAAGAAAAGGCACCGGAGGGGGATCATTTGGAACCTCAGTACTGGACAGAACCCTAGAAGGAGGAGGCATCAGAGGTTGATTATTTGGAGCTTCATTACGCGGTACAGCCTCAGAAGACGAAGACAATAAATGCCTTTGGAACAAACCCAGAAACCTCTGATGATCAAGTAAAATCTGACCATCAGATTCCTTCATCTGGTCAAGCTTCCTCTTCATGTTTGTAGTATAGTCATGTGCGAGCTGGTGCAACTGTTTATTCTCATGCTTGAGCCTTCTAATCTCCTGTTTGAGACTCATCACTTTAGCTGCCAATGATTCAACTTGGCGGGTTCAAGTAAATAGGCGTTGGGCCATATTAAACACAGAACCTGCACACTGAACACTTAGAGCCAGAGAATCTTTAACAGCCAACTCATCAGACCATTTGGAAAGTAGTCTGTTATCTTTGGGAGTGAGAAGGTTCTTGGCTACCACCGCAGCGGTCATATCATTCTTCATCACGGAATCCTCAACGGTAAGAGGACCAGTAGGGGATAAGAAGGATGAGCGTCATATGTTGTCTGGAGAAGGCGTGACTGTCTCTTCAATAAGGTTCAAGTCAAAACGACGGTCGGAGGGGCCTGACATTTTCAAAGGTATTGAAGGGAGAAGAGGTCGGACAAATCAAGATCTTAGAAGTGCAAGAAGGGAACTTCTACTGGTGGAGATTCAAGTGTGATTTGGAACTTAATGCCAGCCTCTATAAAAATCTGCACTCGACGAAGCTTCAGAAATCGAAGAGGCGTTTGTTTTCTCAAAAGCTGGGCTGCTTAGAGACCACGAGGGCCGATCTCAGAAATCGAAGAGGCGTTTGCTTTCTCAAAAGTTGGGCTGCTCAAAGACCACGAAGGTCGATCTCAGAAATCAAAGAGGCGATTGCTTTCTCAAAAGCTGGGCTGCTCAGAGACCACGAGGGTCGATCTCAGAAATCGAAGAGGTATATGCTTTTTCAGCCTTGTCAGCACATGTCACATGCACACTCAGCTTTGCTGCAATTATGGGCATTCTGTCCAAGATTTCTGGTGAAGTAGAAAACACGTGAATCTTACTGTTCAATCATCCACTTTCCACACGCACCATCAGCTCATGGGTACCACTGATAACTTTGCCAAAGATCTTTGACAAAGTTTAGACACGTGAAGCTTGCAGCTCCCACTACATTGCTATGACCAAGAAGGGTAAAAGAATAGCAAAGAAACAGCACTAACAAAGTTTAGACACATAAATTTTGAAGGTCTAGCTACCATATTATTACCTACAAGGGTAAAGGAACAGCACAACTGCTGGATAATTGGAAAGTCCCTGTGTGTCAACCTCTATGCTCCGTGGCAAGGTAGACTAGCCAACATGCCAGACTAGCATGCCTAACCTTTATTCACATTCGAGAAAATACTCCTAACAAGATTGCTTGCTCCAAAATCGAAGAGGCACCACCCTCCGAATCTTGAGAGCTAGACTCCCAACATGATTACTTTCTCAAAAATCAAAGAGACACCGCTATCTGAATCTCGAGAGCCAGACTCCCAGCATGATTGCTTTCTCAAAAATCGAAGAGGCACTGTTTTTCGAATCTCGAGAGCCAAATCCCCGACAGGATTACTTGTTCGAAAACCGAAGAGGCACCACTTTCTTAACTTCGAGAGCCAGATCTCCTTGGATAAAGCTTGTCTGTAATCTTCACACGCAACATCAGCTTTCCAGATACCACAGACCATTTTTTCAAAGTGCTCCGACAGAGTTAAAACACGTGAAGCTGGCAACTCCCACTACCGTGCTATGACCAAGCAGGGTAAAGGAATATCATTACTACTTGTTGTTAGGGAGACTCCTATATATATCGACCTCAATCCTCAACGGACAGGCATACCTGCAAAAATGCTCAACCCTTCCTCATATCTGAGAAGGCACTCCCAACGAAGCCTCTCGAAATACTTAACTTTCTTTCCTCCTGATAATACCTCTGCAAACAAGCTACACCAGAGCAAGAATATCTCATATCATCAGGGTTAAAAGTAAGAGTATCCCATATCATGTTTTTTCCCTATCTTTTCCTTGGCCTTGTTCTTACCTGCAAGACAAGGAGAAAGAGAGCAATCAGTCAACACTTGGAATGAGAGCAATCAGTCAACACTTGGAATCAAATTTCCAGTCAAGAACTAATTGCCTGGAACCCCTTACCTGATTACTTACCTGGCATTGCTCTCGAATACTCATCTTTAACATCTTATGCTTCCAGAGAAGATACCACATCTGCCTGAGGAATAGATAGGGAAAGTGAGAAGGATACAAGGAAGCATGTAGAGACAAGCGTAACAGAACACGTGCCGATACATCCACTACTTTGTCAACAACAAAAGTATCCCATATCAGCAGGGTCGAACGGACTCTAGATTTGATGGACTTGTTTTGACCCTCAAATTCTTCAGTCGACCTTATACTCTGGAGCAAACCAGAAAACCCTCTAGCCCAGTTCAAGAATAAGCCTGTGGAAAGTTACTTCTTCAAAAGCAAAAGTATCTCATATCATCTCTTCTCCTTTTTCTTCTCTTTATCCTTCATGCTGCCTGCAATATATGGAGAATGAGAACAATCAGCCGGAACTCGAAATCAAACTTCTAATCTGAGACTGCTTGCTTGGAGCTCTAATTGCTTACCTTGTCTGTCACCTCTTTCAGCAGATCTCCTAGCTCGTCGACTTGGGGGACTCCTACTACATGGTTTGTATCGCATTTGACCAAGTCTGAAACTACAAGTAAGCTTCAAGTGAAATTGATACATTACCTTGTGCATCTTCTTCAGTTAAAGATACCACCCTTGGATGGAGGAAGAGTACTTCCAGAGAAGATGCCACATCTACCTATGAGACAGATAAGGCAAGTGAAGACGATACCACACTTCGGTACTTAGAAGTTTCGTGATTATGAGATCATTCTCCCACAATATTTCCTAATGTTATTTGTACTAAATCATTCACTTGTACTCACTAAAGGAGAGCTTGAACCTATGTACTTGTGTAAATCCTTCACAATTAATGAGAACTCATCTACTCCGTGGACGTAGCCAATCTGGGTGAACCACGTACATCTTGTGTTTGTTTTCCTGTCTCTATCCATTTACATACTTATCCACACTAATGACCGGAGCAATCTAGCGAAGATCACAAACTTAATACTTTCTATTGTACCAAAGTCTTCACTGATTTTGTGCATCAACAATCCTTAAGTCTTTACCTTTTTGCGTTGGTAATGGATGAGTTAATAGGACATATTCAAAATGATATTCCTTGGTGTATGCTTTTCGCAAACGATATAGTGTTGATAGATGAAACTCAGGAATGGGTAAATGCAAAGCTTAACCTTTGGAGAGAAGTGTTGGAATCTAAAGGTCTTCGCCTAAGCCGATCAAAGACAGAATATATAAAGTGCAAGTTCAGTGCAAATGGAGGCCAAAATGAGTTAGGGTGAGGATCAGAGATCAGGAAATACCAAAGAGCGACTGTTTTCGCTACCTAGGATCTATCTTGCAAAAGAACGGAGAATTAGATGGAGATCTCAACCATAGAATACAAGCTGGATGGATGAAGTGGAAGAGTGCATCCAGCGTGTTGTGTGACCGTCGTAGGCCACTGAAGCTCAAGAGAAAATTTTATAGGATGACAATAAGGTCGGCGATGCTGTATGGCGCAGAATGTTGGGCGGTGAAGCATCAACACGTACACAAAATGGGATTAGTTCATTCCATTTCCAGCTGCATTTTCCGGCTGCATTCCTTAATGTATGGTAATTCTCTTGTCAGCTGGACCTAGTATTTATAAAGCCTATCTTTTTCCGGCTTCCGACTGAGTTGCTGCATCGCATTTGGGATTAGTTCATTCCATTTCCAGCTGCATTTTCCTTTTTCTTTGGTGCTTCTGAGAATTGGGTTTTGCCTTAAAGATTGTATAGAGCATTGCATCTTTAACGTGAATGACAAGCAACAAACTTTTCACTCTGTGCAAGTCTTCAGGGCTTGAAAATCAAGAAGTTGATTATTGTTTAGTGAAGCTTTCGATCTGCTTAATTAAAGCTTGTGGTCAGGTTGTGTCGTACGGTTAGCTGAAATCTAACAGGGAAGCCCCTTCTGCCATGGCCGAGCTTTAACTGCTAGTTGTAACAATGGAACGGTTCTGTATATGCCTCATTAAACGCTGAATTCCTCTGACAGTTCTACCTAGTTTGATGATGGTGAAATCGCCAACCGTCGGAATTACTAAATCGGAGAATACCGCTTCTAAAAAACTTGAGTTTCCGGGAAACAATAAGCAAGCCAAATAGTCAACTACACACACAAGTACAGAGTCTACAGACACAGTGTGACTAATAAGGAAGTACTTTGATGTAATAAAAGGTTGATTAAAATGAAGTAATATTACAATACATCAACACGACAATTTACATCAGCCGGAACAAAATACAAGCAATTGAGAAACAACAAAAGATTAGACAATGAAACAAAGACAAACAGAGAAAATAAGGGGCAGCGGCTTTGAAGACGGCAGCCCTGTTTCTATTCAAAACAAACATTTTGAACATGAGAAATCTTTGGCCAATCTTCTCCTGTGTTGCGCTGGCATCTCCTCTCCAGATCAGGACACTTTGTGATTCTAAGTTCTGTTAAGGCAGGGAGGCAGTGCATCTCCTCTGGCAAAGACAACAGTTTGGGACATGATCTGAGCCCAACCCTTCTAAGCGATTTGAAACTCGTCAACCACCCAGGTAATGCCTCCAAATTCTCACAATCTTCTATACCCAAGTCTTGTAGTGTGTTTGTGGCTCCTTGAAACCATTCAGGCAATGCCACCATTCGTGGTACTCCTACAATCCACAATTTTTGGAGACTTAGTGGAATTCCTTGATAGTTTTCCATCACCAAACCAAGTTGTTTACAATTGGCTATGATCAGAGTGCGTAATGACAGAAGATAACTCGTATCACGCGGCAAACACGTTAGATTACTACAATCCTGAATACAAAGATATCGAAGTGATGTCAAGCATCCCACTCCATTCTCTGGAAAGCTTGATTGTTTTGTGGTAAATTCGAGGCATCTAAGGCTGATCAACTTGCTCATGTCTCCAGGCAACTCTTCAAGATTCACGCATCTACCGAGAGTCAGAGCTTGCAAGCTCTGCAGCTTACAAATTGAATTGGGTAGTGCGGTGATTCTTACATTTCCAGCCAAGTTCAGGCTTCTCAAATGCTTCAAAGAACCAATGGAACTCGGCAACAATTCCCAAGATGCATTGACTAATCCAAGGCACCGCAGATATTTGAATCTTGAAATGCAGGTGCTGAGGAAGGATTCATCAATGTCTTTACAATCCACTACTCCTATGGTCCGCACTTTGTTCAACTTTTGCAAGGTTGTTGAAACATTTTGGCCACTTTCCAAAAATAAGAGATGTCTAACATTTTCAGTGACGCCTTTGGTCCCTGCAGAGCCTACTATCAAACTCTCACCTTGTCCGACTGATTGTACAAGGTCATGGATGAGATCATGCATATCAAATTCATAGAAGAAGGCGTAATCCTTAACATTTTGAAAGAAAGATCTGTCCCATAACTCTTTGAAATATAGCTCACCAACATCTTCCAACTCCATATCCCCATGTTCACGAGATTCAAGGATTCCATGTGCCATCCAATTATTGATTAATTCCCTGCTATCAAATTTAGTGTAATTCTTTGGAAGAGTTGAACAGCAAACAAGGCAATGCTTCAAATGAGAGGGCAATTGAGTATAACTCAGTCTCAAAGCAGGTAGAATGTGACCAGCTCCATCTCGTTCTAGTTCCCATATCTCAGAATCTCTAATCAATCTCCATTGACGCTCATCGGTCTTTGAGTAAAGTTGACTCCCTAAGGTTTTCACAGCTAAGGGAACCCCTCTGCACTTTCTTACAATATCTTCTCCCATTTCATAGAGGCTTGGATGTTGTCTTTCTTGTCCTTCTTCAAATGCACACTTCACAAACAACTTCATACAATCCTCAAAAGAGAGAACTTCTAAATTTATGTATGTTCCAACTGTGCCCATGATTGAAGCAATTGAGATATTCCGTGTTGTCACCAAAATCTTAGATCCTATCTTGGCCCCCTCTACCAACAAATCTCTCAACTCGCTCCATTTGATACGATCTTCATTCCACAGATCATCCAGGACAAGCAGAAATTTTTTATCCTTTAAAGCATCTCGTAGTTGTGCTTGCAACTGATCCAGAGACAGCCCTTCACTGATCTGTGTACCTAATGCAGAGCCAAGGATCTCTTTTGTCAAGCTAGTAACATCAAAGTCCACTGACACATGCTGCCACATTCTTAAGTCAAAACTTCCAACGACTCTCTGATCATTGTACACCGACTGGGCAAGGGTGGTCTTCCCTAAACCTCCAAATCCCACTATAGGAATAACAGATACATTCCCATTATCCCCACCTTGATGATCATCGCCTTGTTGCATTAGAAGATCTACAACTGTATTTTTCTCCGTGTCTCTACCAATAACCTCCGAAGCACGGACAAATGAGTGGGTCGTATTCCTATTCTCCCTCAGATGATCACCGAGATGTGGGTGATGATGAAATGGTCGAAGATCAGCAAAATTCTTATCTTCTTTAAGCTCTTGTAACCTCGCTCGTATTTCCTTAATTCCATGACCTACTCGCAAGTCGAATGCAACTGGATTAGAGCGGGAAAAGAAACGGCGTACCTTTCTAGTTATGCCACTGCCATGAACCACTTGCCTTCGCAAAGCTTCGCACTCAAACTCGTCCAACAGATCCTCCGCATCAAGGAACACATCCTTAAGTTCTCGTAGCCAACTGCTTAGATCATCGTTACGTGCTTGCTTCTCTTCGGCATCCAAGAGCACGTCTTTGATTGTGGACATGGTGCGTCGAAGGTTTTGCAGATCTGCTTTAACACCCCACGCCAAGCAAATCTCCTCAGAAGCAATGGAGCTGAGCCTTTCAATGAGTTTGGCTGCCAACGGAAAAGCAAGCTCGGTCATCTTCTTTCTTTGTTTCTTTCTTCCTTGATAGAAACTGCAGTTCTTTCTGTTGAAAAGATATTTTCATTGGTTGAATAATTATGACAGTGCACAGGTATATATATAGCCACAGCCTCATTACATCAGTGCCCTTATCTTCTACAACTAATTACATAATTACCACAACTAACTATTTACTGTTATAACAATCTAGTGACTGGTTTATATGTCTCAATACACCCCCTCAAGCTGAGCTTGGGATCGACTGAGGAACCAAGAGGAAGCTTGGATTTGAGATAGCCGAATCGATTTTTGGAAAAAAAAAAGAATGTGGAGCATGTGAAAAGTATTTTACATAAATATTTAATTTCTTGCCATTTAATACTACGGTCTAATAGTATTCATCTTCACATATAAATGAGAGGTTTTAGGTTAAGTTCTCGCAAAAAACGATTTTGAAACACATCATTGTTAATTTATTGTGAGGCAACGAAAGCTACTCCTATCCCCTTGGTGTATTAATATCGTTTGTTAAAATAAAAAATTTAATTTCTTTTCTAGTTAACCAAAGAAAAATATAAATAAAAACATAAATAAAAAGAAGGGTGCAAAAGGAAAAAAAATATTAACCTTGTAATAAAAAGGAAAAGAAATAATAAAAAGAAGGGTACAGTCGTAGCAGCAAAATCTTTTTCTTCACTCACTCACTACCGCCTTGAGTCCAGTCAGTGTTTACCGATATGGTCACTCCTCCTCCGGCGACTATTTCGCACAGTCTCCGGCTGCACTAACGTTTAACACCCCCTCGAACCCCCACTCTCTCTTCCACTCTCTCTCACGTTGCTTCTGTAGAATCACTTTTTCAATAAGCAGCTTCTTCCCAACCCCTCTCCATCTCAAAACTGCAGCCCGCCCGACTTTTCTCGCTCGTGCCGCCGTTTCTCTTTAGCCTTCGCCCATTCGCCTCACATTTCTTCGGTAAGTTTTTATTCTCTTCACTTTTTCTTGTGCCGCCGCTTCTCTTTACAGACTCTCAATTTTGTGCTTTATTTTTATTTTTATTTTTTACATTTTTTTATGGTCCAATGTGGTGGTTTAAGTTGGGAATTTGATTTGCGGGTTTCGAATTAAGGTTTGTAATTAGGTTCTACTGGAAGTGTTGTGTTTGTTGAGTTGTTATATGAACCGCCACTTCTAGTTCTCTTTTATCCTCTGCTTTTAGGCCCCTACATTTTCATCTCTTCAACTTTTCAAGAACGACCCATTATTTATCTGCCCTTTTTTTTCAGGAAGAAAAATCGTCTCTTGAAAAGCTTTAAAGAAAAAGCAGAAGAAGGAAAGCAAATTTGACAAACTGGTTAGTAGTGTGGTACTCACTGTCAATGCTTAAAGTTTCAATTTTTAGCGTCCTGGGTTCTCCCCCCCTCCCCTGGTGTAAATATTAAAGTAGTAACATCGCTTGTATTCAAATCTCACTAATTCATAGTGTAAATGAGAAAAAAAGTCATTTCATGTTTGCTCAAGCTGCTTCCAATCTATGGTTTTAATCCAAAAAAAGAAGCTTTTTCCAATAATGGGGTGTTTCAGTTTCTTGTTTATTTTGTGACTTTGTAGATTTTCTATATATTTATCAGCTATTAATCTTCAATAATGATTTGCCTGCAAATAGACCTGACATTTTGGATCCGATCCGTTAACCCGACTCGATTCGATCCGACCAGTTAATATTAGTATTCGGGTGGATTTTTAACGGGTCGGGTCGTTAACGGATGAATCCGTTAAATAACGGGTCATTTTGGATCAACCCGTTAGTTGATGATGTTTTAGTAATTTAAATAAAGTCTTAACAACAAAAAATAAATTCTATGCAAAAAAAAAAAAAATAATAATTGTTAATAGGTGAAACGAATGACCCTTTAGCTTAATGAGTCGAATTCGAATAACCCGTTAACTTAACGGGTCAGATTGAACCTGATTCAAATTCAATAAACCCGACCTGTTTACAGATCTACCTGCAATATCGTTGTCCCAGAGTGTTGAACTTTCAAGCTCCTGTAAGTGATTGCCTTGCCTAAACAGTCCACACTGTACCCAATTGGGTTAGTTTTGGGTCCCATTCATCCACTTGAGTCTATTCAACACCCACTTTATAATCCCTTAAATATCCAAAATTTTACTCCCTTTACAGCTCCTTTTTTTGTCACTTGCTTCCTGCATTTTCAGTCGTAGGCTGCCTCATTCGGTCAGTCAAATCTCTGTTTGATATTCAAAATTCTGAATGCTCACATGACAATTTTACAATGTTCCAAATATATATAATGGGATGCTTCTGAGATGATCATGGGGGCATTCCACCGGCTTGTTAAATTTCTGGGGTTTTAACTGCCTTTTCAGGTACCAAGTTCTGAATATTGCATATATTCCTTCTTGACTTGTATGAAATTTATGTTGACTGTTATTTCCTTGAGTTCATCGTAAATTTTTTGGAACTTCAATTTTCTGTTGGCCTAAAAACAGTGTTTTTTCAATTTTTGTTTGTTTTTATTTATTTTTTATTTGGGCTATGAGTTGCCTTGATTCTTGCCATTTTTACTTTTCAGTGTTGTTCATGAAAAATGTTGCCTTGAATTCATTAACTTTGATACGCAAACATGATTTACACTTAAAGGAGGTCATAGTACTGATTATTTGTTTTTGTAGGATCTATAAGCATATTCAGATATGCCTGAACTGGTCGAGCATCTCCGTAAATCGCGTCTCCTGCTGTGTATCTTTGTTGCATTCCTGTTAAATACTCTTGCGACTTCAGATATTCCCTTGGGTTCCAAAATTTCTGTAGCCGATAAAACCATATGGATCTCTCCAAATGGTGATTTTGCATTTGGATTTTTTAACCGTTCAGACCAGCCAAACTATAGTTTCGGGATCCGTCTCATTTCGAAGTCTTTTCCTCTTGACCAACAACTTTTGGTATGGAGTGCTGCAGCTGATCTTATTATTGGTAACAATTCTTATGCCCAGCTGACCCAGGATGGCGAACTAGTTTTATTCGATTCCTTGAAGGGTGTCACTGCATGGACCAGTAAAACAAGGCAATTATCAGTTGTTTCTGCTGCTCTTAATGACAATGGAAATCTTGTTCTATTGAATCAAGAGAAACATATTGTTTGGCAAAGTTTTGATACTCCATCTGACATACTTCTTCCTGGACAGAGCTTCTCTACATTGCAAACACTTCGAGCTGCAAGCAAGAATTGTGTGTCCAGTTACTACACTCTTTTTATGAGTGCTTCTAGTCAGTTGCAACTTCAATGGGAAAGCCATGTCACCTACTGGAGAAGTGGAAGCCTTTCTAGTTCAAACCTCAGTGCTTTCATCACTTCTGATGGAGCCCTACAACTCCGCGACCAAAGCTTGAAACCTGTGTGGTCACTGTACAGTCAAGATCACAATGACTCCATAAGCTACAGGTTTCTTAGGCTAGATGTTGATGGTAATCTCCGATTATACTCATGGGTAGAAGATTCAAAGTCATGGAGATCAGTCTGGCAGGCTGTTGAGAACCAGTGTGATGTCTTTGCAACCTGTGGCCAACGTGGTATCTGTGTCTTCAATGAATCTGGGTCCCCTGATTGTGAATGTCCATTTAAGCAGCAGACAAATGAGTCCACTTCCAGATGTTTTATTCCAAATAATCGCTGTTCTTTTGGTTCCAACATGCTTCATTATAAGCATACTTTCCTACATGGAATGTACCCACCAACTGATGATGTAGTTGCCAAAGTTAGTCTAGAGGAATGCAAAAGCTTGTGTCAGAATGACCTGGCTTGTACAGCTGCAACATTTTCAAATGATGGAACTGCACGATGCTTAATTAAGAGAACACCGTATGTTACTGGCTATTCAGACCCCTCACTGAGTTCAGTATCTTACGCAAAGATGTGTGCTGATCCATTAGCTGTAAACCCCAATCTCTCGTTGTCTTCCCCTCCTCCACTCAATCGGTCTCATAAGTTTTGTTTCCCTTGCCTAATTGGAGCAGCGGCAGGAATGTTCATTGTATTTATTTTAGTTCAACTGGCACTTGGTTTCTGGTTCTACAGAAGAAGAATTTCGGTTAGGAAGAAAGCTGCTTTTGCTCATACCAGCCCAAACTCAAACGGCTTGATAGTGTTATCCTTCTCTGAAATAGAGGATCTTACAGAGAACTTCAAATATCAGATTGGGCCAAAGATGTTCAAAGGCGTTCTTCCAAATAGAAAACCAGTTGCTATCAAAGATGTGGATGCAAGTGTAGAAGACAGAAAATACCGGGGTGTAGTTACAAAGATAGGTAACATTCATCACAAAAGCCTTGTAAAGCTGCAGGGCTACTGTTGTGAGGTAGATCACAAATTTCTGGTCTATGAATATGTCAAGAATGGTTCTCTGGAGAAGTATATAGAAGATCTTAAATTGTGTAAGAAGCTGACTTGGGGGAAGAGATTTGATATATGCTTAAGTGTCGGAAGGGCCGTCTGTTATCTACACACAAGCTGTAGGGAATTTATGAGCCATGGGAATTTGAAATGTGAGAATGTTGTACTTGATGAAAATTTAGAGGCCAAGGTGACTGAATTTGGACTTGGGAACATAGTCAGCAAGGTATCATGCTCTTCATGCTCATCTGCTGAGAGAGATGTGGAGGACTTTGGTAAGATGGTGTTAGTATTAGTAAGTGGCTGTCGAGTTGGGGACCTTTGTGAGTGGGCATACAAAGAGTGGCTGCAAGGGCATCCAGAGAATGTGATAGACAGGAAAATAATTGGCGGGTTTATTCCACAAGAGCTGGAACGTGCTTTAAGAATTGCATTTTGGTGTGTCCAAATTGATGAACGTAGAAGACCTCCAATGAGAGAGGTGGTTAAGGTGTTGGAGGGCACCTTGAGCGTTGATCCACCACCACCCCCTTTTTCTTGTCAATGGCCACGAGATGACAAAGAGGAGCCATAGAATCCAGCTATATGGAAGATATTTTATTATATTTTAGAAATATCTTCAAGAGTTTTAAGCTGTGCATAGTAGGACTAACAACACAATGACAATTTAGCCTTGTATTCTTGTCTTTGAGATAGTCCTAGCAAGAGATTTACCCCCTATCGGAGCTTTGGCTTTATGAAATGCCATTTTTCCATTTAACTTTTGAATTTTGTGTCTAACGTTGAAATGAATTTTACATTTATGCCCTCTCTTTTTCTTGGCATAGAAGAATAATTACGACACTAATGAAGTCCCTGCTCTCTTCCAAGTTGCCAAATCCAGTTTTCTTAGGTATGTATTCTCATTTCATTTTCATCATTACATGGCCTAAAGATCTGGCAGTTTTGTATTTTGGTTATGAGAGGGGTTTGCTTTTCTTGTTATTGTTAATGAAAAAACTGTTGTAACTTGCTTGAATTTCTAAGGCTAAAAGTTGTGGATTTTGTTGGATTTCTTTTGTCAAATTGTTGCTTTCCCGATGTTTTAGTTGATTGGATTTGTAGCTTTCCTTCCCTTTGGATAAAAAGGAGAAAAAGGGAGGCCAAAAACTGACATCCTTTGATTGTCTCCGGTGGTGGAGTTGGTAGGATTTGCTGAAGTTGTAGAAGGTGTGAAGTGTTTCGTATACTTGCTTGAGATGGTAGTCATCAACTCCCTGACCCAATATTTGGCTCAAAGCAAGAACTATTACTATGTGTTGGATACGTGAATACAGTGTGACCTTGTATTTACTCCAATGTTATCCCTGGTTGTTGTGCTTTGACATTTGCTTTGATTTTTCCCTTTTGATTGAGAGCTTCCTTGGCTATATGCCCCAGTTTATCGGTCGCTTAAGACAACGTTTCTTGAGCAACTTTACCACTTTGGAATGGAAATGTTTCTTTGATATGGGGAATTTGGCAAATTTGTCCATTTCATTATCAGACCCTCACCCTGTTCCATTCAAAATAAACATTTGGAACATGAGAAATCTTTGGCCAATCTTCTCCTGTATCGTGCTGGCATCTCCTCTCCAGATCAGGACACTTTATGATTCTAAGTTTTGTTAAGGCAGTGAGGCGATTCATCTCCTCTGGCAAAGACAACAGTTTGGGACATGATCTGAGGCCAAGCATTTTAAGCGATGTGAAACTCGTCAACCACCCAGGTAATGCCTCCAAATTCTCCCAATCTAATATAGACTTGACTTGTAGTGTGTGTTGTGGCTCCTTGAAACCATTCTGTTGTTTGCCCTAATTTAATTTTTACACGAAGGGAAAGCAGATGGAGGAGATAGATCAAAGACAGGTTTGTGCTCGAAAATGTGTCTCGCCCCTCTCACATGACACCACTTAACAGAAAGTTTGATGAAGTTTTTTAAATATAAAGGTAAGGAGTTATTTGGTTGTCTTGTATTAGGGAGAATGACAAGTCATCCAAGTCTGCTACTGTTAATAATTCTGTTACTGTAAATTAACTGATTGTATTAGTTGTGATTAGTTAAGATAGTTATAAAGTAGTTAGGGGTATCTATGTAAATAGCCAAAGGCTATATATATTCCTACACAATGTGTAAAGTTCTCAGTCAAGTAAATACAATCAAGAAAACTTACTGTTGAAGTTTTCTGTTTCTACATGGTATCAGAGCCATTCCGCTTCACAGCTTCGATCTTTCTCTTCGCTTGCTGCATCGATCGACTCTTGATCGATTTTTCTTCTCTGATCTTCTCTTCGCTTGCTGCATCGATCGACTCTTGATCGATTTTTCTTCTCTGATCGTCACTTCTTCCCTTCCGATCTTGTAGTATTTCTTGATTTCTGTCAGTAATGGCGGCTCAATCGACTGGTTCATCTTCTCCGGTCATCTCCCCCTCGAGCCCAAACCCTAATTTCTCTGGAAACCCTAATTCCTCTGGAAATCCGAGTCCTCTGACTTCCTACACTTCTCTCACAATTCATAACATCGGCAGCATGGTGCCGATCAAGCTCAAAAGATCCAATTACCTACCATGGCGCGCCCTGTTTGGCCCGATTTTCCGGCGATACAAGCTTCTTGGAGTAATCGATGGTACTGACGTCTGTCCATCGCCATTTCTGCCTGATCGTAGCATCAATCCTGCTTTTGAGGACTGGTATGAGAAAGATCAAAATCTTTTGATCTGGTTGAATTCCACACTTTCTGAGGAAATCATCCCGTTCACGGTTGGGGTTTCATCCTCTCGAGAACTTTGGGTAAAGCTTGAACAGCGCTTTGGTGGAATTTCAGAGGCTCATATCCATCAGTTGCGATCGCGCCTTCAATCTGTTCAGAAAGGATCGCGTTCTATCTCTGACTATCTTCAAGAACTCAAGGAAATTTCAGATTCTCTGCAAGCTGCTGGTGCTTCTGTCTCTGATCGAGATCTTATCGCCGCCACACTACATGGCTTGCCTGATGAATTTGAGTCTTTCATCGACTGTATCATGCTCCGATTGTCCTCTACCTCTCTTGATGAACTTCATGGCCTCCTTCTCACAAAGGAATTGTCTATGGCCAGACGCAAAACTGTCAGTTCATCTCCTGTCCCTGAATCTTTTCAGGCTTTCTCGGTGCAGTCTCAGCCTCCTCTCCTTCCTACTCCATCTGCTTTTGCTGCTCAGAATCTCCCTCTTCAATCTGCATCTCGGTTCAACTCTAATCGTGGCAGGAACACTAAGGGCCAGTTCTTTTCCAATCGAGGTCATCGAGGTAATCGTGGTAATTTTCCTAATAACCGTGGCAATCGAGGTTATCAAGGATTTCGCAGCAATCAAGGCTCTTCTCACTTCAAAGTGCTTTGTCAAATCTGTGGTTCTACCAGTCATGAGGCTATTGACTGCTTTGATCGTATGAATCCTGACATCTGTGGTCGTATTCCTCCAGCTAAGCTTGCTGCCATGTGTGCACAACATTCTGCTAAACCATCTCAGCCTTGGTTAATTGATTCAGGGGCAACCTCTCATATCACTAATGATGTTGCTAACCTCACCTCTCCTACTCCCTACACTGGCGAGGATAAAGTGTATATTGGAGATGGTAAAGGTTTATCCATCCTCAATGTTGGTTCATCTACTCTGCACACCTCTCATAATTCTTTTCAATTGCGAAATGTTTTACATGTTCCCCACATAACCCATAATCTCTTATCTGCTTATCAGTTTGTTAATGATAATAATTGTTCATTGACACTTGACCCTTATGGATCCTATGTCAAGGATCGTATTTCGGGGAAGATGCTTTTACGGGGACCGGTTAGAGATGGCTTCTATCCTCTTCAAAGTTCCAGCAATCTTCATCCTCTTTCACATACCGCTTTACTTAGTATTAAAGCTCCAGTTACAATTTGGCACAAGCGTTTGGGTCACCCTTCCTCCTCCATTTTCAGAAGGCTCCTTTCATCCAATAATCTTGCTTTACAAGGCAAGTCTACTGTGGACTTTTTCTGTTCGGATTGTGCTCTTGCCAAGAATCATAAGCTTCCATTTAAAGCTGCTACTTCATCATCAACTCACAGCCTTCAACTACTGCACTGTGATCTGTGGGGACCTGCCTCAATCACATCAAGTAGTGGTTTTCAATATTATTTGCTCATTGTTGATGACTATAGCAAATATAGTTGGTTCTTTCCTTTGAAATCTAAGTCAGATGTATTTTCTACATTTGTTGTCTTCAAATCATATGTAGAAAATTCACTTGGAAATAAAATAAAGGTTCTGCGTTCAGATTCAGGGGGTGAATTTACTAGTCACTCTTTTGCATCATATCTCAGCAAACATGGCATTCTTCATCAGTTCAGTTGTCCCCACACCCCTGAGCAAAATGGTTGTGCAGAAAGAAAGCACAGGCACCTTGTTGAAACAGCTCGCACTTTGCTTCTTGCATCTCATGTCCCTCATATTTTCTGGGTTGAAGCATTCTCCACTGCTATCTATCTTATTAATCGCCTTCCTATTTCTGGCATTTCACAGTCCCCTTGGCAGTTGCTATTTCACAACCATCCAGACTACTCTAAGCTCAAAGTATTTGGTTGCCAATGCTTTCCTTGGCTCAAACCTTACTTTCATAGCAAATTGGATCCCAAGAGCAAAAAGTGTGTTTTCTTGGGGTATAGTCTTCAACACAAAGGCTATAGGTGCCTTGATCCTATCACCAATCGCATCTACATCTCTCGTCATGTTGTATTCGATGAAAGTACTTATCCATTTCAGTTGTCCCACATTCAACACTCTTTTCCTGTTCCAAGTCCTCCATCTTCCTCACCAACAATTTCTTCCTCTCTGGATCTTCATTTTAGCAAACACATTCCTCCTGTTTTCAGTCAGCCATCTACATCACCATTATGTGCTTCTGTGCCTGTTCCTATTTCTTCATCTTCATCTTCCCCTGCACCTGTCTCAGTTGGCTCTTCTTCCAGTTTTGTTCCTCCTTCAGCACATTCATCTTTCTCCCAAAATCAACAGAGTCATCCTCCTGCCCCTGTTAATTCTCATCCAATGATTACTAGATCCAAGGCTGGTATACTCACGTCGAGAGCCTGTGCAGCAACTAAGCACCCACTTCCGGTTGATATGGATTATGTTCCTACAACATACTTGCAAGCTTCTAAGCATGCTCATTGGAGGCAAGCTATGCAAGATGAATTTAATGCCTTGCTAACCACTGGTACTTGGTCTCTTGTTCCTTCTCACCATTCTCAAAACTTAGTGGGCTGCAAGTGGGTTTTCCGGATTAAGAAGAAGCCCGATGGCACTGTTGACAGATATAAAGCCCGGCTTGTGGCCAAGGGTTTTCATCAACAAGAAGGTATTGACTTTCAAGAAACCTTCAGTCCAGTTGCCAAACCGGTTACAATTCGGATCCTTCTTACCCTTGCTGTGCAATATAATTGGTTTCTCAATCAATTGGACATTAGTAATGCCTTTCTTCATGGAGACTTAAAGGAGGATGTCTACATGCAACAACCCCCTGGTTTTGTTGATCCCTTACACCCTACATCTGTTTGTAAGTTGAGGAAATCGTTGTATGGTCTCAAACAAGCTCCTCGAGCTTGGTTTGATAAACTGTTCCAAGCTCTTCACTCTCTTGGATTCACCCAATCATCCTCAGATGCTTCTTTATTTGTTCTCAATGGTCCTCAGTTAGTCATTGTCCTTGTCTATGTTGATGACATTCTTGTCACCGGACCCTATCCTCACCTCTGTCAACACTTCATTCAGCAACTTGGGGCTCAATTTCCAGTAAAAGACCTTGGTCCTCTTCATTATTTCTTGGGATTAGAAGTACATCGATCTTCCCAGGGTATATTTCTCCATCAAACAAAGTACTTATTGGATCTTCTCAAGAAAACAAATATGGAGGGTGCAAAACCTTGTTGTACTCCCCTTGGCTCTAAGAAATTAGATCACAGTGGCCCTCTTCTGTCCAATCCTACTGAATATCGCTCCATTGTTGGTGGTTTACAATATCTTACTTGGACTAGACCCGACCTTGCTTTTGCTGTGAACCAAATCTGCCAATTCATGCATGCTCCCAGGGAACAACATCTCCAGGCAGCAAAAAGGGTTCTCAGATTTCTCAAAGGCTCTATCTCACATGGTGTGTGGTTCACTAAAGGCCCTGTCCATCTTTCTGCCTACTCGGATGCCGACTGGGCTGGTTGCACAATTGACAGGAGATCAACCACTGGTTATTGTGTATTTTTGGGTTCCAATCTTATCAGCTGGAGTGCCAAGAAGCAAAGTACTGTTGCAAGGTCCTCTACAGAGGCTGAATATCGCTCCTTAGCTCACACAGCTGCTGAGATAACTTGGGTTTGCAAGATTCTCAAAGATCTGCACTATCCTCTCTCTACATTCCCTACTCTTTGGTGTGACAACATATCAGCAATATCTTTAGCATCTAATCCTGTCTTTCATGCTCGAACAAAGCATGTTGAGATCGATTATCACTATATTAGAGAATTGGTTTTGGCTCAACTTCTCAAAGTCAAGTTCATCTGCAGTGAAGACCAATTAGCTGATCTTCACACCAAGTCTCTGTCTAAAACCAGATTTAATTATCTGTGTTCCAAGCTTCCCATTGGCCTCATTTCTGATCCCCCTTCTCGCTTGAGGGGGTGTATTAGGGAGAATGACAAGTCATCCAAGTCTGCTACTGTTAATAATTCTGTTACTGTAAATTAACTGATTGTATTAGTTGTGATTAGTTAAGATAGTTATAAAGTAGTTAGGGGTATCTATGTAAATAGCCAAAGGCTATATATATTCCTACACAATGTGTAAAGTTCTCAGTCAAGTAAATACAATCAAGAAAACTTACTGTTGAAGTTTTCTGTTTCTACAGTCTTGTACTAGTTAAAGTGATAAATGGGCAAGAAAAATAGTTAAGGGGTGACTAGCAGCCTTGTGATAGTTCCGTGAGGGGTGGATTTATTTTTTCCTGGGTTTTGTAAACTTGTGCACATGGGACTGTACACAACCTTGATGGTTACTTTCAGATCCATGCCAAAATATGTGGTGACAGGAACAGGAGTTGATGTGACCAATGCATTTTTTTTCCCAGATTCCTTAATGTATGGTAATTCTCTTGTCAGCTGGACCTAGTATTTATAAAGCCTATCTTTTTTCCGTCTTCCGGCTGAGTTGCTGCATCGCATTTGGGATTAGTTCATTCCGTTTCCAGCTGCATTTTCCTTTTTCTTTGGTGCTTCTGAGAATTGGGTTTCGCCTTCAAGATTGTATAAAGCATTGCATCTTTAACTTGAATGACAAGCAACAAACTTTTCACTCTGTGCAAGTCTTCGGGGCTTGAAAATCAAGAAGTTGATTATTGTTTAGTGAAGCTTTCGATTGATTATTGTTTAGTGAAGCTTTCGATCTGCTTAATTAAAGCTTGTGGTCAGGTTGTGTCGTATGGTTAGCTGAAATCTAACAGGGAAGCCCCTTTGTGAGTGGGCATACAAAGAGTGGCTGCAAGGGCATCCAGAGAATGTGGTAGACAGAAAAATAATTGATGGGTTTATTCCACAAGAGCTTGAACGTGCTTTAAGAATTGCATTTTGGTGTGTCCAAATTGATGAACGTAGAAGACCTCCAATGAGAGAGGTGGTTAAGGTATTGGATAGCACCTTGAGCGTTGATCCACCACCACCCCCTTTTTCTTGTCAAGGGCCACGGGATGACGAAGAGGAGCCATAGAATCCGGCTATATGGAAGATATTTTATTTTATTTTTGAAATATCCTCAAGAGTTTTACGCTGTGCATAGTAGGACTAACAACACAGTGACAATTTAGCCTTGTGTTCTCTTCTTTGAGATAGTCCTAACAAGATATTTCCCCCCTCGGACTTGACTATAATGAAATGCCATTTTACCATTTAACTTTTGAATTTTGTGTTTAACGTTGAAATGTATTTTACATTTGTGCCCTCTTTTTTTCTCTGCATATAAGAATAATCACAACACTAATGAAGTCCCTGCTCTCTTCCAAGTAGCCAAATCCAGTTTTCTCAGGTATGAATTCTCATTTCATTTTCATTATTACATGGCCTAAAGATCTGGCAGTTTTGTATTTTGGTTATGACTTATGAGAGGGGTTTACTTTTCTTGTTTATTGTTAATGAAAGTACTGTTGTAACTTGCTTGAATTTCTTTTGTCAAATTGTTGCTTTCCCCATGTTTTAGTTGATTGAATTTCTCGCTTTGCTTCCCTTTGGATGAAAAGGAGAAAAAGGGAGGCCAAAAACTGACATCCTTTGATTGTCCCTGGTGGTGGAGTTGGTTGGATTTGCCGAAGTTGTAGTAGTTGTGAAGTTTTTCGTATTCTTGCTGGAGATGTTAATCATCAACTCCCTGACCCAATATTTGACTCAAAGCAAGAACTATTACTATGTATTGGATACGTAAATACAGTTTGATTTGTATTTACTCCAATGTTATCCCTGATTGTTGTGCTTTTAGATTTGCTTTCATTTGTCCCTTATGATTGAGAGCTTCCGTGACTATATTGCCCAGTTTATCGGTCGCTTAAGACAACGTTTCTTGAGCAACTTTACCACTTTGGAATGAAAATGTTTCTTTGATATGGGGATTTGGCAAATTTGACCATATCATTAGCAGACCCTCACCCTGTTCTATTCAAAATAAACATTTGGAACATGAGAAATCTTTGGCCAATCTTCTCCTGTGTTGCGCTGGCATCTCCTCTCCAGATCAGGACACTTTCTAATTCTAAGTTTTGTTAAGGCAGTGAGGCGGTGCCATCTCCTCTGGCAAAGACAACAGTTTGGGACATGATCTGAGGCCAAGCATTTTAAGCGATGTGAAACTCGTCAACCACCAGGTAATGCCTCTTCTCATAATCTATAATAGACAAGACTTGTAGTGTGTTTGTGCTCCTTGAAACCATTCTGTTAATTGTTGCCCTAATTCGACTTTTACACGAAGGGAAAGCAGATGGAGGAGATAGATCAAAGACAGGTTTACGCTCGAAAATGTGTCTGATTCTTGTTTTTAGGATTGTCACTTCTTGAAAAAGTAATAAATGTGTGGAGCTCTCTTTATTTCTTTTTCTTGCCATCAGGAGGGTAACTCCAATATAATTTGTTCATGTAGTAATGTCAGATAAGATTAAAACTGAGTCTCATATGTGATTTCCTTCTAAGTAGCTGGATGGTGCATAACGTGCCCGTGTTCAGGTTCATGCCAAGCTCACGCTTCGTTAGGCCGATTGTTTTATGCGATCAAGAGGGTGATGCCAATCGCTCTTTTTGTAATGTCAGATAAGATTGAAAACTGAGCCTCATTTGTGATTTAAGAAATTTGTTCGATTTCTAGAATGTAGCTGAAAGGTGCATATCATGCTTCTTTTGGTCGATTGTTATAACTTCTAAATTAATTTGTTCTGGCATTGGAATTCTAAAAGCTATTTGCCAAGTGAGGTGGTGAGTAATGCACCACAGAAGTAAATTTATTTTTTCGTGGGTTTTGTAAACTTGTGCAGATGGGACTGTACACAACCTGGATGGTTACTTTCAGATCCGTGCTAAAGATGCGGTGACAGGAACAGGAGTTGATTTGACCAATGCAGTTTTTACTCAAAAGCTTGGTGTGGTCATGACAGAAAATCAGCTGGAGTAGTTTTTTTCCCAGATTCCTTAATGTCCGGTAATTCTGTTGTCAGCTGGACCTAGTATATATAAAGCCTATCTTTTTCCGGCTTCCGACTGAGTTGCTGCATCGCATTTGGGATTAGTTCATTCCATTTCCAGCTGCATTTTCCTTTCTCTTTGGTGCTTCTGAGAATTGGGTTTCGCCTGAAAGATTGTAGAGAGAATTGCATCTTTAACTTGAATGACAAGTAACAAACTTTTCACTCTGTGCAGGTCTTCAGGTCTTCAGCTCGTGCCGTATGGTTAGCCAGAATCTAACAGGGAAGCCCCCTCCGCCATGGCCAAGCTTTAACTGCTAGTTGTGACAATGGAACGGCTTTGTATGTGCCTAATTAAACGCTGAATTCCTCTGATAGTTTTACCTAGTTTGATGACGGTGAAAACACCAACCGTCGGAGTTACTAGATTGGAGAATACCGCTTCTAAAAAACTTGAGTTTCTGAGAACAAATAAGTAGAGACACACAATGTGACTGATAAGGAAGGATTTTGATTTAAATTGAGTAATATTACAATAAGTAGACACACAACGAGAAAAAGTTGGACAATATAAAAACAAACACAGAGACATTGAGAGGCTGCCGGCATTAAAGACATCGCCCATGATTCTATTCAAAATAAACATTTGGAACATGGGAAATCTTTGGCCAATCTTCTCCTGTGTCGCGCTGGCATCTCCTCTCCAAATCAGGGCAATCTACAATCCAAACATCTGTTAAGGCAGTGAGGCGATGCATCTCCTCTGGCAAAGACAAAAGTTTGGGACATGAGTTGAGGATAAGCCTTCTAAGCGATGTGAAACTCCTCAGCCACCCAGGTAATGCCTCCAAGTTCTCACAATCTTCTATAACCAAGACTTGTAGTGTGTTTGTGGCTCCTTGAAACCATTCAGGCAATGCCACCATTCGTGGTACTCCTATAATCCCCAATTTTTGGAGCCTTAGTGGAATTACCTGATAGTTTTCCATCACCAAATCAAGTTGTTTGCAATTGCCTATGATCAGAGTGCGTAATGACGCAAGATAGCTCGTATCACGCGGCAAACACATTAGATTACTGCACTCCCAGATGGAAAGAAATCGAAGTGATGTCAAGCATCCCACTCCATTCTCTGGAAAACTTGATTGTTTTGTGGTTAATTCAAGCCATCTGAGGCTGATCAAGTTTATCATGTCTCTAGGGAACTCTTCAAGATTCACGCATCCACAGAGATTCAGAGTTTGCAAGCTCTGCAGCTTACAAATTGAATTGGGTAGTGCGGTGATTCTTTCATTTGCAGTCAAGTCTAGGCTTCTCAAATGCTTCAAAGAAACAAGGGAACCGGGCAACAATTCCCAAGATGCATTGGTTAACTTAAGCAGTCGCAGATATTTGAATCTTGAAATGCTAGTGCTGAGGAAGGATTCATCAATATTTTCACAACTCTCTAGTGCTATGGTCCGCACTTTATTCAACTTTTGCAAGGTTGTTGATACATTTTGGCCACTTTTCAAAATTGTTAGGTGTCTAACATTTTCAGAGATGCCTTTGGTCCCTGCAGAGTCTACTATCAAACTCTCACCTTGTGCGACTGATTGTACAAGGTCCTTGATGAGATCATGCATATCAAATCCATAGCCGAAAGTGTAATCTTTAACATTTTGAAAGAAAGATCTCTGCCATAACTCTTTGAAATATAGCTCACCAACATCTTCCCACTCCATATTCCCATGATCACGAGATTCAAGGAGTCCATGTGCCATCCAATGATTGATCAATTCGCTGCTATAAAATTTAATGTAATTCTTTGGAAGAATTGAACAGCAAACAAGGCATTGCTTCAAATGAGACGGCAATTGATTATAACTCAGTCTCAAAGCAGGTAGAATGTGACCAGCTCCATCTCGTTCTAATTCCCATATCTCAGAATCTCTAATCAATTTCCATTGACGCTCATCAGTCTTTGAGTAAAGTTGACTCCCTAAGGTTTTCACAGCTAAGGGAACCCCTCCGCACTTTCTTACAATATCTTTTCCCATTTCATACAGGCTTGGATGCTGTCTTTCTTGTCCTTCTTTAAATGCACACTTTACAAACAGAGACAAACAATCCTCAAAAGAGAGAACGTCTAAATTTATGTTTCCAACCGCCCCCATGATTGAAGCAACTGAGATATTCCGTGTCGTCACCAAAATCTTAGTTCCCACCTTGGCCCCCTCTATCAACAAATCTCTCAACTCGCTCCATTTGATACGATCTTCATTCCACACATCATCCAAGACAAGCAGAAATTTCTTTTCCCTTAAAGCGTCTCGTAGTTGTTCTTGCAACTGATCCATAGACAACCCTTCACTGATCTTTGTACCTAATGCCGAGCCAAGGATCTCTTTTGTCAATCTAGTAACATCAAACTCCACAGACACATGCTGCCACATTCTTAAGTCAAAACTCCCAACAACTCTTTGATCATTGTACACCAACTGGGCAAGGGTGGTCTTCCCTAAACCTCCTAATCCCACTATAGGAATAACAGAAACATTCCCATTATCCCCACCTTGATGATCATCGCCTTGTATTATTAGAAGATCAACAATTTTATTTTTTTCTGTTTCTCTACCAATAACCTCCGAAGCACGAACAAAGGAGTGGGTCGTATTCATGTTCTCCCTCACATGATCACCTAGATGAGGGTGATGATGAACAGTGCGAAGATCAGCAAAATTCTTATCATCTTTAAGCTTTTGTAACCTCTCTCTTATGTCCTTAATTCCATGGCCTACTCGTAAGCGGAATGCAACTGGATTAGAGCGGGAAAAGAAACGGCGTACCTTTCTAGTTGTGCCACTGCCACGAACCACTTGCGTTCGCAAAGCTTCACACTCAAACTCGTCCAACAGATCCTCCGCATCAAGGAACACATCTTTAAGTTGTCGTAGCCAACTGCGTAGGTCATTGTTACGTGCTTGCTTCTCTTCGGCATCCAAGAGCACGTCTCTGATTGTGGACATAGTGCGTCCAAGGTTCTGCAGATCCACTTTAACACCCCACGCCAAGCAAATCTCCTCAGAAGCAATGGAGGCGAGCTTTTCAACGAGTCTGCTTGCCAACGGAAATGCCAGGTTAGCCATCTTCTTTCTTTCTTACTTTCGTTCGTTCTTTCTTTCTTGATGAGGTGAGTGCAGGGGAATTGAGATGGTATGAATACTGATGATGATGCTTCCTTATGATAAGTAGTCTAATGGCCAAGCACATTATGAGTTCACCTAACTTTTTGATGATGATTTTTGGTAGACATGATGTTTGAGATCAAACATAAAAGATAAACGGTTGGATTGTTGAAATACATTATGAAGTGAACTCCACAAAAAATGTGTGTTTGGACCCGATTTTACACCATCGGCCCAAGCAATCGAGGCCGTTGAGAGAGCTAGCTCCTAACCGTTGGATGAATGATGAAAATAGTTTCGTTATTATGATCATTATCGTAATAATTATCATTCAGATTCATTTTCTTTTTACGACGGGATAAGTGGGATTCTCATTACCTCCAATGAAGGCAACAACAATAGAGTTCGAATTAATGGAGGTTGTGTGATTATATCTTGCATACAAAACCGCGTGGAGCAATTCTACAAGGATGTAATGGGATGATCAGTATGATGAGATGCCATGCGTGCGAAAGTCTCTCAAATAGCTACTATATATATAGTACGCCTGCATGCCTATACTGCTATGCCGTGAGCAAGGAAGAAAATATCAGTAATATCGGAAATATCGGTAATCCGAAAACACGGAAATATCGATGGAAATATCGGGATAATATCGATATCGATAAAAATTACATGGAAACCACGGAAATTGTAAGAAAAACTTGGAAATTTTTATTGAAACTTTGCAAGATGTTTATTTAGTCAATTATCTATTAGTTTATCACAAAAAATTGGAAGGAAATGCATTGCATGATGGATTTAACATTATCAAGTTGATTATATAGCGAGCTGACAAACATTGTGAGTGTAGAAAATATGTAGAAATTAATGAAAGAAGTCTAAACACACCATAATCATTTATATATAATGAATTAGTACAATATTTTACACTTTATACATTGCATGGTAAGATACATGAGTGACTTAGTACTACATAGAGTTCCTATGAGGTTCAAAATTTTCACTATCTTCATCATCTCTATGTGTAGAGTGAGTGTATTTTGAAGAGTAGTTAGCAACCATGGCAATGGTTTTCAAGAACCAAAACCCAAAAGTCAATAGGAAACCGAATACTTCGGTATTTTTCGGGATTACCAAACAAATGGGATTTGGAAACCAATCCCATATCGAAAATTTCTGTCTTTTTCGGGATGGGATTCCCGAACTTCAGGATGGTTTTGGTTTGGGATTTTTCGGTTTGGGTTTGGGACTTTTTCGGTTTGGTTTGGGATTTTCTGGAATTTTTTCCAGCCCTACCATGTAAGTGACCAAATAAAAAATAGAAAAATTAAAAACCACATGCCATTGACTAAGTAATTAATTGACACAATTTAAAATATAATACCACAAAAAATTTGAAATATGTGCAAATTTGTTTCTTGTAAAAAGAATTCAAAACAAAACCATATATATAAATATTGTAGCATATTATCACAACAACATAAGTGGTATAGTGGTTAAGGCGTTAAGGAGTTAAGTGGGAGGGGTTCGAACCCCTCTATGCTCAAAATTGAGACTTTTGTTTGAGAAGGCACGGCAGATGATGTGCATGCCTATACAACTATGCCGTGAGTCTCTCAAATATCTAGGCTTTTGATTTGTTTGAGAAGGCACGGCAGATGATGTGCATGCCTATACAACTATGCCGCGGCAGATGATGTGCATGCCTATACAACTATGCCGTGAGTCTCCCAAATATCTATTATATATATATAATATAATAGTGGTTATCACTATTTGGTCAGATGATGTGATAGCCTATGCCGTGAGTCTCCCAAATATCTATTATATATGTATATATATATATATATATATATATAATATAATAGTGGTTATCACTATTTGGTCAGATGATGTGATAGCCTTGACAGGCTTTTGATTTGTTTGAGAAGGCATGGCAGATGATGTGCATGCCTATACAACTATGCCGTGAGTCTCCCAAATATCTATTATATATATATAATATAATAGTGGTTATCACTATTTGGTCAGAACTCAAATATCTATTATATATATATAAATATAATATAATAGTGGTTATCACTATTTGGTCAGATGATGTGATAGCCTTGACAGACTTTTGATTTGTTTGAGAAGGCACGGCAGTTGAAGGATAGCCCTCTGATATGAATCAAATTTCTTTTCACAAGTTTAAGTTGCAGTTGGACTTTACAAATATTTGTCAGACCTTGCCAAGCAGCAGATATACAGCTACTATAAATACAAGAGGTCGTGCACCATTCAAAAGACCCTATCTCTAATTCAACACACAACTGCCTTGCGCAAACTCTCTCAACAACTCTTGAGATTTTTTATTTTCTCTTTTCGCTGACACATCTTCCGTTGGCATCAACAGCACTGTGAAAGCAATCAGTGACATCTTAAGTTGGCATAGATAGCTCTGTTGCCGTAGAATCAGCCGATCTCGCAGCATCTTCCGTTGGCATCAACAACACTGCGGCGAGGACGGTTGGTTACCTATCCAAGTCTCGATCGAGAAGGATTTCCGAATCCTTATTGATTGAGGTCATCTCATTAGCCTTCTCGACGAAGTGATGTGTTACCGTTTACTGAGCTCGGCGCATTGCACGCCGAGTTATTTTATGATTGGATACTCTCAAATGGGATTTAGAGTTCGGCATTTAGACGGCCGAACCACGTTCACTATTAAGACTTATATTCGCTTTGAGTATTTGTGCCCTTACACTTTGGTGTCGATTCGGCGTGAGTTTACTCTGACGAATAACATCACTGTGTCCGAATCCGACGATGGCGATTCGTGAACTTCGTAAGAATAATAGCCTTGTCTTCAGGTTCGAGAACCCAAGAGGCCGAGACGTGTTCCTTCCTTGGTCGCAATTGCAAGACGTATTCCTTCCTTGGCCGCAATCGCAAGACGCAGAAGTCAGCCGCGCACCCAAAGCAACATCAACAAATTTACTCCTCGGCCGAGCTCGGCCGACGAGTTGGCACGCCCCGCATTCAACGAAGGACGTAGTTAGCTTATAGATTACTCGGTCTGCGCGCCACGTAGGCTTGGTAGTTTTTAGGGTCAACATTTTGGCACGCCCGGTGGGACCCAGTGCTAAAACTACGAAGTTCACATGATCTATCTTGATCAGGCTTCAAGGGATGAGTGTCATCGCCTATTAAAAAAAGCAAAAACAACTTCATGAGAGATTGGGAAGAATTTCTGAAAGGCAAGAGGCCGGGGGGCAAATTTCCACTCCGGCCACAACCAATATTTGGCCTAAGAAAATTGTTAATTTGGCCGAAGAACAAAGGCCACCTATTTTTTCGGTCGAGACTGGAAGTGTGGTAGGCCTAGAAGAAAATGTTCAAGTTTTTGAGCCACAAATTGACTCAGAAAATGATTCGTCAGAGGAGTGCTCCAATGACGAACAAGGCCGCAACATTGGCTTAGCCCAAGAAACCACGGCAATTGATATGATTATTGGCGATAAAGCCGATATGGAGAAATCTCGTTCGGCTAAGATGTTGGAATTAAAAGCCGAAATTATTATGCTCGGGGGGCATAGTAATTGTTCAATACATTCGGCAGCTGATGATAAAAAATATTTCGCCAAGTCAAAAATATTTGGAGGAAAATCTTTATTCGGCCTAGAGCGAAATCAATGTGAATATTTTGTTATTACAAGATCTCAACTTAGAATAAAGCATCGTTGGCCTCCTCCTAACTATGGTTCGGCCACTTTTCTTTTCGGTTGTTAAATATATATGTTATTTTCTTAAACATACGGCTATGCAAGCCGATGCATAAGAAAATAAGGGGGCAACAAGATTTTGGTCGAATAAAAAATTTGGTCGAATACACTTGTTTGACTATTTTGGCCGAATACATTTATTTGTGAACTTTGCTTACATGAGCCTCGGCCTCGGCCCCATTACGAAACAAAGCCTCGGTCAAAACATATATATATATGTAAAAAAAAAAAAAGTCCGGACGTCATGATTCCACTGTTCCCTTTATAATAGCTAAAAGGTAGGCTACTTTTTGGTGGTGATCTGGCGCATGATGTCCACTTTGCTGCATCTTTTCTTGGGGTAGGCCGAACTGTTCAGGAAAATTCTGCTCGACCACGGCCAAGATTTTCTCGGCCTCGGCCCAATGTCTCTTCAGCGAGTTACTTACAATCAAGATTCACCACGGCAAGTTATTGTTATATGCGGCTTAACATGATCGAGTAAAAAATTATTAAAGCTTCTCGACGATACATGAATTATCTTGGTGTTTCTCGGCCCACCAAGCATACATAACTTTCCTCGACCCCAGTTATTCTCTTTCTCGACCTTCTGGCAAGATTGCCGAGCGTGGTATGGAGTTGTGACCGTTGAGGAAGGCTGCAGCTTGGTAGGACATACATGTTATTGCCGAGGAACAAAGTTTCTTTTTCGGCGATACGACAGGATTTTGTTGGTCATGAACAATTAATTTCCTTAACCATTCGGCTTACGAGCCGAAGCTCAAGGAAACTGGGGGGCAATGTTTGGACCCGATTTTACACCATCGGCCCAAGCAATCGAGGCCGTTGAGAGAGCTAGCTCCTAACCGTTGGATGAATGATGAAAATAGTTTTGTTATTATGATCATTATCGTAATAATTATCTTTCAGATTCATTTTCTTTTTACAACGGGATAAGTGGGATTCTCATTATCTCCAATGAAGGCAACAACAATATAGTTCGAATTAATTGAGGTTATGTGATTATATCTTGCATACAGAACCGCGTGGAGCAATTCTACAAGGATGTAATGGGATGATCAGTATGATGAGATGCCATGCGTGCGAAAGTCTCTCAAATAGCTACTATATATATAGTAGGCCTGCATGCCTATACTGCTATGCCGTGAGTCTGCCAAATATCTATTATATATATATATATATAATAGTGGTTATCACTATTTGGTCAGATGATGTGATAGCCTTGACAGGCTTTTGATTTGTTTGAGAAGGCACGGCAGTTGAAGGATAGCCCTCTGATATGGATCAAATTTCTTTTCACAAGTTTAAGTTGCAGTTGGACTTTACAAATATTGTCAGACCTTGCCAAGCAGCAGATATACAACTACTATAAATACAAGAGGTCGTGCACCATTCAAAAGGCCCTCTCTCCAATTCAACACACAACTGCCCTACGCAAACTTTCTCAACAACTCTTGAGATTTTTTATTTTCTCTTTTCGCTGACACATCTTCTGTTGGCATCAACAACACTGTGAAAGCAACCAGTGACATCTTAAGTCGGCATAGATAGCTCTGTCGCTGTAGAATCAGTCGATCTCGCAGCATCTTCCGTTGGCATCAACAACACTGCGGCGAGGACGGTTGGTTACTTATCCAAGTCTCGATCGAGAAGGATTTCCGAATCTTTATTGATTGAGGTCATCTCATTAGCCTTCTTGGCGAAGTGAGGTGTTGCCGTTTACTGAGCTCGGTGCATTGCACGCTGAGTTATTTTATGATTGGATACTCTGAAGTGGGATTTAGAGTTCGGCATTCAGATGGCCAAACCACGTTCAGTATTAAGACTTATATTCGCTTTGAGTATTTGTGCCCTTACACTTTGGTGTCAATTTGGCGTGAGTTTACTCTGACGAATAACATCACTGTGTCCGAATCCGACGACGGCGATTCGTGAACTTCGTAAGAATAGTAGCCTTGTTTTCAGGTTCGAGAACCCAAGAGGCTGAGACGTGTTCCTTCCTCGGCCGCAATCGTAAGATGCAGAAGTCAGCCGCGCACCCAACGCAACATCAACAAATTTACTTCTAGGCCGAGCTCAGCCGATGAGTTGGCACGCCCCGCATTCACCGAATGACGTAGTTAGCTTGTAGATTACTCGGCCTGCGCGCCATGTAGGCTTGGTAGTTTTTAGGGTCAACAGTGTGTTGAAAGCATGTCTCTAGATCCTAATCATATATATACACATTATGAAGTGAACTCACAAAAATGTGTGTTAAAAGCGTGTGTCTCTAGATCCTATCCCTATATATATAAAATAGGGTTAGGATCAAGGGACAAAGAGTATGACAAACATTTTTACACTCTTTTTGTAACCTTTGGATCTTATAACATCCAACGGTCTTGATTAAGAGTTATGTGGAGAATTTTTTAAACATTAAATAACTTGAATGGTGATTTGGATTATAATTAATCGGGTCCATTAAAAAGAAATATATAAAAGAATAAAGGTTAAACTCTTATAAAAAAAACGCAAAACCGACGGTGAAGAACGCCTAAATCCTAAATCTTCATTCTTGGATCTTGGGTTGATAGGGTTTTGCTATAGAGGTGACAAAGCGATTGAGTTACTAGCCTAGAATTAGGGCGCTTAAACCTTCTCAAAACAAAGCCCTAATTTATTTTTCTTAAGCAAAACTCTCTCTTTGCCTAATATCATGTTTTATTATTCATTAATGTTCATTGTTTGATAAAGGCAAGAAGGGTTGATACTAAAAAAGAAGAAAAAAAAGAAGAGGAGATTACATCCAAGGCATGGAGTTGCAAACCTCATTGGCAAACAAGGGGGAAGATGGAGGTTAAATTATTTTCAGGGTTTTGTTTTTCTTTTAATTCAATTAGATTTCAATAGATTTTTCTTTTTAATTAGTGTTTTTCTTATAAGTTATAATCCAAATCACCATTCAAGTCATTTAATGTCTAAAATCCTCCGCATAACTCTTAATCAAACCTTTGGATATAATAAGATGCAAAGGTTACCAAAGAGTAAAGATCTTTGTCAAAATGTTTGTCCCTTAATCCTATTCCATATCCATATATATATATATATATTATAATATATGAAATAGGATTAGGGACAAATATTTTGACAAACATTTTTACACTCTATATTAACTCTTGAATCTTTTTACATCTAATGGTCTTAAATAAAACTAATATAATTCAAGATAAACTACTAAATGATGTGGCGATGAGATGGAAATAAAGAGACTTTATTCAGTTAAAACATTTTAAGGAGCAATATATATATAGCTAGGCTATCTCATACTTCTTCTATGAGGTAGAACATTTATGCAATGGAATGTCTACTTGGAACATTTACGGCTGATCAACTTGCTCATGTTTATAGGCAACTCTTCAAGATTCACGCATCTAGCGAGAGTCAAAGTTTGCAAGCTCTGCAGCTTACCTATTGAATTGGGTAGTTCGGTGATTTTTTTTCGTTTTCAGTCAAGTCCAGGCTTCTCAAATGCTTCAAAGAACCAATGGAACTCGGCAACAATTCCCAAGATGCATTGACTATTCTAAGCCACCGCATATATTTGGATCTTGAAATGCAAGTGCTGAGGAAGGATTCATCAGTATATATACAACTATATTCAAGGATTCCATGTGCCATCCAATGATTATCAATGATGAACTATCAAACTGAACATATTTCTTCAAAAAAATTGAACAGCAAGCAATGCACTGCTGTAAGATATTTATGAAATCATAAGAACAACAACAAGGCATTAGGATCAAAGATTTGATAAACCAAAATTATAATAAATCAATTACAATTTACCTATCTTTGGAATACCGAGGACATGGCTCTTACAGATGACAAAAGAGTCTTCTACTTTCAACAAGCAGAAATGTTCCATCAATAATAGGGTTTGCTTAGAATAGAACGTGTATTTTGTGAAAGTAGGGACACTCTAATAGAGTGATTAGTGTTCCTCCAATCCCACCTATTATAGTAATTGGAGGAATACACCAAATCACCATTTAATCTTAATGTTGTCCAACCAAGGCAAGTACAATATGTCTTACTTAATTAGGGTTTCAATTAGCCAACTAAATATATCTTGATTCCATGATTCTTGCTAACCAATTTTGAATCATGTTAAAAGTCAAATATCTTGAAGATCAAGTTATTTGCCTTTTAAGTTATTCAATTCATAATAATTGACAACTCAACATGAGTCTTACAACTGCTTCAAATAAGAGGGCAATTGATTATAACTCAGTCTCAAAGCAGGTAGAATGTGACTAGCTCCCTGTCGTTCTAATTCCCATATCTCAGCATCTCTAATAAATTTCCACTGACGCTCATCAATCTTTGAGTAAAACTGACTCCCTAAGATTTTCACAGCTAAGGGAACCCCTCCGCACTTTCTTGCAATATCTTTTCCCATTTCATAGAGGCTTGGATGTTGTCTTTCTTCTCCTTCTTCAAATGCACACTTTATTAACGAAGACAAACAATCCTGATGGTACTTCTGGAACAAGGACCATTTCATCATCTTCTTTTGGACGGAATGGATCTTTCTTAATGTCTAGAGAACGAACGACCATGAGCGTGTTGAGTAGATAAGCCTTGTCCATTCCAAATCGCTTTAGGATTTTTTCAATGTAAGCTGATTGATGGACCAATATTCCATTAGCACAATGCTCGATTTGCAGGCCGAGACAATATTTTGTTTTTCCAAGGTCTTTTATTTCAAAAATTGCTTTTTAGATATTCATCAGTTTTATGAGCTCTTCAGGAGTTCCAACTAAGTTCATATCATCAACATATACTGACACTATATCAAATCCAGAATTTGATTTCTTAATGAACACACAAGGGCAAATGACATTGTTGACATATCCTTCTTTGATAAAACACTCACTGAGACGATTATAACACATTCGTCCAGATTGTTTCAACCCATATAATGATCGCCTTAATTTGATTGAGAGCATACTTCGTGGTTTGTTAGTCGTTTCAGGCAACTTAAGTCCTTTTGGGACCTTCATATATATGTCAGTATCTAATTTTCCATATACATACGCAGTGACAACATCAATAAGTCGCATGTTAAGTTTTTCTGAAACCACAAAACTTATTAAGTAACGGAACTTAATTGTGTCTATTACAGGAGAATATGTCTCCTCAAAATCAATTCTAGGTCTTTGTGAAAAACCTTGTGCAACGAGTTGTGCTTTATATCTTACAATCTTGTTTTTCTCATTGCACTTTCTTGTGAATACCCATTTGTAACCCATGGGGTGTACACCAGGTGGGGTTTGGACTACCGGTCCAAAAACACTTCGCCTTTCTAAGGGATTTAATTATGCTTGGATTGCATCTTTCCACTTAGGCCAATCTTGTCTTTATTTGCATTCATCAATAGAGCGGAGCTCAATATCATCGCTAATATGATTTCAGTGGTTACTGCAAATGTGAACATGTCGTCGATGATTATTTCATTTCGATCCCACAATCCATTAGTACATGCGTAATTTATGAAGATTTCTTTGCTTTAAAGTACTTTTGTCTCTTCATTGATATATGTCTCATCAAGGACATTTTCTTTTTCCGAATCATGAATTGTGAATTTGTCATTCATTTTCTTTTCCTAAATGATTTCATTTGGTTCAGTTGTACTCTTATCTTTCTTTTTCGAGGAGCTGAATCTTTTGAACCTGGGGGTCTACCATGCTTCATGCGTGCACCGGATGAATCATTCGATGTTGCTTTATTTTGTTCCACAAGGACATCAATTCTTCCAGGCACATTTGCAGCTGGTATATATGATTTTGTCACTTTCGTAGCATTATTAAATGCATTTGGCATTTGATTAGCAAAACTTTGAAAATGGATGATCCTTTTCACTTCATTTTCACATTAAGTGCTTCGTGGGTCAAAATGAGATAAGGTGGGTACAACTGATTGATGCTATCTTTCTTCGGAGATATTTTGTTCACCACTCTCGTTAGATGAATTTGATTTAATCTTTCTACACAGATATCGAAAATCTCTACTACAAACAACTGTAACAGTTGGAGGAAGGCGCGCGTCACCAGTGAATACACCTGTTTGTCTACGTATCTCCTCGAACAAGCACATCTAAACAAAAACTTGACCAATTACAGTATTACAGATAAGAGATGTAGACACAAAGTCTATACACGGTGACCTTGCAGAATCCCTCATTTAACAGCTAACTAATTTCACCGGTTCATATAACAAAACAAAAGCAAAAATTGACCAATTCTTCCCTACCTTTTTTACCAAGCGCCCGATTCTTGGAGAAGTTTTGGCAGTGGACCTAGAGACCCTTTCAAAGTCCAGTCTCATTACTATTTGCCGGACTTTCCTGCTTTCAATATGTATGAACGCTGTTATCTGCACACATACTTTTACTTCTCATACACACTCTAAATTTTCGGCATCAAATCGACTGAATTGAGATCAACAACAACAACAACAACAAAGCCTTTTCCCACTAAGTGGGGTCGGCTATATGAATCCTAGAACGCCATTGCGCTCGGTTTTGTGTCATGTCCTCCGTTAGATCCAAGTACTCTAAGTCTTTTCTTAGAGTCTCTTCCAAAGTTTTCCTAGGTCTTCCTCTACCCCTTCAGCCCTGAACCTCTATCCAGTAGTGACATCTTCGAACCGGAGCATCAGTAGGCCTTATTTGCACATGTCCAAATCACCGGAACCGATTTTCTCTCATCTTTCCTTCAATTTCGGCTACTTCTACTTTACCTCGGATATCCTCATTTCCAATCTTATCATTTCTCGTGTGCCCACACATCCCACGAAGCATCCTCATCTCCGCCACACCCATTTTTTGTACGTGTTGATGCTTCACCGCCCAACATTCTGTACCATACACCATCGCTGGCCTTATTGCCGTCCTATAAAATTTTCCCTTGAGCTTCAGTGACCTATGACAGTCACACAACACGCCGGATGCATTCTTACACTTCATCCATCCAGCTTGTATTCTATGGTTGAGATCTCCATCTAATTCTCCGTTCTCTTGCACGATAGATCTTAGGTAGCGAAAACGGTCGCTTTTTGTGATCTTCGCTAGATTGCTCCGGTCATTAGTATGGATAAGTATATAAATGGATAGAGATAGGAAAGCGAACACAAGATGTACGTGGTTCACCCAGATTGGCTACGTCCACGGAATAAAGGAGTTCTCATTAATTGTGAAGGGTTTACACAAGCACATAGGTTCAAGCTCTCCTTTAGTGAGTACAAGTGAATGATTTAGTACAAATGACATTAGGAAATATTGTGGGAGAATGATCTCATAATCACGAAACTTCTAAGTATCGGAGTGTGGTATCGTCTTGACGTGCCTTATCTGTCTCATAGGTAGATGGGGCATCTTCTCTGGAAGTACTCTTCCTCCATCCAGGGGTGGTATCTTTAACTGGTGGAGATGCACAAGGTAATGTATCAATTTCACTTGAAGCTTACTTTTAGTTTCAGGCTTGGTCAAGCGCGATACAAACCATGTAGTAGGAGTCCCCCAAGTCGCCGAGCTAGGGGATCTGCTGAAAGAGGTGACAGACAAGGTAAGCAATCATAGCTCCGGCTGATTGTTCACAGTCTCCCTATCTTGCAGGCAGCATGAAGGATAAAGAGAAGAAAATGAGAAGAGATGATATGGGATACTTTTGCTTTTGAAGAAGTAACTTTCCACAGGCTTATTCTTGAACTGAGCTGGAGGGTTTTCTGGTTTCCTCCAGAGTATAAGGCCGACTGAAGAATTTGAGGGTCAAAACAAGTCCATCAAATCTAGAGTACGTTCGACCCTGCTGATATGGGATACTTTTGCTTTGACAGAGTAATGGATGTATCGGCATGTGTGCTGTTACGCTTGTCTCCACATGCTTCCTTGTATCCTTCTCCCTTGCCCTATCTGTTCCTCAGGCAGATGCGGTATCTTCCCTGGAAGCATAAGATGTTGAAGATGAGTACTCGAGAGCAATGTCAGGTAAGTAATCAGGTAAGGGGTTCCAGGCAGTCAGTTCCTGACTGGAAGCTTGATTCCAAGTACTGACTGATTGCTCTCTTTCTCCTTGTCTTGCAGGTAAGAACAAGGTCAAAGGAAAAGACAGGGAAAAAGCATGATATGGGATACTCTTGCTTTTAACCCTGATGATATGAGATATTCTTGCTCTAGTATAGCTTGTTTGCAAAGGTATTATCGAGGGGAAAGAAAGCTGAATATTTCAAAAGGCTGATGATATGAGATATTCTTGCTCTAGTATAGCATGATATGGGATACTCTTGCTTTTAACCCTGATGATATGTCGAATCTGTAAAGGATGTTCTTCCATACGAAGTCTTTTATTTTTGCCTCAGTAATGGTTGCCAAGGGTTCTACTTCAGCCCATATTGTGAAGTAGTCAACTGCAACGATTGCATAGTGGACCTTGCCCTTCCCTACAGGTATTGGGCAGATCAAATCAAGTCCTCATTGGGCGAAGGGCCAAGGGTTGATCATAGGAGTGAGCAGCTCAGGATGGAAGTGAGGAATAGTTGCGTAGCGTTGACACTTATCAGATGAGAGAGATATTCTGATGGCATATTGGTGGAGTGTTGGCCAGTAATATCCTTGGCGAAAAGCCTTGTGTGCTAGGGATCGAGATCCAACATGATCTCCGCAGACTCCTTCATGTATTTCCCGAAGGATAATTTCCGCCTCCGCGGGCGTAAGGCATCTTAGGTATGGTAGGTTAAAACCCCGTTTGTAGAGTTGGTCATTAATGATCAAGTAACAGGTAGCCTTGTATCAAATCTGCTTAGCTTGTACCTTATCATTTGGGAGGGTACTATGCGAAGGAATTTATAAATCGGGGTAATCCAACTATCCCCCTGTTGTAAGTTGCACACTTCAGCGACCATAGTGCTTGGTGCTGCCAACAATTCGACTTGAATTTTTCTCCCAATTTTTTCTTCCATTGATGAGGCGAGGCGAGCCAAAGCGTCTACATGACTATTTGCCGTTTGAGGAATTTGGGTGATTTGGTAGTGGAAGTGCTTGAGCAACAATTGTGTTTGTGCCAGATATGCTACCATGGAGCCATCTTTAGCGTCAAAGTTGTTAGTGACTTGGTTAACCCTTAATTGGGAGTCACTGAAGATATCAATTCGTTTAACCCCAAGGTGTTTGGTCAAACGTAAGCCTGCTAGAAGGGCTTCATATTCGGCCTTATTATTCGATGCCTTGAATTTGAAACGAAAAGCATACTCCATTGCCACTTTGTTAGGGGTCATAAGGACTAGTCCTGCTCTACAACCCTGTTGGTTGGACGAGCCATCAACATATAGACTCCATGCTGGGGCTGTTGGTTCTATTTTCTGAGCTTCTGAGGGTAATGAAACCACTTCTCTAGGCGTAGAAACAATGTCAACAGGATATGTGAAGTCAGCGATGAAATCTGCCACTGCTTGGCCCTTCTCAGCTGGCTTTGGTTGGTAGGAGATGTCAAACTCACCCAATGCTATCGCCCATTTGATCATTCTCCCCGAAGTGTTAGGACTTTGGAGTATCTGTCGAAGAGGATGATTGGTAAGCACGATGATGGAGTGTGCTTGGAAGTAATGGCGAAGTTTTCGAGCAGACATAACCAATGCTAAAGCCAATTTCTCAATGTTGGAGTATCGTGTCTCCGCATCTTGTAAGGCCTTGCTAGCGTAATAGACATGCCGTTTGACATTACCATCATTTCGAATGAGAACGGAACTTATTGCTGAAGCCGATACTGATAGATAGATAATGAGAGTGTCACCAACCTCAGGTTTGGAAAGCAGATGGGCTTTACTTATGTAGTCCTTGAGGTTCTTGAATGCCTTGGCACATTCATTAGTCCATGTAATGTACTTCTTACTTCCCTTAAGTGTTTTGAAGAAAAGAGCACATCTGTCTGTGGCTTTAGAGATGAACCTAGTTAAGGCTGCCACCTTGCCAGTAAGGCTATGGATGTCTTTTGAAGTTACCGGTTCCTTCATGTCGAGGATTGCTTTGATCTTCTCGGGATTAGCCTCAATGCCTCGTTGGCTTATCATGAAGCCTAAGAATTTACCGGAGCCTATGCCGAAGGCACATTTGTTTGGGTTTAACCTCATTCGATACCTCTTCAGAATGGTGAAAGTTTCAGATAGGTTAGTGATGTGTTGGTCAGCATGTTTGCTCTTGACTAGCATATTATCAACGTAAACTTCCATGCTCTTCCCAATCTGTTCGGCGAACATTGAATTGACTAGTCTCTGATAAGTCGTTCCTGCATTCTTTAGGCTAAAGGGCATGACTTTATAGCAATATAGTCCCTTGTCAGTAGTGAAGGCTGTGTCTTCTTGGTTCGGAGGGTTCATGAGGATTTGGTTGTATCCTGAGTAAGCATCCATGAAGCTCAGGAGTTCACACCCTACCGTAGAGTCTATAAGTCTGTCAATAAGAGGAAAAGGAAAGCTATCCTTGGGGCATCCTTTGTTTAGGTCGGTGTAGTCGACACACATTCTCCACAAGACCTTTTGGAGCAGGAGACTTTCTTTGGTCGAATTTTTCTTAACAAGGACCACATTTGCTACCCATGTTGGGTAATTGACTTCGCGGACGAAGCCTATGCCTTTATGTTTTTCAACTTCTGCCTTCATTGCTTCCATCGTTCAGCATCATAAGATCTTCGCTTCTATTTCACCGGCTTGGTCTTGGGGTCAATACTTAAGCGATGACATATGATATCTGGAGAGATACCTGGCATGTCCTCGTATGACCAGGCGAAGACCTCAATGTTCTTTTGCAAAAAAGAGATCAATGCCAACCGAATGGGTGGTGACAAGGTGGTGCCAATGGTGAAAGGTGGTAGCTATGTAAAGGCATGTACCAATGGTGAAAGGTAAGTGTATGCTCCCTAAAGGTTGCACGATATCACCGGAGAAGCTTATTAAAGGAGAAATCAAGCGATCGAGCAAGTGTTCAACTACATTAAGTGCTCTGAAAGCTTTAGCAAACATGATATTAACCGAAGCCCCCGTGTCTACCAGGATTCGTCGTACTTCAAAGTTAGCTATGTGAGCTTCCATGATCAGTGGGTCGTTGTGAGGGTAGATGATACCTCTTTCTTCCTCAAGGTAGAAACATATTGGATCCCAGTTAGGCTTTTGATATTTGCCTCCCCTGATGTCTTCCACGTGAAACACTTGGTGACCAGGCCTTAAAGCTCGTTCGCTGTTTTTCATAGCCCTGTTGGAAGATTTAGATATGGGTGTGCCGCCACTTATGGAATATATCACATTCACCTGACGTTGGTTATGGTTACCCCTTGGAGGGTGAATGAGGAATTGATCAATTTTTCCTTCACGTGCTAAAGCTTCAATATGATCACGAAGGGTGATACACTTCTCGCCGTCATGGCCATTATGTTCGTGGTAGCAGCAAAACGTGCCCGTGTTCTTCGTGGGCTTGTAATCTGAGTGCCTTGGTTTTGGCTTCGGTATCAGGTGTGCTATGGTGGGGTAAATGGCCATGCATGTGGCGTTCAAAGGTTAGTATGCCTCATACTTCGGGGTAGGGCCTGTTCTGACACGTGCTTGACCTACTGTGTTGACTGCCTGGGGTTAGGGATTATCGTGGCGATACACTTGGTTATCGCGGTAGTGTCCCTTACTCCTTTTACTAAAATGAGACTGGTGAAGATGAAAATCTTTCCTTTTGCCCTGAGATTGATATGTCTGTTGACTTGGCAAAGTATTAAGTAAGGCAGGGGGCACCGCTACCGTTTGGAAGGTTGAGGTCTTCTCATTTGGGTGGGTCTGGTTTCCACTTCCCACTTGCAGATAGGGGATGATTGTTGGGGGTTTCTCTTGGTATGTCCTTGCCTCGGCGGAGGCATGGTTATAAGTCTGCGCCATCACCTCAGAGTAAGTCTTTTAAGTGTTGGCATTGATCATGTACTTAAAGAAACAGTCACGTAGGCTTGCCGTGAAGGCTTTGAGGGCAGTCTTGTCGTCTGCCTTGGCACAACGAGAATACTTATGGCTGAAGCGACTAGCATACATACGTAATGACTCGTCTGGCTTCTGGGGAATAGTGTACAGGTCATTCGCAGAGTGCAAGCGATCGGTCTGGAAAATGTGTTGAGAAACAAACAATTTCCTCAATTCCTCAAATGAGTCTATCGTCTCAGGTGAAAGACGGTAATACCAGTTTAAAGCTCCACCAGAGAGGGTAGAGGGGAAGAGAAGACATCGCTCTTCATCGGTGTGCATCCGGTATGCCATGGTGGACTCAAAAAGGTTAAGGTGTTCAATCGGGTCCTCCTTTACAGTATAGAGTTGCAAGCCAAGCTTCTGCTTTGTCTTTGCTTGGAGGGGGTGTCGAGGATCCTCCTTGTAAGAGGGCTAGGCCTAGGTTGGTTCCAATCAGGTATCTCAGCTTGTCGTTCGGCCTTCAACTTGTTTACTTCCTTAAGGAGCTGTAGGACAAGAGGGTCCTGAGTGGAGTCATGTACCACTGAAGCTTTCTTTCGTAAATCTCCATCTCCTCTTGGAAGTAGGAAGGTTTGATCAAAAGCATGTGATTTTTCCCTGGACTCGCCGTACTGACTTCCAAGGTATGTTTGTCGGAATATCTCTGAGTCCTCTATACCTTCGTGTTTCTCTATGACTTATTGCCCTTTCCCCAAATTGATAGACGGCATGGGACATGGGAGGGGACCGAGTCTTTCAGAGACCTTTGGGTCATTGATCTTTGAGCTTACATGGATGAGATTGTCTCGACGTTGCTTTAGGAAGTCTCGACAGTCGCGAAAGACAGCTTTCGATCCTTCCACTCATTCTGTAAGGAGGTGCCTTCCTCCACTCCTCCTGCTTCGAGTCGAAGTAGCTAGGTTGAGAGAAGTCTCATGTTGGTCGCCATTTTGATGAGTAGCTCACTCCTCAACATGAATACCCATGTCGAGGGCAAATGACCCTCCGTGTTAGGGGGCACCCAGTTGATGGTTGACTTCCACAAGGGTGATGAGCTCGTGTGTTTTAGTATATCTAGCCTCGTGGAGCATCTCGAAGACCTTCTCATACTGCTCTTGGAGGATCTCATTCTTCATCGCTATCTTGTTGTTCTGAGCCTCCAGCTCATTGAATTTAGCCTGAAGAGCAAACTTCTTTTGTTCCTTCTTTCGTTGCTTCGCATTAGGTGCCAGAAGGGTGTCATTCTGTGTGCTGTGGCTTCCTTCGCTCCCCATGTTGGAAAGGGATGCCTGGTCAAAAAAGAGTGTACGAATGGTGGAAACCAGCTTAACAAAGCTGAAGAGAGTGGGAATAAGTGTCGTTCCCACAGACGGCGCCGAATGTTGATGCACAAAATCAGTGAGGACTTTGGTACAACAGAAAGTGTTAAGTTTGTGACCTTTGCTAGATTGCTCCGGTCACTAGTGTGGATAATTATGTAAATGGATAGGGACAGGGAAGCAAACACAAGATGTCCGTGGGTCACCTAGATTGGGTACGTCCACGGAGTAGAGGAGTTCTCATTAATTGTGAAGGGTTTACACAAGTACATAGGTTCAAGCCCTCTTTTAGTGAGTACTAGTGAATGATTTAGTACAAATGACAATTGGAAATATTGTGGGAGAATGATCTCCTTTTATAGAAGAGTTTCTAGCTTTGTTCTGACATTGACCCGTATCGTGTTGTGATTGGCTTCTGATGTTGACACGTGTCGCACTGTGATTGGCTTCTGATGTCGACATGTGTCGCACTGTGATTGGCCTCCTGGTTGGAGGGAAACTCTTCTGGGTCCTTAACGGTATAATGTTGACCGGTGCTCAGTAGTTTCGGGATTGGTCAAGTATGGTACAAACAGCCTTAAGATTGTATAGAGAATTGCATCTTTAACTTGAATGACAAGTAACTTCAATATTATTTAAGTTGTTTTTACTCTCTGCAAGTCTTCAGGGCTTGAAAATCAAGAAGTTGATTATTGTTTAGTAAAGCTTTCGATTTGCTTAATTAAAGTTTGTGGTCAGCTTGTGCCGTATGGTTAGCCAAAATATAACAGGGAAGCTCCATCCGCAATGGCCAAGCTTTAACCGCTAGTTGTAACAATGGAACAGCTTTGTATGTGCCTATCCTCGGATAGTTTTGCCTAGTTTGACGGCAGTGAAATCACAAACCGTCGGAATTACTAGAAGGTTGGTTAAAATGGAGTAACAACAAAAGATTAGACAACATAAAACGAAGACAAACAGAGAAAATAAGAGGCAGGTGGCATGGAAGACATCAACCCTGTTTTAATAAAAATAAACAAATGGAACATGAGAAATCTGTGGCCAATCTTCTCCTGTGTCCTGCTAGCATCTCCTCTCCAGATCAGGACAATTTTTTATCCTAAGTTCTGTTAAGGCAGTGAGGTGATGCATCTCCTCTGGCAAAGACAACAGTTTGGGGCATGATATGAGGGCAACTGTTCTAAGCGATGTGAAACTCGTCAACCACCCAGGTAATGCCTCCAAAATTCTCAGTCTGCTATACCAAATTCTTGTAGTGTGTTTGTGGCTCCTTGAAACCATTCAGGCAATGCCACCATTCGTGGTACTCCTTCAATCCTCAATTTCTGGAGCCTTAGTGGAATTACTTGATAGTTTTCCATCACCAAATCAAGTTGTTTACAATTAACTGTCATCAAAGAGCGTAATGATGCAAGACAAACATGTTATATTACTACACCCCATAATACCAAGATATCAAAGTGATGTCGAGCATCCCACTCGATTCTCTGGAAAACTTGATTGTTTTGTGGTTAATGCAAGGTATCTAAGGCTGATCAACTTGCTCATGTCTCTAGGCAACTCTTCAAGATTCACGCATCTAGCAAGAATTAGAGTTTGCAAGCTCTGTAGCTTACAAATTGAATTGGGTAGTTCGGTGATTCTTTCAATTTTAGTCAAGTTCAGGCATCTCAAATGCTTCAAAGAACCAATGGAACTCGGCAACAATTCCAAAGATGCATTGACTATTCTAAGCCACCGCTGATATTTGAATCTTGAAATGCAAGTGCGGAGGAAGGATTCATCAGTATTTATACAACTCTCTACTGCTATAGTCCGTACCTTATTCAACTTTTGCAAGGTTGTTGAAACCTTTTGGCCAATTTCCAAAAATGTTAGACGTCTAACATTTTCAGAGACGCCCTTTGTGCCTGCAGACTCTACTATCAGTCTCTCACCTTGTGCGAATGATTGTACAAGGTCATGGATGAGATGATGCATATCAAATTCACAGAAGAAGGTGTATTCTTTAACATTTTGAAATAAAGATCTGTCCCATAACTCTTTGATATATAGCTCACCAACATCTTCCAACTCCATATTCCCATGATCACGAGATTCAAGGATTCCCTGTGCCATCCAAAGATTGATCAATTCCCTGCAATCAAATCCAATGTAATTCTTTGGAAGAATGGAACAGCAAGCAAGGCACTGCTTCAAATGAGAGGGCAATTGAGTATAACTCAGTCTCAAAGCAGGTAGAATGTGACCATCTCCCTCTAGTTCTAATTCCCATATCTCAGAATCTCTAATCAATTTCCATTGACGCTCATCAGTATTTGAGTAAAGTTGACTCCCTAAGGTTTTCACAGCTAACGGAACCCCTCCGCACTTTCTTACAACATCTTTTCCCATTTCATAGAGGCGTGGATGCTGTCTTCCTTGTCCTTTAAATGCACACTTAACAAATAAAGACATACAATCCTCAAAAGAAAGAATGTCTAAATTTATGTTTTGAACCGTGCCCATGATTGAAGCAACAGAGCTATTCCGTGTCGTCACCAAAATCTTAGTTCCTACCTTGGCCCCCTCTGTCAACATATCTCTCAACTGGCACCATTTGTTACGATCTTCATTCCACACATCATGTAAGACAAGCAGAAATTTTTTATCCTGTAAAGCGGCTCATAGTTGTTCTTGCAACTGATACGGAGACAACCTTTAACTGATCTTTGTACCTAATGCAGAGCCAAGGATCTCTTTTGTCAATGTAGTAGCATCAAAGTCAATGTCACATGCTACCACATGCTACCACATTCCCATTTTCCCGACCTTCATAATCATCGCCTGGTACCATTAGAAGATCAACAACTTTATTTTTTTTCTGTTTCTCTACAAATAACCTTCGAAGAAGGGATAAGGTAGTCAGTCGTATTCCTATTCTCCCTTAAATTATCACCAATTTAATGATGATGAGCAGGGCGAAGATCAGCAAATTTCTTATCATCTTTAAGCTGATTTAACCGCTCTCTTATGTCCTTAATTCCATGACCTACTCGCAAGTGGAATGCAACTGGATTAGAGCGGGAAAAGAAACAGCGTAACTTTCTAGTTGTGCCACTGCCATGAACCACTTGTCTTCACAAAGCTTCGCACTCAAACTTGTCCAACAGATCCTCTGCATCAAGGAACAAATCATTAAGTTGTTGTAGCCAATTGCGTAGGTCCTTGTTACGTGCTTTCTTCTCTTTGGCATCCAAGAGCACGTCTTTGATGATGGACATGGTGCGTCCAAGCTTTTGCAGATCCGCTTTAACGCCCCACGCCAGGAAAATCTCCTCGGAAGCAATGGAGCTGAGCCTTTCAATGAGTCTGCTTGCCAACGAAAATGCAAGGTCAGCCATCTGTTTTTTTTTTTTTTTTTTTTTTTTTTGCAGGGGAATTGAGATAGTATGAATAATGATGATGATGCTTCCTTATGATAAATGTATGAATAATGATCCAAAGACAACCCTTCAAGGTGGCATGCAATTAATCTCATTTATCCTATATTTGTTGTTGATCACGTTGGTCTTTTTAAATTACTAATTCTGAAACCGTAAAAGTGAGTTGTATGATGCTTAAGAAACTACTTACAAATGCTTTTTATTTTTACCTTTTTACTCCTTGTGGGTAAAACCGATAAGCTGCCTTGTGAATGAATGAAATGCGCAAGAATGTTCTTTATGTTTTGGTATCATTTTGTGCTTGATTAATTGAAGTGGAATATTTTGTTTGAAGATCACTCTAAAGTGAAATGAATGATATGAAAATGGGAGGATGCGTACTCCTTTTCGGGGCGAAGAATATGTGTTTCAGCATCTCTTTCGTAACATGCTATATATCTTTTAAGTTTGTTTCCCTCTATGTAAATTGATACTGTTGGTACCATATATTTGGGCCTCGTATTTGGGCCTTGGGCCTCGTATTTGGGCCTCACACATTAAGCCCACGACAAATGTAAAAGAGGAGGAGCCCCTTATTCTATAAAAGGGGACTCCCCCTCATTCTAAAGAAGGTCTTAAGTCCTCATTTCTAAGGGCTAGAGCTGAAAACAAAGGCTAGAAGCCTTGAGAGAGAGTCCTCACACCACCGAGGCTCTCCTCTCCCTTCTCTTCTCTCTCTGGGGGACTTCCCCTCAAACACTTGTATCCATACAATTACAGAGAAACAGAATCAACTACAGTGTGGACGTAGCCCAAACATTGGGGTGAACCACGATAAAATCCTTGTGTTCTTTGTGTTCTTCGTGTTCTTGAGCGTTTGTGCAAATTCACGGTCGGATTTACGTTGTTCCAAGACCACCCCGGTTTTGTGCATCAACATTTGGCGCCGTCTGTGGGAATCGATACGAAAAGTTGTGTCGGTTCTCTTTCAGTTTTTCACCCCCACCGTGAATCTGCAGAAATCCAAGAACCCAAAAACCTCACTCTTTGGCTTCTCCAGAAAACTTTCGCAGATCTCCAACCACCTCTGCCTCCTCTCTCAGTCAGTCAACACGGAAACCAAAGATTTCAGCTGCAAATTCACCTGCTTTTGCAGCCCATCCACGCCACCATGTCCTCATATTTCCACCGAGTTCCAAAGTGCTCACCAGAAAAAAATGATGGCTTCCATGTCTTTCTCTACAACTTTTTCAACACCTTTACAGATTTTTCTCAAGCAAAACAAAAATAAGCACGAATTCTTTAGCTTCATGCCCTCCCATGGCGTGTTGGATCAAATCCTCACTTGGGTCTCCTAATCGGCATTTTTTCGAAATGGGTGGTCTTTCCAATCGGAGAATTTTAATGGGTTTCTGATCAAATCTTGGTCTTTGGTTGTCTATGCTAAAGCAGCTACAACAACATCTCTATATATCTCTCATGTCCCTCGTCTCTATCTTGTCCCTCATCGCTCAACCTGACACATCAATCAACACACCCAACTGAAAGAGGGGTAGTTTCGTGATTACCCTGATTCCGCCATGGGCATTCCCTGCGACGACATCGTCGTTATCAAGCCGAGGAAGGCTCCTGATGAGCCCTCCGTCCTCACCGTCAACTGTCCCAACAAGGCCGGCCTTACCTGCAATTAGGAGAGGTTGAAGGATCAGCTCTCGTCCGCGTGCCCGTCGTCGTGCTTCTTCTCATTTTATCTCAATCAAATCTCCAACGTCCCAACGCCTTCTTCGGTCTATCTGTTGAAGTTTTGGTGCCACGACCAGAGAGGCTCACTCCACGATGTTTGAGCCATCGTGCGATTTGGGCAAGAATTTGTGGGATCTCGCGGTGGCCCAGATGGTTTATGATGATGTTGTTGGGGTTGGAGTGGTCGAGGAAATAAAAAATCAATGGCTTTTCTCAGTTTTCAGCATCTGTCAATTTGGCGGAGGAACGAAAGATGCCAAAATTAACTGCTGAGAGTACCTGGGATTTTGAGATGTGATTCATTATTGTATCTGATAAACAACTTAGAATTGTCTCTGCCACGTGTTCCACACCGAGTGCATTAACAGGGGGCTGGAGTATAATGATCATCACCATCACCAGTCCGTGTCGTCGAACACGGAAGATGCAACAGAGTATAAAGCGGTGACGGAAATGGCAGTAACCAAGTTCAGGAAGGTCATTTCGTTGTTGGACAGAGGAAGAATCGGCCACGCCCTGTCCCGGAAAGCTCCGGTAACCCAAATTCCGATATCTTCAATTGCAGAACCCCGGGATCAAAGAACAGAGCAACCTTTTGTTCTCAACAATCTACTGCGTTCAAGATTTACTGTCTGACGCCGGTGGTTCACCTTTCGCCGCTGCCGTAAAAATCCTCATCTAAAAACCACTCCGGTTGCGCTGACAAAAGGTATTGGGTGTGCTGAGAAGAAGATGGATTCTGCCGCTGCTGCTACCACCAATTTCTCGCCTTCAGCACCCAAAACTGCCGCGAACTCGTTCATTTCTTCTTTAACAGCTGGGGACACTGCTGAGCAATCGGTCTTTTCTGGATTTCAATCCCCCAGTCCCACCATGTGCTAATGTAAAGCCGGGCCCAGACATGAGGAATGTGTTTTAAAGAACCAGGGGCTAGAAATGCTGTATTAAATGCCGACTTTTCTAAAGCAATCCAAGTTGCATTTGAGCTTCACATGCCATAAGCTTTATCAGTGCTTTTCTAAAATTTGGAGGAAGAGAGAGACTAAAGAAGCTTTTCTGGAAAAGCCGACATGGACAACACAAACAAATCAAGATAAGACCCTTTTTTTTCTTTATTATTTTGCTTTATCATTATTACTTCTCTAAACCACCACCAGAGAATGATGAAACAACCCACTACTCAATCGGAGATAATTGCAGAAAGCAGAAAAGCAAAAACAAAAGTAAAGCAGAAGATGCCATCAACTTTTGAAAAAGAAAACTTATTCCCACTTTTCTGAAGCCATTGGAATACGCACATGGAAAAAGATCTGCAACAACCCAGTACGCAGTAGGTGCAGTACGTACCAAATATCTGCAACTGTCGAAACCTTTGTTTTGAGTGATGTAATTTATTTTTTATCTTTCGGAGACATCTGTATTAACCCCATCAGAGGGTAATAATAGTAAAAAAAAAAAAAAAAAAAAAAAAGGGCAAAGCCCAAAATAAATGGGCTGGAATGTTGTGGAGGGCGAAGGCCCATAAGCCCAAAATAACACCAACCAGGCCATCAAAAGTACGCCCAGTACTCCACAATTATTCGGCAACCCGCCTCTATTACCACCAACCAGGTGATGAAATGTACAACCCGTACTCTAATATCATTTGGCAACTAGCCATTCATGCCACCAACCAGGTGATGAAATGTACAACCCGTACTCTAATTTGGCAACTAGTCATTCATGCCACCAACCAGGTGATGAGATGTACAACACGTACTCTAATTTTGGCAACTAGCCATTCATGCCACCAACCAGGTGATGAGATGTACAACACGTACTCTAATTTTGGCAACTAGCCATTCATGCCACCAACCAGGTGATGAGTTGTACAACCTGTACTCTAATTTGGCAACTAGTCATTCATGCCACTAACCAGGTGATGAAATGTACAACCCGTACTCTCCTTCATGCCACCAACCAGGTGATCAAAAGTACGCCTAGTACTTCAAATTATACATGAGCATTACTCATGTCATTCATACATAAACATTCATGAGCATCACTCATGACAATCATACATAAACATTCATGAGCATCACTCATGTCAATCAACATAAACATTCATGAGCATCACTCATGTCAATCAACATAAACATTCATGAGCATCACTTATGTCAATCAACTTCCAAAGCTTCATTTACAAAAACTCCAGCTTCGAAAGCTTCATTTACAGAGCTCTAGCTTCAAAGCTTCACTTGCAAAGCTTCACCTACAAAGCTTCAGTGCAGGGTATACAAATACCGCATCCGAACAACCGCCACTTCGGCCCATACATGGATTCAATTTGAAGTCTCCAGCCAACAGACTTTATTGACCGAAGACTTGGGGGACTACATTATGTACCATATATTGGGCCTCAACTGGGCCTCATGAAAAATACTTGGGGGACTCTAGCCCATTATTTATGTATTAAGGAGCGAGCCCTTATTTTATAAAAGGGACTCCATCACTTTCATTAAGAGATCACCCATGATTTATGTATTGAGGAGCGAACCCTTATTCTATAAAAGGGACTCCCTCACTTTCATTAGAGAGCAACGCCGCCAGCTGAGCAACCGCCTCGCCGCGAGCATCACCCCTAACCCATCACTTATATATTGAGGAGCGAGCCCTTATTCTATAAAAGGGACTCCCCCACCTTCATTAGAGAGCAACGCCGCCAGCTGAGCAACCGCCTCGCCGCGAGCATCACTCATAACCCATCACTTATGTATTGATGAGTGAGCCCTTATTCTATAAAAGGGACTCCCTCACCTTCAAACGCCACAAGCCGAGCCAAACAAGGCAACATAAGCCACAAGCCGAGCAGCCTCGCAACATGTGCTACTTATAGTTGAACATCATTTCACTTTGAGCACCGCCTCATATCAAGTACTAGTTCAAGACGACATCTAGTTACTTCGGCCCACACATGGACTGAATTTCAAGTCTCCAGCCAAAAGACTCTCTTGACTGAAGACTTGGGGGACTACTGTTGGTACCATATATTTGGGCCTCGTATTTGGGCCTCACACATTAAGCCCACGACAAATGTAAAAGAGGAGGAGCCCCTTATTCTATAAAAGGGGACTCCCCCTCATTCTAAAGAAGGTCTTAAGTCCTCATTTCTAAGGGCTAGAGCTGAAAACAAAGGCTAGAAGCCTTGAGAGAGAGTTCTCACACCACCGAGGCTCTCCTCTCCCTTCTCTTCTCTCTCTGGGGGACTTCCCCTCAAACACTTGTATCCATACAATTACAGAGAAACAGAATCAACTACAGTGTGGACGTAGCCCAAACATTGGGGTGAACCACGATAAAATCCTTGTGTTCTTTGTGTTCTTCGTGTTCTTGAGCGTTTGTGCAGATTCACGATCGGATTTACGTTGTTCCAAGACCGCCCCGGTTTTGTGCATCAACAGATACCTTTGTGGGTAATGTGGTGCAGAGTGTTTCCGGATAGTGCATGTACCAATGTTCCTTCGTTCCTTTGCTTCTGATAGAAGACACATGAAACATTCTCTTGGCAATTGGCTTCATCAACCTCATCTCTACCAACCTATTGTTGCGCAATGCAAGTGCTGAATTCCTCTAATACTTTTGTATAGTTTGATGATGGTGAAATCGTCAGTAGTCAGAATTCGTAGACTGGAGAAGGGTAAGCTGCCAATTGTTTCTCCAAACTATCACGAGGTTGCCAATTATTCCTCAAACTATTTTCCTTTCTGATTTACCCCCTTAACTAGCATAAGACAGTCAAATAACACCCTGTAGTTGGATCTGAGAGAATTTCATCCAAGTTTCCGTTTAGTGGTGTCATGTGAGAGACATGAGACACATTTTTTAGTCCAACCACACATCAATCCCTGCTCTATCTGTCCCAAATAACCGTAATCTTTTCAGTTGTTTGCTAATTCGACTTTTACGCAAAGGGAAAGTAGAGGGAGGAGCTAGATCAAAGACAAGTTTGCGCTCGAAAATGTGTCTCGCACCTCTCACATGACACCGCTTAACAGACATTTGGATGAAATTCTCTTAAATCTAAAGGCAATGAGTTATTTGGTTGTCTTGTACTAGTTAAAGGGATAAATCTATAAGAAAAATAGTTAAGGGGGTAGGCAGCCTTGAGATAGTTCCCCGAGGGGGGGGAGTAACAGAATTTAATTACTAAGAAAATTTGAGGTCCGTGCTAAAGATGAGGCGACAGGAACATAAATTGATGTGACCAATGTGGTTTTTACTCAAAAGCTTGGGGGAAATTTGGAAAAATAACCAAATTTTAGACCCCATATAGAATTATAGCCACCATATTAATTTTATGATAATTATAAACAAAACTTGATGTAAAAGTACTAATATACCCTTAATATTAGGGGTTCTCACAACAACCAAAACAAACCTTTAAACTATCCTAAAATGAGAAATTAATCTTCATCACTTTTTTGTTTTCACTATTCACTTTGCATATGCAATTTCGTATTCTTTCTTCATCCACTGGAAAAATATATTGGAATGTATGCAATTTAGTCAGTGAAACACTAAATCGAAGTATCTAATTACAAAAATAATAATTAGCTATGGAATTAGTACCTTCTGAAGAACATTCTCATAGTTTGTCTTGCTAATTAAAGAGAAAGTTAATTCAGTGGCCTCAATCTGCAGTAATCCTCAACATTTTAAGGTAGTTTAAAGGTTGTGTTGTGGTTGTTATGAGAAACCCTAGTATTAAGGGTATATTAATAGTTTTACATCAAGTTTTGGTTATAATTATCATAAAATTAAAATGGTGGTTATAATTCTATATGAGATCTAAAATTTGGTTATTTTTCCAAATTTCCCAAAGCTTGGTGTGGTCGTGATAGAGAATCAGCGTGGTTCTCAAAAGTGTGATTGAAATGGAGTAATGTTACAATAATTCAACATTGTTTTTTGGAACAAACGTTATTATCTACATTAAAGGGGAGGAGGTTCAAATTTTCCTTTGGCGAGAATCTAACCTAAGACCTCTCGCTTACAAATGAAGAGGAATACAACTAGATTGTAGTACTAAATCAACATGTTTAAATCTACTGAAATAAAAAAAAACAATACAATTTAAATCGGGTGGCACAAAATACAAGCAACTCAGAAACAACAAAAGATTAGAAACATGAAACAAAGACAAACAGAGAACTAAGAGGCAGGCGGCATTGAAGACACTTGCCTATTATATTCAAAATAAATAGTTGTAACATAAGAAATCTTTGGCCAATCTTCTCATGTGTCGCACTAGCATCTCTTCTCCAGATCAGGACACTCTATGATTCTGAGTTGTGTTAAGGCACTGAGCCGATGCATCTCCTCTGGGAAACTTGATTGTTTTGTGGTTATTCTAAGGAATCTAAGGCTGATCAACTTGCTCATGTCTCTAGGCAACTCTTTAAGATTCACACATCCATCGAGATTCAGACTTTGCAAGCTCTGCAACTTACAAATTGAATTGAGGAGATCGGTGATTCCTTTATTTTGAGGAAAGTCCAGGCTTCTCAAATGCTTCAAAGAACCAATTGAACTCCGCCACGGCCACCGCCTCAAGTTAAGGTTCTAAGTACACACCCACCATATGCTATGAGCTCTATCTATCTATTTTGAGTACACCAAATTGAAACTTAAATTGAATCACATTTTTCAAAACAGTAAAACAAATAAATAATAAATTTTGAGACGGGATATTACAACTTTCCCATGTTGGGTTAAGTGCACACTCGTGAAATGATTTTTTGGGTCACAAAAAAATAGGAGGACAAGTGAATCCCTCCAGCCCTTGGTATTAACTTCTCATTCCTTACAGGAAACCAAAAAAGATGCATTGATTGCTATCTTCTTATGACAAATTTGGTGTCAGTAACAAATTAACACTGCAAAATTTCCATTATATCCCCCCAAAAAATGATATTTCCTACATTCCTATTCTTACCAAACATGAGAATTTTTTTTTGCATTTTCCTTCTCCTAGAGAAAGAAGTGAAAAATAATTTTTAATGAATAAATTTTCGCATATGAAATACAACATTTTTTTTAACAAACGATATTATCTACATTAAAGGGGATGGGACAGACTTAACCTCACAATGCACTAACAATAATTTGGTTCAAATTCGCCTTTAACGAGAATCGAACCTAATACCTCTCACTTACAAGTGTCCGAAATCATTTTCCTCTTGGCCATTGTTTTTCTTGCCTTTCTTCAACAACTTGGGCCTGGTCTTTATGGGCTTATTAAGATAACCAGCCAACAAAAGCCACCCTATCCATCCCATTAGGCTCGAGCGCACCCAAAGCCCTGGCCACAGCCTCCAAAGTACTCACTCACCTGCCAAACAGCTCATTCCTCGGAACCAGTGTTCTAAAAATCAGCCTAGGCGGCGCCTAGGAGTTGGGCGGTGGGCTTCCGTGGTGATTTTGGGCAAAACGTTCAATAAATCAGAGAAGGTCTAGGCGGTCGACTAGACGAAGCTAGGCGGCGCTAGTCGTTCCTCGTCTCTTCACTTTGCGTCTGTGCAAACTGCATACTTGATCAGTGCAAGTGTGGGGTAAGGTTGAGTGACGTGACTGTGAAGCACCAACTGTTGAACGAGGAACTTGACTTGTTGATCCTTATCACCACCGACAAGGACGTTGACAACATGATGGAGGAGTACGACCACATCGCACCGAATCAAAACTCAAAGTTGGCGTGGCTCTGTCTCTTTCCCATAACTTATGTGCATGAAAACGGAGAATTACCGTGGTGGCTTAGAGGGAGTGATAGAGGGAGATATGCGGAGGAGAGATAGAGGGTTAGAGGGAGTTGTTTGATTTGTTGTTTTTCAAAAGAGAAGAAGATGGAGGGTTAGAAACGGAGAACTCGAGGTGAGAGATAGAGACTAGGCAGTAGGGAAAATTGGGAAAGAGGAAAAAATGCCTAGTTTTGTGTGAAAGTCCACAAGGCTCATAATAAAAAAGCATAAAAAATAATACCCACTGCCCACTAATAAATATATTATATAAATTATTCAGTAATATTTTATTATTTGTTTTGTTTTACAACTATACTATATTATATTCTTATAATATAATATTTTATTATTTTTTCTTTTTAAGACTAAATTATATTATACTCTTCATTATATATGTATATCTTTTTCAAAAATAACATGTTACTCAATGTTTATTTATCCATTATATAGTAAATTTAACTAATTTATATAATATATATAATTATTTTACCCACTGCCTGACTAGTGCCTAGCATTTTTTAGAACCTTGCTCGGAACCAACTCCGAATCTAAACAAACCCTTGTCGCGAACGCCAACAAAAACCCCTCGATCTCTTTCGACATCTCTCGCGAGTGGAAGGTGTTGAGCACGACAAGAACGAGAGGGAGTGGGGAGGCGGGGAGGTCTGATAGGTTGACGGCAAGCAAGGATTTAGTGGACGGGGAGAGGTAGATGGCGAGCGGGGATTGGTCGAGGAGTGGCAAGAGGCCTGGCCGGAGATTGCGATGGCGTTGGAGAGGCATTTGGTGTGGATTGGAGTTGTGGAGAGTCTATGATTGGCTTCAGTGGGACGGTGGAGGATTATTCAATTTAGAAGAGAGAGAGGCCTCGAGAAGAGGAGAGAGAGATGACATGTCAAAGTTGGAAGCAAGCAATAGCTCTTGCGACATCTCGCAGTTTGATCCACCTCATTTTATTGGTACGTCGGCAACACCAATCAACTAGGCTTTGTTTTTTCATTTTATTTTGCAATATTCTAAACTACTCAGCATTTTAATGTACGGGTTACAATATTCCAACATGGGTGCAAGTGCTGGGGAAAGTCTGTTGGTTTGGGCCTAGGTCTTTCAAAAATTAGTATACCTTGTGCGTTTCTGTACCCTAGCGAACTTGCCTAACCCATGTTTTCGTGTTTTTGGTCTTTTGGTTTTCTGGTAGTTGTGCTTTTGCTAAGTTGCTAATTACCCTTTTTGTGCACTTATATTTGTGTAGTGAGGAGAATGTGTACTTGCTTTGCAATGAACTGTACAAAGCAATGAACTGTGTAAAAAAGGCCTCACAGACGCACATGGGTCTGATCTTTTCGTTGTTTCCATTTCCAAGACCAGAAGTATTTTTTTTGTGCCCATGTTACCCAACTGGCTATTTGTCTTAAAGTTTATGTTTTATGTGTCTTGTTTTCAATGAATTTAGAGTTTGTTGTGGTATAAATAATATCATGCAGATCCCGTTGTGGTACCAGAAGGCCAGTAACCAATGGGATTGTTCTGTGGGATTATCATGTCATTTCCTTGCCCTTTAGCAAGCTATGTCTCAAAAACTATCCGCTTGTCATTTCAAACTTGTTTCTGAATTCCAAATGTACTTCATAACTTGTGTGTTTTGTATTTATAGGGAAATGTTCTTATGATACTTTGGATGTTACATTGTGAGTTTATCGAGAGAGTAAATTGTAGCAATAATTCCTCTACTTTAATCAAATTGGAGCAATGGTCCCTCAACTAAAAATCCATTACCATTGGTCCCTCAATTTATCAAAATGTGTAGCTATAGTCATTTTCATCAATTTCGTCAAAATTTTGTGAAAATAAGTTATGTTGGAATAACCATTTATATAATTAGGATCTCTCAACTCATCAAAGTGTGTAATTATGGTCATTTTCGTCAACTACGTCAAAAATTTTGTCAAAATGAGTTATGTTGGAAGGACCATTGCTACAATTAGGTTAAAGTTAAGGGATCATTTCTCCAGTTGAATTAAAGTTGAGGGATCAATGGTAATAGATTTTTAGTTGAGGGACCATAGCTGCACGTTTTGATGAGTTGAGGGACCAATGGTAATGGATTTGTAGTTGAGGGACCTTTGCTCCAATTGAGTTAAAGTTAAGGGATCATAGCTACAATTTACTCTTATCGAGATTATTTATCTGGTAAACTTTTATACGAATGCATAGGAGGTCCAAATTCAGAGTCTTATAACACAACGTGCCATATATCTGATAAGTTTGTTACCCTCTATATATTGATACCATTGTGGTTAATGTGGTGCAGGGGTGGAGTTGGGGGTAATCGGCAGTTTATCGTTTGGAGAGTTCCACATCCAAACAAACTTTATAACGTAAGCCTCAAATACCTTGCTTGATCATCGTTCTGCTCTTAGATGAAACAATTCTTAATTCAAAAGTATTTGGTTCATATTCACCTTCGGCGAGAATCGAACCTAAAACCTCTCACTTACAAGTGAAGAAGAATATTACTAGACCGTAATACTAAGTATCTGAAATCATTTCCCCAGTACTTTAGGATTTTCACTGTCACTCTTCCATTGTTTTTCTAGCCCTTCTTCAACAACTTGGGCCTGGTTTTTATGGGCTTATTAAGATAACCAGCGAACAAAAGCCCTGGCCACAGCCTCCAAAGTACTCACTCACCCGCCAAACGGCTCCTTCCTCGGAACTAACTCCGAATCTAAACAAACCCTCGTCACGAACGCCGACAAAAACCCCTCGCTCGCTTTCGACATCTCCCGTGCTTGAAAGGCGTTGAGTGCGACAAGAACGAGAAGGAGTAAGGAGGTGGGGAGGTCCGATAGGTTGACGGCAGGTGGGGAAAGGTAGATGGAGAACGGGGATTGGTCGAGGAGCGACAAGAAGCCTGGCCGGAGCTTACGGCCGACGATGGAGGTGGTATGTGATTGGCTTCGGCAAATCAATCAACCAGGCTTTGTTTATTTTATTTTATTTTTCAATATTCTAAACTACTCAACATTTTAATGTACGGGTTACAAGATTCAAACATGGGTGCAAGTGCTAGGGAAAGTTTGTTAGTTTGGGCCTAGGCCTTTAAGAAATCAGTATACCTTGTGCGTTTATGTACCCTAGCGAACTTGCCTAACCCGTGTTTTTGTGTTTTTGGTGTTCGGGTTTTCTGGTTGTTGTGCTTTTGCTGAGTTGCTAATTACCGTTTTTGTGCACTTATGTTTGTGTAGTGAGGAGAATGTGTTCTTGCTTTGTGAGGAACTGTGCAAAAAGGGCATCACAGACGCACAGGGGTTTGATCTTTTTGTTGTTTCCATTTCCAATGACAAGAAACAGGCATGTATTTTTCTGTGCCCATGTTACCCAACTGGCTACTTGTCTTAAAGTTTATGTTTTATATGTTTTGGCTCCACTTTCATTTCTATTTGCGGCCTTTAACACTGCTTGATGCCATTTATTCAAACTTGGATGAAGATGTTTCTTCTATCTTGAAGAACAACTCTCATGGTTTCAAGTATTCGGTGGAGTGGTACCTTCGTAGAACTCATAGTATTTTTTGAACGTATGATTCCAAACACCTTCACTTTTTTGAGAACTCCTCCTCACACTATCTTCCGAGGTCCATCTATAAGACCTACAAAGAGCTTCATCTTATTTTTGGGTCCAAGCCCTACCTTTCATTGTAGATGTGGCCATTTGAAAATTATTGAAAAAATTGAAGGAAAGATTATTGGAAGGGGTAAGAGAATAGAATGTGAAGAATTGAAATAGAATGAAGTAAGATAGTATGGAATGATGAAAATTATGTGAGAAATGGTGTAGGAATGACTTAGGTATTTATAGGAAAAAATTTGGAATTTTTTGTTACATTTTTTTTAAAAAATTTATCCACAACAACAACAACAAAGCCTTTTCCCACTAAGTGGGGTCGGCTATATGAATCCTAGAACGCCATTGCGCTCGGTTTTGTGTCATGTCCTCCGTTAGATCCAAGTACTCTAAGTCTTTTCTTAGAGTCTCTTCCAAAGTTGTCCTAGGTCTTCCTCTACCCCTTCGGCCCTGAACCTCTGTCCCGTAGTCACATCTTTGAACCGGAGCGTCAGTCGGCCTTCTTTGCACATGTTCAAAATCACCGGAGCCGATTTTCTCTCATCTTTCCTACAATTTCAGCTACTCCTACTTTACCTCGGATATCCTCATTCCCAATCTTATCCTTTCTCGTGTGCCCACACATCCCACGAAGCATCCTCATCTCCGCTACACCCATTTTGTGTACGTGTTGATGCTTCACCACCCAACATTCTGTGCCATACAACATCGCTAGCCTTATTGCCGTCCTATAAAATTTTCCCTTGAGCTTCAGTGGCCTACGACGGTCACACAACACGCCGGATGCACTCTTTCCATCCAGCTCGTATTCTATGGTTGAGATCTCCATCTAATTCTCCGTTCTCTTGCAAGATAGATCCTAGGTAGCGAAAACGATCGCTTTTTGTGATCTTCGCTAGATTGCTCCGGTCATTAGTGTGGATAAGTATATAAATGGATAGAGATAGGAAAGCAAACACAAGATGTACGTGGTTCACCCAGATTGGCTACGTCCACGGAATAGAAGAGTTCTCATTAATTGTGAAGGTTTACACAAGTACATAGGTTCAAGCTCTCATTTAGTGAGTACAAGTGAATGATTTAGTACAAATGACATTAGGAAATATTGTGGGAGAATGATCTCGTAATCACAAAACTTCTAAGTATCGGAGTGTGGTGTCGTCTTGACTTGCCTTATCTGTCTCATAGGTAGATGTGGCATATTCTCTGGAAGTACTCTTCCTCCATCCAGGGGTGGTATCTTTAACTGGTGGAGATGCACAAGGTAATGTATCAATTTCACTTGAAGCTTACTTGTAGTTTCAGGCTTGGTCAAGCGCGATACAAACCATGTAGTAGGAGTCCCCCAAGTCGCCGAGCTAGGGGGTCTACTGAAAGAGGTGACAGACAAGGTAAGCAATCAGAGCTCCGACTGATTGTTCACCTTCTCCCCATCTTGCAGCAGCATGAAGGATAAAGAGAAGAAAAATGAGAAGAGATGATATGAGATACTTTTGCTTTTGAAGAAGTAACTTTCCACAGGCTTATTCTTGAACTGAGCTGGAGGGTTTTCTGGTTTTCTCCAGAGTATAAGGCCGACTGAAGAATTTGAGGGTCAAAACAAGTCCATCAAATCTAGAGTACGTTCCACCCTGCTGATATGGGATACTTCTGCTTTTGACAGAGTAATGAATGTATCGGCACGTGTGCTGTTACGCTTGTCTCCACATGCTTCCTTGTATCCTTCGCACTTGCCCTATCTGTTCCTCAAGCAGATGCGGAATCTTCCCTAGAAACATAAGATGTTGAAGATGAGTACTCGAGAGCAATGCCAGGTAAGTAATCAGGTAAGGGGTTCCAGGCAGTCAATTCCTGGCTGGAAGCTTGATTCCAAGTGCTGACTGATTGCTCTCTTTCTCCTTGTCTTGCAGGTAAAAACAAGGCCAAAAGAAAAGACAGGGAAAAAGCATGATATGGGATACTCTTGCTTTTAACCCTGATGATATGAGATATTCTTGCTCTAGTATAGCTTGTTTGCAGAGGTATTATCGGGGGGAAAGAAAGCTGAATATTTCGAAAGGCTTCGTTGGGAGTGCCCTATCAGATATGATGAAGGGTTGAGCATTTTTGCAGGTCTGCCTGTCCGTTGGGGATGGAGGTCGACATATATAGGAGTCTCCCTAACAACAAGTAGTAATGCTATTCCTTTACCCTGCTTGGTCATAGCACGGTAGTGGGAGCTGCCAGTTTCACATGTTTTAACTCTGTCAGAGCACTTTGAAAAAGTGGTCTGTGGTATCTGGCTCTCGAGATTCGGAGAATGATGCCTCTTCGATTTTTGAGAAAGCAATCATGCTGGGGGTATGACTCTCGAGATTCGGAGAGCAGTGTCTCTTCGATTTTTGAGGAAGTAATCATGTTGGGAGTCTGGCTCTCGAGACTCGGAGGGCGGTGCCTCTTCGATTTTGGAGCAAGCAATCTTGTTGGGAGTGTTGTCTCGAATGTGAGTAAAGGTTGGGCATGTTTGCTAGTCTACCTTGCCATGAAGCACAAAGGTTGACACACAGGGACTTTCCAATTATCCAGCAATGGTACTGTTCCTTTACCCTCTCTTCGATTTTGAGAAAGTAGTCATGTTGGAAGTCTGGCTCTCGAGATTCGGAGGACGGTGCCTCTTCGATTTTGGAGCAAGCAATCTTATTGGGAGTGTTTTCTCGAATGTGAGTAAAGGTTGGGCATGTTTGCTAGTCTACCTTGCCACGAAGCACAAAGGTTGACACACAGGGACTTTCCAATTATCCAGCAGTGGTACTGTTCCTTTACAGTTGTGGGTAATAATATGGTAGCTAGACCTTCAAAATTTATGTGTCTAAACTTTTGTTAGTGCTGTTTCTTTGCTATTCTTTTACCTTTCTTGGTCAGAGCGATGTAGTGGGAGCTGTAAGCTTCACGTGCTCAACTTTGGCAGAGAACTTTGGCAAAGTTATTTGTGGTACCCATGAGCTATTGTTGCGTGTGGGAAGTGGGTGATTGAACAGTAAGATTCATGTGCTTTCTACTTCACCAGAAGTCTTCGACAGAATGCCCATAATTTCTGCAAAGCTGAGTGTGCGTGTGACAGGTGCTGACAAGGCTAGAAAAGTAGGTGCCTCTTCGATTTCTGAGATCGGCCCTCGTGGTCTCTGAGCAGCCCAGCTTTTGAGAAAGCGAGCGCCTCTTCGATTTTTGAAAAAGCAATCATGCTGGGGGTCTGGCTCTCGAGATTCGGGGAGCAGTGTCTCTTCGATTTTTGAGAAAGTAATCATGTTGGGAGTCTGGCTCTCGAGATTCGGAGGGCGGTGCCTCTTCGATTTTTGAGATCGGCCTTCGTGGTCTTTGAGCAGCCCAACTTTTGAGAAAGCAAACGCCTCTTCGATTTCTGAGATCAACCCTCGTGATCTCTAAGCAGCCCAGCTTTTGAGAAAGCAAACGCCTCTTCGATTTCTGAGCAGGCGCCTCTTCGATTTCTGAAGCTTCGTCGAGTGCAGATTTTTATAGGGGCTGGCATTAAGTTCCAAAGCACACTTGAATCTCCACCAGTAGAAGCTTCATTCTTGCACTTCTAAGATCTTGATTTGTCCGACCTCTTCTCTCTTCAACACCTTTGAAAATGTCTGGCCCCTCCGACCGTCGTTTTGACTTGAACCTTGTTGAAGAGGCAGCCCCGCCTTCTCCAGACAACATATGGCGCCCATCCTTCGTCTCCCCTACTGGTCCTCTTACCGTTGGGGATTCCGTGATGAAGAATGATATGACCGCTGCGGTGGTGGCCAGGAACCTTCTCACTCCCAAAGATAACAGACTACTTTCCAAACGGTCTGATGAGTTAGCTGTTAAGGATTCGCTGGCTCTCAGTGTTCAGTGTGTAGGTTCTGTGTCTAATATGGCCCAACGCCTATTTGCTCGAACCCGCCAAGTTGAATCATTGGCGGCTGAAGTGATGAGTCTCAAACAGGAGATTAGAGGACTCAAGCATGAGAATAAACAGTTGCACCGGCTCGCACATGACTATGCTACAAACATGAAGAGGAAGCTTGACCAGATGAAGGAAACTGATGGTCAGGTTTTACTTGATCATCAGAGATTTGTGGGTTTGTTCCAAAGGCATTTATTGCCTTCGTCTTCTGGGGCTGTACCGCGTAATGAAGCTCCAAATGATCAACCTCTGATGCCTCCTCCTTCTAGGGTTCTGTCCAGTACTGAGGCTCCAAATGATCCCCCTCCGGTGCCTTCTCTTTCTGGGGCTCTACCGACTGCTGAGACTTCTCCTAAGCAACCTTTGTGAAGGCTCCTTCTTGTGTGCTTATTTTGACTCATGTATATGTACATATTTGTAGCTTATCAGGGATATCAATAAATAAGCTTTCCTTCATTTCAACGTATTGTGTTAAATACACCAAAGCCTTCTTCGCTAAGTTCTTTGAATTTTCTTTTGTTAAAGCTTGTATGTTAAAGCTTTCTGAGTGGAGCATGTAGGTTGGGGTAGTGTTCCCTTAATTTCCCGAGTGAGGAAAACTTCTCGGTTGGAGACTTGGAAAATCCAAGTCACTGAGTGGGATCGGCTATATGAATCTTAGAACGCCATTGTGCTCGATCCTGTGTCATGTCCTTCGTTAGATCCAAGTACTCTAAGTCTTTTCTTAGAGTCTCTTCCAAAGTTTTCCTAGGTCTTCCTCTACCCCTTCGGCCCTGAACCTCTGTCCCATAGTCGCATCTTCTAATCGGAACGTCAGTAGGCCTTCTTTGCACATGTCCAAACCACCGTAACCGATTTTCTCTCATCTTTCCTTCAATTTCGGCTACTCCTACTTTACCCCGGATATCCTCATTCCTAATCTTATCCTTTCTCGTGTGCCCACACATCCAACGAAGCATCCTCATCTCCGCTACACCCATTTTGTGTACGTGTTGATGTTTCACCGCCCAACATTCTGTGCCATACAGCATTGTCGGCCTTATTGCCGTCCTATAAAATTTTCCCTTGAGCTTCAGTGGCATACGGCGGTCACACAACACGCCGGATGCACTCTTCCACTTCATCCATCCAGCTTGTATTCTATGGTTGAGATCTCCATCTAATTCTCCGTTCTTTTGCAAGATAGATCCTAGGTAACGAAAACGGTCGCTCTTTGGTATTTCTTGATCTCCGATCCTCACCCCTAACTCGTTTTGGCCTCCATTTGCACTGAACTTGCACTCCATATATTCTGTCTTTGATCGGCTTAGGCGAAGACCTTTAGATTCCAACACTTCTCTCCAAAGGTTAAGCTTTGCATTTACCCCTTCCTGAGTTTCATCTATCAACACTATATCGTCTGCGAAAAGCATACACCAAGGAATATCATCTTGAATATGTCGTGTTAACTCATCCATTACCAACGCAAAAAGGTAAGGACTTAAGGATGAGCCTTGATGTAATCCTACAGTTATGGGAAAGCTTTCGGTTTGTCCTTCATGAGTTCTTACGGCAGTCTTTGCTCCTTCATACATATCCTTTATAGCTTGGATATATGCTACTCGTACTCCTTTCTTCTCTAAAATCCTCCAAAGAATGTCTCTTGGGACCCTATCATACGCTTTTTCCAAATCTATAAAGACCATGTGTAAATCCTTTTTCCCATCTCTATATCTTTCCATCAATCTTCGTAAGAGATAGATTGCCTCCATGGTTGAGCGCCCTGGCATGAACCCGAAAGAAAAAAAAATCAAATCCAATGGCTACTGGCATCAGCATGACATCAACTAGACGTTGCTAGCTGGTGTCATGCTGATGCCAGTAGCCATTGGATTTGAAATTTTTGGGTCAGCTTGGGGCTGGTTGGCTTATTTGGGCTAGTCAATTGGCCTAATTTGGTATTTTTGGCCTAATGGTGCTACGAGCCCTTTGGCCTAGCCCTCGGTTGGAGACGGTTTTCGTATCATTTCAAGCTATTTTTAGCCCTATGGCCCTCTGGCCGGATCAGATGGAGATGACCTTAGTTTTGGCCTAGGCCTTTCAGAAATCAATATACCTTGTGCGTTTTTGTACCTAAGCGAACTTGCCTAACCCGTGTTTTTGTGTTTTTGGTCTTCTGGTTTTCTGGTTGTTGTGCTTTTGCTGAGTTGCTAATTACCCTTTTTGTGTACTTATGTTTGTGTAGTGAGGAGAGTGTGTACTTGCTTCGCTAGGAACAGTGCAAAAAGGGCATCATAGACGCACAGGGGTCTGATCTTTTCATTGTTTCCATTTCCAATGACAAGAAACATGCATGTATTTTTTGTGTGTCCATGTTACCCAACAGGCCATTTGTCTTAAAGCTTATGTTTTATATGTCTTGTTTTCAATGAATTTAGAGTTTGTTGTGTTGTAAATAAAATCGTGTAGATCCCGTTGTGGCACCAGAAGGCCAGTAACCGAAGGGATTGTTCTGTGGGATTATCATGTCATTTCCTTGCCCTTTAGCAAGCTATGTCTCAAAAACTAGCAGCTCGTCATTTCAAACTTGTTTTTGAATTCCAAAGGTACTTCATCACATGTGTGTTTTGCATTTACAGGGAAATGTTCTTATGATACTTTCGATGTTACATTGTGAGTTTATCGAGATTATTTATCTCGTAAACTTTTATACGAATGCATAGGAGGTCCAAATTCAGAGTCTTATAACATGACATGCCATATATCTGATAAGTTTATTACCCTCTATATATTGATACCATTGCGGTTAATGCGGTGCAGGTGTGGGGTTGGGGGGTAATCGGCAGTTTACCGTTTGGAGAGTTCCACATCCAAACAAACTTAATAACGTAAGCCTCCAATACCTTGCTTGATCTTCGTTCTGCTCTTAGATGAAACAATTCTTGATTCAAAAGTATCCGATTCTTGTTTTTAGGATTGTCACTGCATGAAAAAAATAATAAATGTGTGGAACTCTTTGTTTCTTTTTCTTGCCATCAATAGGGTAACTCCAATATAATTTGTTCTTGTAGTAATGTCAGATAGATTAGATTGAAACTGAGCCCCATATGTGATTTCCTTCTAAGTAGGTGGATAGTGCATAACTTGCTCGTGTTCAGGTTCATGCCAAGCTCATGCTTCTTGTGAGTCCTGATGGCAAGAAAAAGAAATAAAAAGAGTTCCACACATTTATTACTTTTTCAAGAAGTGACAATCCTAAAAACAAGAATCAGATACTTTTGAACGAGGAATGGTTACATCCGAGCATAACGAAGAACAAGCAAGGTATTGAAGGCTTATGATATATCAGCCACGGTTCCTTCTGTGGTTGATTATTGTGCTTGTTTGTTTATTAGATTGTGGGAAGAGGCATTACCTGGTGGTTGAGTTTCACATCGCTTAAAATGCTTGGCCTCAGATCATGTCCCAAACTGTTGTCTTTGCCAGAGACGATGGCACCACCTCACTGCCTTAACAAAACTTATAATTAGAAAGTGTCCTGATCTGGAGAGGAGATGCCAGCACAACACAGGAGAAGATTGGCCAAAGATTTCTCATGTTCCAAATGTTTATTTTGAATAGAACAGGGTGTGGGTCTACCAATGAAATGGACAAATTTGCCAAATCCCCATATCAAAGAAACATTTCCATTCCAAAGTGGTAAAGTTGCTCAAGAAACGTTGTCTTAAGCGACCGATAAACTAGGGAATGTAGTCAACGAAGCTCTCAATCATAAGGGAAAAATGAAAGCAAATCTCAAAGCACAACAATCGGGGATAACATTGGAGTAAATACAAATCAAACTGTATTTACGTATCCAATACATAGTAATAGTTCTTGCTTTGAGTCAAATATTGGGTCAGGGAGTTGATGATTACCATCTCAAGCAAGAATACGAAAAACTTCACACCTTCTAAAACTTCGGCAAATCCAACCAACTCCACCACCGGAGACAATAAAAGGATGTCAGTTTTTGGCCTCCCTTTTTCTCCTTTTTATCCAAAGGGAAGCAAAGCGAGAAATCCGATCAACTAAAACATGGGGAAAGCAACAATTTGACCAAAGAAATTCAAGCAAGTTACAACAGTATTTTCATTAACAATAACAAGAAAAGCAAACCCCTCTTATAACCAAAATACAAAACTGCCAGATCTTTAGGCCATGTAATAATGAAAATGAAATGAGAATTCTTACCTGAGAAAACTGGATTTGGCTACTTGGAAGAGAGCAGGAACTTCATTAGCGTCGTGATTATTCTTATATGCAGAGAAAAAAAGAGGGCACAAATGTAAAATACATTTCAACGTTAAACACGAAATTCAAAAGTTAAATGGCAAAATGGCGTTTCATTATAGTCAAGCTCGGATGTGGATGGAAATCTCTCGTTAGGACTATCTCAAAGACAAGAACACAAGGCTAAATTGTCATTGTGTTGTTAGTCCTACTATGCACAGCTTAAAACTCTTGAGGATATTTCAAAAATAAAATAAAATATCTTCCATATGGCTGGTTTTTATGGCTCCTCTTCGTCATCCCGTGGCCCTTGACAAGAAAAAGAGGGTGGTGGTGGATCAACGCTCAAGGTGCCCTCCAATACCTTAACCACCTCTCTCATCGGAGGTCTTCTACGCTCATCAATTTGGACACACCAAAATGCAATTCTTAAAGCACGTTCCAGCTCTTGTGGAAGAAACCCGCCAATTATTTTTCTGTCTACCACATTCTCTGGATGCCCTTGCAGCCACTCTTTGTATGCCCACTCACAAGGGTCCCCAACTCAATAGCCACTTACTAATACTAACACCATCTTACCAAAGTCCTCCACATCTCTCTCTGCAGATGAACATGAAGAGCATGATACCTCACTGACTATGTTCCCAAGTCCAAATTCAGTCACCTTGGCCTCTAAATTTTCATCCAGCACAACATTCTCGCATTTCAAATTCCCATGGCTCACAAATTCCCTACAGCTTGTGTGTAGATAACAGACGGCCCTTGCGACACTTGAGCATATATCAAATCTCTTCCCCCAATTCAGCTTCTTACACAATTTATGATCTGCTATATACTTCTCCAGAGAACCATTCTTCACATATTCATAGACTAGAAATTTGTAATCTACCTCACAACAGTAGCCCTGCAGCTTCACAAGGCTTTTGTGATGAATGTTACCTATCTTTGTAACTACACCCCGGTATTTTCTTTCTTCTATGCTTGCATCCACATCTTTGATAGCAACTTGTTTTCTTTTTGGAAGAACGCCCTTGAACATCTTAGGCCCAATCTGGTATTTGAAGTTCTTTGTAAGCTCCTCTATTTCAGAGAACGATAACACTATCAAACCGTTTGAGTTTGGGCTGGTACGTAAGAGAAAAAGCAGCTTTCTTCCTATTCTTCTTCTGTAGAACCAGAAACCAAGTGCCAGTTGAACTAAAATAAATACAACGAACATTCCTGCTGCTGCTGCTCCAATTATGCAAGGGAAACAAAACTTATGAGAGGGATTGAGTGGAGGAGGGTAAGACAATGAGTGATTGGGATTTACAGCTAATGGATCAGCACACATCTTCGCGTAAGATACTGAACTCAGTGAGGGGTCTTAATAGCCAGTAACATACAGTGTTCTCTTAATTAAGCATCATGCAGTTCCATCATTCGAAAATGTTGCAGCAGTGCAAGTCAGGTCATTCTGACACAAGCTTTTGCATTCCTCTAGACTAACTTTGGCAACTACATCATCAGTTGGTGGGTACATTCCATGTAGGAAAGTATGCTTATAATGAAGCATGTTGGAACCAGAAGAACAGCGATTATTTGGAATAAAACATCTGGAAGTGGACTCATTTGTCTGCTGCTTAAATAGACATTCGCAATCAGGGGACCCAGAATCATTGAAGACACAGATAACACGTTGGCCACAGGTTGCATAGACATCACACTGGTTCTCAACAGCCAGCCAGACTGATCTCCATGACTTTGAATCTTCTACCCATGAGTATAATCGGAGATTACCATCAACATCTAGCCTAAGAAACCTGTAATTTATGGAGTCATTGTGATCTTGACCGGACATTGACCGGACATTGACCACACAGGTTTCAAGTTTTGGTCACGGAGTTGTAAGGCTCCCTCAGAAGTGATGAAAGCACTGAGGTTTGAACTAGAAAGGCTTCCACTTGTCCAGTAGGTGACATGGCTTTCCCATCGAAGTTGCAACTGACTAGAAGCACTCATAAGAAGAGTGTAGTAACTGGACACACAATTCTTGCTTGCAGCTCGAAGTGTTTACAATGTAGAGAAGCTCTGTCCAGGAAGAAGTATGTCAGATGAGTATCAAAACTTTGCCAAACAATATGTTTCTCTTGATTCAATAGAACAAGATTTTCATTGTCATTAAGAGCAGCAGAAACAACTGATAATTGCCTTGTTTTACTGGTCAGCTGGGCATAAGAATTGTTACCAATAATAAGATCAGCTGCAGCACTCCATACCAAAAGTTGTTGGTCAAGAGGAAAAATTTTCGAAATGAGACGGATCCCGAAACTATAGCCTGGCTGGTCTGAACGGTTAAAAAATCCAAATGCAAAATCACCATTTGGAGAGATCCATATGTTTTATCGGCTATAGAAATTTTGGAACCCAAGGGAATATCTGAAGTTGCAAGAGTATTTAACAGGAATGCAAGAAAGATACACAGCAGGAGACGCGATTTACGGAGATGTTCGACCAGTTCAGGCATAGCTGAATATGCTTATAGATCCTACAAAAACAAATAATCAGTACTATGACCTTCTTTAAGTGCTTTGCGTATCAAAGTTAATGAATTTCACTAGGAAAAAATTGGAGTAGAAATGTAGAAACGGATAAAAACTTCCAACAATTTTCATGAACAATCCCACTGAAAAGTAAAAATGGCAAGAATCAAGGCAACTCATAGCCCAAATAAAAAATAAATAAAAACAAACAAAAATGAAAAAAAAAAAAAACAATGTTTTTAGGCCAACAGAAAATTGAAGTTCCAAAAAATTTACGATAAACTCAAGGAAATAACAGTCAACATAAATTTCCTACAAGTCAAGAAGGAATACATACAATATTCAGAACTTGGTACCTGAAAAGGCAGTTAAAACCCCAGAAATTTAACAAGCCGGTGGAATGCCCCCATGACCATCTCAGAAGCATCCCATTATATGTATTTGGAACATTGTAAAATTGTCATGTGAACATTCAGAATTTTGAATACTCAAACAGAGATTGACTGACCGAATGAGGCAGCCTACGATTTAAACGGGAGGAAGCAAGTGACAAAAAAAGGAGCTGTAAAGAGAGTAAAAATTTGGATTTTTAAGAGATTATAAAGTGGGTGTTGAATAGACCCGGCAATTTCTGACACGACACGAAAATAACGGGTTTCGGATCAACATGATAACTTATTGGGTCATTATCGGCCGTTAAGAACCCGTTATAACGGGTTCTTAACCAGTATACATGTGGGTAACACATGGGTAACCCGTTTTGACCCGTTAAAAAAAATTATTTTGATAATTTTAAAGTTTAATTACTAAGAGATTTATTAGAAAATACAATAGCCATATTAATATATACAATATGTTCTATATTAAATATATAGTTTTGTATTATTATTCTATATAAGTTTAAAAAAAAAAAGTTTTAGTCATTATTTATTTTTATTATGAGAGTTCCTTATTATCATTACTAGGATAAATTTTACTTAACATGTTGTTGTCTAAAATTAAAATAAACTAATATAGTCTTTGTATAGGCAAGAAATAAGAAGACATACATACAAGTATGAAAAATGTGAAAGAATATATAAACACTCATGATTCATCATTTTTCCTCCACGACTAGATAATGGATACACTTACATTATGGTTTAGATTTTTAAAATCCTCATGAATAATATTTTTTATTTGAGGGCAAAATTAATAAAATTAATAATAATTATTGTAGAAGTGTAAAAAATGTAAAAAAAATATACAATCACTCATAGTGACAAACTTTACAACTTTCATGAAAGGGTCAACTTCGAAATCCAACACTATAATTCATAAACCTTAAATTTATATTTAACCGTTGATTGCCATCTACGCTTTATTCTTGTTACTGAATTTCATTTTTTAAATTTTCTTTTTTGAAAACATGATCATCTGGCGGATGTAAGAAGATGAACGGTTCAAATCTTTGATATCACATTTCGATATTTACGGTTAACTAAAATATGAGTTGATGTCATATAGTTTGTAGAAACTTTATAAACATCAAACAATATTTTCACTAACCGTAAAACTCTGAATATAATATCAACGATCCAAACCGTTCACCTTCCTGCATCCTCTAATAGATCAAGTTTTCAAAAAAAGAAAATTTGAAAAAAAAAAAAAAACAAAATTTGATGAGAACAATGAAGCGTAAATGTAAACAACAATCAACGGTTAAATTTTGATCTATGATTTATATGATTATAGTGGCGAATTTCGAAGTTAAGCTCTTCATGAAAGTTGTAAAACTTGTCATTACGAGCGTTTATATATATTTTTCTACATTTTTTTTACACTTCTACATTAATTAAAAAACTATGAAAGACTTTACGTAAGTGAAAATATACTTAAAAGAAAAATGTGTTTTTATGTTTCGGATGTGACAATATGGTATGTATCTACTTATTTAGTATTATGTTTTTCATTTGATTATTTATTGGTTTAAAATATATTTTCCTTAATGGGTAACGGATCGGGTCATTACCTGTTAATATTATAGGGTTGATTTTGGGTCGGGTCATTTTACCCGTTTATTTTAACGGGTGTTACATGACACGACCCGTTAAGATATCAGGTATGACACGAAAACGACACGAACACGGAAAACATGACACGAATGCCAGGTCTAGTGTTGAATAGATTCAAGTGGATGAATGGGAGCCAAAACTAACCCAATTGGGTACAATGTTGACTGTTTAGGCAAGGCAATCACTTTCAGGGGCTTGAGGGTGTGTTTGTTGCATCAGACTGTCTCGGACTGGACTAGCTGCAAGGACTAAGCTGAATTGGCTTAGACTAGACTAAGCTAGACTAGCTTAGTAAAGCATTTGGTGCAGTGTCGGACTAAGAAGCAGAATAATGAAAACAATACTGTTATCAGTTTGATGTTTGTTCAGACCAGGACTACATTATTGTTCTATTTTAATTGCTTTTTATTAAAGATATTATTAAAATTAATAATATTGGATGAGAGTGTGATTCAATAAAAATACAAAAACCAAATTTTCTTGCCAACGAAAGAAACATACATGATTCAAGAGTAGCATTGTTCCAAACAAGAATATGACAAAGTGTTCTCTAAACAATCGACAGGGTCCAGGACGCTTTTCTTAATTATTCACCTTTGGTTTAAAGTGGTAGATTAGAACCGAATCCACCCCACACATAATTAACTTGAAAGAAATAGTTCTCTAACAAGTTATCATTTTGTTTACATGCTTCCACACATACTCGCAACCTGAAAATACGTTGAACCAACACAAGGGCATGTCTAAAATCTAGACATATAGTTTTCATTTGAAACGACGTTTGAAACTTGAAGTATATTTAAATGACAATATATAACATATCAAGTCTATGATTAAAAATGGGTGATAACTCTCATATAATCCTCCACGGTATGAGGATTACCACTGCCACGGGTAAGGTAACTTAAGCAGCTTAGTGTATTTGGAATAAAGCACAATTATCACTACAAGCACTACATGCAGCTTTGCTATTCATTCTTCTGCAGCACTTGGGTCCACACTAAGGTCAAGAACCTGCTCAAACATTCCAGGAAATTTGGTTAAACTTTACATGAAAGACATGGTTCTATGAAACAGTAAAAAAAAAAAAAAACAAAGGCAATAGTTAATCAAGGAAATGTCCATCGACTTTAAGGATGACATGAAATTGAAAACAACATAACCAAACTAATTGGGCGATGCATAAAATTGTATTTCGTAACTTCCCTGTTATCAAGGTGTACATTAAAGAGCCACATCCTCAGTCAACTCAACAGTGCCAACTAGGATCCAAGTCCTCAGTACAGTCAGCAATTACTTAGTGTATAAGTTTGGTATTACTTTAGTATTGTAACTAATCTTAGTTTAATGTTAATTAGTTACAATAGTTAATATCTAAGCTTTATTTAGCTCACTGGTATAAATACCATCATGTAAATCATTTCTGAAGTTAATGAGAAATATCTTTCTAAATATGGTATCATCCCTTTCTGCTTAACCGCCTTTCTCTCTCTCGATCCTCTTCTTTCTCGCTTCGTCGCTTCCTGCGATCTTTGATCTTTGCGATCTGTGATCTTCGTGTTTGATGATCTTCGCAGTTTCTGTAATCTTTGTGATCTGCGTTTTTTTGTGATTTTTGTCCATGCTTCAATTTGTGATCTCCGATTTTTTAGATCTGTCGTCTATTCGATTTGCGATTTCTGGAAGGAGGAAGCAATTGTGCTCTTAGTGATCTTCGCTCTTCTGCACTCTCTGTGATCTGCTGAGTCTATGACTTCATCAACTTCTTCTCCAACGGATCCTGCAATTTTTGCCCTAAATTTGGCCCCGATGAACCCTAATTTGGCTTCGGTTTCTCCTTCTCCCTCAATTTCTTCCATTTCCATTCAAAATATTAGCTGTATGGTTCCTATAAAGCTCAAACGCGATAATTACTTTGTTTGGAAGGCTTTATTTGCTCCGATCTTTCGTCGGTATAAGCTTACCGGAATTGTTGATGGCTCTGAAGCTTGTCCCTCGCCGTTTCTTCTTGATGAATCTGTCCAGAACACTGCACTTCCAAATCTTGCTTTTGATCTATGGTATGAAAAGGATCAAAATATTCTTATTTGGTTGAATTCTACACTTTCGGAAGATCTTATTCCTTTCACAGTTGGTGTCCAATCCTATTGAGAACTTTGTCTCACTCTTGAACAACGCTTTGGAGGCGTCTCAGCTGCTCATATTCACTAGCTTCGTTCTCGCCTTCACTCTATTCAGAAGGGTGATCTACCTATTTCAGAGTACATTCAACTCATCAAGAACATTTCTGATGCACTGATGGCCACTGGTGCTCCAGTTTTTGAAAGCGATCTGATTGCAATCACACTACAAGGTCTTTCTGATGATTATGAGTCTTTCATCGACTCGATTATGCTCTGCATCTTGTCCACCTCTTTGGATGAACTCCATGGATTGTTGATTAACAATGAGCTCTTTATGAATCGCAAAAAGAAGTCTGTTATTTCTGAACCATTTCAGGCTTATGCAGCTCACTCTTCTCAGCCTCCTCTTCTTCCTACACCACAGGGCTATTCTCCACATCCTTCTCGGGGCACTCACTATCGTGATCATTCTCAGGGCACTCACTATCGTGGCAAAAGTCATTTCCGGGGCAACAACAACAACTTTCGTGGACATATTGCTCGTGGTAATTATCCGGGCAATTACAGAGGTAACTCTCATAATTTCAATCACAATTTTAGAGGCAATTCCAGAGGTAACACCAATGGTTCCAAATCTCCTTGTCAAATCTGCCATTCTCCTGAACATGAAGCTATTGACTGTTTTGAAAGAATGAATCATGCTTACTCTGGTAAAGTCCCTCCTGCAAAACTGGCAGTTATGTGTGCTCAAACCAACTACAAACCTTCTACTCCTACTTGGCTCATGGACTCAGGAGCTACATCGCATATCACTAATGATGTTTCTGCTCTTCAATCTCCAGTGCCATACAATGGTCAAGACAAGGTCTATATAGGTGATGGTCAAGGTATGCCAATTCATCATATTGGTACTACCACTCTTCGAACTCCTCTTGCTAATTTTCGTTTAAATAATGTTCTTCATGTCCTTGCAATGAAGCATAATCTTCTATCTGCTTATCAATTCCTAAGAGATAATTACTGCAAATTAACCTTTGATTCTGATGGATCTAAAATCAAGGATCGTATTTCGGGGATGATGTTTTTTCTAGGCCCAGTTAGACATAGCTTCTATCCTTTTCAAGGCTCACCAACTGCTTTCAACTCTCCTTCTGCACTTGTTAGTACAAAAGCTTATTTACAAGTCTGGCATAACCGGCTCGGTCATCCATCCTCTGTTATCTTCAGAAGAACTTTCAATAATAGTTCTATTGCTTATAGTGGTAAAAAGTTCACTTCGTTCTTTTGTTCAGATTGTGCAATTGGCAAGAATCACAAACTGCCATTTACTACCAGTGTTAGTACTGTGTCTGTTGCTTTAGACCTTGTGCATTGTGATGTCTGGGGACCTGCCCTTACATCTTCTGTTAGTGGCTATCGTTACTATGTCTTGTTTGTTGATGAGTTTACAAAGTATAGCTGGTTCTTTCCATTGAAGTTGAAATCTGAAGTGTATTCCATCTTTGTTCATTTCAAGAGCTATGTAGAAAACTTACTTGGAAATAAAATCAAAGTTCTCAGAACTGATTTAGGGGGTGAATTCACTAGTACTACTTTCAAGGCTTTTTTGCTACATCATGGTATTATGCATCAGTTTTCTTGTCCTCACACACCAGAACAAAATGGTTGTGTCGAACGGAAACATCGACATCTCACAGAAACTGCTCGAACTTTGCTCACTGCATCAAAGGTTCCTCATAAATTCTGGGTTGAAGCATTTTCTACTGCCTTATATTTGATCAATTGGCTTACGATCTCTGGTCTTGCAATTTCTCCATGGGAACTATTATTTCACAAGCCTCCTGACTACTCCAGGCTTAAAGTGTTTGGCTGCAGCTGTTATCCATGGCTCAAACCATATACTACCTCAAAGTTGGATGGTAAAAGTGTTCAGTGTGTTTTTCTGGGTTATAGCTTGCAGCATAAAGGCTACAAATGCCTTCATCATCTTACCTCTAGAGTCTACATCTCAAGACATGTTTTGTTCCATGAAACTCACTTCCCTTTTCATGCTTTTAAATCTTCTCCTGTGGCATCATCACAACAATCCACCTCTTATCTCCCTACTTTTACCCTTCATTTTTCAATATCCTGTCCCACACCACTCTCTCTCTCTCATTCACCTCCTTCCCATTCCTTTAGTGCTTCCAGTCCTGTTACCGCACCATAACCCCAAACCACTATTTCATCCAGTCAAACTTCCTTATCTCCTTCTATTTCTCCTTCACCATTACCCCAACCCCTTTTCCCTGCCAACACTCATTCTATGACCACCCGATCCAAAGCCGGCATTTTTAAACTTAAAGCCTTGGCAGCCACCAAACATCCTCTTGACACTTCACAATTTGTTCCTACTACTTACCTTCAAGCCTCCAAACATGCTCATTGGAACAAAGCCATGGCAGAGGAATTTCAAGCACTGCAATCCACAAGAACTTGGTCACTTGTTCCTTCTTCTCCTACTCAAAATCTGGTTGGTTGTAAATGGGTTTTCCGTGTTAAAAGGAAACCTGATGGCACTGTGGATCGGTACAAAGCCCGTTTAGTCACCAAAAGGTTTCATCAACAAGAAGGGATTGATCCATCTAAAGCTTCTTATGTTTGCAAGCTTCACAAATCCCTTTATAGCCTCAAGCAAGCCCCATGGGCATGGTATGACAAGCTTTTCCAGACCTTGGTTTCTCTTGGTTTCACCAACTCTACTTCTGATTGCTCTCTGTTTGTTCACTATCAACCAGCTATTGTAATTGTTCTGGTCTATGTTGACGATATCATCATGATTGGCCCTAATGCCCAACTCTGTCAAGCTTTTATTCATAAGCTCAGTCAACTATTTCCAGTAAAAGATCTAGGCCCTTTACACTATTTCCTGGGTTTGGAAGTTCATTGCAGTTCAACAGGAATTTTTCTTTCTCAGCATAAGTATGCTGCTGCTCTTCTGCTCAAAACAAAAATGCATGACAGCAACCCGTGTGCTACACCTCTTGGTACTAAAAAATTGGATCATAGTGGTACACTTCTTTCAAATCCACATGAATATCGATCTATTGTTGGGGCATTGCAATACTTAACTTGGACTCGGCCCGATCTCTCTTTTACTGTGAATCAACTCTGTCAGTTTTTACATTGTCCAACAGAAACCCATTTTTAGGCTGTTAAAAGAGTTATCCGATTTCTTAAAGGTACTGTTACTGACGGACTTTGGTTCAAGAAAAGTTCCTTGCATCTCACTGCCTTCTCGGATGCTGATTGGGTAGGCTGTGTATTTGATAGGTGCTCCACCAGTGGCTACTGTGTTTATATTGGTAGCAATCTTATTAGCTGGAGTGCAAAGAAGCAACACACTGTTGCTCGTTCCTCCACCGAAGCCGAATATTGATCTTTGGCTCACACATCTGCTGAAATTACTTGGATCTGCAAAATTTTCAACGACATTGCTTTCCCTCTGTCTAAAGTTCCAGTGCTCTAGTGTGACAATATCTCTGCCATCTCTCTAGCATCTAATCCAGTCTTTCATGCTCGCACCAAACATGTGGAAATTGATTATCACTACATTCGGGAACTTGTCTTAGCTTCTTAAATCCAAGCTTTCACTTGGTGTTCCTCCGTTCAGCTTGAGGGGGTCTAAAGAGCCACATCCTCAATCAACTCAACAGTGCCAACTAGGATCCAAGTCCTCAGTACAGTCAGTAATTACTTAGTGTATAAGTTTGGTATTACTTTAGTATTGTAACTAATCTTAGTTTAATGTTAATTAGTTACAATAGTTAATATCTAAGCTTTATTTAGCTCACTGGTATAAATACCATCATGTAAATCATTTCTGAAGTTAATGAGAAATATCTTTCTAAATATACATGTTGAGTACATCCAAGACAGTGGACTCAAAGTGTGTTGTGGCATCATAACTCTGTTAAACATAAGAAGCCTTTTGTCAAGTGTGCCCTCCAATACCTTAACCAATTCTCTCATTGGAGGTTGTCTACGTTCCAGCTCAATTCAGATCATCGTCAATTTGGACACACCAAAATGCAATTCTTAAAGCGCGTTCCAGCTCTTGTGGAATAAACCCCCAATTATTTTCCTGTGTACCACATTCTCTGGATGCCCTTGCAGCCACTCTTTGCAGAAGAGAATGAAGAGCATCTTATCGAAGTCCTCCACATCTCTCTCTGCAGAAGAGAATGAAGAGCATGATGCCTCGCTGACTATGTTCCCAAGTGCAAATTCAGTCACCTTGGCCTCTAAATTTTCATTCAGTAAAACATTCTCGCATTTCAAATTCCCATGGCTCATAAATTCCCTACAGCTTGTGTGTAGATAATAGACCACCCTTGCAACACTTAAGCATATATCAAATCTCTTCCCCCAAGTCAGCTTCTTACACAATTTAGGATCGTCGATATACTTCTCCAAAGAACCATTCTTGACATATTCATAGACTAGAAATTTATGATCTACCTCACAACAGTAGCTTTGCACTTCACAAGGTATCTGGGAAAAGAACTCTTCCAGCTGACAAGAGAGTTACCATACATTAAGGAAAATAAGAATCTGAGAAAAGAACTCCTCCAGTTGATTTTCTGTTACGACCACACCAAGCTTTTGAGTAAAAACTGCGTTGGTCACATCAAGTCCTGTTCATGTCACCACATACTTAGCACGGATCTGAAAGTAACCATCTAGGTTGTGTACAGTCCCATCTGCACAGGTTTTCGAAACCCAGGAAAAAATAAATTCACTTCTGCCGTGCTTGCTCACCACCTCTCTCGGAAAATAGCTTTTAGGGGCCCGTTTTGTAGGCTAGATGGGATGGGGCCTTAGGGATAGAATTGGATTGGCTGAGACAAGTAAGACAGAACTTTTAACCCATGCATAACCCATAATCTCCAGTCCTGTCCATCTTATATTTTGACACAACAAACAATGGACTGGACTCGAGTCCATTTTAATTGGTCACAACCTGATGCAGTAACCAAGGCTCTCATGCATGTATTAGAATCTACCAAGAGTCTCATGCATATTGGAACCATCAAATATATTTAATTGAGTTTTAGAGCAACACAAATAGTTAAGTAGTCATTTAAGAACATTTTAAATATTTTTAGGGTAGAGCAAAAGTCCAATTCGGACTAGAGTTTCATGGTGTTGTATTCCTTATAAATATATGTACTAAACCCTTGAGAAAGGAGACTTGAATGAATTAAAATATATTTTTCTTTGTGCAATTGAAGTGAGTGATTTCTCCTTCCCCAATCAAGCATTTGGCTTGGTCGTGTGAGCGAATCCACGATTAGCGACGTGAGCTAACTCCGTTGCCCCTGGTTGAGCGAATCCCAGGTTATCTATCCCTCGTCTTTTCGAGACCCTTGGTCTTCCTGCATCAAGTGGCATTAGAGCAGGTTATCCGTTGTGGTTGAAGATCATGGTTGTGATTTACAATTTGTTTGAAGAGCACACTGTCGAAGAAACTAGTTTCGTCGATTGGAATTTACCACCAATTTACGATGAGTACATTAACGATGAAGAAGTGAAAGAGAAATTTTTTGATTGGTGTTCTCCACTAAATTATGGCGAGCACGGAATTACCATCGCCTCCAAGGTCGCACCAATTCCATGGAAGGAGAATGAGTTAAACATGGTTGATACGCCTGGACATGCCGATTTCGGTTGTGAAGCTGAGCGGGTTGTTGGTATAGTCAAGGGTGCAATTTTATTTGTTGATGTTGGGGAAGGTCCGCTTGCACAGACCAAGTTCGTACTTGCTAGAGCCTTAAAATATGGGCTACACCCCATTCTTCTTCTAAACAAAGTAGATTGTCCAGCAGTTTTTTAAGAGAGGTACACGTTCTGTACGCCAAGAACTCTATTTCAAATGGAAAGAATACGTGGATGTTTTGTTGCCCAGAATGATAATCAGGTTTTTGAATTTAATTCTAAGCAACTTCTTTTGGAACAAGATTTATTTTCTTCCCAACGAGTTGATTGGAGTTTTCCTCCAACATATGATGATTACTCTAATGATGGGTATTTGGTGATTCCTGCTAAAGAGGTATTTCCAATTAAGTTTATTCAAGAAATTACATCATCAACCACTACACAAGGAAGTCTTGAGCCTACAGTTTTTCAACCTCTTCCAATAAAGGAAGGAAACTCTTGGTTGGAAGATGATTTCAATGGCTTTGATGTCATCGATTGTACTATTTTGCAAATCTGGTTCGGTGCCTTATGTGATGGCTTTTCGTTTGCTCTTTTGAAGATATCTTTGGCCCAAGTTGTTAATACTCAAGTATTTGGAGAGCCCAAACAGTTAACATCTTGGACAGGTCGAAAACCTAAATTCAAATCAAGATTAAAAGGATGCAAACTCGAGGATGAGTTTTTTTTCTGAGAATAGGAGAATGATGCAGGTGGCATGCCTTGAAGAAAACAATTTGAAGCTATTAATATGCCTTGGAATAACAAAGGTTTTGTATTTTAATTATTTGGGAATTTGTTAAGTTATTTTGGAAGTTGCAAGGGTGTTATAGAAATCTGAAGGCAATTAATTTGTAAATCCTTATAAATATTGTACTAGAAAGTCTTGAATAGGAGACTTGAATGAATTAAAATTGTATTTGCCTTGTGCATTTGAAGAGAGTGATTTCTCCTTCTAAAATCAAGCATTTGGCTTGGTTGTGTGAGCGAATCCACGATTAGCGATGTGAGCGAGCTCCGTTACCCCTGATTGAGTGATTCCCAGGTTATCTATTCCCCTCTCCTTGATACCCTTGGTTCTGTCCTGCATCAAGTGGCATCAGAGCAGGTTTTCCGCTACAGTTAGAAGATTATGGCTGATATTTTACATCCGTTTGAACATCAAATGGTTGAAGAGATTAGCTTGGTTTATTGGAATTCTCCACCAGTTTATGACAAGTATGTTGATGACGACATGAAAGAGATTAAGAGGATGCATCGACATCTCAACAATCAAATTTCTCGCATCAAAAATCGACGACGAGGCGTTGTGGTTTCCGAAGGGGAGGGAGGCATTTGTTTGCAATGTGTTGACCATTTTCATGATTACGCTCCATGGTTTGAGTCAACTGAAGAAGGAGATTGTTGTTCAGCAGTTTACAATGAACTAGCACAAGATACGGTTAGTTTGAAGTATCTTAGTTCAAATTATGGGTGTGAAAATATTGAGGCTTCGTCTTTGATTCATTTGAGTATGCCTCCCTTATTTGATCATTGCTTGAGTAATTGTGAAATTTGTGATGGTTTTAGCTTGAGTAATAACAAAAGTTTCGGTGGGAGAGAAGAAGGGTTTTCATCTCACGAATCTTTGAAGGAAGTCGGTGACGTTGCTAAAGTGGGAGATATCAAATTTCAAGATATTGTTGATGTGAAAGAAGATACTACTTATGAATACATTGATTTTATTGGTTTTGATATTTTTAATTGGAAGGCTTCTCAAGTTTTAGTTGATTTAGTCAATCAAATGAAGATTGATATCAGTTGGATTGCAAGATTTTTCATGGATCATGAATGTAGCACTTCAAGAATAAGAAAATATTCCAAGTACTTATTCACGTGGAAAGCCAAAAATCAATTTCAAGATTATAACGGAGTCAACAAAGATTTAAACTCGAGGACGAGTTTCTTCAGAGAAGAGGAGAATGATGCAGTAACCAAGGCTCTCATGCATGTATTGGAATCTACCAAGAGTCTCACGCATATTGGAACCATCAAATATATTTAATTGAGTTTTAGAGCAACACAAAAAGTTAAGTAGTCATTTAAGAACATTTTAAATATTTTTGGGGTAGAGCAAAAGTCCAATTCGGACTAGAGTTTCATGGTGTTGTATTCCTTATAAATATATGTACTAAACCCTTGAGAAAGGAGATTTGAATGAATTAAAATATATTTTGCTTTGTGCAATTGAAGTGAGTGATTTATGTAAGTTCTATAGAGAGCAAACACTTGTTTATCGTGTAAAAGAGTTTTGGAATAATAAGGAGACTAACATTAGCTACGTGGAATGGCTTTACAGAAATTGTATAATAAGGATAATAGCCTTAAGCAATCTCGATAGAACTGGGACTTTATTATCTGATATGTTTATTAGGGCTTTCACGGTGATAAAGATAGTTTGATAAGGATTACATAATGGGAAGTGTACTTATTGAACTCCATCGTTTATGGTATAAAACTAGGGTCCCTGCGCTCTCACAAACACACAAGTTTTCAGATACTCAAGCCCCATTGATTGAGCCTTGTATTCGGTAGTGCAGAGTTGCAAAAGAATCCTTCTAACTAAAGCAGCAATGTCTTCATCAGGTAAGTGATGAAGTTGGTATCGTGATTTAGTTTCTATAAGTTATACGCTTACAGTTGGTATCAGAGCCTTCACGTATCATCTTAATCCTATGTTGGAGGCATCGAGAATTTTTGTTTTCTTATTGCTGTGCAGGTTACAGAACTGGTTACATATTATCTAGGAAAAACAACACGAGTATGTGATGGCTAAAGCCATTCTTATTCGTGTGGGTTTTTCATCTTAATATGTGTACCAAAATGGCACTTGAACACCAATCGTGAACGCTGATCTTCTAAAGAAGTTCAGATGTTCATATTAGTTTTTGAGTGGCATATCGTTTTGGCAGCCAATACATGAATACAACTATCATTGTCAGATCATAAAGATCTATAATCATAGTTAAAGAAATTCATGTATCAGCTACAAAAGTGATATGAACAAAGAAAATAATCACAGTTTTCATCAATCTAAAGAATGTTGATTTTTTGTGATATATGGTTTGGGGATAAGGATTAATATTCGAAAGTTTTATGCTTTGACAGCCATGAATCCTAGCTCCATGAACCTCAACACTGTTGAACCACTTACTGGTATCAACTATAAGAAATGGAAACAGGATCTAGAGATCGTGCTGGGAGTCATGGATTGGGATTTAGCACTCAGAACTGAAGAGCCTCCTATGCCGACAGATGGGAACACATCCAGCCAACGGTCCAAGTATGAAAAATGGCAAAAATCAAACAGGATTTCCCTGATGATTATCAAGAGGAGTATGACTGATGTGGTTCGAGGTGGCTTCCCTGATGCTACTAATGCCAAGGAATTTCTTGCATCTATCGAAGAAAAGTACAAGGAGTCTCCAAAATCCGAGACAGGTAATCTCATGAACTCACTTACCACCATGAGATATGATAGCATTGAAAGCGTACATGAATATATCTTGAAGATGATGGATGTTGCTGGAAAGCTTAAGGCTCTCGAGGTACCTATATCTGAAACATTCCTTGTGCATGTGATAATGAACTCACTACCTGATAGCTACACTCAACTGAAAGTATCTTATAATGCTTTGCGTGAAAAATGGGATGTGAATGAGTTAATTGCTATATGTGTAAGTGAAGAAGAAAGGATGAAAAAGGAGAAGTATGAAAAGGAAAAGGTTGAGTCTGTCAACCTTGTGCATGGTGCCTATAAAGCACACAAATCTTCGGCTGTTGATGTTACCAGGAAAGAAACTACCAAAAGGGCTCAATCTCCTACCAAAAGGATCTTTAAACCTAACAAACCATCGATTTTCAAATGCTATTTTTGCAAGAAAACAGGTCAGATGAAGAGAAATTGTCCAAAATATAAGGCTTGGCTTGCTAAACAAGAGTCAAAGAAAGGTAAAAAATTTTTGCTTGTTTTGAGTCAAATTTGATTAATATACCTAGCACTGCATGGTGGCTTGACTCAGGCTTTTCTATTCATGTTACGAATTCATTGCAGGACTTTATAACAAAGAGAACACCAAATAAAGATGAAGTCAAAGTCTCTGTTGGCAATGGAAGAAGAGTTGAAGTCAAAGCTTTAGGAAGTGTTAGGCTAAAGTTAGAATTTGGTTTTTGTTTAGAATTGGAAAATGTCGTTTATGTACCTTCTATGAGAAGGAAGTTGATTTCGGTTTCAAAACTAGTTATGTTGGGTTTTTATTTTACTATTAATAATATTGGCTTCAACATTTTTTATAAGTCATCTCAAATTGGTTTTGGTTCTTTGAGTGATGGGATGTTCCAAATAAAGTTAAACCTTGATGAACACGTTTTTAACATCCAAAATGGGAACACCAAAACTCAATCTTCAAACCTATGGCATAAGAGACTTTGCCATATTTCAAAACAAAGAATGGAGTTACTTGTTAAAAATGACATTTTACCATCTTTGAATTTCAATGACTTTGATTTTTGTGTGGATTGCATCAAAGGTAAAATGACAAATAGTAGGAAAGAAGGATCAACTAGAAGTAAACAAGTCCTAGAAATTATTCACACAGACATTTGTGGTCCTTTTCCAACGCCTACCATAGAAGGAAACAAATACTTTATAACCTTCATTGATGATTTTTCAAGGTTTTGTTTCATTTATTTGATCAATGAGAAATCTAAAGCTTTTGAAGTTTTCAAAATTTATAAGAATGAAGTTGAAAATCAGTTGGAAAGGAAAATAAAGATTGTTAGGTCTGATAGGGGTGGAGAATATTATGGTAGATATACTCAAACTGGTAGACATCCTGGAGCTTTTGCACTATTCTTGCAAGAACATGGGATTGTAGCTCAATACACTACACCTGGAACCCCCGAGCAAAATGGGGTTGCAGAAAGAAGAAACAGGACCTTAATGGACATGGTAAGAAGCATGATATGTAGAGCTAATTTGCCAAATTCTTTGTGGGGAGAAGCAGTGAAGACTGCAAATTATATTTTAAATAGGGTGCCATCAAAATTTGTAGAGGGTACTCCTTTTGAGCTGTGGACAGGGAGAAAACCCAGCTTGAATCATCTTCATGTTTGGGGTTGTAGAGCAGAAGCAAAAGTGTATAGTCCTAACAACAAAAAGCTCGATCCCAAGACCATCAGTTGTTTTTTCGTAGGGTATGCAGAAAGGTCGAAGGGTTTTAGATTTTATTGTCCTAATTACACTTCCAAAATAGTTGAAACTGGCAAGGCAATCTTCTTAGAGCATGAAACTGATACTGGTTTTGGGACTGAGGTTGACACTTTTGAATTTGAAGAAGAAGAAAAAGAAATCGCAGTCCAACCAATGGAAACTGAGATAAGTGTGGCAGCTCCACTTCTTAAAATTGTTGGGCACATGGAGGACAATGAAACTGATGCATGTGATGAGGATCATGAAGTTGATGCAACAGTTCAAGAAGTGATAAATAATGATCAAGGTACCATAATAATTGAGGCAGCAGCACCCACCATGGGTCAGCAACATCAAATACAAGAGGGCAGCATCGACACCATCACTAATTTCAGAAGATCAACTAGGGTCAGGAAACCTACGACACTATAAGATTTTGTATATTTGGCTGAGAGTGACATTGATTTATCAGAATTTAATGACCCTGTAAGTTTTAAAGAAGCAATCTCAAGACCAAATGCTGAAAAGTGGATATAAGCAATGAATAGTGAGCTGACCTCAATGGAAAACAATCGTGTATGGGAATTAGTTGAACAGACAGAAGGAATGAAACTCATAGGAAGCAAGCGGGTTTTCAAAACTAAAAAGGATTCGAATGGAAATATAGAAAGGCACAAAGCTAGATTGGTCGCGAAAGGATTTACACAAAGAGAGGGTGTTGATTACAAAGAGACCTTTAGTCCAGTTTCAACCAAAGATGCTTTTAGGGTTATCATGGCTATGGTAGCACACTTTGATCTTACTTTGCATCAAATGGACGTCAAAACGGCTTTCTTAAATGGAGATTTGGAGGAGTGTATCTACATGAGACAACCAGATGGGTTCAAAGAAGAAGGGAAAGATAACTTGGTCTGCAAGTTGAAGAAATCTATTTACGGACTCAAGCAGGCATCGAGGCAATGGTACCTCAAGTTTCATCAAGTGGTAAGAGAATATGGTTTCACTGAAAATCTTTCTGACAACTGCATTTACATGAAGGTTAGTGGGAGCAGTTTTATCATTTTAATTCTTTATGTTGATGATATACTGCTTGCCACTAATAGTCAGAGCTTATTAAGCGAAACAAAGTCTTTCTTGCAAAGAAATTTTGAAATGAAAGACTTGGGAGAGGCAACGTATGTCTTAGGGATTGAGATCAAAAGGGACAGAATGAGAGGTTTGTTGGGACTATCGCAAGGAGGGTACATAGAGAAGGTTTTAAAAAGATTCAACATGTCCAGTTGTGGAACTATTGAAGTGCCGATTTCAAAGGGAGAAAAGTTGAGTAAGTTGCAGTGCCCTAAAAATGATTTGGAAAGAAAGATCATGGAAGACAAGCCATATGCTTCCTTGGTAGGAAGCCTAATGTACGCTCAAGTCTGCACAAGACTTGATCTTGCATTCACAATAAGTGTACTTGGAAGGTTCCAATTGAATGCTGGTGAAGCTCACTGGAATGTAGCAAAGAGAGTGTTGCGATATCTTCAAAGAACTAAAGCACATATGTTGGTTTTCAGAAGGACAAATGAGTTGGCGTTAGAAGGGTACAGTGACTCCGATTTTGCTGGATGTTTGGATGATCTTAAATCTACATCAGGTTATGTTTTCTTGATGGCATGTGGAGCTGTTTCTTGGAAAAGTGTAAAGCAAGACACAGTGGCTGCATCTACAATGGTAGCTGAATATTTATCTTGTTGTGAGACTGTTAACCAAGCTGTTTGGTTAAAGAATTTCATAATGGGACTTAAAGTTATTGATTCAATTGCAAGGCCAATCCAAATCTATTGTGACAATAATGCTGCAATATTCTTCTCCAAGAACAATAAGAGATCAGATGCAACCAGGAACTTGGACATTAAATACCTCATTGCGAGAGAGAAAGTTGTGGCTGGGTTAGTTAAAATTGATTATTTGGAGACAGGTTCAATGATTGCAGATCCTATGAACAAAGCAGTGCCCAATGCGGTGTTCAAGAAGCATGTGATGAGTATGGGAGTGCTGGATAATTTTGATACAGTGAATTAGTGGGAGCCAAGTATTAATTTCTTTCTCTGCGAGTTATCTAGTTCTGAATGTTTTGAATATTAATAATAAAGAACACTTAGCTAATAAAGTGAAATGCTGAATGGTTGTTAAAGTTTTCCTATCAAGCTCAGCAGTTAGTTATGAAAGTGCATGTATTTCTTTATAATGCAGGATGGATAATGATTCTCAGAATTGTTATAAGGAATAAACAACTTGAAGACTTCACTATGAAGTATTTGGAATTGATTGTTTTATCAATCTTGTGGAGGACCAAGTGTAAGATGTGTTACTAGAATATACATGCGAACATGTCTTACATTAAATTACATATCTTGTTGGAGTTTCATGTGTTATATAGCTTCATTACAGTGACTATGGGGACAATACTTCTTCAGTGGGAGTGTGATGCCCTTTGGTTCTTTATGAATGCTTATTAACGACAGGAACTTGTAATCGATTTTAGCTGATATTAGTCTCTTGGCCAATCAAGTATTATTCCACTTCTATAAGTGTACATGATAAACAAATATTAGCTCTAGTGGGAGAATGTAAGTTCTATAGAGAGCAAACACTTGTTTATCGTGTAAAAGAGTTTTGGAATAATAAGGAGACTAACATTAGCTACGTGGAATGGCTTTACAGAAATTGTATAATAAGGATAATCTCGATAGAACTGGGACTTTATTATCTGATATGTTTATTACGGTTTTCACGGTGATAAAGATAGTTTGATAAGGATTACATAATGGGAAGTGTCCTTATTGAACTCCATCGTTTATGGTATAAAACTAGGGTCCCTGCGCTCTCACAAACACACAAGCTTTCAGATACTCAAGCCCCATTGATTGAGCCTTGTATTCGGTAGTGCAGAGTTGCAAAAGAATCCTTCTAACTAAAGCAGCAATGTCTTCATCAGGTAAGTGATGAAGTTGGTATCGTGATTTAGTTTCTATAAGTTATATGCTTACAATTTCTCCTTCCCCAATCAAGCATTTGGCTTGGTGGTGTGAGTGAATCCACGATTAGCGACGTGAGCTAGCTCCGTTGCCCCTGGTTGAGCGAATCCCAGGTTATCTATTCCCCTCTCCTCGATACCCTTGGTTCTGTCCTGCATCATAACCTATCCTAAACAGGACGTTCAATGCCAGACAAAATAATTTAGCTACTAAGAAAGGGAAAGTGAAAGAGGAGATTATATTTATTAATCGAATGCTTTAGCTCATTCGGGAATTGATATAAACTTATTCTCTTTCTCTCTGAACAGAAGTTAAAACAGTCGACCATAAGAAGCATCTTATGCACCTTTCAGCTACTTTCTAGAAATCGAACAATTTTTTTAAATCACATGAGGTTCAGTTTTCAATCTTATCTGACATTACTAAAAGAGCAAATTTGATTGGAGGCACCCTCTTGATCACATAAAAACGAAACAAACGGAGTTCCAAGAAATAACGACCCTAAAATCAAGAATCATATACGTCTTATGAAATAGATAATCTTTCTCACGTGACTGATGTACTCGTTAGGGAATTTATATAAAATTATCTCTTTCATTCTGAAAAAAACTTATAATAATCAGCCACAAGTAGGGATGGGCAAAATACCCGCGGTTATGGATATCTGTGGTTACCCATCCATTTAAACCTCACGGTTATAGTTATGGATAACCGTTTATTTATCTAAACGGTTATGGGTATAACCGTTTACCGGTGAAATTTAAATGGGTGGTTATGGGTATTAATCGCGGTTATAAACGGGTAACTGTTTACTCATTTATTTTATATATGTAAAATTAACACAAACCATGTTCTGTAGGTGTGGGAAACAATTCTGAAAATTCCAAACTGAACCAAAAAAATTCCGAAACCAAACCGAAAAAATCTCAAATCTCAAATCCCGAAAATTTCGATACCTCATCCCGAACCGATCCCGAAATTTTGGTACGGGTCTCACATTTTCATTCATTCGATAATTCCAAACCGAACCAAAAAATATATATATTATTTAATTTTAAATATATATTTGGAATTGTAACAACCATCGGATTTGGTTGAGATTTAATCTCAACAGTTGAATTCAAGTAAAACCCTCACTCAGCTGTCCTTAGATCAATGTTTGCACCTAAGACTATTAAATCCAACATATTGAACACTTAGAGTTGCAGGAAGTTCTCCAAAGTTGAAAGATGTAGAGATTGCAGCTGCTTACACATCTTTATCATTTGAAATATATAGGATATTTTGGGAGCACCATGGAGCACACCAAAGTATGTTTCGTAGTCTTTTGTGATCGTTTTATCATTAACTGGCTTCATCTTCTACCTTCAAGATCTGACTTCTAGCAAAGATTGTGGGGAATTGGGGATTCCGATTTGAAGAACAATTCATAATTTTATATTTTAATCTGGGATTTCCAATTTGTCCCAAAATCCCATAAATATTTGAGATTCCAGAAAATTTGGTTTGGGATTGGTAAAAAAAAAAAAAAAAACATGTAGACGGATGAAAAATGAGTAATGGTAAAAAAAAAAGATAAATGGGTAAACGAGTATTAAACTGTTACGGTTAAATGAGTATGGTTAACCATTTATAAACGGTTATGGGTATGGGTATAACCGTTTAGGCAATTACCAAACGGGTAAACGGTTATACGGGTATGAGTATGGGTAAATAACCGCAGTTACCCGTCCGCCATAACTGTTGCCCATCCCTTCAGGAGGGTAACTCCAAAATAACTTGTTCATGTAGTAATGTCAGATAAGATTGAAACTGAGTCTCATATGTGATTTCCTTCTAAGTAGCTGGATGGTGGATAACTTGCCCGTGTTCAGGTTCATGCCACGCTCATGCTTCTTTTGGCCGATTGTTTTAGGCGATCAAGAGGGTGATTCCAATTGCTCTTTTAGTAATGTCGGATAAGATTGAAAACTGAGCCTCATTTGTGATTTAAGAAATTTGTTCGATTTCTAGAAAGGTGCATATCATACTTCTTATGGTCGATTGTTATAACTTCTAAATTATTTTGTTCTGGCATTGGACTTCTAAAAGCTATTTGCCAAGTGAGGTGGTGAGTAATGCACCACATAAGTAAATTTATTTTTTTGTGGGTTTTGTAAACTTGTGCAGATGGGACTGTACACAATCTGGATGGTTACTTTCAGATCCGTGCTAAAGATGCGGTGACAGGAACAGGAGTTGATTTGATCAATGCAGTTTTTACTCAAAAGCTTGGTGTGTTCGCGACAGAAAATCAGCTGGAGGAGTTTTTTTCCCAGATTCCTTAATGTCTGGTGATTCTCTTGTCAGCTGGACCTAGTATTGCCTCTTTTTCCGGCTTCCGACTGAGTTGCTGCTTCGCATTTGGGATTAGTTCATTCCATTTCCAGCTGCATTTTCCTTTCTCTTTGGTGCTTCTGAGAATTGGGTTTTCGCATTAAAGATCGTAGAGAGAATTGTATCTTTAACTTGAATGACAAGTAGCAAACTTTTCACTCTGTGCAGGTCTTCAGGCCTTCAGCTTGTGCCGTATGGTTAGCCAGAATCTAACAGGGAAGCCCCCTCCCCCATGGCCAAGCTTTAACTGCTAGTTGTAACAATGGAACGGCTTTGTATGTGCCTAATTAAACACTTAATTCCTCTGATAGTTTTACCTAGTTTGATGATGGTGAAAACACCAACTGTCGGAGTTACTAGATTGGAGAATACCGCTTCTTAAAAACTTGAATTTCCGAGAAACAAATGGTCATAGGTCGTACCCAATGCACAAGGCTCCCGCTTTACGCAGGGTCTGGGAGAGGTGAATGTCGGCTAGCCTTACCCCCATTTATGGAGAGGCTGCTCCCAAGAATTTCCGAGAAACAAATAAGCAAGCAAAATAGTCAAGTACATAAACACACACAAGTAGAGACACACAATGTGACTGATAAGGAAGGACAAAATACAAGCAACTCAAAAACAACAAAAAGTTAGACAATATAAAACAAATGCAAACACAGAAAATAAAAGGCAGGCGGCTTTGAAGACAGCAGACTTGTTTCTATTCAAAAGAAACATTTGGAACATGAGAAATCTTTGGCCAATCTTCTCCTGTGTTGCGCTGGCATCTCCTCCCCAGATCAGGACACTTTCTGATTCTAAGTTTTGTTAAGGCAGTGAGGCGATGCATCTCCTCTGGCAAAGACAACAGTTTGGGACATGATCTGAGGACAAGTGTTCTAAGCGATGTGAAACTCGTCAACCACCCAGGTAATGCCTCCAGATTCTCACAATACCTAATAACCAAGTGTTGTAGTGTGTTTGTGGCTCCTTGAAACCATTCAGGCAATGCCACCATTTGTGGTACTCCCCTAATGAACAATTTTTGGAGCCTTAGTGGAATTACCTGATAGTTTACCATCACCAAATCAAGTTGTTCACAATTGCCTATGATCAGAGTGCGTAATGACGCAAGATAAAACGCATCACGCGGCAAACAAGTTAAATTACTACAATCCCAGATACCAAGATATCGAAGTGATGTCAAGCATCCCAATCCATTCTCTGGAAAACTTGATTGCTTTGTGGTAAAATCAAGGTATCTAAGGCTGATCAACTTGCTCATGTCTCTAGGCAACTCTTCAAGATTCACGCATCCATAGAAATTCAGAGTTTGCAAGCTCTGCAGCTTACAAATTGAATTGGGTACTTGGGTGATTATTTCATTTCCAGCCAAGTTCAAGCTTCTCAAATGCTTCAAAGAACCAATGGAACTCGGCAACAATTCACAAGATACACTCATCAAAGTAAGCACCCGCAGATATTTGAATCTTGAAATGCAAGTGCGGAGGAAGGATTCATCAATATTTTTACAACTCGTTGCTTTTACGGTCCGCACTTTATTCAACTTTTGCAAGGTTGTTGAAACATTTTGTCCAATTTCCAAAAATGAGAGATGTCTAACATTTTCAGAGATGCCTTTGGTGCCTGCAGAGTTTACTACAAAACTCTCACCTTGTGCGACTGATTGTACAAGGTCATGGATGAGATCATGCATATCAAATACATAGAAGATAATGTGATCTTTCACATTTTGAAAGAAAGATCTCTCCCATAACTCTTTGAAATATAGCTCACCAACATCTTCCAACTCCATATTCCCATGATCACGAGATTCAAGGATTCCATGTGCCATCCAATGGCTGATCACTTCCCTGCTATCAAATTCAATGTAATTCTTTGGAAGAATTGAACAGCAAGCAAGACACTGTTTCAAATGAGAGGGTAATTGATTATAACTCAGTTTCAAAGCAGGTAGAATGTGACCATCTCCCTCTTGTTCTAATTCCCATATCTCAGAATCTCTAATCAATTTCCACTGACGCTCATCAGCCTTTGAGTAAAGTTGACTCCCTAAGGTTTTCACAGCTAAGGGAACCCCTCCGCACTTTCTTACAATATCTTTTCCCATTTCATAGAGGCTTGGATGTTGTCCTTCTTGTCCTTCATCAAATGCACACTTTACAAACAACTTCACACAATCCTCAAAAGAGAGAACTTCTAAATTTATGTATGTTCCAACCGGGCCCATGATTGAAGCAACTGAGATATTCCTTGTCGTCACCAAAATCTTAGTTCCTACCTTGGCCCCCTCTACCAATAAATCTCTCAACCCACTCCATTTGATACGATCGTCGTTCCACACATCATCCAAGATGAGCAGAAATTTCTTATCCTTTAAGGCGTCTCGTAGTTGTGCTTGCAACTGATCCAGAGACAACCCTTCATTAATCTTTGTACCTAATGCAGAGCCAAGGATCTCTTTTGTCAATCTAGTAACATCGAAGTCCACTGACACATGCTGCCACATTCTTAATTCAAAACTCTCAACAACTCTCTGATCATTGTACACCGACTGGGCAAGGGTGGTCTTCCCTACACCTCCTAATCCCACTATAGGAATAACTGAAACATTCCCATTATCCCCACCTTGATGATCATCGCCTTGTATCATTAGAAGATCAACAATTTCATTTTTGTCTGTTTCTCTACCAATAACCTCCGAAGCACGGACATAGGAGTGGGTCGTATTCCTATTCTCCCTCACATGATCACCAAGATGAGGGTGATGATGAACAGTGCGAAGATCAGCAAAATTCTTATCATCTTTAAGCTCATTTAACCTCTCTCTTATGTCCTTAATTTCATGACCTACTCTCAAGCGGAATGCAACTGGATTAGAGCGGGAAAAGAAACGGCGTACCTTTCTAGTTGTGCCACTGCCATGAACCACTAGCCTTCGCAAAGCTTCGCACTCAAACTCATCCAACAGATCCTCCGCATCAAGGAACACATCTTTAAGTTGTCGTAGCCAACTGCGTAGGTCACTGTTACGTGCTTGCTTCTCTTGGGCATCCACAAGCACGTCTTTGATTGTGGACATGGTGCGTCCAAGCTTTTCCAGATCCGCTTTAACGCCCCACGCCAAGCAAATCTCCTCAGAAGCAATGGAGCTGAGCCTTTCAATGAGTTTGGCTGCCAACGGAAATGCAAGCTCGGCCATCTTCTTGTGCTTGATAAGGTGAGCTCAAGGTAATTGAGATTTTACGCAGGATAATGATTCTGGATCTTAGCTAAGGTATGATCAAACTCTTAATATGATTTTAAAAAGTCAACAATTATAAAGAAAGACTTGTAATATGTTTCCTTTTCTTCGTTAGCAAGGTTGGGAATATTGTTTTGTCGGAATTAGGAAATCACAAAGTGGCAACTGGCAAGCTTATCAGGTCATTACAGAGTTTTGTACCAGTATTGTTTTATCGAATCACGTGACCGTCCGACTTAAGACACAAATACACCCTCTCCTCACTCTCACCTATTAGTATTTTGGCCTAGTCCATCAATGTGTCTTAGGTCACTCAGTCACGTGGTCTAGACATCTTGGTCGAAAAATTTATCCTACCATGAGTGTTTGGTTAATATAATCGATTAAAGAAAAACTGACAGTAAAAAAAAAAGTTCGTTCATACTAACACAAAGTCACTTATTTTTCTCTTGAAAAATGATTCTGCATTCTACCTTTTGCGTGGCATTTGATTGATTTAATCCAAACGGTTAAGATATAAAAAACAAAATAAATGTGTGGAAAGATTTCCCTCTCCGCTTATTGTCCATTTGTTGATAGGAGCATATTTATGCGATTTTGTTATCTTATTTTTTTGCATTTAAATAGTTAATTTCCATTTATTATGGTAATTTAAGTTATTTTCGTATTATTGTAGGTCCAATTGGTAAAGATGACAATAAATGGCTAAATGGAGCAATTTGGAGCAGTTTTGGACTTGGATTGGATAACATGCATGTGGAGCAGTGGGGCTGGACGTTTTTGGTGTTTAACATGTGCTAAATATGTGCTAAAATCTGGAGGAATCAAATTTGGAAACTTGGAAGACAAGGAAAGATATAATCTTATCTTACTTTATCCAGACTTGTCTTATCTTATCTATTTTACCTTATCTTATCTTATCTTATCCAAACATTATCCCATTTTATACAACATTATCTCATATTATTTCAAGTTGCACAAGAAGTCCTTATCCTATTCTAAATACTTCCCAACTGATTCTCAGAGTCCTAATCCATTCAAACACCCTAATCCATTTTCTCATTGGTTTCTGCCGAACCCTACCCTATATATATGTATTTCTGCCGCAGCAGTAGAGAGGGAAGAGTTATGTTGCATGCCTTATTCAAAGCTTGTGCCGCAACTTGCAAGGATCAGAGAAGAAGTAGTGTGCCGCATAATGCATTCAACCATTGGAGATTTTCAGAGTTCTTTCTATCCTTATTTAGTTTCAATGTTTATTTTAGTTTGCTTTTCAATTATGGTGAACATGTGTAACTAAATTTCTTTTTAGCTAGAGGTGATTTTGAAGCCATGATCATATGTTTTATATGAATTGATTACATCCAGTTATTGTTTCGTAAAACATGAATGCGATTTACTTATCTACTTTATAGGAACTTATTCTTGTATGTTTATTAAGGATGCATACTTAGTTTGCATGCAAGGATTTAATGCTAGAATATAAGGGAATTTCACCTAATCGTTATGAACTTATATTTATAAGTAGTAAAAATCACTAGTCATGATTGAGTTAAGTAAATCCATGGCAAGAGTATCATGCTTTTCATAGTTACGAATGCCTTGTCAATGTTTATGATTTTCACAGAATTTAATGACCTTTGATATGTGTCTCTATCATACTTTTCATAGTTAGGGAACTTGAGAAGGATAATTTGGTTGCATCGCTGAGTCCAATTCAATGAACTTAGGAAAGTCTGAAATTAATTAGTGCATTCACAATTAATTTGGGGCATTGTCATTCATGATTTATAGAAAGAATAACTGGAAATCGATTTATGTGCATATGTTTCATGTGTGGAGAAGAATCCTCTAACTAACTTTTCACCCATATTCCCTTTACAACTCAATTTAATTGCTGCTATTTATTTTTATTTGTTAAAATTCGTCAAAACACCCCCCCCCAGTTCTTATTTTGTGTTAGTCTAGCTTAGATTTCAGTTTTTAAGTTTAATTTGAGTTGATTAGCATCCCTCCTGATCCCCGGCCTAGAACAATCCCTACTTACTCATACTACAACATCTAAATTATAGGGTTTAATTTGTGTGTTACTTTATACCACATCAAAATTTGGCGCCGTTGCTAGGGATTAGCAAAATTCCTAATCTTCCCCTTTGTTTTGTTCGTGTTTTTCTTGTGTTTCTGATTTTGTTTTGTTTTGTCTTGTTTTTCTTTGTTTTAGGTACCAGTTTATGACTCAAAGTTCTCAACCTATTATGGCGCATATATTGGAATTTGACGACGATTTTGAACGAACTTTGAGAATGAGGAGGAAGCAGCCAGAATTCAATCACCTAGTTCTAACTCTGGATCTGAATTTGAGGAAGAGGAATAAGAACAAGGCATGGTTATTGACAATCGAACAATCAAGGAGCTCTTAGCCTCAGGATTGAACAATGTCGTCCCTCTTTGCATCCAATACCTTGCGGCAGTTCAAGGAAAAACCGATGAGTTCGAATTGAAGTCTAGATTACTACATCACATTCCCAAGTACAATGGGTTGTCCATGGAAGATCCAAATAAGCATCTTAAGGAATTTGAAGTGGTGTGCTCGAGTATGACACCAATTAATGTGGATGGGAATAATCTGAAGATGAAAGCCTTTCCATTCTCTCTTATGGAAAAAGGCTAAAGATTGGCTCTTTGAATTAGCACCTGGAACTGTCACTTCTTGGGAAAGCATGAAGAAAGCATTTTTAGAGAAGTTCTTCCCCACTTCAAGAGTCTTTCTTTTGAGGAAGAGAATTAGTGGAATTCAACAAGGCCCAGGAGAATCATTTCCAGCGTATTATGAGCGTTTCAAGACTTTAGTTGCATTTTGTCCACAGCATCAAATGAAGGAAGAGCTTTTAATTCAATATTTCTATGAAGGACTACTTCCACTTGAGAGACAAATGCTTGATGCTTCAACATGAGGTGCTTTGGTTGACAAAACATTAATTGTTGCGAAGATATTAATTGCGAATCAAGCCTTGAATGCATAACAATACGAAGGAGTTGGAGGAAGAGATCATACACGGCAAAGTCAAGTTAATGAGGTAAGTGCAATCTCAGAACTTCAATCTCAAATGGCTAATCTTTCTACTCTTATTTCATAGGTTGTTAAAGGATCCAAGGTGCAAGGTGCAACTACTTGTGGCGTGTGCTCTATGCAAGGACATCACACTAATCAATGTCCTCAATTGATAGAGAATGGAGGATGGGAAAGTGCCAATGTCGTAGGTTATCAAGGCCAAAATCAACCAAGGTATAACCTATTTTCCAACACCTACAATCAAGGCTGGAGAGATCATCCAAATATGAAGTGGAGGGAACCTCAACAAACTCAACAACAAGGCGGATATAGACAGCCACCTTAGGGGCTCTATCAAATGCCATATGCACCACCACAGCCTTCACTACAATCTTCCCAAGCAAACTCAAGTTCGTCAATGGATAATGATAAAATTCTTCAAGAACTAACTTCTTTTGACTCAAGGTTTACAAAATCAAGCCAAAGAGATGGGCGAAATGAAGAAGCAATTTGGGCAGATGGCAGAATTCATGGGACAATTTAGAGAACAAGGCAAACTACCTAGTTCAACCATTGTCAATCCAAAATGAGGTTTTGAAACTGCCAAGGCCATCACTTTGAAAAGTGGTAAAGAGATTGAAACCAATCCAAAAACGTCCAAACATAGCCAAAAAGAGGATGAACAACTGCTGCTTGAAGAAGAAGAGGTGGACAAGGCCATGGCAAGGGAAGAGCAACCCTTGCCGTAACCTCCCAAGGCTCCTATGCCACCCAATTTAGGTAAAGTTTGTTTGAATTCAATTCATTCTAACACTATTCCACCAATTATGCCTTTTCCTCGCAGGTTTATGCAATCTAAGAAAGAAGATAATGAAAAAGACATCTTAGAAACCTTCAGGAAGGTACAAGTCAATATCCCACTCCTTGATGCAATAAAGCAAGTTCCAAAGTATTCCAACTTTTTGAAAGAGCTTTGTACAACAAGGAGACTGATTTCAAACAAGGAAGTGGTACATGTAAGTGAGAATGTCTCCGCAATTTTGCAAAGAAAACTGCCACCTAAATGCAAAGATCCAGGTAGTTTCACAATCTCTTGTGTTATTGGTAATACCAAGTTTGAACATGCTATGTTACATTTAGGTGCTTCCATTAATGTCATGCCATACTCTATCTATGCATCTATGAATCTAGGAGAGCTTAAAAATGATGGTGTTATTATTCAATTAGCTAATCGTTCTAATGCATATCTGAAATGAGGTTTGGAAGATATTTTGGTGCAGGTTAACCACTTGATTTTTCCAGCAAATTTTTATGTGCTTGACATGGAAGATTCGGCCCATTCTATACCATTGCCAATCTTACTTGGAAGACCTTTCATGAAAACAGCCCGAACCAAGATAGATGTGTTCAAAGGGACGTTAATAATGGAATTTGATGGCGATATCATTGATTTTAACATTTCTGAAGTTATAAGGTATCCTATTGATGATCATTCTTGTTTCTCTATTGATGTATTTGATTCTTTGGCACAGGAATATCTTGACTCCTTGGAAAGGGATACCCTTGAAACAACCATTGCTAAAGGAATTGGACTCAAAACCACTGTGGCCGAGCCTAATCATGCAACAATCGTCGATATGGTGACTGCCCTTGAGTCATTGCCACAACACATTGGTAAGCCTCCAATCCCAATTTCAATTCCCGTTTCTACTAATAAGTTGTTACCTTCAATGATTCAGGCACCCATTCTTGAACTTAAACCATTATCGAATCATTTGAAGTATGTCTTCTTGGGAGATAAAGAGACGTTGCCCATCATAGTCTCTTCAACACTCATGACATTAGAGGAGGATAAACTGGTTCGGGTGTTAAAAGAGCACAACATAGCCATTGGATGGACTTTGGCCGACATTAAGGGAATTAGCCCTACAACATGCATGCATCGCATACTTCTGGAGAAGGAGGCTAAACCAACTCGAGAGGCTCAACACCGAATCAACCCTCCGATGATGGAAGTTGTGAAAAAAGAGATTATCAAGCTTCTTGATTGTGGAGTGATTTATCCAATTTCGGATAGTCGTTGAGTTTCATCGGTTCAAGTAGTACCAAAGAAATCTGGAGTCATTATGGTCAAAAATGAAGAGAATGAACTTGTGCCCACTCAAATCCAAACAGGTTGGAGAGTTTGCATTGACTCTAGGAAGCTCAACACCACCACAAGGAAATACCACTTTCCTCTACCGTTCATTGATCAAATGCTTGAAAGGTTAGTTGGTCACTCTTTTTATTGCTTTCTTGATGGTTATTCGGGATATAATCAGATTGTTATAGCTCCAGATGATCAAGAAAAGACTACTTTTACTTGTCCTTTTGGTACTTTTGCTTATAGTTGAATGCCATTTGGTTTATGTAATGCACCAGCCCCTTTTCAAAGATGCATGGTAAGTATCTTTTTAGATTTTGTTGAGAAGATTATTGAAATTTTCATGGATGATTTTAGTGTCTTTGGTGATTCTTTTGATGATTGTCTAACTAATCTCACTTTGATATTGCAACGCTGCATCGAAACTAACCTTGTGTTAAACTGGGAAAAGTGTCACTTCATGGTAAAACAAGGCATATTTTTAGGTCATATAGTTTCAGAAAAACAAATTGAAGTGGATAAATCTAAAATAGATCTTGTACGCTACTTACCCTCTCCCACTTCGATGAGAGAGGTTCGTTCTTTTCTTGGACATGCAGGATTCTATATGAGGTTTATTAAAGATTTCTCAAAGATTTCAACACCTTTGTGCTGACTTCTACAAAAGGATGTGTCATTTGTGTTTGATGACGAATGTGAGAAGGCGTTCAATCACGTCAAAGAGATGCTCATTTCGGCACCTATCATTGTTCCACCAGATTGGAGTCTTCCGTTTGAGCTTATGTGCAATGCTTCATATTATGTTGCTGTTTTGGAACAAAGGAAGGACAAAAAGCCACATGTCATCTACTACGTTTCCCGGACCTTGAATGATGCTCAATTGAATTACTCCACCACTGAAAAAGAACTCCTTAATGTTGTGTTTGCTTTAGATAAGTTTCGTTCTTATTTACTTGGAACTAAAGTCATAATTTACTCTGACCATGCAGCTTTGAAGTACTTACTCACAAAGAAAGAAGCCAAGCCAAGGCTTATTTGCTGGATGCTTCTTCTTCAAAAGTTTGACGTAGAAATTCGGGACAAAAGAGGATGCAAGAATGCAGTAGCTAACCACTTGAGTCGTTTGGTACATGAAGAAGACCCTCTACCTATTCCAGAGGCATTCCCAGATGAACAGTTGCTGACCATCAAGGTAAGTGAGCCATGGTATGCTAATATTGTGAATTATATTGTGTCTAAACAAGTTCCAAACACCATGAATAGGCATCAACGTGATAAACTTAAAAAAAAAAGGCATGATTTTATGTGTGGGATGACCCTTATTTGTGGAAATATTGCCCTTATCAAATTATTCGTAGGTGTGCATGATTATGAATTTAATTCAATTTTAACTTTCTGTAACACTTATGCTTGTGGAGGTCATTCTGGTACTCAACGAACAGCACTTAAAGATCTAGAATGTGGATTTTATTGTCCTACTATATTTAAGGATGCTAGAACTTTTTGCATGACTTATGATTGTTGTCAAAGAACGGGCAATATAGGTTCAAGAGATCAAATGCCGCAAACTCCTATATTTTCTGTTGAGATTTTTTATGTTTGGGGGCATTAACTTCATGGGTCCTTTTCCTTCCTCACATTGTTTCAATTATATATTACTTGTTGTCGATTATGTTTTGAAATGGGTGGAAGCAAAAGCCACCCGTACTAATGATTCCAAAGTGGTGGCAGATTTTGTCAAAACTAACATCTTTGCCAGATTTGGAATGCCAATAGTAATTATAAGTGATGGGGGTTCTCACTTTTGTAATCAGACCATAGAGGCACTGCTCAAAAAGTATAATGTCACACATAAGGTTTCGACACCTTATCATCCTCAAACAAATAGGCAAGTCGAAATTTCTAACCGGGAAATCAAGCAAATCTTGGAAAAGACAATTGGATCAACTTGAAAGGATTGGAGCTTTCGTTTGAATCATGCATTGTGGGCATATCGTACTGCCTACAAAACACCAATTAGAATTTCTCCTTTTTGACTCATTTATGGGAAACCATGTTATCTTCCAGTTAAGTTAGAGCATCAGGCACATTGGGCAGTCAAGACTTTCAACATGGACATTGATGCTGCTGGTCTTCATAGGAAGTTACAATTGAATGAGCTTGAGGAAATTCGGAATGAGGCTTATGAGAACGCTCATATTTACAAGGAGAAAACAAAGGCTGTCCATGATAAGATGATTTGTAGTAAGACATTTTATGTAGGGCAGAAAGTGTTACTTTTCAACTCCTGCCTTCGATTGTTTCCAGGTAAGTTGCGTTCTAAATGGATTGGTCATTTTGTTGTTACTAATGTCTTTCCCTATGGTGTAGTCCAAATTCAAAGTTTAAAGACGGGACATGAATTCAAAGTGAATGGACACAATTTGAAGCCTTACTATAAGTGTTTTGAGGAGCATGTCGTGGAGGATGTACCCCTCCATGCCGTTGGCCCTAGTGAACCTTAAATGACGATATCGTCCTGTTGGAAGACATTAAAGCAAGCGCTTCTTAGGAGGCAACCCATGTGTTCAACCAAAGAGACAATGGACTTTCCGGGTCCTACAACTAGATTTGCTCTCTTTTATCCTTTTCTTTCTTATTTTCCCTTTTTTTTGGTTTAAGTGTGTGTGGGGAGGGGGGGTAAACAAAGTGCTTTTCATGACTTATTTTCGAATTTCACCATCTATCACTACTAATGTTGTTATTCACTATTTTAAAGTGTTTTGTGTCATATAAAAAAAATTGGAAAATGTTTGAGAAAATACCAAAAAGAGTCGTTTTGTTGCTTGTTTGTGTCTTAGGGTACCGTTCAACACAATGATGAGGATTTGATTTTTAATTGCATGACTGTTAAAGAAAGTTACAAACATGGGTGGAAGTTTGATATGCTCTTTGGTTAATATTTAGTTGTAGTTGTCATTTACGAATTCACATGCAATCACAAAGAAAGAAAAAAATCAGTTTTTGTAACATGCTTGAACAAAGAAACTCAAACTAACGCTATAACCCTGTGAGACTTGAGCCTATTCTTTGTTTGGAGAGTTATTACTCTGTGATATTCTTGCTTTCTAAAGTCATTACATGATCTCATTATTTCTTTGCTTGGTTGCTACTTGGAATGCTTTTTCATCATTTTAGTTCCAAATACTAAAACTCATGCCCGCTTCATTCAAAACTTAAAATTGATTGCATAACAAAGAAAAGAAAAAAGTTGTTTAGTTACCACCAGAGCCAAAAAGTCTTATCCCTTGCATATGTATTGTAGGTTTAACCCCTTTGAGCCTTATTTAGCCTACTTTCTTTGTTAGCCTGCATTATCCCTACCTAGCCTAGCATAGGAATATCTAGGGATGGCAATTTAATTTGTCAAACCCGATTCCCGCAGGTAACCGACCTGAACAGTTCGGTTTTGGGGATCAAATTTCGGGTTTTTTATGGTTATGGGTAATCGTTGGGTAAATTGTTTGGTTTTGGGTTCGGTTATGGTTATAAGGGTATCCGCTCCGAACCCGTACCCGAACCCAACCCATTTGCATTCTTTAATAAAAATAAAAATATTTATTATTTTATATTTTTATAAAAAAATTGAAATCCCTATTATTTTTTTTCCAGCAACTTTAATACTCCATTGAGGGATTTTGGGAGACTTCAAAAGTCTTGGCGTGCAAATTGCAAAGATCTCTAATTTTATTCCAAAATTTTTAATGCTTTCAATCAATCATGGAATCTGGAAGAACTCAAAGGTCAGAAAAGATGGTTCAATGCTTCAATTTTGGGAAGAAAAACCTATTTGTTTTCTCTTGCAAATTAGCAGCAACATATATTTCCTTCAACCTTTTGCGAATCTCCAAGTTTCTGAATCCATCAATAGGTATGTTTTCTTCAAATTATTCTTCTTTGGGGTTGAAATACCATTGTTTTCTTCCTTCTCTTCTTTGGAGTTAGAAATATCATTGTCTTCATCAATAGACATGCATCTACCCGTACCTTAACTGGAAAATATCTGGGTTTGGTTTGCTTATTTGTCTTTTGGTGATGGGTTTTTGAAATTCCACTTTTTTGGATCCGTTTAGGTGTTGGCAAATTATGGGAATAGAATTAAGGTGAATAATGAAGTAATTCTCTTTTGTTGTTTTAATCATAGAAAAATAGGATTTCATGTTATTTGTTGGTATTCAGTTGTGCTTATACTATTGGTTTTGGTTATGTGTGTGTTTGGATCTGTATTTAGACTGTTTGAGGGCCGAGGAAATGAAGGAAAAGGATAAATCTTAATGGTAAACTTAACTTTATGCCGCTCTAGTCAGTAATAAAGCATGTAAAAACAAGTAAAAAAATTATTATCCTACTGAACGGAATAAAGCATTACCAACAAGTAGAAAGGATTAGTTCTCTCTTTCGAATAATTCAATCTATATTACACATAATTATAGGACTCTTGATCATAATGTATTATAAAACCTTGTATACATCTATGAATGAAGTAAGCAATTTCAACAATATCTGTACCTATTAATTAGTTTGTTGTTAATTTTTATTCTTTTAATTTTGTTTGCAGCAATCCACTATGACTAAAAGGAAATTTCATTCTCAACAATCTAATCCAATTGATTCTAATCAAGAATCTCAACTGAATCGAAGCGTTCAGATCCAAGAAATACCAAATGACACTACTCAGCTCCAAAATATACCAACTCCGAAGGTGGTCGATACTCAAGATTTAGAAGATGAGGGTGAGGAAGATGCTGAGGAAAGAGTTGAGGAACTTGGAAGTGAATGTAATACATTAAATCTCCAAAGTGAGGTATGGAAATATTTCACCCGACAACGTATTGATGGAAAAATGATGGCAATATGCATGTATTGTAAAAAGAAACTTGGTGGGGCAACCGTAAACGGCACCAACCATTTGCGAAATCATTTAAAGGTATGTGTGTATTGGAAACAAAAAGGATTGAAGAAAACATTGACACAAAATAGAGGAGATTGAAAAGTAGAGCTCTATGCATTTGATTAAGAAACTGCAAGGAGAAAGCTTGCTATAATGATAATATTACATGAGTACCCTCTTTCCATGGTGGAGCATTTTGGATTCCGGAGGTTCATGAGTGTTGTTTAACAATTGTTCAAGTTGGTGTCAAGAAACACAATCAAGAGTGATATTTTTAAAAATTTTGATTATGAGAGGTCCAAAACAATGCAATTGTTGAACAAGATAAAAGGCAGAGTTGCTATAACTACCGATATGTGGACTACAAATAACCAGAAAAGGGGATACATGGTAATTACAACACATTTTATTGATGATTCTTGGTTGTTGCAAAGCCGAATTATAAGGTAATTTATTTTTATATTATTATCTTGTTCATTTAACTTATAATTTTAGGATTGTTTAGAGACAAAAAAATAGAAACTTAGACTTTTATCTTGTTCATTTATTCGCATGTCAAGATTGGTAGTTTCATAAGGTGTTTTTGAAGTTTTTGTGTGATTGTGAGTTCGAAATGTAGATGGCATAAAACTTGATTGGATTCTTTTTAATAATTATTTTTCTTATAATTTTTTCTTCAAGTTTATCTATGTACCTTGTCCCCATACTGCTGAGACACTTACAGATGCTTTGATGGGTTGCTTGCTAGATTGGAACCTTGATCGTAAGCTTTCTACCTTAACTATTGATAATTGTACCACAAATGATTCCATGATCGAAAAAATGTTTGAAAAGCTTCTAGTTGCTAGCTGGAAGAATTTTTCATATGCGTTGTTGTGCGCATATAATTTGATTGTTAAGGATGGCTTGGAAGTGATTGGTAGTGGTGTTGAGAGAATTTGTGGTAGTGTTGCCTGTCAGCAACACAAAAGAGTGGAAAAGTTTGAAGATGCAGCATGTCAATTGAAAATTCCAAGCACAAAGAAGTTGGTGCTTGATTGTAAGACTCGATGGAATTCCATGTTTTTGATGATTCAAACTGCCGTGATCTACAAGGATTTTTTAATCGTTTAAAACAACGAGAATCACAATATAAGTGTTTGCCGGAGGAGAAAGATTGGTTGATGGGAAAAGAGACTTGTGAGAAGTTGAAATTGTTTTATAATATCTCAGAGTTGTTCTCTGGAACTAAATACCCTACTGCCAATCTTTATTTTTCAAAAATCTGTGAGATTAGAATTTCATTGTCTCGGTGGCTTAACTCTCCATATGATGAAATAAAACATATGGCAGCAAACATGATTGAGAAGTTTGATAAGTATAGGAGTGTAATTAATGAAGTAATGGCTATAGCAACTGTTTTGGATCCCAAATTTAAGATGAAGTTGATTGAGTATTTTTTTCCTCTCATCTATGGAAGAAGTGCTTCAAGTGAAATTGAGAAAATTCGCAACATTTGTTAAGAGTTGGTGAAAGAGTATGGGTCCAATCTCAACTCCAACATAGGGTCTCAAACATCATTTGCTTCTTCATCACACTTGAATTTGTTTGAATTTGAAGATATTGATCCTTTAATGGACAATTATGATCGTTTTGTGTCTAGTACAACGACCACAGATAATGTGAAGTCAGAACTTGATCACTATTTGGATGAGACTGTTTTACCTAGAACATCTGACTTTGACATTTTGTGTCGGTGGAAATCAAATGTGACTAAGTATCCAATCTTGAGCTCTTTGGCCAAAGATATTTTGGCTATTCCAATGTCTACAGTTGCTTCTGAGTTAGCTTTTAGTACTGGTGGGAGGTTTGTAAGTCCCCACCGTAATAGACTTCATCCGAAGACATTAGAAGCCTTAATATGTGCTCAAGATTGGCTATGGAATGAAATTAAAGGTACTCAAACTCTTAATATTATCTGCATTGTATTATATTTTTTGCTCTTATGTACTTAATATACTTTCAGTTTATAAACTGATGTAAGTTTGCTCTTTATAAACAACTTCTTCTTTTGATGAACATAATGGTTGCTGCTCAAACTTTGAGGATACGGATGTGGATGAGGTAAGTATTGATAATCATGCATATTATATTTTTGTTACTGAATAGTTACATACATTGGCTTATTTCTTTTTTCATAGTTATATAAACCGAATTGTACATACATTGAATTATGCATATTAAATTTTTGTAACTGAATATTTTTGAAATCAAGCTTATTTCTTGTTCATTGTTTTCATTGAAGGGGTTATGTGAAAATGGTCGTGAGGGAGGAACTGGAACATCATGAATTATTGCTGCTTGTTTTGTGGACATAAGAAAAGTATTAGTTGTTACTAAGTTATGTGGGTAAGGCTGCCAAGGCATTAGGTGGAGCATTTTGGATTTCTTTTCGTTTTTTGCTATTGAATTTCTTGTTTTTGCTGGAGAATATTGAGTTATAATCAACTTTTCCAGAATATCTAAGTATTGTTGTTATACTTTTAGGGTGTGTTTGTTACACCTCCTTAGAAGGGATTGGCTTGGACTAGCTTAACTAGGATTATAATCCTATGTTTGCTAAGGTTCTGGACTAGAATAAGTGGGACTCGCCTCGACTACGATGCACTCCGCCCTTCGCTAAACCTCATTAGCTAGTCCCCTGCTTTCGCTTGGTATTAAGCGGGACTACGGAAACGAGGTGGACATCCAGTTCTAGTTCACAATCTTCGCTTTTTTTTCTGCAGCGTTGTCATCGTGGCCAGGCCGTCGGTGGTGCTTGGAATCGGGAAGTTGACTTTTTGAAAATTGGAGGAGTTCTCAGGAAGGTTGGGTCTTGGAATCGAGAGGGCTGAGATTTTTTTTAATTGATTTGGGGATTTTGAAAATTAGAGGGCTGAGACCTCCAAACCACGAACTCACCCTATCTTTCAGATATGCTCACATATTTCAAGTGCAAGGGAGAGGGATGGAAGATTTGGATGTTGATTGTGAAAAGCTTATAGTATGCAAACCTGATCTTGATTGTATAAAGGCTCTGCATTTTGACAGCGAGGTAATTTGGATTCCAATACCCCAATACAAATTCTCTTATCGATGAAGAAAATTAAGAGATTGATGCAGGATTTGACAGAGAGAAAATGATGGGGAAGATAAACGATGAAGGGTATAGGAAGGAAAGGAATTAAAATGTTCTTGGTTCCATTCATCTCCCAGACTTCACCCCTTTTATTATTAATTTTTGTTTAATTTTCAAGTGAATTAAAAATGGCCAAAAAAATATTGTATGTTACTTAATCCGACACTGCACCAAACACTTCACTAAGTTAGTCCAGCTTAGTCTAGTCCAAGCCAGTCTAGCTTAGTCCCTGAAGCTAGTCCAATCCGAGATAGTCTGGTGCAACAAACGCACCCTTAGGATTTCAATTTGAAACTAGTTGATGTTTTGGATATGATCTTTATAGTGTCCATTTTGTTTGTATAAGAATCACTGTTTGATCAGTTAAATTTTAGTAAGTGTGTTGTAACACTAGCTTAATTTTTGTAAGAAATAAATATCATAAATTCATAATGGGGAAACCGTTACCCGATGGGAAATCCGTTACCCGATGGGAAATCCGTTACCCGATGGGTTCGGTTACGGGAAATACCCGTTCGGGTTTTTTCCGATTTCGGGTATGGGGAAAACAAATGGGTTCGGTTATGGAGATGGCACATCCGAATCCAAACCGCCCCATTGCCATCCCTAGGAATATCCATACCCTTGTTCTTAAAGAATAGTGAAGCATGACTTGTTAGGAATTCCTTTTGATCTACGATTTGCAGAGAAATATGTGTGGGGGAAGGATTTGTTCTTTTGAATCAGGTGAAGTGTAGTGCTTATGTTTTATGTTTCAAAAAAAAAACGTTGAAAAAGAAACATAAAAGAAAGAAGAAGAAAGAAGTTAAGAAAAAAAAAAAGAGGTTGAAAAAAAGTTAGAATGAGTTCATAAGTGTTGGTTGTTGAAGAAGGGCCCAAAAATGTGAATCTGACCCTAAAGTTGTACGAATCTTCCCTTTGTGTTGGGTTCTGCAATCAAAAGTTGAATTCAAAGTGTTAATTTCATTACTTTGCTTACTATCACTTTAAGAACCTTTGTTTATCCTTAACGTTTCTTTGTTAGCCAATACCTTAGCCCCATTACAACATTTAGACTTTCATCTTGATTGTTATGTGATTCAATATGTGGAGTTTGAAATTGGTATGAGCATATGGAATCCCTGGTTCTCGCTTCTAAGTAGTGGCATTCCGTTCATGAGATCGTATGCATGTTCGTATTAATAAAATTCAGAAAGTGTCTTCTTTGTTATAACATATGTGAGTGCTAGTCTACATGTTTTCATCAATATTCTCACATATACTTAGTATAGGGAGTGTAGTCAGAAAATCTGTGTGAAAATAGAGAGTATATCCGGTGAGGAGTTGAGCGAAATCTCTAAGGCATGTTACTACTTTCAAATGTTGTTTTAATTGATTAAATGCGAGCTAGTGAGTGGTTACTGTGGTTAAGTATAAGCTCAAGAGTAAGGATGGCTAAAATCTATGTGAGTAGTGATTTTCAATATGTCATGTTTCGTTGGAAATCCCTGAGGCAATTGTTGGAAGGTTTAGGTTTTATTTTGTTTTGTTTTGCTCAGGGACTAACAAAAGCTAAGTGTGGGGGAATTTAATAGGAGCATATTTATGCGACTTTGTTATCTTATTTCTTTGCATTTAGTTAGTTAATTTCCATTTATTATCGTAAGTTAAGTTATTTTCGTATTATTGTAGGTCCAATTGGTAAAGATGACAATAAATGGCTAAATGGAGCAATTTGGAGCAGTTTTGGACTTGGATTGGATAGCATGCATGTGGAGCACTGGGGTTGGACGTTTTTGGTGTTTAACATGTGCTAAATATGTGCTAAAATCTGGAGGAATCAAATTTGGAAGCTTGGAAGACAAGGAAAGATATAATCTTATCTTACCTTATCCAGACTTATCTTATCTTATCCAGTTTACCTTATCTTATCTTACCTTATCCAAACATTATCCCATTTTATACAACATTATCTCATATTATCCCCAACTGCAAAAGAAGTCATTATCCTATTCTAAATACTTCCCATCTGATTCTAGGAGTCCTAATCCATTCAAACACCCTAATCCTTTTTCTCCTTGGTTTCTGCCGAACCCTACCTTATATATATATGTATTTCTGCAGCAGCAATAGAGAGAGAAGACTTGTGCCGCATGCCTTATTCAAAGCTTGTACCGCAACCTGCAAGGATCAAAGAAGAAAGAGTGTGCCGCATATTGTATTCAACCATTGAAGATTTTCAGAGTTCTTTCTATCCTTGTTTAGTTTCAATGTTTATGTTAGTTTGTTTTTCAATTATGATGAACATGTGTAACTAAATTTCTTTTTAGATAGAGGTGAATTCGAAGCCATGATCATATGTTTTATATGAATTGATTACATCCAGTTATTGTTTCGTAAAACATGAATGCGATTTACTTATCTGCTTTATAGAGAACTTATTCTTGTATGTTTATTAAGGATGCATACTTAGTTTGCATGCAAGGATTTGATTCTAGAATATAAGGGAATTTCACCTAATCGTTATGAACTTATATTTATAAGTAGTAAAAGTCACTAGTCATGATTGAGTTAAGTAAATCCATGGCAGGAGTATCATGTTTTTCATAGTTACGAATGCCTTGTCAATGTTTATGATTTTCATAGAATTTAATGACCTTTGATATATGTCGCTATCATGCTTTTCATAGTTAGGAAACTTGAGAAGGATAATTTGGTTTCATCACTGAGTCCAATTCAATGAACTTAGGAAAGTCTGAGAATTAATTAGTGCATTCACAATTAATTTGGGGCATTGTCATTCATGGTTTATAGAAAGAATAACTGGAAATTGATTTATGTGCATATGTTTCATGCGTGGAGAAGAATCCTCAAGCTAGCATTTCACCCATATTCCCTTTACAACTCAATTTAATTGCTGCTATTTATTTTTGTTTGTTAAAATGTCAAAAAAACCCTTCAGTTCTTATTTTGTGTTAGTCTAGCTTAGTTTTCAGTTTTTAAGTTTAATTTGAGTTGATTAGCATCCATCCTGATCCCCAGCCTAGAACGATACATACTTACTCATACTACAATCATCTAAATTATATGGTTTAATTTGTGTGTTAGTTTATACCACATCAACTGTCACCATCCAGTTAGTAGGTAATGTCTTCATATTAGGCTAAATCGTGAAAATTGTCCCTGAGATTTTATAACACACCACTTTAGTCCCTGAGATTTCAAATCAATAGAAGTGGTCCCTGAGATTGTCCACCATCCATCATTTTCATCCTTCCGTTAAAAACTCCGTTAAGTGTCCCGGAGCTCTTGGCCGGAAGTTTGGGCAATTTTCAAAGATTCGTAACTCAATCGTTTCTTAACCAAATTCGACCCATCAAAATGAAGATAGGAAAGTGTAGAATAAGATTATACCTATTTGGAAGCCCAATGGTTACCGGAGATGGTCAGAAAATAGCCTCAAAGTTGACTGGTTCGAGGGAAAACTGGAAAACTCATCGGAAACTGAGTAAACTTTAAACATTCATAACTTCTTTAATACTCAACGAAATCAAGTGATTCAAAAACGAAAATCATACTTCTCAATGAGAAAAAGAGAATTATACATTTTTTCGATGACTAACTCGCTGTTGTTTTCCGAAAAACAGCTCGAAAGTAGCTAACTCGAGACAACCACTTTTGAGCCGTTTTTCGGAAAACCCACAGCGAGTTAGCCATCAGAAAATGTATAATTCTCTTTTTCTCATTGAGAAATATGATTTTCATTTTTGAATCACTTAATTTCGTTGAGTATTGAAGAAGTTATAAACGTTTAAAGTTAACCCAGTTTTCGGCGAGTTTTCCAGTTTTCCCTCGGACCAGTCAACTTTGAGGCTATTTTCTGACCATCTTCGGTAACCATTGGGATTCCAATAGGTATAATCTTATTCTACACTTTCCTATGTTTATTTTGATAAATTATGAGTTGAATTTGGTTAAGAAACGATTGAGTTGTAAAGCTTTGAAAATTACCCAAAATTCTGGTCAAGTGCTCCGGGATGCTTAACGGAGTTTTTAACGGAATGACAAAAATGATGGATGGTGGACAATCTCAGGGACCACTTCTATTGATTTGAAATCTCATGGGACCATTTTTGCGATTTAGCCTTTCATATTATATTACCAGACAAAACAAGAATAAATAACAAAAACAACATGTAGTAGGTAAGTCTTAAAGATACAATGTATGCGGTCTTTTTCATCAAACAAAAATGAATAAAAATAAAACATAGTAGGTAGGCTTTGATATTCTTTTCCTTTTTTTTTTATTTGAAAAAAAAAAGGACCAATTGTAGCTTCACTACAGAATTCACTCTTTTATAGGTCGAAAAGACTCATTGAGACATTTCATCTTTTTCTTTGTCATTATTGTGTAATTCACTAGCACTAGGAATTGAACTCAGAACGTGCCATATGAAACACGGGCCTGATATTCGTCTTCAACCATTGGATCACTCTGTGATGGTTGGTAGGCCTTCGTATTCAAGTCCTGAAGAACAAATCAATAACTGCCAAATGATGAGTTAATACAGGTTTATCCTTTAAACTTGTTCTGATTGTTAGATTTGTACTCTTCGGGGGCGTTTGTTTGCCCTCACTAAGTGAGACTGGACTGGACTAGACTAACTGTTAGTCCAATATTGTGTTTGTTCCATGCTGGGACTAACATTAATGAGACTAAAGGGGACTAGCATGGACAAAACCCTTCACTAAGAGGTCTTAGCGAGACCCCCCAATAACCATATGACTAGCTAATACTATCCTCTCTCGTCCTCGTCATGCTCAACAACCACTCCTGATAGACTCCTCGTCATCTCCGGTCACCTAGATCATAATAAAATATTAATAATTTATATATTAAATAATATAATATTAGAATTTGTTATTATCCAGCTTCTTAGTCCAACACTACACCAAACGCTTCACTAAGTTAGTCCAGCTTAGTCTAGTCCAAGCCAGTCCAGCTTAGTCCTTGACGCTAGTCCAGTCCGAGATAGTCCGGCGCAACAAACGCCCATGTTTTACCTTTTTTACATCAATGGGAGGAAGATCAAAACAATGGAGCACTTTCGAGGTTTCTCACGTTGCCAGTCTCACTTTTGTTCTTATTTTTGTTATCAATCACAAAGAGCTGAATAAGACTTGGTTGTTATCGATATATCTAAAAAACAAAAAAAAAGTTTTAAAATTCAAAACAAAAACAAAAAAAATTGGAGAAAATACAAAATTCAATAGCCATATAGTTCCTCCATACACCTCATCAATTGATAAAAACCAAACCCCAAAATGTAAAGCTCACTAATCCTGACCCGGAATGCAGTAGATTGAGAGAAAGATTCTAGTTCACTAATCCTCATCGGCCGTCATTTTGCTCTTGAAGCTCGATTTTCATTTCACTTTGCCGAGATTCCATCCATTCTGTCAAAATATAATTGGATGTGCTAACGTAGAAGGGTAAACTAGTAATTTAATTCTAGTCGGTAATTAGGGTTAGATTTGTACAGATGATGTTGCAATAAGTTCTGCACATTATAAGCCTTAATTTCGCTCTCTGTCACAAATAAAACCAAGCATGGTGCTACAATGTATTCGCCCAACTCAATTTTGAGTTGCTTTTCTTTTGGTGGTTGTGATCGCACCTGTGTAGGCCCTGTCGGGGTTGCGGGCTGGTCTCAGGAGAGGAGATTACGGATTTTTTTTGTTTTGTTGCTTTGTTGTTTTTGCTGGGTCTAAGCTTGGGTAAGTCTCCCTAGTTATTTTGGATTATAGCTCTCCTATTGCTTTGGCCTTTCTTTTTGTTGTGATTCGTTTCACAACTTTTGTAATGTTCCTTTTTTTAATAAATTTTTCCTTTTCGTTGTGATTCGCTTCACAATTTTTGTAATGTTCTATTTTTAATGAATTTTTCCTTTTCGACAAAAAAAAAAGAGGAAGCATTAATGAAAATGAGTTGGGCCAACTTTTTTTTTAATAAAAAACCATTCTAAACTTTTATTTAATCAAAAGTGCTTAAGATTTAACCATAAAGACACAACTATTCATATAGCAACCGTACAAACATTAAAGCACAGGCCTAACTAAAGCCTAACCTGCAATAAAATATTTTTTTCCATAATTACCCCTAACAGAGCCCAACCCAAGCCCATTATTCAATTCACAAATATTACGATTTTACCAAATGAATCATCACCACCATTAAGGGAGAGCCCGAACCCTCATTTCATCCCAGTCTTGCCCAATGAAGTAAGGGAGGGTCGCGCGGGATCGTATTGTTACTCAATCATTTTTTGATTATGTAGACCACTAACAGATGATCAAGGCAATGTGTAAGCTTTCATGCAGCCAAAATGACAAGAAACAGAACCTTCTAATTCTCTGCAACTCCTCCCAAACATTTTAATTTATTAAATTCTAAAATTATGTATATTTTTGCAACAATTTTTCAGAAATGAAATTTCCTCCATTTAATCTCTATTTCTCTCTACATTTGGCACAATAACAGTTATTTGGTAATTAATTTTCTTTTTGTTTTTAGTTTTGGGAAAGAAAATGGATTTTTGTTTGGGTTTGTTTTGGGTGTTTGTCGTTCAACCTCGTTCTTATTTTGTTGTATTTCTAGAAATAATATTTATTTTGTTCACTTACAAAAATACTATGAATTATTTTGGTTCAGTTTTAGAAATTGTATGAGTTATTTTGCTGTAGTTCCAAAAATAGTGTGGTTTATTTTGACTTAATTTCAGAAATAGTATGAGTTATTTTGTTGTAGTTCTAGAAATAGTGTGGATTATTTTGGTTCGTTTCATAAATAGTGTGGATTATTTTGGTTCATTTCATAATAGTGTTGGGTTATTTTGTTGTAACTTCAAAAATAGTGTTTATCTTGTTCACTTCCATATATAGCGTGGGTTATCTTGGTTCAGTTTCATAAATCGTATGAGTTATTTTGTTGTAGTTTTATAAATAATGTGGATTATTTTGGTTCAGTTTCAGAAATAGTGTAATTTTTTTGGTTCAATTTCAGAAATAGTATGTGAGAAATAATGTTGATTATTTTGGTTCAGTTTAAAAAATAGTGTAATTGTTGGAGTTCAATTTCAAAAATATCAGAGATTAGAGTTCGAAGTAGCTTTGGAGTTACTTCCAAGTTTTTTTTTTTTTTATATTCTTTTTAAGGATTTACTTCCAAGTTGTTAACTTGGAAACACAAATCTATTCCACACAAGTCTAATGGTAGACTTGTATTCTGCCCATTTCTAATTTTTAATATCAAAATTGACAGTAAGGTGTAGAAGTGCGGTTTCTATTGCACCGCTTGGAAAGAGTATTGTAAATTTAAAAGAGTATGTTCTGCTTGGAAAATCAACTAAAAAGTTATGTTCTGCTAGAAAGAGTATTGCACCGCTTGGAAAATCTCGGACGTACAAGGGAGTACAAACTGACCTTTTTACTCGGAAATATTGTTGAATTTGAATTCTAAAACAGAGATCGAGAGAATGGAGAAAACAAAATAGAAAAAAAAAATTGTGCAGCGGAAGGATCGAGAAAGGGAGATTGACTGATAGATCGAGAAAGGGATACAGGATTAAACGGGCAAAGTGGAAGCTTATTATTTGGGTCAACTTGTTGGGCTGGTTTGTTGTTAGATTTATCCTCACCATTAAATAAAGTTATTAGATGATTTTTTATTAAAACTTAAAGTTTTAAAACCCTTTTTATTAATTTTTCTAAAAAAAGAAAGGGTAAATTACATTTTACCCCTTCAGGTTTGGGGTCGATTTCAATTTCTTATAACATCTTTAAAACATTTCACTTTCATACCTCACGTACTATTTTATTTCAATTTCATACAGCCGTTAAATTTTTCATCCATTAATTCGTTAATAGTTGACGTGGCTATCATATTTGTGTCACGTGACTACCAAATTTGTGCTAGGTAGAAAAATAATAATTTTTTATACATTAAAAATATTAACCCTATTTATTAAAAAAATATAAATAAATAAATTCCCCACCCGAGCACCCCCCCCTTTTTTTTTATACATAAACCAAAAATCTGCTCCTTGTTTTTTATTTCATGGAACCACAGATCCAATGGCTACCAACCCACACAAACAGCAACAATCGTAGCCACCCCCTTCCCCATCACCATCGCAGCCCCCAGACCACTCCGCCACCTCTTTCCTCCGGTTTTCACACACAAAGAGCTCATATCCTCTACAAACCAATTCAACCCGAAATGCAAAAAATCTCTCTATTTTCGCTCTCAATCCAAAGAAAAAAAACCCCATAAATTTCATGGATTTCAAAATTTTATTTCCCAAGTCGCCGAAAGACGCAATATTTGAGAGGCCGCCGCCGTGGAGGGAGTCGAGCATGAGAGGGAGGAGATTAGGCGTTGCAAGAGAGAGAGCATGAGCTTAGGTTGATTGAAAATTTGGATACAGTGATTAAGGGTTGCATGAGAGAGAGGAGAAAGAAAGTGCATGAGAGAGAGAGGAGAGAGAGAGCGCATGGGAGTGGCGAGGGTTAGGAATGGGCAAATACCCATTGGTTATAGGTAACAGTGGTTATTCGTTCATTAAAATTTGACAGTTACGGTTATGGGTAACTGTTCAGATAAATAAACGGTTATGGGTATAACCGTTTACTCGTGAAATTTAATTGGTCGGTTATGGGTATTACCTGCAGTTATAAATGGGTACCCATTTAACCATTTATTTTAATATATGTAAAACTAAAAAACAAATAGTTTCTAGCTAAGTTTAGTATCCCGAGACATATTTGGTTATAAAGGGACATATTGTCTCGGTTTACTACTGTGGTGAACAGTTCAAGAACTTCCACATCCACTGCGTCACCAAGTAAACCCGATATGTTTTCACTAATGTAAGTTCAAGTCCAAAAGACACTTCACCCGATGCATTTCATGCTTATTCTCTCTCAGTTTTAGGCAGCCTAGTCATATATTTGCTTTCAAATGGGGGGTAATTGTTGGAGTTTGAATGAAATTTCAACTCAAATGTGGGGTATTGTTGGAAATTTAAGTAGTTTGAGTAAAAATTTCTTTGTCCCACATTGGCCATTCCCAAAAGATTTCATCACTTTATAAGACTTTGTCCTTTATAAAAAGTGATTTGAGTAATAGGCCTTGGAAAATAAAATTGGGTTCACCTTGGGTTGGAGAATAAAATTGGGCTCACTCATGAGGTTGGGCTTTGAGGTGAACTAATTAATTGGTAATTAATATATAATTAATTATAATTAATATATATATATATAATATATAATTAATTATCAAAAGATGGGCCTTGGGCTTTATCTGAAAATTAAATTCTTGTTGTAAACATTCCTAGTTTAAGTATGATTGTGTAAATCCTAGATAAGATTTGCTTCTAGTTATCCTTTCCTATTACAACTTGTATTACTTGGAGGAGAAGAAATATCTTCTCTACCTTTACTACTATAAATAAAGGCACAATGTAGGAGGGATAACAACACACACATTCCCCTACAATTCTACAAATACACATCTCTCTTCTCTCTTTCTCTGCCGCCGGCCCTAGTCTCTCTGTTAGATAAAATAGACCACAACACGTTATCAGCACGCTCCTACCGCTGCGCTTAGGAATCTGACGTTGAAGATTTATTCTGCATCAAACCAGTTCATCCATATCATCACGCAATCAGGTTCTTTCCAAACAACGGTTTTTAACTCGATATTTTGCAAGCCCTGATAGCATGAACATTCACCATGATGCATGACCCAACTTTACGTTTAACGTATTTTAGATTCTACATAAATTGTGTATGCTTCATAATCAAAATTGCTACAATTATGTGAATTTGATATTTGTCATGAATTGAATCTTACATATGTACATGCATTGAAACTATTATTTGCATATGCATCAAAGTAAATATGTGATTCATTGAATTATATATGCATCTAATTGATAAAAATTGAAAAATTGGAATCGGAAAAATTAGGGTTCTTTCGAACCCAGGCCTTTGCATATTGCAAGGCCCGCAGCTTGCGATGGCCCAGCCTTTCTCCTTAGCTAGGCCTGAAGCCTGCATCGCAACCCCCAAGCCGAGAGCATGCAGCTCTTCTCCAACCCAGAAACCCGACGTCATTTATGGCGTCTCTCCCATTGTAGGATGGCTTGCAGCCCATCCTCACACCTCGGGTCAACTTGTCTAACAGCCTGAAGCTCGTCCCTGACATCGATTGACCAAGATTCAATTGAATCTCATCGGTTTTTTTTAAAAAACCCGATTCGAAATTTCTAGGGTTTGATTGCAACAATTGAGATTTTAATTTCTCCATGTTGTAATCATAGTCGAAAACACCCCAGAAGGGTACCTCCGAGTCTTCCCGTCCAAGATTTGGCCACCTGCAGTGGTGGCGCCGATCATCTTCTCCGGTGGAATCACCTAGCCTCGCTAGGATTTCTTGGATCCAGCCCGATCCCAAATTTTTTGGGCCTGGCTTCGACTCAGGCTGAAAAATAATAATTTTTTTTTCTTTTGGGCTCGCCACTGCAAGCCCAGTTCGACCCCCTCATTTTTTCAGCCCAGCGTTACATCACACCAGCCCAAATGGGCTCTGGTGTTCTCCCATGCCCCATACTGCAGCGGAACCCAGCCCGTGTAGCTGTTGTGCTTTCCCTGCATCGTGATACACACGATTGAGGCATTCTTTGGGCCTCTGCCACCTGGGCCTACCTGAAGCAGCCCATGTGTGAAAGAAAAAAAAATGATGATTTAGGGCTGCACACAGCAGCCCATTCCCTCTTCTCACCCCGTGGGCATGCAGCCTACACCCGAGGGTCCTCGGCCTATATTTTTAAGCCTCAAGATCTTATTATTTAATACTTTTAAATAATATGGGTTTTTATATTTTCACCCACACTTTAATTTGGCCCCGAAGACCAAAAATAAATTAATTCACTTATCATTATACAATATTTCTGCATATATTCTTTGCATATTTGTTTGCATATATATTTGTGTTTGCCTGCAGGAATATATGAACCTGAAGTTCATAATTACTTTGAAACCCGAAGTTTCTTCTAAACATGCCTTGTTTGAAAACTTGAAGTTTTCACTTAAACATATCACCCATGAAACCCGAAGTTTTTCATGCGAAATTAAACCAATACATGTCTATTAGAACCTGTATGTTCTACTCCTATGTGAATGGATTGATTTTTCTCCATTACACTAACCACATCTTGTTCATCCATTTTGTGATAGGAACATGTCGAATTTGAACAAACTCGACTTCACCGCTTTGGAGGTTTCTGGAAGGAACTACCTCAAGTGGGTTCAAGATGTGAAGCTCCACCTCATTGCAAAGAACTTGCGTCCTGCTATTGAAGAAGCAACGGATGCACCTGTTGGCGAAGCTGAAAAAGCCACTGCTATGATCTTCATCTGAAGACATATCCATGACGCTCTGCAAACTGAGTACCTTGCTGAGGAGGATCCACGTGCATTATGGGTCGCTTTGGCTGATCGTTTCGATCACCAAAAGGACATATTCTTGCCTGAAGCAAGACACGACTGGCAGCACTTACGCTTCCAAGACTTTAAGTCTGTGAATGAATATAATTCTGAAGTTTGTCGAATCCGATCACTTCTCAAGTTTTGCAATGAAACTTTGACTGAAGAGGATCTCCTGGAGAAGACCTACTCGACCTTCTCTGCTTCTAATATTGTCCTGCAGCAACAATATAGAGCTCAGAAGTTCACTAAGTTCTCGGATTTGATCTCTGTTTTACTTCTTGCTGAAAAGCAGAACCAGCTATTGATGAAGAATCATCAAGCTCGACCTACTGGGGCTACTGCTGTGCCTGAAGCACATTATAGCACTAATCAGCACCCAAAACGCCAAAAGAGGCGTGGTAAGGGCGGCCAGAAGCCATCCCACCAAGGTCAACAGAGCCAAGGCCCATCCAAGGGAGGAAACAAAGCCCAGAAGCGCCCAAACCTTGCTCCCAAGGCCCCGAACTTCAAGAATAAAGGCAAAGCACTTGCCACAATGAATGACGATATGTGCTATCGTTGTGGTTCCAGGGACCATTGGTCCCGTATTTTCCGTGCTCCCAAGAAGGTTGTGGATGCATATCATTCTCGTCGTACGAAGTTTGAATCAAACTTCCAGCAAGTGGACGAACCGGCAACTACAAAGATGGAGGTTTCTGACTTTCAGGAGGATACCACTCATATGGAAGATTAGAATCTTAGACATAGACTTATTTTTCAGTTGAAATAAGACAATTGGGGCCGAATTCCACCTAGTGGCCGAACCCCACCTTGTTTTTTGGTTGATTTTGAACAATTTTCCTTTATGTTTTGGATTATTAGTTGGCGATTTATTTTGGATATTAAGTTTTTAATCCTTGAATAAATGAAATTATTTTGAATTGATACTTGTTTTTATAAACTTTTATGCATGTGACCGATTCAAATTAATTTTTCATTCTAGGTATGACTAGTGGGAAAGTTAGTTGTCTGGCAGATAGTGCAACCACACATACTGTTTTGCGTGAACGCATCTATTTCACTAACTTCGTACCTAAGAATGCACCTCTGACAACCCTCTCAGGCCCATCCAACCTAATCGAAGGATACAGTAAGGCACGTGTAATGTTGTCCAATGGTACAATCTTGACCATTGCTGAGGCACTCTATTCTCCACGTTCCGGAAGAACGTTACTAAGTTTCAAGGACATTAGAGATCAAAATTACCACGCTGAAACCCACGTAGAAAACGGAGTTGAATTTCTGTGCGTAACTTCCTACGAATATGGCCAGAAGCGTATTCTAGAGAAGATGGAGCGTAACCCGAGTGGTCTGTATACTACGACCATACGCCCCATAGAATGCCACTATGTGGCCGGCCCTACCACAGGGACTGCGCACGAAATTACACTTTGGCATGATCGTTTGGGACATCCTGGACGAATAGCGATGCACCGTATCCTCAAAACTTCACACGGGCATCCACTAACCCGAAGCTTAGGTTCGATCCATGAAATCGCATGTCAAACATATTCTATGGGAAAGCTTATTACTAAGCCTTCTTATGACAAGATTCGTTCGAATCCTCCCATTTTTCTACAACGGATTCAGGGGGACATTTGTGGACCGATTCAACCTCCCTGCGGACCATTTAGATATTTTAGGATTTTGGTTGACGCTTCTACACGTTGGTCACACGTGTGCTTGTTGTCCACAAGGAACGCTGCATTCTCCAAACGGTTGGCTTAGGTTATCAAGCTCAGGGCTCACCACCCTGATTATCCGATCAAATCTATTCGATTGGATAATGCTGGAGAATTCACATCTAAAACTTTTGATGACTATTGCATGTCGGTTGGGGTTGAAGTTGAACATCTTGTACCCTATGTTCACACTCAGAACGGCCTGGCAGAGGCTTTCATTAAGCGTTTACAAATGATTGCTCGATCTTTGGTCATACGTACCAAGCTCCCGATCGTTGCTTGGGGCCATGCAATATTGCACGCAACAAAGTTTTTCCGCCTGAGGCCTGTTGCGACACAACCATTTAGTGCCCTTCAGTTGGTCACCGGATGCGAACCCGACATATCGCATCTGCGCGTTTTTTGTTGTGCGGTCTATGTGCCGATCTCGCCGCCCTTACGTACAAAAATGGGGCCTCAGCGAAGGATGGGAATCTATGTCAGATATGATTCTCCTTCGATTATTCGTTACTTAGAACCTTTGACAGGCGATCTATTTACCACTCGTTTCGCGGATTGTCACTTCTATGAGACAGTCTTCCCGTCGTTAGGGGGAGATAAGAACGTCAACGTTCCTAATGAACGACGCAAATTATCGTGGACGACTCCCACTTTGTCTCATTTAGATCCCTGCACCGCTCAGTCTGAAGCTGAAGTACAGCGCATATTAGATCTCCAGAGCATAGCTTAGAGCATGCCAGATGCTTTCACCGATCTAGCGCCCGTGACAAGATCACATATTCCAGCTGCGAATACGCCTGCAAAGATGGATGTACCAAATGTACGACGGACTACCTTCCTGGAAGCCCGGGACGCCAATTCTGGTGATCCACGTACATTAGCGGCTAGCCAATCATCTGCCCCTACACAAAAGCATGGCAGACCCCTTGGTTTAAAGGATTCACACCCCCGGAAGAGGAAAACCACGGCACAAGGTCCTGAAGAGCCTACCGTGAATCCAACTATCGCTTACTCATTTTACCCAACTCATGAGGAAATTCTAGATTATGGAAGCGTCCTTGAAGAGACGAATCCTCCTCCCGAGAATCGTGAGATTTCGGTCTATTATGCTAGCTTAGATGATGTGTGACGTAGAAATGAGATGATTATCGACGATGCATTAGCATTTGCAGTAGCTACTGAGATCATGTTGAGCGATGACATTGAACCGCGTTCCGTTGATGAATGTCGACGTAGAGCTGATTGGTCAAACTGGAAACAAGCAATCCAAGTCGAACTTGATTCACTTGCGAAACGTAAAGTGTTTGGACCTGTAGTTCCTACTCCTCCACATGTAAAGCCCGTTGGCTACAAGTGGGTTTTCGTTCGGAAGCGTAATGAGAAGAACGAAATTGTGCGTTACAAAGCTCGTCTTGTAGCACAAGGTTTCTCACAACGCCCCGGGATTGACTATGACGAAACTTACTCACCCGTTATGGATGTGATTACTTTTCGATACCTTATCAGTTTGGTAGTTTCCGAAAAACTGGATATGCAGCTGATGGACGTAGTAACCGCGTATCTCTATGGGGATCTTGATACGGAAATTTATATGAAAGTTCCCGAAGGACTTACATTGATTGGTTCAAATATTTCCAAACCCCGGAACACGCTCTCAATTCGGCTGAGGCGTTCACTATACGGTTTGAAACAATCCGGAAGAATGTGGTATAACCGTTTGAGTGAGTATTTGACTAGTCAGGGATATGTGAATAACGAACTATGCCCTTGTGTGTTCATTAAGAAGTCACATTCCGGATTTGCGATTGTTGCAGTATATGTCGATGACATGAGTCTCATCGGAACTCTTGAAGAGCTCGCGAGAACTGCTTCGCACCTGAAGTCGGAATTTGAGATGAAAGATCTAGGTAAGACTCGATACTGTCTCGGTCTCGAGATAGAGCATTGTTCGGATGGAATCTTAATACATCAATCGAACTACACCCAGAAGGTGTTGTGCCGTTTTAATGAGGATAAAGCGAAGTCTTCGAGTACTCCTATGGTCGTTCGTACGCTAGATGCAAAACGAGATCCCTTCCGTCCGAATGAGGATGATGAAGAGATTTTGGAGCCTGAAGTTCCTTATCTAAGTGTAATAGGCGCTTTATTGTACTTAGCTCAATGCACTAGACCCGATATCTCCTTCGCTGTTAATCTTTTGGCAAGATACAGCAATGCACCAACATGCAGACACTGGACTGGCGTGAAAGACATCTTCCGTTACCTTAAGGGTACTACGGATTTGGGCTTATTCTATCCTTACGAATCCTCGAGTGATGCCGCACCCTATGCTCATCGGGTTGATTCTCGCCTTGTTGGTTATGCCGACGCTGGATACTTATCTGATCCGCACAAGGCGCGTTCTCAAACGGGTTATGTCTTTACCGTTGGAGGCACCGCAATATCTTGGAGGTCAACTAAACAGACCTTAGTTGCCACTTCGTCTAACCATGCTGAAATTCTCGCCTTACATGAAGCAACTCGGGAATGCTTTTGGTTGAGAGCAGTAGTGGGCCATATTCGAAGCTCCTATGATCTTCATCCCGCCGTTAATGCCCCGACGACGATTTTTGAAGACAACGCAGCTTGCATCGAACAGCTCAAGAAGGGTTACATCAAAGGAGACAACACCAAGCATATTGCACCGAAGTTCTTCTTTACACATCAACAACAAGAGCATCAGAAGATTGAAGTCACGTAAATCCGATCACAAGACAATCTGGCCGACCTCTTCACCAAATCACTACCGAAGGCGACGTTTCAGAAGCTTGTTCATGGAATTGGTATGCGTAAACTTTCTGAGTTGTAACTTTGCTATTTCTCTTTGGAATTATGTCAAACTCAGGGGGAGTATCTTCTGGATACTTGCTTGATCTTAATGTACTCTTTTCCCTACGATTAGGAGCATTTTTCCCACTGGGTTTTTGCTACCTAACTAGGTTTTAACGAGGCACCCACCTTGGGCTGGTCATATCCCTGATGACGTCCTGTAGACGTTTCTTTTGACTTTGCATTTCTCACGCATTTTTCCTTAGACTATGGATTTTGTCCATACTCGGGTTTTTTGCCATAGCCTTAGGGTTTTTTTTAGTGAGACTTACTACTTATGCAAGTTCCTACCTTATTGAGAATAAGCGTTGTTCCTTGGAATCAATGTCGACGAGTCGACTTCCTCAACTTCTGCATGATGCTGAATCTACCTTGAGTATTTACCCACTCAAGGGGGAGTGTTGTAAACATTCCTAGTTTAAGTATGATTGTGTAAATCCTAGATAAGATTTGCTTCTAGTTATCCTTTCCTATTACAACTTGTATTACTTGGAGGAGAAGAAATATCTTCTCTACCTTTACTACTATAAATAAAGGCACAATGTAGGAGGGATAACAACACACACATTCCCCTACAATTCTACAAATACACATCTCTCTTCTCTCTTTCTCTGCCGCCGGCCCTAGTCTCTCTGTCAGATAAAATAGACCACAACAATTCTTTAATTAATTATTTATCTGAAAATTAAATTCTTTAATTAATTATTTTTTTAATTAATTTCGAATTTAATTTAATTAATTTTTATTTGAACAGACTCATCTTTTCAGATAAAGTCTAAAGTCAATGAAAAACGCAGAGAGCACTGCACCCCATCTGAAGAGATGTCTCCCAACAGTCACATCCCATTTTTATACATGTTGCAAACAGGCATAATCCCACTATATATACATTCGTCTACATGGCATTTAGAACACAGAAAAACATAAATCTCCATCTATAATCCATAACATTCTTACTGAAAGTACTCCAAGGAAATTCGCCAGAAGTTAAGTTTTCCGGTGCTGGAATTCTAACTTGATCGTTAAATCCTAGTGAAACAGACGTCTAGAGAACTACAAAACACTGAGTAGGGCGAAATTTCTGTTTCAATGACATTGCGGTACGCAAGCCTCGATCTTCAATATTTCTGTTTAATATTAGTTCATTGTTCATACACTGTTTATTTATTAGCATATATAAATTTATCACAGATTGTTGACATATATCCAACACAAACAACTTCATACAATCCGCAAAAGAGAGAACTTGTAAATTTATGTATGTTCCAACCGGGCCCATGATTGAAGCAACTGAGATATTCCTTGTGGTCACCAAAATCTTAGCTCCTGCCTTGGTCCCCTCTATCAATAAATCTCTCACCTGCTCCATTTGATACGATCGTCGTTCCACATATCATCCAAGACGAGCAAAAATTTCTTATCCCTTAAAACATCTCGTAGTTGTGCTTGCAACTGATCCAAAGACACCCTTCACTGATCTTTGTACCTAGTGCAGAGCCAAGGATGTCTTATGTCAATCTAGTAACATCAAAGTCCACCGACACATGCTGCCACATTCTTAAGTCAAAACTCCCAACAACTCTCTGATCATTGTACACCGACTAGGCAAGGGTGGTCTTTCCCAAACCTCCTAATCCCACTATAGGAATAACATAAACATTCAGCGTAACCTCTCGTGTAACCTCTCTCATATATCCTTAATTCTATGCCTCTAGATAGAGTGAATAACAGTGACATGCCACCACTTGTCCTATTTTTTTTATAAAAAGAAAAAAAGAAAAAAAAACAATAATAATATCATTCAGTGTTCTTTGCTTTTTACTAGAAATAGGAGATTCAATCAGGCTAAAATAATAATAATAATAATAATTGAGCAAAAAAAATAAAAAATAAAATAAAAAATCAAAGAAAGAAAATAAGAGGAGAACAAATGTAGTTTGAGACTGATTAAATCCAATAATTTCAGATTCTTATATCCAAATGACCCAGATCACTAATTCCTCAAAGATACAGACTTCAACCATTTTCAATTCAAATTAGTGCAACCCAGATCACAAAATTCAAAATAGATCACTACCCAAATCCCAAATTCTCACAAAAACATCAAAAAATCAACAAACCCAATAAATTGAATCACCTGAGACATGAGAGGGATCCTTGAATTTCTCGGTGAGGCCGCCACCACTAGAGGAGGAGGAATCGGCGACCACCTCCTTGACCAAATATACATAGGCAAACCCACCTTCCCCAAGCTGCCTCACGATCTTGAACCGATTCTCGTTGATCCACACGTTGCCTCCGTCTTCCCCACCCATCACCTACCCCCTTCGTCTTCCCCACCCATCACTCACCCTCTTCTCCCATACCCCATCACCCACCCCAAAAAATCCCCTTCTCCCGGTCATGCTTGAACAGCCCAGACCACTCGACCCACAAGAAGAGGCGGAGGTGCGCGAAGGTGCATATGCGGCTTCGGTGGTGGCTTCCAAATTTTGCTTACGGGAGTTATGGTGGACGAGTGCGGGTGACGGAGGCAAGTTGATGGTGGAGGACGGTGAGAGGGACGAAATGGGTTTGGTGACAGATCATTTGGGGGAGGTGAGGAGAATGGACAAGAGTGGTGGGGGGTTGCAAGGAAGGGGAGGGGAAGGGATAGGTTTCTACGTTTTTATTTTTGTTTTTTTACTTTTCTTTAATTATTATTTTTTTTGCCATGTGGCATAAATTTGACAACCACATGGCACAAATGTGACAACCATGCAGCTTTTAATTGATCAATGGGTGAAAATGTAATAGAAGTACTATATTGAAATAAAATAGTACATAAGATATAAAAGTAAAATATTTTAAAGATGTTATATGGAGTTGTAATAGATCTCAAACCTGATGAGGTATTATTTAATTTATCCATATTTTTAAGACACCCTTTGAAACCATACATCCATTATCCCAATGGAAATTAAGAAGAAAAAAAAAAGAAAATCAAGACTTTTATGACTCGCTAAACATCAGGAGCAACATGATCATCATCATCTCTGCGGCTCCATCATATGAACAAACTCCTCAAAGCACACGAACCCATCCCCGTCCTTATCTACCCCGTCTATCATGCGCCGGCACTCCTCTAACGTGCACCCTTCGTCTCCGACAGACGTGAAAAACCTCAAAAGTTCCTCCGCCGATATTTTGCCGTCGTTATCCGTGTCAAACACTTCAAACGCATCCCGAAGCTCCGAGTCGGCATCTAGACCGAAAACCGGTACGACCTGGTTCAATAAAGCCTCAAGGATTATCATACCGTTGCCGTCTCGGTCCACCTCGCTCAGCATCAACGTCACCTCCTCTTGACTCGGCGGGTCGTTCCCGAGCTGGTACAGAAACGCCTCGAGTTCTTTCCTCGACACCACCCCGTCGTTGTCCCGGTCTATAAGCTTAAACGCTTGGGCCACGTCGAGATCAGCAGAAAAACTCAAAAGTTCCTCCGCCGATATTTTGCCGTCGTTATCCGTGTCAAACACTTCAAACGCATCCCGAAGCTCCGAGTCGGCATCTAGACCGAAAACCGGTCCGACCTGGTTCAATAAAGCCTCAAGGATTATCATACCGTTGCCGTCTCGGTCCACCTCGCTCAGCATCAACGTCACCTCCTCTTGACTCGGCGGGTCGTTCCCGAGCTGGTACAGAAACGCCTCGAGTTCTTTCCTCGACACCACTCCGTCGTTGTCCCGGTCTATAAGCTTAAACGCTTGGGCCACGTCGAGATCAGCAGATAAATGGGACCAGACACCCGATTTTTGGGGCAAAACGCTGGTGGGCGTGGTGATACCGCCGGCTCCGGCCCCGGGCTTGTGAATTGAATCTGGGGAAGAGGAGAAGGAGGAGGAAAGATCCGATCCGGAACCGAACGACGGGCAGCGGGACACGGAGGACCGGTCCTTGGACCCGAAGAGGCATTTCGGACTGAGATTTTTGGAGCTAATTTTGATCAACTTCATGGTTGAAGATGAAAACCCAGATGGGGGAAGAAGTTGTAGAGAGAGAAAGGATGATGATGATGAAAGAGGAGGATAGAGAAAGGAAGAGATGGGAAGCAGAGAGGAAGGGATGGGGGGTTAAATGGTGGGAGAGAAGGCACTGCCATGGCAACTTCCAGAAGCTTTCGGAGGTGAACCTTTTCAATCGGCTGATTTATGTATGTGATAATTACGAGGCGAAATCGCACTGTAGAAATGAACAGTGTTTTGGATATAATTTCACTTTATTGCCATTGGTCACGATGCCCGCTGTCGATGATCGTGTAAAGGTGCGATCGCTAAATCGAACATCCTCGATCTCAAATAAATAAGATGGTGTATTCAATTGAGAATTTAAGAGATTTTAATAGATTTATAAATTTATGAATTTTATAAAGTTTAATTGATTTGTAGAGATTCCATGTAAAATTTTGATTCAATTATCTCGAAATCTTATAAAATGATGAAATTTGTAGATACTTAATATACACTACAAAATCTCTTTAATTTCCTCAAGTTTTTCAAATTCTTTAAATTCAAATTCGAATTGAATACAGCTAGATTTTTAAGGTTTTAATAAACTATTTTAAAATCATGATAGAATACAATCACTTAAAATCTTGAATACCTTTCCCTCTAAATTAGGTTAGGTTCCAAAATTAATTTTCCCCCAATTTTCCCTCTTTGCAATGGAAGAACATCCATTGTCTTCCTCCTCATCTTCTTCTTCTCCTGGTGCTTCGACCAATAGGAATACTTCAGGCGGTGCTGCTGCTACTGCCACTGCCGCTATGACATTTGAGCGCTTCGTAGGTTCGGGAGAAGGACTATGACAATCAGTGCTACCAACATACCCATTTCCGGCATCTGGAGCTGGAGCAAAGCCACGAAATCGGCACTTCGTACGGCGGAAATATGCCGCCGTTCGATGAGGTGTCGACGGTGATTACGGCTGACACGTGGCGTGGTCCTGCATCATCGTCCTCCTCACTTTCTGGTTCTTCGGTTTGTATCCAATTGTTAGATTATATTTTGGAATTTTGATGGTAATTCATTATTTGATTATCCATAATTTGATGGTAGTTGGATGTTTCAGTGTCGATGTTCTGCAACATAACCCATTTTTTTGTGCTGTCTATAAAAGTTGTTTTCGTTCTAATTTTACCATTTTCCATTTTTTACTGTTAGGCCTGCTGCCTTTGCGGTGAGGAATTCGAAGAATATGTGCTTCTGAGCAATTCATAGGCATTATTCACTCACCATATCCTTTTCCATTTACTGGGATTTTCTTAAATTGAACTATTTTCTTCAGTTTAATTCAAAACTTATAGTTATTTAAAGTGTTTTATCCATTTTTACAATTACTCTCATAAATTGTACCTGATTTGTGGTTCGGTGGCATTGAGGTGATGGGGACGATTCGTGAGGTTGCAACCACAAGATATAGGGCCTATGCGTGGGGTTTAGGGGTTTCACGGGTGAATTGCAGAGGGAGAGGGAGAGAGGGAGAAAGAGGGGGAGTAGGGTTACTGATTTGCTATATTCAAGTTCTCTGTTTTTTTTAATTTGATTTGATTTTTTTTTTTGTGACAGGTTGAGAATGTGAAAGCTCTGCTGAAGGTGGAAGTGAGAAGTTTAATTTAATTCATGATTTATTTTATTTTATTTACTTTATTTTTGTGGGATTATGCTGTTTTTGGGGAAAACAATACTAAATTGAAGTAAAGTTTAGATATTTCTGTAATTGGGATTTAGAGTTAGAGATGAAGAACTAAAAGTGATTGCAAAAATAAAAGTTTAGAACTTTTTTGGTTTGGAAGCTAATTTTAAATTCAGTTAGCTGATTAATTAATAGAGAAGTGTATAATGAATGCGTGATATGTTTTTCAATGCATATAAGCAGACGCGGGTACTGCTTCAGCGGTAGCAGCTGCTATATAATGGTATGGAGATGAGGAATTATGAGATGCTGAGTGCTCAAGAGATGAAGACTTGATAATGATCACATCCAAAGCTGCCTCAAGGTATACTTGATGATGTTATACTTTATGTGCAATTCACTGTATGATGTTCGTACCATTAATGGGCCTGTGAATATATTTCAGTGCACCCACCAATTGGTTTTATCATCTTACATCATTCGTGAAAAATGGGATAATGAGTTTCTCAATACAGTTTTAATTTTTTGCGAATAATGTTCGTAAAAAGTGTGTTTTTATTTAGTTCATTGCAGATTCTTATTCTTTTATTTAGTTCAGCATTCATGCTTTTAAAGATAAGAAGTGCAATGCTCTCTCAGGTGTTCGTTTTGGGTGGCAATTGAAAGATACGAGGATAAATAAAAATACCAAGCAATTGAAAGGATAAATTCAATTTGGTTCATCAATTATTTTAGTTTGAGCTTTCTACATTAAATGTCCTGTTTTCGGGATGAAATTGGATGTTTTAAGATGTCATGAACAAATTGTTGCTGGTTGGGTTTTGAGTTGTGAATTTACTTGAGATCCTCACTTGATATCCCATTTATGCTTCCTATGCTTCCTTCTGCATAAGGGTCAACCCTGGACATCCATTTTGAGGAGGCTCATGCACTTCCTCTACTTTATAGCAGGCTGTGTTACCGGATTTGAGTTAATTTCTGCAACTTTTTTGTTAATTGTTGAATTGGCTTCTAATTATATACTTTTGTCTTTTTTGTTTACTGAGAAAGTGATGAAATTTGAAATGAAAGTTATTTATTTCATCAAAATAGTTGAAAATTCACATTTGCTTAATGCTATTTTGTTGGTGGACGTTGAATTTGGTACTTTTTCTTGGGATGCAAATTTGTACTGTAATATTAACTGGATATGCTCATTCTTTGATTATACCTATTTATTGGGCAATAATCTTCTCCTAAACTAACAATCTGACTATCTGAATTTGTATGTTTCTCTAGGTTATTTTATGGCAGTTCTGAGGAAGAGCAAGAAAAAGGAAGAACCAGTATTAGAAGGTCTTCCCAAAGAGTACTACGGTGATGTGAGTGCCCTTTATCCTTTAACTTGGCCAAATGGGTGCTCAAATTTCATGTTTTTCTGTGATTATATGAGTAAATTTTTGTAATTTGTTTTTGGGTTTTGCCAAATTCAATGGTGGTATTTATGGGTTTGGTATTGATTTTCAATTAACAATGACTTTGGAGAAATTGATTGAGTCTGCATTCAATGTACCCTTTCATGCAGTTACATACTGATGAAATAGAATTCAATTTTTTCATTCCCTTCCTTTTTTAAATGCAATTACATTTATATGATGATTTACAGCATATATTCATCTTTTAGTTTTTAATTCTTCATCCAGTCTAAGCCATGAAGGATTTGATAAACCCACAATTAATAACGATGTGCGGTGGCACCAACGGTTTTGGACAAGGAACAAGTAAGTACCCTTTTGCTTCATTGTTCCAAAGTATTATGTAGAGCATAAAAGAAACCTACTTTTGTTTTCTCTTCTATTATGCAACATTAATATTTCATTTTTTTCGGTAGGAGACACAGTAAGTTGGGAAAAGGCTTATATTTCTTATTTTTGGAACTCCTTATCTCATTGTTTCTTGAGTAGTTTTCTGGAAGTAAGAAAAGATGGGCATTTGTAAGTCCTATCAATTTTCAATTTTTGTTTTTCTTGCTTTTATTTTAGCTTCTTATTACTAATTTTAATTTTGGGTGTATTTTTTACGATGGTTGTCAAACGATGTTGTTTTGACAGGTTTGATCATGTATATAAGCATTTGATTTTTATATCCCCTTTTGTCGTGATGCCAATTTACGGTTCTTATCATGTAAATTGGTTGACTAAAATGTTAGTGTATGCAAAAAGGCTGTTGATGCTGCTGGTTTTTTTTTCTGTAATCGATTTAGGAGTTGCTATTGTATTCTTAAGCATAACGTCGACTGCCAATGACATATTCTATTGCTTTCTACAGTTGCCAGTGCCTAAGCCTCCAACAAAATGGAAACTTTTGCCAAAACAAAAGGTAAATCATTACTGCATGAGCCGCTCTCCTCTGTTTTTTTACCTTTCTTTCCCCTCCCCCCCCCCCTTCAAGGCTTTGTTTTGGTTCTCATATGTGGTTATTTGGTCATTGAGAAGTATAGTTGGATTTAAGATTTTGAGAAATTGGAACATCTTTAGGAAAATGACAAAATTTAGGATTGGACCTGTCAATTTGTTATAAGGAAAGTCATAGGTATCCACGGACATGATTGCTATCTATTTGAATTTTGTTACAATAATTTTCCTTGAGCATAATGGTTGCACTGAATTCGTTTTGTGATTATTCAATTGTGGGTTTGAAAAAATGCTCACTGCTTGAAATTTGAAATTCTGTTGATTTTCCTTTTAGACATTGTATCCTTGAGAAAGTTTATGGTGTATAGTTTCTACATAAGTTTATGTCTTATGATTAGGTTTTAGTTTCTAGCTTTTGGGTATATTTTGAGAGAATTTTGTTTTTGTTTTTGTTTTTTGTTTTTTGTAATTTTGGGTAAAATTTACAATTACATCATGTTATGGGTTCTTATGAGGGATTGGATTGGCTTTGGGGAGAGAGGGAGAGGGAGAAGGAGATTTTGTTTATATTTTGGGTAAGGTTTTTAGTTACATCCATCATCCTGCAAAAGAGTAGGTTATTTCTGAATTAGGGTTTTTTTTATTATGTGAATTTCTGGTTTAGGGATTTAGGGTTTTTGAGTTAGTTTTTGTGAAGGTCATTGTTTGATTTTAGGCATACTCTAATCGATTACAAGTTTTCAAATCCTAAACACTTTGAAAGGTTTTCCAGAAAAGACATCTTTCCAAAGGTGAGTAGTGACACGGTCAAGTTCCTCAACCAATCTTCACTAGAATTTTCTCCGCCATCCTATATATTGCAGCATTAACACATTTGATAAGAAATTTTCAGTTACTGGTCACTTAAGATGGCAAGAAAATGGACACAATAAATTATCCATGGTCTTTATCATGCTAGTTGAGAATTGGAAAGTGCCTGAAGTTATTAGTTATTAAATTGTTCCTTTTTGTTTGAAATGCGGGTGTTGTTGGACAAATGGGATAAAAGAAATGGTTGTTGCCCTGTGTTTTACTTTGTTGGTTGGAAAGAAGCATGTTCAGTTGATTCAATTTATTCTTTTAGTTTCTATGACAAAGCAATCCTTTGCAGTCCTTTGGTGTCAAGGTTTTTAAATTTGGGCTTCCATTTGGTTGAGCATCCTTCTCTCCAAAAGGTAACATTGTTTCTAATGCCTATTCAAATTTTGATTTCTTGGGTCATTACAATTTATGTAGTTTTGTAAAGAGAAATTGTTTACAAGCGCAAACAACTGCCAGATTTTATTTTGAAGTCTGAATATACCAATAGAACCATATAATTATAATAGTTGAGACAGTTATTGCAAATCTTTTTGTGACGTTTTTTAATGGGTATATTATTCCATTGCTTTCTTACAGGTATATATATTTTGGCTATTTGAGAATTTGAATGAAGATGCAAAGCTCTTGATGATACTATATAGGTACAATTTTAGACTTATAAGACCATCTCTAAAGGAGATGTCAAATTTTAAACCTAAAATTTAAATTTGAAGGCTTACATGGCACTTTTGTATCTTTTAAACTTTTGTTCTCCAACCGATATGTCAAATTTTAAACATAAAATAATAATTCATATGTATTTTCTTTGCATTGGGAGTGAAAAGAAACAAAAGGATAATGCTTTAAACCAAAAAAAAAAACTTAATAAAAAGCATTTAATAATTAATTAAAAAATCAGAAGGTACTGTCAAATTTGGCAGCAAGGGGGACAAATGTCAATCCATGTCATGTCACATCAGATTTGGTTTCTCAGTTGTAAAACATTAATGTTGTTTTTTGTTACCATTATTACTGATTTGGACAATTTGACATCTCCTTAGTAGATGCTCTAAGTGTTTACAATATGATACCTCATTCATCATGGAATTCCATTTCAAATTGATTTTTTTAAATTTCTTCCAATGGCTTACTTTTAGTTGCTTGTGATTGTATATTTCTCTTCAGAATAATTCTTCAAGTTGCATTTTTACCAGCTATACAAAAAGGTAGTTATTGAGAAAATTTGGATTTGAGTTGCATTCTTACCAACTATACAAAAAAAGGAAAGATATTGAGAAGATTTGGAGAGAAGAGCTTCCTAAATTATTAGTACAATATCTACTATTGCAAAGCAAGCCGACATATTTGAGCTTTCTGTTTTATCCTACTTTAGGTTGCATAATGAAAGTGACTGACTGCCTTTGAATATTGCTAATTTTTATGGTGTCAATGTTGTGATGTAAACAAAAAAATAATTTTATTTTCCTCTACCAAATACTATGATAAATTATATGTAAAAATTGTTTTAATGGAAAACTAACCAAAACCCTCCAAAAATTTTCATTTTAATCATAAGGACAAAACAATTCAATAGTACCCAAAATGGGCATGTAAAAGAAGACTAGGGAGAGAGCATTTTAAGGGAAAAAGCATTTCAGGGATAGCACATGCAAAAATTGTGCACCAGGAGAAACCATGCAGCAAATTCACATGCAAAATGAGACAAGCAAGTTCACATGCAAAGCAAAAATCAGGTCACGTTTCAGAAACAATGCTGACAATTTCAGCAACAGTAGAATCATAGTGACAAATGACAAGTACCAAGGAGATATCCACATCAATTATTTTTAATTTCATTGTATCCTCATTCAGTCTATATATAAGGGGAGTTTCATTCATTGAAAAAATACCTCAACCACTCAACACCCTAACACCCTACTCTCACACTCACACTATCTTTATACACTCAAGCATTCGTAGTCTTCATAGCATTCTTGTGAACACGTCCTTGTAAACACTTTCTTGTAAACGACTATCTTTGTAAACATTCCATATATAAATAAAAGTTCAAGTGTACATATTCAAGCAATCTCCAAGCTTTAAGTAAGCTTTCTTTACTTTCTTTAGTGTGTTTGTTAAATTCGATTTCTAGTCCAAAACAGGGAAACATTATTGTAGTTATATTATTAACCTGCTAAACTAACGATCATACTTTGTTCGAGCACTCTGTTATAGTTGAATGATTGCCATATAAATAATTGGACATTAACCAGAGTACCTTTGAGTTCAGCTGTTAAGACCTTATACTTGTACTGTGAGTGATCATCATGCTGAAACATGTCGAATTCCATGTGCAAGGTTTTATGTCTAATTGTTATAATGGTCATCCAACTATTTAACCGGGCCTGCTGTGCGAATCTGGTATCAGAACCAAGTTTAGCATTTTAATAGTATAATTATAATAGTAAAGTATCTTGAGGACGGAAGTCATCGATACAACTGATATCATATTTGTTTATTGTGTATGAACAACAAATATTATTGTCCTTGTAGACCTTGCCAACCACAACCACTAGGTATTTATTGTCCCAGACACCTAACTATAACTAGCATAAAGAAAAGATTAGCATATATATCCTAAACCACAAAAAAGGAAAAATAATCTTAGACCAAAATAGTTTAGTTTGTTATTTTCCATTGAGAAAGCATAATTATATTTTGCATGGTGAAGAAAATTCACAAGTCAATAGTATTGTAGATCTTATTATTAGTCAAGCAGAAAATATAAAATTAGAAAATAATAAGCATAATCATTTGTTAAACCAGTTGTTAGAGCATTTTCAGAAAAAATCCATAAAAATAATTAGAAAAAAATTAGATTATATTACATCTCAGTTAGAAGATAATAATAAAAATATTCAAAGGTTTCCTAGCAAAAGAGAGATAAAAAAGCTTGTAGAGCTCATAGGTAGTAAGCCAAAACAAGTAGAACTTAGATCATTAGAAATAGTTGAGCAGCTAAAATTAGAAGTTCAAAAAATGTAATTAGTACAAAAGAGTTAAGTGAACAAGTAGATAAGTTACATAATAAAATAGATAAATTATTAGTTTAATGACTGATTCTAGAACTAGCAGAAAATACATTCAAGTTTTGAAAGAAATTAGTAAGTTAGATAAAGAACCAGTAGGTTTAACAGATTTTTCAACACAAGTAGCTAGTGGTAATATTCCCATTAGGCAAAATAATTTAATTATTCAATTAGGTTTAAGTTTGGCTGAAAAATTAGATCAAGTTGAAGAACAAATAGCATAAATAAACCAAGTTTTACATAACGCATCTTCATCACTTCCACCATCTTTGCTAGATAAATTAGAAAATTTAACTTTAAGTGCAAATAATAATATTAGACGACCTAAGTTAAATCCTTTTGATAATAGAAAATGGAACTCTTTAGGAAAAAGGGAAAAGAAGTAGTTAGAGCTGAAGATATTTATCCAAATGAAGAAGAAGCACAATAATTTATTCGAAGAGGTTTTGAGAGAACACAGAAAAATAAATATAACTTGTATCAATTAGGTTTATTTGAAAATAGGAGTAGAATTGTAAGTAGCATCAATCAACATGAAGTTAGCTGTATTGATAAAGAAGTCACACTTAATCTAATTAGTAAAGAAGCAGTTACTCATTTGAGAAAATCACATTTTAGTCAGATTCATATAGGAACAATATTAATTGGAATAGCAGGATTAACCAGAGCATAAGTAGGCATAAAAACATTAGTATACATATATGATGATAGATGGGATAATCACCAACAAGCAGCAATAGCAACAGCTGAAGTAAACTTAAGTTCAAACTTAGCAGGTAAATGTTGTATTCCAAATTATGTTATGACGATTAATGAATTTAGTAAATATATTAAAGTGAGAATAAGAACAAAAAATTATAATATGAAATGAGAGTATAAAAATTTGTGTATTAGCTTAATGTATATAGGTAAAGTGTCTAATAGATATAATCATAAGTTTAATATAGAGTTTCAAAATTTAGTTCAAACATTTGGTAGTAAACATGTAAATATGGTAGAAACAAAACCCGTAGATAATAGCTTTTTAGAAGGAACTCAGTGGACATTGCCTAATTTACAAGTAGCAACAAATAGACAACCAAATAAAGTACAACTATATGGAACTAGTACAGGTCAGGCAACGATTAAGCTAAGTAATTATAAACAACTAGAAAAAATAGAAAAGGATGAGAGTGAGATCGAAATGAGAATATACATATAACTTTTGATAATTTAGATATTAATTTAGTTGAGCAAAATTTTGATCATATTGTAGATAAGCTTATAGAAGATATTGATCATTTAAATGAAGAACAATATTTGGAAAAATATAAGACATATGATTTAGGACTACATAGAATTTCAGACGAAGAGATGAAAAAATTAATCTTAGAAATAGGAGTAGAACATATCAGGAGTAGAAAATCCAGGACACGTAAGTAGAACTGATCAACAATTTTTTAGACCAACAAATGAACAATATAATGAAAAAGCAAAAGTAGATTACATAGAAGAAAATATAATAAAACCACCTAAAAAAATAGAATTCCATATTTGAGAGGGTTAGAACAAATTAATATAGCTAGTAATATATTAAAATTAGATAATGTAGATCCACAGGATTGGGAAAGAACGATTGAGAGATGGGAAAAAAAGCTGCATACATGCAGCATTAATGTTAGATTTTAGTAATTCACAAAATATGTTAGATTACTTTGAGCATACTTTGGATGGTTTAGTTTTTTATTATTTCCAGTCATGAAAAGTCCAAAATCCAAAACAGTATCAGGCTACACATTTTAATATTGATGGTTTTGTTACTTTGATTAAACAAGAGTTTTTAGATCATAATAGGTTAGATGACAGAAGCAAACAAGAACAAATAAGAGCAATTAGAAATTTAGAACAATTATAAATTTGTGATTTATAGTATATAGCTGAGTATACCACAGATTTCTTTAAATATTTAGGAAGAACATGTAGAATTAGTGATATTAAATTATTAGATACTTATATGACAAAAATAAAAAGACCAATAGGTGAAAACTTTGGAATAAATGACAAAAGAATCCAAAGAAAAATGATATTGCAATATGACCTAGAATTCAACATATATATGATATAATTTGACAAGAGTGTAGTCAAATAAAAGCTAAGAGACAAATTAGGAAACAATTTTACATGAGTTGTAAAAATATAGATTTACCACAACAGTATGGTTGTCATAAGAAAAATAAGCATAAGAAAATATACAAAAAGAAATATAAGTCATATAAACCCTACAAACAGCATAAGAATTTTAGTATAAGACCTTCAAGAACATATATAAAGAGAAAATATATTCCAAAACAATTTAGAAAAAGAAGTGGCAGACCTTGGATTAGAAAATATAAAGCACCAAAAGATAAGAGTAGTTGTAAATGTTATTCATGTGGAGAAGCTGGACATATTAGACCTAAATGTCCAAAATTAGGTAAACAGTTGAAAGAAAAAGTACATTTGATAGAGTTGTTTAAGTTAGAAAAAGATGAGGATATTCAGTCAATATACAGTTTAGATGATTTAAGTGATAATGAGAGTATTTATAATATAGAGAGTATTAAAATGATAGATTCAGACTCGGAAGATTCAAGTAGCACAAATAATGATCTAGAAGAGTATATGTGTGCATTCATAGAAGAACAGCATGAGAAGAATATAAATACATTAATTTAGATTGGTCAAAAAAATGTTATAAGTGTAGTAAATAATACATATTCAATATTATGTGAAAAGTATTATAGTAATATGTTATTAGAAGTTAATTCAGCAGAATCAGCAAAATCACAAGAAAGTATTGAAATATTAAGAAATATTGTTCATAGTATAGAAAAACCAAAAAATAGTTCTTTAATTACCATAGATTGTGAAATAGAATTAGCAAAAGAACATAAGATACAAACAACAGTTATGATAGATACAGGGAGTACAAAAAGTGTCATAAAAAAAGAGTTAGTATCAGAAAAATATAGACAAAAATTAGCAAAACCAGTGAGAATAACACAATTTAATGAGAGACCAGTTTACTTAACATATTGTATAAATAATGAGTTTATTAAAGTAGAAAAACAACAATTTAATTTACCATTAACATTTGTTTCACCAGTAGGATCATATCCATTCATTTTAGGTTTAAACTTTTTGAAAAGTTTACAAGGTTTTTTTATTTATGAACCCTAACATAACATTTTGGGTAAATTACATAGTAGCCCCTCAAGTTTAAGGTCTATTGCAATCTTATACAACATCTTTAAAACATTTCACTTTCATACCTCAAGTACTATTTTATTTCAATTTTATACAACCGTTACATTTTTCATCCATGGATCTGTTAAATGCTGACGTGGCTGCCACATATATGCCACGTGGCTGCCAAATGTCTGCCATGTGGGAAATAAAATAATTTTTTAATTTTTTTTTTAAAAACCTATCTGCCACTTTCTTTTTTTTTCTTTTTTTTTTCTCTTTCTTCTTCTTCTTCTTCTTCTGGGTTCAGTCCCTTTGTTTTTTTTTTTTCTTCTCCTCCTCCTTCTCTTCTTCTTCTTCCTCCTTCTTCTGGGTTGCAGGGAGTTCGATCATTTTTTTTTTCTTTTTCTTCCTCCTCCTCCTCTTTCTTCTTCTCTTCTTCTTCTTCCTCCTTCTTCTTTTGGGTTCGGTCCCTTTTTTTTTTTCTTCTTCTTCTTCTTCTTCTTCCTCCTCCTCTTTCTTCTTCTGGGTTCGGTCCCTTTTTTTTTTTCTTCTTCTTCTTCTTCTTCCTCCTCCTTTTGGGTTCGATCCCTTTCTTTTCTTTTTTTTTCTTTTTTTCTTCCAATTTCAAGTTTTTTTAAAAAAAATTAAAAAATTATTTTATTTGTCACGTGGCAGACATTTGGCAGCCACGTCAGCATTTAACAGATCCATGGATGGAAAATGTAACGGTTGTATTAAATTGAAATAAAATAGTACTTGAGGTATGAAAGTGAAATGTTTTAAAGATGTTGTATAAGATTGCAAATAGACCTCAAACCTGAGGAGTTATTATGTAATTTACCCTAACATTTTTCAAAAGAGGCATTACAATAACTGACCAAAGTAATAGTGTAGAAGCATACAAAAGCATAAGTATAGAAGAGTCTAGTGTCCAAGATAGTTATCATTTAAAAAACTCAAAAGAAAATGATGATCATAATAACGTAGACGAGTTTGATGAAGACATATTTGATCATGAATACCCAATTTTAGAAGAAAGAAATCGTATAGAAATATTACAGTTAAGTAAACCAAGGAGTTTAGAAGAATTATTACAATTAGCAGAACAAATTAGAATTATAGGAGAAGACCCACAGTTACATTGGAGTAAAAATAAAATACTATCAAAATTAGATATAATTAACCCAGATTTAACAATTAAGACGGCTGATATGCTTTGTAGTTTAATAGATAAACAAGAGTTTGAGTAGCAAATAAAAAAGTTGTTAAATTTAAAAGTAATTAGACCCTCTAAGTCTAGAAATAGATTAGCAACATTTATTGTAAGAAAACATTCAGAGCTCAAGAGAGGCAAGGCTAGAAGAGTTTATAATTACAAGAGATTAAATGATAATACATATGAAGATAGTTATAAGTTACAAAATAAAGATGAGCTTATAATAAAATTCAAGAGAGTAAATATTTTAGTAAATTAGATTGTAAATCAGGATTTTGGCAAATACAATTAGTAGAAGAATCAATTGAGTAGACAACTTTTACTTGTCCAGAATGACATTTTGAGTGGCTTGTTATGCCATTTGGACTTAAAAATGCTCCATCGATCTTACAAAGAAAGATGGACCAAATCTTTAAGAAACATGATAACATTTGTAGTATTTATGTAGATGATATATTGGTACATAGTAAAAATAGAAATGAATATAGAAAGCACTTAGAGATAGTTTTACAAGAATTTATCAATAATGGAATTGTGATTAGCAAAAATAAAATAGAGTTAGAAAAGCAAGATATAGAGTTTTTAGGAATGTATATCAAGTCAAGTACGATACAATTACAAGATCACATAGCTAAAATGGTCTTAGAATTTCCAGATAAGTTAGAAGATAAAAAAAATAGTTGTAAGTATTTTTAGGATTGTTAAATTATGCAAGGAATTTTATTCCTGATTTAGGAAGAAAAATAGCAGTATTACATAATAAAACTAGCAAAACATGACAAAAATATTTTAATAGTGAAGATATTAAATTAGTTCAAAATATAAAAGAAGAAATTACTAAACTTAAGTCATTAACATTACCATTAGATGATAATTCTAAAATAGTGGAAACAGACGCTTCATCATTAGGATGGGCAGATATACCATACCAGAAAAAGCACAAGAAGTCTCCAAAATCTGACGAACAAGTTTGTAGATATTCATCAGGAAAATTTAGTGATGTACAATCAAGATTACCATCAACAGATTTAGAAATTTTAGGAATAATTAACTCACTTAAAGCATTCTCTTTATTTTTACATAATGAAGTATTTACGATTAGAACAGATTGTCAAAATATAGTTTTTCATTATAACAAGATACATGCTAATAATAAACAGGCAGCCCGAAGATGGGTTACGGGAAATGGTTTTAAACCAATTTTTGAACATATAAAAAGTAATGACAATACATTAGCCGATATCTTATCAAGTTGAATTTGTTGAACAAGTATGAAATATCATGGACCATCATCCTCAAATAGCACAAGACCACAAGGCAGCAGAACACATTTCAGTAGCATAATGATGCACCATCAACCTTCATCATTTAGTGGATTCTAAAATAGTATAAGTAGACCAGCATCACCACTAGTTCTTACTTTCAACTTTAATGGCAATATTGTTGAATGAATTAGAAATCCAACTCTGAGGTATAGGTCAAGGGTACTAGAGCTTTCTGATAGGCAACAGATTCTTTTAGATAATTTTTGGAATATCCAAATCAAATAGTCAAGCATGAGGTTAGGTCATGAAAAATTAATTAGAACCTTAGAACAAGAGTTTGATAGCTTTAATTTTAATTTCCACCAAAGTTAGCAGTATATTCATTCTCTTGAGCATAAACTTCAAGACATTTCAAGAGACCATGAGTCATTACTTGGTAAGTTTACAAAAATGAACCAAGAACTCTAATATTTTAGAATGTAGCAAAAGGCAAGTGACACCCTAAAAAGAGAATTGAAAATAGGTTTAGAAACTGATCAGTATAAGAATAAAAGAAAATAGGTTATTGAACCCATAGAACAAAAGGCTAATGAGCCCATAGAAGAAATTAAGATTGAGCTCTTAGAAGAAGACATTGAAATGGAGCAACATCAAACTAATGAACAGCATAAGCTCCTGAGTGACAAAGAAAAACAAGAAAAATATGAAAGTTTACTTAGGAATATATCTTTAGACTTAATAATAGATAATATTTTATTAGAAGAAATTTCAAAAGAAAAATTAAGGATAATGCCACCAGATATGCAAAAGGAGATTCTGAGCAGAGCATCACAGTCCATGAAAGAATTGCAATTACAATTACAATGTGCTTTGTATCAGTTTATCTTTGATTCAAAACCAGGGATGGATATTATTACAAAGATGTATCCACCATGTATTTGTGATAGTACAGAGAATTGTATTTGTAAACCAGAGGTTAGCATAACTGTAGCCAGGATTAACATGAGAGATTATAGACCATGACATTTTAGTTATGAGTATCAGGAAAAGTATAATGTGGTAGAAGTTACCCTAGCTTTAATATTAGAGTTTGGCTATCTTGATAAAATATTTATCAACCATGTCTCCCAACTAGAATTATTTCTTGGAAAGCTTTTGAAAGTAGTAGAAGATTATCTAGAAAGATGGAAAGAAATTTGCATAAGTTTTATTAGTAGTTCTCCAGATTGATATGTACATATGTATAAGGAAAAAGTCAAGGCATATAGCCATGATTAATGAAGAGTCATTTAGACTATCCCCTATCTCCTCACATAGGTGGACTCCTTCAAACAAAAATATCCTAAAATTTCGAGGAATCCAAATGCTAGCCTTGGATGAATTTAAAGATTTTAGGTATGATATGGTATTAGTAGCAGAAGAAGAAGAAATGTGTATTTACAGCAAGACAATGATCAGTTATTAGCCCTATTGGAAGCCTCAAAATTTCAAAGAAGAAACAGCATAAATGTATTACAAGGTGAGAGAAGATAGAGAAAGAGATGCAGAGCTGGTAGAAGAAGATGAACAATACTGGAACAATTTGACAGAAGAAGAGCTACATAACATTGACAACATGATGGAAACATGAGGAGCTGGTAGCAAATTAGTATAAGTGGAATAGCATCATGTAAAATAATGTATTTCCATACGGAAATGTCAACATCATTGTGGACCACGCTATAATAATAAAAATGGCATAAGAGTAAATAGCAAAATGTCTTTTTGATTAAGAATGAATAGTGTCAAGCCCATTTCGTTAAAACTCCCTTGTTTTAATTGTACCAATATATGCTAGTTTAAAATAGCAAATATTCTATGTAGAGGTTGTTTTAAAGATTTGGAGTGTTGATAACCTATGCATATGATTAGCGTCACTTTGACCATATTCCTAAGGCAGTTTCTCAACTAGACCTGTATCTTGAAGTAAATTTGGCTTCTTAATCCCACATCTCTTTCCTCTTTGCCTTTTCAACACTTGATTCGATTGCACATGATTTTTTGTTGTTTTTGTACCTGTATCAATAATTCTAACACTGGAAGGCCGTGCTGCATTCACTGTATCAATAATTCTAACATAGGGGAAATGGGACTGATTTCCGTTTTTCTTTACTTCTTGCCGCAATGGAGAAATGGGATTTACACGAGGCTGGGTTTCCAAAGTTGTCTGCTTTGACTGGTCCCATTCTCCCTTCCCTAGATGTTCTTAGGTCGGCTGTGCTGGGTGTTCGTGGTGGAAATTTCCTGTGGGGGATGCTTTCTGTCCGATGAGCACACAGCTCCCCGAGAGGTTTGGCACCGGTTGATGCTTTTCTGTCGAGCTCCTGCTTTACTGGCAGGCTTGTCGGGCAAGGCTGAAAGAGAAGGATAGAGTTAACTTTGAAAGGTGCCTTTGTGAGGCCTTAGGTGTAGGCCTTGAGGCTCACAATCAAGATTAACTCATAAGTGTTCAGGCGTGCCACTGCCATCTTCAGTATGGCAGATGTAGAACGGATGTTTGAGTTTAATTATATATTCGAAAGACTATGTTAGTTATTGACAGGTGCCTTTGTGGGGCCTTAGGTATAGGCCTTGAGGCTTCCCATAAATAACTAACTTAGTATTTGAACATATAAGGTTCATTTTCTTGGTTATGTAGATCTTATAACCATCATACTTCTGATTACCTGAACTTAAAGAGTAGAATGGATCCAAATAGGTGCCTTTGTAGGGCATTGAATAGGCCTTGAGGCTTCCCATTAGAACCCCTTCCATTCTCAATGCTCTTGCTCGAGAAACAGGATGAATCCAAATAGGTGCCTTTGCGGGGCCTTAGGTGTAGGCCTTGAGGCTTCCCATCAAAATTCATCCCGTCCCCGAACGTTATATGGTAATCATAATATCACGGCAATAAAACTAAGTGACAGGTCAATTACTTGCGCCCCAAGTAACTTCGGACTTCTTGTTATCAAAGCTTGTAGTGGATGGGTTAAGTCCACATCAGGTTCTTTTTTATGCCTTGAGTCCAAGGACTTTTAGGGTGATCAAATCTTATATGCCCGAGGGCTTAGAACTTAGATCTGACTTCAACTGTGGAAACATATTCAAATCGGATTTAAGCACTGAGAGAATTTTTTGATAGCCATATTACTAGAAATAACTTGTAGTATACAACATATTTCTAGGCTAATGAATGCACAGACAAAAACAAAGAGGGTCGGGCAAGGTTGATCGTCTTGCAAGAGGTTTGAAAGCTTAGAAAAAGGGTAAGGAGGCGAGTTTACAGGAGGAATCGATACTACAGTAAGAGTTGAGCAGGGTAGCAGAGCTATTACAAAAGGTTTATCCCGAAAGGGATGAAGGCTTGGGCTGACTACAGCTTCGTTTTGAAGGCAAATATAGCTTTGAGCAGAGTTTGTGCTTGTATTTGTTTGTTTGAGTGTCCTTGATTCTGACCTTTCCTGCTCCTTTTATAGACACCTTGGCTTGGCATCCTGTAGCAACAATCTTGCCCGAATGCAATTTGAAGGGTAGTGACTCATCAGCTATTTTACTTATACTGCCATCTAAAAGTACTTTTTGGGCTGTATAGCTGGTTGGTCTATACCACTTGGCTATTGGGTAGGTAAGCAAGTGGTATGCATGGTCTACACCTAGTCAGAAACGGGCTTCTCCTATCTTCTGGACTTCGGCTGGGTTCTGACTGGGTTTCCGAGTACCTTTCCCCTTTAGGCTGCTCTTTAGGCCAACTTCCCCCAAGCCCAAAGTTTAAGTTTTGATCCAAACAGTGCCCCCTTCAATTGATATTCAGATTGGAATTCCAGGCGCCAATATTGATTGAATAGGTCCCTATTAATACACACGTCTTTCATTCTCGGGATTTGCACACTTTTTCAAAAGCAACCACCGCCTTTCTTCGGTTTAAGCCCATCATTTCCTGAATCTCCTTCATTCTTCTCATCTCCGTGGTCGAAAACTTCCTCACCCTCCAACCGCTTATTTCTTTCAAACTTCATCAAAAATGGCATCAGGATCCAGCCAAATCCATTTATCATATGAATCTGGCGAAGGTATCGCCACTTTGCGCCGTTTACTCAACGGCCTACATCGCCCTCGGGCAGGTTTGTATTCTGAGCTTTTCTTTGAAGTTCATGGAGTACAATCGTTGGGTCCTGCATGGATTTCTCGGGTCCCTGCAGTGATAGAGGACAATATGCCCAAGGATAATTAGTTCTCTCCCAATCCCTATTTGGCTAAGTCGGGCATTTCCTCATCTAAGTGGTCGTCATATCGCCGAGGCTTTCCATTGATGAATGATCCGGCTTGGGTCGAATGGATTGACGAACTAGAGCCAATTTTCAAGAAAAAATGGATGAACAATGGTATTTATGAGTTGATAATGCTCTAAAAAACCACCATTATTCCCAAACCCGAACTGCTTGTTTCCTCTCTTCTTTTCTGGAACTCGGGCACAAACACTTTTGACTTTCGCATGGGTCCCATGTCTCTGACTATTCTAGATATGGCTCAAGTCTTCGGGCTAAGGCCATCGGGCAGGATAGTAGACGTTACTCAAGATTGGGCTCTCCCCTCGATTGCTGAAAGCTCAGGTTCATCCGCATCCTTCCTCTCCCTGGAATATAACTCTGCAACTTTCAAGAGTTATGGGACCTCTTTCAAGGGATTCATCCCTTTTGTAAAAGAAAACTTTGGGGCAGATTCTTCCCGTGCTGATAGAGATCAAGAGCACATGTACTTCCTTCTGTACTGGCTCAACAAACACATCTTCCCTAACAAATCTAAAGGGATGAAGGTTGAATGGATACCCTTGGTGGAAGCTCTTCATAACTTCGACGATGTGGCAACAGGTCCATTCCTCATCTTTACCATCTTCTTTTCGAAATGACTCAAGGTGAGCCATTTGAGACTAACCTGAATGGACCCATATGGATGATACAAATATGGCTCCAATGGTACTTTCCAGAGTTTCGGGCTGCCAACTTAGAGTTCCCAGAAGGTGTAGCCCCTGCTCGAATCCTAGCCGAAGCTGCTCCTACTGATCACTCCACCTTCGCCTGTTTTTATTTCTTTAAGGTCTGTAGGACTCAATCAGACTTGGAATGGGGTGCATCAGTATTGAGAAGATATCCTTGGTTCTCTAACCAAGCCTTTCAAGATGCTCTTGGGGAAGATGCCACTTCTTCTTGTAGGGAAAAATTTATTAGTTACATTCAATCAAGAGATATGGCCTGGGAAGTTCGGGGCAATCGGTATGATCGAGGGCTGAAAGTGTATCATCCCAATTTTTACAGCAGGCAATTAGGCTTTAGGCAAGCCATCCCTATCCTATTCTCTGACTCCGTTCATTGTGGCACTTCCTTTCGTTTAGCATCTCCCTCTTAGGCGACCTTTAGAGCTGCCCGACGCAGTCTTGAAGTCATAAGTCAGGCTGCCCGAAAGTCTATCATCCTCAATTTTGAATGTACTTCACTCTTCTCTTCTTGGTGGGAAGGCAAATGGACCAAGAAATATGGAGGAGACTTGAGAGAAACTCATGATCGCTTGTTTGGTCAACTTTCTCTTAAATCATACCCTAGTTCAGACGAACTTGAAAATTGGAAGGAGATGATTCAAGAGAAGAATCGAGTTCTTCTTATAGGTATCATTTTCTTCTTATCTTGATTATATAATCCTTCCCTTAAACTCTTTTAACCTTTTCCCTTCTTAACCCTACAGCCCAAGTGGATGTGGAATCAGTTCCTACTGAGTCCGAGGATGACTCGGCTGATGCAGCAGTTCTTCATGGAGCTGCGACAAAGGCTGAGAGGCGAGAAGCTGGAGAAGGTGGGGAAGTTTCAGAAGATTCAGGAGCTGAAAAAGAAACGCCTGAAGCTACCATCCAAGTCTCCAAGCGAAGGAAATCAGTTGTGATTGAGAACTCAGATTCTGATCCTGCATCCCCCCCCCAAGACTAAACGACGAATGCCTACTCCTACTAGAAAGAGTAAGAGAACCAGAATAGTCCAAACTATCAAGTCTTCAGACCCACCTGCTCCAATTGTTGAGACGGGCAGAAAGAAGCAAAAATCTTCAAGTGAGCTGTGTTCCCTTCAGTTAGGCTGTCATCCTTCTTCTTTATCTAGTTACACATGTCTTTCTTGAACATAGGACCTCAAGCATCAAAGAAACCAACCATCGCCTCCAAGGATGAACCCTTATGAGCTGCAATGTATAAAACGGCTGAAGAATTGAGAAACCTCACCCTTAAAGAACTTGAGGTACAGTCTACTTTTATGTCTGCATAGTTTTTTCTGCTTTCATAAAAACCCTGAGCATGGTTACTTGGGTCAGGCTACAAGACACAAAAAGCTTCATCCACCCGAGGTCTCTTCATCACTTGCTCAAGAAACAAACCTCTCCTTCCCCCGGGTTGATCTTTCAGAGGTATAATCCCTTTCTTAAACCTTAAGTAACTTTATGATTTTCGGGAGTAATGCTTTGATCTTTTTCTTTCTTCTGCCTTCATCCAGGTCGGGGTATCTGCCCCCTTGCCTAGTCAAGGTTCTCCTTTGATTTCTCCTTCTATCTTGGAGGCAATTCCATCTTCTCAATTTGATCCATCCACAGGAGTGATGTTGCACTTTGTGGATGAAGATAGTGATTTGGTGAGTAACCACCCTTACACTGAATTCCACACATTGTTTCGATATTCACTTCTGTTTATCTCTTCCTCAGCCTTCTTCAATACAAAATCCATCAATGGCAACAAGAGTAAGTGACGAACCCATAGTCCCTGAGATTCCCATCACTTCAGAAGCAACTACTCTGCAGGTATTTGCCTGCCCGACAGTTACCCTTGATAAACCTCCTTCATCCCCTCAGGGTCGAACTTTGGTAAGGAGATGTTTCCTTCCTGTAACTCTTATTATCTGCTTACTAACCATTACTGCCATTCCCGTGTGCTTCCAGGGTATTGGTGAAGGTGTAGGTGCAATTTCTTCTTCCCCTGTCAGTGGTAGGGAATCTTCCCCTCAAGCAGGAATCAGTACTCTTCCTTGTGAGACTCCAAGCCTTAGTCAGGTACATTTTTCCCCCCAAACTTTCCTTTATTCCAAATTGTCTATTTAACAATATGATTTTCTTTTGGTCTTTGCAGCATGTTCTTGAAGAAACTTCTCCTCCTCATTTGGTTCGTGAACCAAAGCTCCCCCAACCTCATTTGGCTATTGGGAGTGCTGAGATGATTCATCCTGGCATGGAGAAGGCTGGAGAGCTAAGAACTGCCCCATCAGTAGGCGTTGCTTCATTAGAGAAAACTGGAGTGCAAAGTCCCCCTCCTGTTTCGCTGGCTTCAAAAACTGCTAAGTTGCCCGAACTGTTTGAAAAATTCGGGCAGCTTGAGACAAAGCTGAAATCCTCGAAGCATTCTTCACTTTCAGGTTTCCCAAAGCAGAAGCGAGTTTTCCAAGAATGGGCAAGGAAGGATTTCTCCGCTTCATTTAGCCTTAAGGCCCTTCATGATCTGGAAAAGGTTACAAGTGAGTTTTTCAAAGCCGGCCAACTGTCAAAAACCCAACATGATTCCTTATTCTCTTTTTTTTAAAATCTGAAGGCTCTTCGGGATCAACATAAGAGGGCAGAAAGACAAGCCAATCAAGTAAGATGTTTTCAGGAAAAGGAATCAAGCACTTCTGCTCAGGTAGACAAGTTGATGAATGATGGTTCATTAACGAAAGAAAGAATTTGAGTGGTGACTGCTGAAATCCAAAAACTAGAAGAACAATTGATTGTTCTCAAGGCTGAGCAAGCAACTCTTCTGGACACCCTCGAAAATCAAATCGAAGAAGTGAAGAAGACAAACTCGGAGTTGGAGCATTCTAGATCTCAGCTTGCAAATAGCCACACCATCATGGCCGAACCTAATCGGATTTTTACAATTATGCAGACATATCACTCCCGAATAATCACCTTGAGTGAAGATGTAAAATTATTAGATTAGGATGATCACTTGTAACTTTTTCATAATGGAATGAACATGTACTTGTCTTTTGGCCCCTATCCAAACTTTTTTCCGGGCAACTCTTTGCCCTCTTGTTTACTTTCTTCTTTATTTAAGCGAGAATGTTGCGACGACCCGAGATCCACCTTTCATCTTTGTTGTACCCGCCGATGACACTGGCTTCTTCATCTAAATCAGATGGATCGCGTTGATAGGAGCTTCTGGGAAAGGATTTGTATCAACCATCATACTGGCTTGTGGCTTGTCAAGTAACAACTTTCCCTTCACTATAAGGTCTTGTACCTAGTCTCTGAACTGGACACAATTAGTTATAGAATGGTTGAAGGTATAGTGTAACTTGCAATACTTTTTTCCCCTCAACTCTTCTGGTTTGGGCATCTTCTTTGTACTGTCGGGCATAATCACTCTTGCCCACACTAGCTCCTCATAGATCTCAGGTTCTTTGGCCAGATCGAATGAATAGCTCTGATATTTGGGAGGTTTCATTGAGACAAAGCCCCCATCGTTCATTACGATCTTCTGATCCTTGACGGGCTGAACTAATCATTTTACCGTCAGGGGTTTGAAAGGTGTAGTCATCTCAGCAGCACACACCTCGATCTCCTCTCTATCATGATCGTCCTCCTGCTCTGGCACAATTTCTCCCACCTCCACATGATGAATTGTAGCTTTGTTTTTGTAGAAGGGATGAGTTTTGGACGTATGCTTCACTTGTTGTTCTTCTAGCAACAGCTTTTCATATCTTGTGGCAGCAATGACTAACTCCTGTAGCTCATTAAATTGTGTATCATAAAACCTCTTTCTCAAAGGTAATTTTAGAGCCCTATGAGCAATTGATATAAGCTGAGCTTGGTTAACAGGGAATTGGCACCTCATCCTTATTTTCCTGAACCTCATCATGAAGTCCTCTGTGGACTCATGCTCGTACTGTTTGACTTCGACCAGATCATTAATAGTCATTTCTGGTTCTATTCTGTAAAATTGTTCATGGAAAGCCATCTCCATTTGCCCCCAGTTGGCAATAGAGTTAGGGGGTAATAGAGAATACCACTGGGATGCAAGCCCCGCCAATGAATTCCCAAACAACCTTAACTTGTAGTTTGGGTTGTCTTCATACGCCACCCAGTGATTAGAGAACTTGAAAATGTGATCTCTAGAGGACACACTGCTGTCCTCACCCGTGAATGTTGGGAATGCGGGCATCTTGAAGTTGGGAGGAAATGGATTCTGTTCATCGATGTATTCAGGATAAGGCTTTTGATAAGTAATCCTGAACGCTGGGCGAGCTCGGGGTTGAGCATTTTGGACTACTGCCCTCCTTAATTCAGCCAACTCATCTCTCAGTTGTTGAGTAGCTATATTATTCTGGAAAAGAAGGGCGGACTCATCCTTCGGGCTTCAGTCATTGCCAATGAATGTTTCTTTCTTCGATTCAGGCTTTCTCCAGTTGGTTCCCCCTCTTTTATAAGTCAACGGTGGTGGCCTATAAGGAAAAGGTTTGTCCGGAGCTGCAGAGCTTTCTTTTTGGCTTGACTCTCTTGTTATTATGGGCATCCCATACTTTTTCCTCTCTTGCTCGCTTTGCTTCCTATTGTTAAATGCTAACAACGGGAAGCTAGGAACTCCTTTTCCAGGACCGGCTCTATCACGGGTTGACTTCCTTCAGAGACTGCTTTTCTTTTTCCCCTATCTGTTTCTTCCTCCAATAGTGGAAATAGGGGAATAACTGGCTCACTTTTGATGGTACCCTGGCTCACCCCACTTCCTTGAGTGCTTTTTGGAGTGGAGAACTCCAGATCGAGCCTTCTCTATAAATTACCTGTCAAGGTACATAGTCTACTGACCTCCCCCTTTGTCTCCAAAGAGATCTTTTCCATGCTCCTCAACACTTGTATCATAGTGGCCTGTAATTCCTCATGGGTTCCTTTTCCTTCTGACTTTCCGGATGAGAATGGGCTTTCTAGGACCACCCGTTGTGATGGGGAAGAATGATTGCTTGATTGATCTGTCATTGGTGGCAAAGTTGAGAAGAATCGCTCTTCGTTTTCTTTTCACAAAGTGTATGGCTTTTCTTACTGGGCATGCAAGATTTACACAAAAGAGTGATCCTACCGGGCGTGCCAAAACTATGTTCGTGGTGGAAATTTCCCGTGGGGGATGCTTCTTGTCCGACGAGCACACAGCTCCCCGAGAGGTTTGGCGCCAGTTGATGCTTTTCTGTCGGGCTCCTGCTTTACTAGCGGGCTTGTTAGGCAAGGTTGAAAGAGAAGGACAGAGTTAACTTTGAAAGGTGCCTTTGTGAGGCCTTAGGTGTAGGCCTTGAGGCTCACAATCAAGATTAACTTATAAGTGTTCAGGCGTGCCACTGCCATCTTCAATATGGCAGATGTAGAACAGATGTTTGAGTTTAATTATATATTCGAAAGACTATGTTAGTTATTGACAGGTGCCTTTGTGGGGCCTTAGGCATAGGCCTTGAGGCTTCCCATAAATAACTAACTTAGTATTTGAACATATAAGGTTCCTTTTCTTGGTTATGTAGATCTTATAACCATCATACTTCTGATTACCTGAACTTAAAGAGCATAATGGATCCAAATAGGTGCCTTTGTGGGGCCTTGAATAGGCCTTGAGGCTTTCCATTATAACCCCTTCCATTCTCAATGTTCTTGCCTGAGAAACAGGATGAATCCAAATAGGTGCCTTTGCGGGGCCTTAGATGTAGGCCTTGAGGCTTCCCATCAGAATTCATCCCGTCCCCGAACGTTATATGGTAATCATAATATCACAGCAATAAAACTAAGTGATAGGTCAATTACTTGCGCCCCAAGTAACTTCGGACTTCTTGTTATCAAAGCTTGTAGTGGATGGGTTAAGTCCACATCAGGTTCTTTTTTATGCCTTGAGGCCAAGGACTTTTAGGGTGATCAAATCTTAAATGCCCGAGGGCTTAGAACTTAGATCTGACTTGAACTGTGGAGACATATTCAAATCGGATCTAAGCACTGAGAGAATCTTTTGATAGCCATATTACTAGAAATAACTTGGATATAACTTGTAGTATACAACATATTGCTAGGCTAATGAATGCATAGACAAAAACAAAGAGGGTCGGGCAAGGTTTAACCTTGTCGGGCAAGGCTGATCGTCTTGCAAGAGGTTTGAAAGCTTAGAAAAAGGGTAGGGAGGTGAGTTTACAGGAGGAATCGATACTACAGCAAGAGTTGAGCAGGGTAGTAGAGCTATTACAAAAGGTTTATCCCGAAAGGGATGAAGGCTTGGGCTGACTATAGCTTCGTTTTGAAGGCAAATCTGGCTTTGAGCAGAGTTTGTGCTTGTATTTGTTTGTTTGAGTGTCCTTGATTCTGACCTCTCCTGCTCCTTTTATAGACACCTTGGCTTGGCATCCTGTAGCAACAATCTTGCCCGAATGCAATTTGAAGGGTAGTGGCTCATCAGCTATTTTACTTGTACTGCCATCTAAAAGTACTTTTTGGGTTGTATAGCTGGCTGGTCTATACCACTTGGCCTTTGGGTAGGTAAGCAAGTGGTCAACATGGTCTGCACCTAGTTAGAAACAGGCTTCTCCTATCTTCTGGACTTCGGCTGGGTTCTGACTGGGCCTCCGAGTATCTTTCCCCTTTAGGCTGCTCTTTGGGCCAACTTGCCCCAAGCCCAAACTTTAAGTTTTGATCCAAACACTGGGTTTATATTATCTCCCACTTTTACCATTTTAATTAGTGGTAGAATGTCGCCACATAGTAGCTAAATTACGAGTGAATGACAGTTGATATATATTAATTAGATATGTATTATTTATATGATATATAAACATAATATCACATGGCGGTGCGACAATCATACCGAAAATTTGTAGTAATTTACATGCTAAAAACAATGCACTCTAATTTTGAAGAGGTTTTTTCAGTGTGCCCGTGTTTCAGTGTGTTTGTGTGAACTGCATGTTACTTCTGTTTCTTTTGTATATTAGGGAACCAAAACGTTTAGTTTCGTCTTGTTCATTGTACAATGTCTTTCCATGTCAGCTTAGTTGAATGTATATAAAAATGAAGCTGCATATCTTACCGATCTCATTCACTCATCTATCCCTCTCTTCATTCATGATTGTGTTGAATTTATTTAGGTAAAATGTATTTTATTCATGCATTTCAAAGTAATGCATTCAAGTCCCGCAGCAACGTGCAAGCACATTTTTAGATCGCCACTATTATGAAATCAAAATATGTAAAACTTTCGTCAAAATTAACAAAATAACTAAGTTCTATCCCATTAAGTAGGTGGGCTGTATAAATTTTAGAGCGCAACTGCGCTTAATTTTATACCAAATCTTCCGTTAACTCTAAATACACCGTATCTTTTCTTATAACCTGTTTCAGAATCCTCCTCTATCTTTTTTGTTTTAAACCTAAAAATACGTTGTTGCAGTACTGCAATTTGTATCTTAAAAGAAGCTGTATGGAGTAACATGCTATTCTACATTGTTCTACCATACACATTGGCTTGTAATAAAACCACCTCATTGCCAAAAAACACAGGTTCAAGCTCTCATAAGCTGGAAGAACACTTCCAATTTGTTCTCGCCTTCACTACTCGATTCATGGTCCCTCACCAACCTTAACAACCTCTCACGGCAATTATCTGCGACCAAAACACAAAAGCAGCTACCCAAGTAGACCTCTCCAACTTCAGCATCATTGGCACACTAACAGAATTCAACTTGGCCACATATTTCAGGCTATATCCCCAGATATTGGAAACATGAAGTCACTGGTGAGCTTGGATGATATTGCAAGAGGAGTGCAATCCGGCCAAGTTGTTGCCGTTAAGAGGCTTAACATGTCAGATTCTAATGACATTCCAGCCATCAACCTCCAAAGTTTTCAGAATGAAATCCGAACACTAACAAACCTCCGGCACTTGAGCCTTGTAAGGTTACAAGCCTAATTTTGCAGTAGGTTGGTTTGCCCCACTAGAGCTAACCTGCAAAATTGGACCACGCGAACCCATACAACTTACGGCTGTCGCACAACCCACATTAGACACCCACTCCAAACCATGACAGCTAGGGACTTGTGGGATCTCCCATTTCTTCCTCTCTTTTTTCTCCCTTTTTTTTAATTTCAAGAAAATAAATTGAAAATAGCAGTAACGGCCATTGTTACATATTCTGGGTATCTTTGAATTTAGATTTTATGCCTGTTAGATGGCAGCTGGTTGATAGTTACGTATGCAAATTCTTTAGTTGTATCTGATGCCATATAGAAGAATCATCAGACGAGTACTATTATATGTCTATGTCTCTTATCACGTGACTTAATTTGAGTAGAAAACTTGATTACTAACAATCATCCAACAAGTGGTTGAAGTTGGACAAAATTGCGTATTACCGGTCATATATGCGTGACTAAATTGTGTACTGCTAATTGATGCCATCTTTTCGGAAATATTTTGTCCACCACTCTCTTTAGATGAATTTGATTTAATCTTTTCATGCAGATATCGAAAATCTCTACTACAAACAACTGTAACAGTTGGAGGAAGGCACGCGTGTTTGTCTACGTATCTCATCGGACAACTTAAGAAAAGCACATCCAAACAAAAAACTTGACTAATTACAGTATTACAGATAAGAGATGTAGGCACAAAGTCTATACACGGTGACCGTGCAGAATCCCTCATTCCACAGCTAACCAATTTGACCGGTTCATATAACAATACAAAAACAAAAATTGACCAATTCTTCCCTACCTTTTTGACTAATCGACCGATTTTTGGAGTAGACCTAGAGACCCTCTCAAAGTCCAGTCTCATTACTATTTGGCGGACTTTTCTGCTTTCAATATATATGGTGCTATCCGCACTCATGTTTACTACACACACCCCCAACTTCTGACATCAAATCAAATGAATTAAAGATCAACGGACAAATATTAGCAAAAACGTGTAGAACATAAGGAGTGATTATTAGAGAAGATTTGATAGTGATCAAAAATCAATCGTGTCCAGATCTCTAACTCAACCAAATCCAAGGAGTTTAATAAACTGAGTAATGGAAAATGAAAGGTACAAACTAAATTAGAGATCAACGTTTATGGCATCCGTACTAATGGTTTCTTAGTTCAATGTCTAAATTGCCGCACAAAATCATAAATCAGCTCTCGTTGCTCCCAGGGGATCATTATAATCGTTCAACTGCGCCAGAATCCCAAGTCATTTCTATTCTAAACAAAGAATGGGAAAGAAATAATTCAATTTATTGATGATCCCCACATTCATATACCATCACTTTTCTTTTAGATTAAAACTGAAAGAGATGAAAAAGAAGGCACGAATAAGAAATCAAAGTTGGCGTCTTTCGGGGTTGAAATCTTTATCTCAGTGAGTAATACCCGACAGACCATCTAGAAATGAGTCCATGGTATGAATGTCTAGTCCTCTAGTCCGTCCAGGCGCCCCTCCTTTGAGGGATGACACATCCAGCACGATCCTGCTCATCAGACCGTGTAGACATGTAAACAAGCTGAATATCTTATGCTATATATGACTAAACGAGCAATGAAAAAGAAACTTACATGTTCGTCGATGCTTTTTCTAGTTCTGGAGTTCTGGAGTTTATGATGATTTTGTTATCAATCTTGGTCAACGAATGGTCCATTGGCAGATCAACCACTTTAGTTGCTGAAGTGGGAAGTTTTAACTCATTAAATTTCGATTTAATATATTATAAAATTAGTGAGAACCAAGTTCATTTGAACCGCTTCTTACCTGATTTAGGAGCTGCAGTGACAGTTCCATCTAGCCCCAAGAGTTCCTACACAAACAGGTGAATATGGTATCCGTAATAAGTACATGTAACCAACTGACGGTAATTTGTAAATATACAAGTTCACAAGAAGCATCGGTGCAATCCAATCACAGTGGGTGCAGCTACCTTTAGACTCTGGTAACAGTCTTCCAGGTTATCATTATACAACATATGATCAAAGATGCCTGATGACTGCCCTAGATCAATCTCTGTCTTGGCATTTCGAAGTCGCTTTAGGACCTGTTCCTCTGTCTCAGTTCCCCTGTTTCCATATTCAACCATGCTCAGAACAGGAACATGGAAAGAGGAATTTGAGGATGAGAAATAATAAATGGCATATTAAACTACCTTGCACGAAGGCGCTTCTCAAGCTCTTCCATTGAGGGTGGACATACGAAGATGAAGATAGCTTCAAGTGAACTGGCTCTCACGGATCTTGCCCCTTGAACATCGATGTCAAGAATGCATCTCTACATTGAAAGAAAACAACATTACACACAGCAGCTCTGACACTATTAGGGTGTATAGAAAATATCACATCAATTGAATATGAGTTTACTAACAAACTTGAATATGAGTTTGATGGGTCACCCTTGAATTTCCCCAATTTGGAAACCCAAGAATATTCCACCCCTCATATACAGCGGACCTTGGTCGGTAATTGTGAATTAAATTATGAGAGCTGACATTGTCCCGCAGCAATACCAGACTATTAACTAGAGAAATTCCAAAGACATTGGGACAGATCCAGACAGTAAATCAAACATGATAACAAAAACTGAGCCAGACTCCAACACTCCATAATCATCATAAAATAGAAACAGTTTTTTCAAAGAACACAAAATTACAACATTTACCTTCCCATCATCTGCTACGAGTTCTACTGCCTCAACACTAGTTCCGTAGAGATTTCCATGCACAGAAGCAAACTCAAGGAACTTGCCATCTTCTAATTCTTTCTCCATGATACTCCTCTCAATGAAATGGTAATGGACCCCATCCTTTTCCATAGCTCTTGCAGCACGGGTTGTGTGGCTCACAGAGAATCCAAACATGGATGGATATTCTTTCATGAGCATGGATATTAGTGTCCCCTTACCTACCCCGGAAGGACCACTAATAACAACTGGCTTCTCAGAACAGCCCCTCACACCCTTACTCCACGCAACAACCTCGGTGCCCAAAATTTTCTTCTGCTGCCTAACATATTGGGTGTCCACCTAACAAAACAAAACGCTTTCAGCGATAGGGATGACCAGGTAACCATCTAAAAGTAATATGCAATAGATACAAGCATGATAACTGAAAAGGTCCAGTTCAATTAACAGAAGCAAGGAAAGGAGTTAGTTTGCTCTCCACATCAATTGAATATGAGTTTATACCAAACTTAACAGTTTGAAACTTCTATTTTAATTTTAGTGCAGCCTCACTATTTGTACCATTGTCTCAACTTAATCAATTCCTAAGCAAAACAAAAATTTGACATCATTTATTATGTTCCTTTATAATATCTGAATGATTCCATAGGTACCAACCTCAAGAAACCAAGCAAAATCGTCTGCGCTGGAACCATTCTTGGTAATCAATATTCGGTCTTCACCTAAAAGCACTGCTGAATGGCCTTTCGATGGCTTGGGTTTTGTTCCCAACACAGTAGGATTTATCCTGCAAAGTTAAACCAGAAATTAGCAACAGCAAATCACGAGAAAGTAATTCATTACCAAGAGCCACACACTTACCATTCACCACTGGATTGATCTAGAATACGAACTCCAATTGACAATGCCGATTCCTCACAGGCTCCACCAATCACATACTGTCAAAAAATGCACTGGCAATATGATTGACCTGGTGGTAAATCACTGACATTGGACGAGAAAAACATATTGATATGTTAAATATCATACTGTTCTGTTGCCGTAGGCAACGGAAGTTTCACCGCCTTTTGATTTTACATCGAAACCATTTGCAAATCCCTTCTGCAGCTCATCAACAAAGAATGCTGGTGCTTCACCCTGATGACAACAGCAACCAATATCTATCAAATCACAGCAACTCAAAGCAACTGTCTTGGTTCACATGTAGGCATCATCTCTAATTACATTCCTGATCAAAGTTCGTTTCTTTACACCGAAATTAAGCGTAAAACAAGTATGAGGCGCTTACCATGGAAAAAGCTATTCCTGCAACTCTAGATTCCCCCTGATCAGTAGAGATGGAGATAGATGAGAGTAATTCGATATTTCCTGGATCTAAATAATACATAAAAAACTTAAAACCGAATCACAACAGAAAACCGAAAAAATGAGTTGGAACCGTGTAAACATCTCAATGAGCTACAAAGCAGAAACAAACACACAGACAAGAAAAAAAAATCAGAGAAAACGATGCCACAAAAATACAATGTTAATTTCTGTCAAAATTTCTTCATAAACCACATATATCTATCCAAAAACAAACAAAAAAAAAACAAATGGGCAGAGAGCAAAGAACATCAAAATGCAGAAAAACACAAAAAACTTAAAACATAAGGATCAAATCCCTTCGAAATCCCAAAAAAAAATATTGGGTAAAAAGGAAACGGACCCAAATACCTTTCTGTGAGCAGCAATCGCTCTGTGACAAAAAGCAAGCTTAGTTCTTGGCAGGGATGGAATTTCAGAGGGGAAAACAACGATTTAAAAGGCCAGTTGGTGTGCTACTTTTTCAAGGTGAAGTTTTGGGGAGGCTTAGAAATCAAATCAACACAAACTTGGGGTGGAAAAAATCACAGGAGTGGTAGAATAAGGTGCAAGAAATCTGGGCGTGTATTCTCATATTTGTAGCAAGAGAAAAGGGGAAGGGGAATCTTACTTAAGTCCAAATGCTGTCGTGGAGGAAGTTGGGGGGAGGGTTGTGGGGAATGGAGAAAGAGAAAAGGGGTGAAAGCCCTCTTGTTGTGGTCGCATTCAATTCACTACACAGAGAAGACCGGCTTTCGTTTTCTTGTAAGGTGCTTATGAAGCTTCTTCCCTTTCCCCACCGCTTCGTCCTTTTTTTCTCCTTTTTTTTTTAATTTTTGGGCTTCTAGATTTCTTTTTGAGATCAGGACTTTTAGATTTTTATGTATGCGATTATCCCTTGGGAGAACAAAAAAGGAAAACAAAACCCTATTTTCTTTAAATTAAAAGGAAATATTTTTGCTGTACACTAAAGTGATGGTGATGTAAACCAGGGCTGAAATTTTGTTTCGAAAATTTCAAACCAAATTAAAAAAATTCTGATTTCATACCAAAAAAATTTCAAACCAATAATACCAAAATTTTTGGAATTTATATCGAACCGATCCTGAACTTTCAGTATGGAAATCGGGATTTCATATCCAGAAATCCCGAACCGAACCGAAAATACATATAAATAAATATATATATATATATATATATATATATTTTGGTTGCATGCATGTTAAATGTTGAATTCAAGTAATTTGATAGTAGACTATATTATAAATAGAAGTATGAAATTAAGTAGTTTGGAACTTGGGAACATCAATTTGACTTGGTAAGAATGAATTGGTATTTCAATTAGTATGAGATTTTAAATTGGCAATAGATAAAAAGCCTAAATTTTATTTAATATGAAATTGGGCAACAAAATTTCAAGCCGAAAGCCCAAATTTTAGCCCACTATCCAAAAATCTCAAATTTCCGCCCAAAAGCCCAAAAAAAAAAAATCAAGTCTCAATCCATCCCGAATATTAGGAATATCATAATTTTGATTTGGGATTGGTCTTCAAATTCTCGTCCCGAAAATTTTTGGTTTGGAATTGGGATTGGGATCCCATACCAAAACCCCTAATGTAAACTACTTGATTCATTATTACTAGAGGTTGGTTGGGATTGTGGTGCTTTTAAAAAAAACAACTTATTAAAAAACCTGAAACATTAAAGTCCTGTTTGGTATCCTATTTGAAATTTTTTATCATTTCTCATAACATTTCTTGAAAATAATTTTCTTTAAGACTCAAAAACTTGATTGGTTTGCTATTTAAAATTTTTAAATCTTACGACTTAAACTAGATAAAGATATCTAAAAAGAGAGTCGCAAGAGAGAAAGTAAGAGATGATTGAAGAAAAAATAAAGAAAAGAGAGAATCGGACGAGATAGAGAGGAATGAGTGAGAGAAAAAACCGAGAGAATGAAGAAAGCAGATTGAATGAGAGACGAAAAAGGTAAAAAAAAATACAAAGGAGGGAGATGAAAAAAAAAAGTGAGTTTAAGTTTAAAAACTCATTTTTTATGTTTTTAGAGAATATACTATATTTTTTAGTTTAGTATTGAGTTCAGTTTTTTAAAATAGTCCTATCAAATAAGTAATCAATGCTCATTTAATGAAATTTTCAAATGGAAAGTATTAAACCCCACATGTTTTACAAAATGACAATTTTTGCCTCTACATTATTGTCTTTTACAATTATTGTATCATATTAAATGTCATATCATTTTTAGTTATTTAACATATTCAAAGCAATTTATATAAAAAGTTTACTAAACACTCAGACACTGTTTTTCTATTAAAAGCACTTTAACATAAAAAATAAAAATAAAAAAAGTTTACCAAACATTCAACAACTTTATTTTATAGTTGTTTATTCTCATAGTATAGCAGAAGCAGTTTTTTTCAAAAAAACACAACAATACAAAACTAGCCCTAAATCAAACTAATTTATTGGTAATTCATAAACTGGTTGTAATAGAATGATGAAAAAAAAAATGCACTCAAATTAAAAAGAGTCCAAAAGAAAGGATAATAATTGCATCTTCTAATTGGATTAGCTCATCCTCAAGTAATTCGCACTTTGCGGTTTAATTTTTTTCATCTCTTTTTTATTCCTAAAGTTATGATTTTCTCTCAAAATCATACTTTTGTTAGTCTATCAATTAAATCTCAGTTAAACAATGACGTGGCAGGTCATTAGCCTCACCAAAAAAATTAAAATTAATAATAATAAAATGAATTTTATTACTATAAAAACGTAAATATAAAATCATTTTTATTACTATGAAAACATAAATATTGAAAAGTTAAAATTAAACACAAAGAAAAAAAATTTCTCTACCACTCACATCCCTAAGGGTGCGTTTGTTGCCACAGACTATCTCGGACTAGACTAATTTCAAAGACTGAGTTGGATTGACTTAGAATAAATTAAGCTAAATGAACTTAGTGAGTTTGGTGTAATATCAGACTAAAGTGAGTTTGGTGTAATATCAGACTATAAGCAAGATAATAAAATGCATTTCTTTTTTTTTTCTTTTCCTATTCTAGAACTCTCTTCCTCTCTCGTGAAACCTCTCTCTTCCCTTTTCCTCTCCCACTTTTCCCGTCAAACCCCATCTTCATCTTCTCACGAATTACAAAACATGAAGCCCAAATTTCACAAGTTTATCACAATCACAAAATACAAATACCAAATTTCTCAACTTTCTCCCTAATTTCACAATTGAAATCAAAATCACCAGGGTCTGCCCTAATCGCGATGGCGATGCTCCCAAATTTACAGTGTCGACGACGCTCAGTTGTTTACCCATCACCGACGAAAATCCCAACTAGTGTTAGGAGTACTAAGATCCAATGGTTATGAAATGAACAAGTGTCAAAAAGAGTATAAAGTTAGTTGAGTTGGTTATGTTGTGACTTAGAGTGTAAGCTACCAAAGGCTATTATAAATAGCTTGTAACAAATCATTGTAACTAATGAGTAAAAAGATATTACAGTTTAATAACAGATTTCTCTCTCTAACATCTCATTCTTCTACTTCTCTCTCTATCTTTCTTTCTTCATCCTTTCTTGTTTCTATATAATCTTCTTCTTCAAAAACGTCTGACGGTTTACATGGTATCAGAGCCCGAACAAGCGGGAAAAGCTTGACGGTGTGTCGATCTTGGTTTCGATTGCTTCCGCTACTGTGATTGGTTTTGCTTTGGTTTTCTGGAATATTGGTATATTTTTTTATCGTGTTTCTGGTATATTGGGGAGTTCTTTCTGCAAATCTTTGTCTGGTTCTTCACTCTTCAAAGGGCACCGATCAACTGTTTGTGATTTGGTTTCAGTCAAGATTCTTTGTAATTTCTCTACAATTTGCAACAATGGTAACAGCTGCTCAGTTACAGATTTTACAGTCTCCGATTACTTCTTTGATTTCATCTGTTTCCAGTTCGGTAAATGTGAAATTGGACGAGACGAACTATTTGGCTTGGCATTTTCAGATGCAACTACTTCTTGAAGGCCATAGCATAATTGGTTTCGTTGATGGTTCAATGCCGTGTCCTGCTCAATTCAGTCAAGACTACAAAAGTGGTAGAGGAATCTTGACTGAATTGAGCAGGACAGCGACTGGTGGAGGTTTAGCAATATCTCATATTGGTTCTACTCTTCTCAGAACTCCAAAGCAGCCTATTCAACTTACTTCAGTCCTTTATGTACCAAAATTGTCTCAAAATCTGTTGTCTGTGCATAGGATTTGTCTGGATAATAATTGTTGGTTGATTTTTGATGCGTTTTCATTTTGGATTCAGGACAAAGCCACAGGGAAGATATTTTACAAAGGGCTGTGTAACAATGGATTGTACCCCATCATCTCTTCAACCTCTTTTGCAGCAATTTCCAAATGACAACCTGCAGCCTTTCTGGGAAAGCAAGTTACCAACAGTATTTGGCATAAGAGATTAGGTCACCTTTCTAATCCAATAGTTTCTCAAGTTCTTACATCTTCAAATGTTTCATGTGTTACTGATAGAACACCATATCTGTGTTAAACCTGTTTAGAGGGCAAATTTAGCAAATTACCATTTTCTTCTCCACTAGTCAAGTCTGTCAACCATTTTGATATTGTTCATAGTGATGTGTGGGGGCCTGCTCCGTGTATTTCTTTTGAAGGTTTCAAATACTAGTCACTTTCATTGATCATTGTACAAAATATTCCTGGATTTTTCCTATCTGCAATAAAAGTGATGTTTTTGGAATCTTTAGTGCCTTTTACAATTTTATTCTAAATCAGTTTCAAGTTTCTATTAAAACTTTTCAAAATGATGGTGGTGGTGAGTAAATTAGTAAGGCATTTCAAAAGTTCTTATCTGATAAAGGAATCCATCATCAAATGTCTTGTCCTCATACACCCGAACAAAATGGCATTGCAGAAAGGAAACACAGACACATCATTGAAACATTTATCACTTTGTTACAAGCTGCATCTCTACCATCCCTGTTTTGGTCATTTGCTTGTCAAACTTCAGTGTACTTAATCAACAGAATGCCATCTCCTGCTTTACACAACTAGTCTCCATTCCAATTGTTGTATAATTCAAAACCTGAGATCCAACATTTGAAAGTTTTTGGCTGTTCTTGTTATCCTTGGTTAAGACCTTACACCAACACTAAATTAGAACCTAGAACAACCAAATGTGTATTTTTGAGGTATGCATCTAAGTATAAAGGGTATATCTGTTATGATGTGACTAGAAACAAAATCTATATCTCTAGACATGTCATATTTGATGAGACAAAGTTTCCTTATCAGTCTTTTAACACTACACATCAATCTACTTTTTCTTCACCAATGCCACACTCATCCAAACACCAAGTCCAGTTCCCGATCACAATAATGTTCTTGTTTTCCTACAACATAACTATCATATGAATTCCTCACCTGGTCCAACCTCATTCAGTTCTGGTCCTTCCCCTAGTGTCATACCACCTACTGTAACTAATCCAATCTCAGAAGGGTCTACTACACATCCAGGGACAGTTTCAAGCTCAGATATAGAATCTCCAGGTTGCAGTCAATCCATTGCTACATCAACAACACAGCCCTTGTCTTCCATACTCCCTGTGGTACCTAAATTCCAACCTGAACAATTGCAAGTGGTTCTCTCCGTACCTCTAGTTAATCTCCACCCTATGCAGACAAGATCCAAAAGTTGTATTATTAAGAAGATTGCTCTTCTTGCGCCTGTTCATGACAATGGAATAGTTGACTTGACTCAAGTGGAACCTGCAACTTATAAATCTGCTTTAAAAAATCTAGTATGGTATGAGGCTATGAAAGATGAGATTGCAGCATTACACACTTAAGGTACATGGTCTTTGGTTCCCCTACCAAAAGATAAGAATTTAGTTGGTTCTAAATAGGTTTTCAAGATAAAAAAGAATGCTGATGGTTTAATTGGGAGGTATAAGGCCCGACTGGTCGCTCAAGGCTTTAACCAAGAAGAAGGGATTGACTATGGGGAAACTTTTAGTCCGGTTGTTAAACCAACAACAGTGCAGTTAGTTTTAGCTTTATCAGCACACTTTGGTTGGTCATTGAGACAGTTGGATGTGAAAAATGCGTTCCTTCATGGCATATTGCAAGAAGAGGTGTACTTGGCCCAACCACCAGGTTTTGTTGATCTTAACCATGAGGACTATGTTTGCAGATTACATAAGTCTTTATACGGATTGAAACAGGCACCAAGAGCCTGAAATGAGATATTTACCTCCTTTCTACCATCTTTGGGGTTCACATCCACATATACAGATCCTTCATTGTTTGTGAAGCTTGTTGACAATTCTGTGGTCATTTTACTCTTGTATGTGGATGACATTATTATTACTGGCAGTGCAACTACAACAATCACTGAGGTTATTTAGTCACTTGCTAAGGAATTTGATATTAAAGATTTGGGTCTTTTACATTATTTTCTGGGGATTCAAATCTTGCAAAAGAAGGATGGCTTTTTTCTTTCTCAAGACCAAAGATGATGGGAAACCTTATAATAATCCGGCTCTTTATAAAAGTTTGGTTGGAGCTTTACACTACTTGACATTTACTAGACCTGACATAGCTTTTGCAGTACATCAGGTTTGTCAGTTTATGCAACACCCTATGGAATCACATTCCATGGCAGTTAAACGGATCCTTAGGTACTTAAGAGCTACTCAAGGCTGTGGTATTCATTATGTCAAGGGCTCACTAGATATTACTGCATATAGTGATGCAGACTGGGCTGGAGATCCTAATGATCGAAGGTCAACTATTGGAATGGTTGTATTTTTGGGCTCGAATCCTATTTCGTGGTCATCAGAGAAGCAAAATACTGTCTCTCGCTCCTCCACAGAAGTTGAATATCGGGCTCTATCCACTACAGCTGCTGAACTTGATTGGATCAACCAATTGTTGACTTTTCTGCACATTTCAGTTATCGAAAAGCCAATTCTCTTCTATGACAATTTATCCGCTATAGCACTGACTTTAAATCCAGTTCAACATCAGCGTACGAAACACATAGAGATTGATGTGCATTTTTTTCACATAGAGAAGGTAGCAAAACAGCAATTGCAGGTCCATTTTGTGTCTTCAACCGAGCAGTTTGCTGACATACTGACCAAAAGATTGTCTGCTCCTTTTTTTTTCAGACTCATTATGCCAATCTCAGGCTCAAATTCTCTGCCCCTGAGCTTGAGGGGGGATGTTAGGAGTACTAAGATCCAATGGTTATGAAATGGACAAGTGTCAAAAAGAGTATGAAGTTAGTTGAGTTGGTTATGTTGTGACTTAGAGTGTAAGCTACCAAAGGCTATTATAAATAGCTTGTAACAAATCATTGTAACTAATGAGTAAAAAGATATTACAGTTTAATAACATATTTTTCTCTCTAACATCTCATTCTTCTACTTTTCTCTCTATCTTTCTTTCTTCATCCTTTCTTGTTTCTGTATAATCTTATTCTTTAAGAACCTCTGATGGTTTACAACTAGTACTTGGGCATTTAGTACACTTCCAGTCCCAACTTGAGTCTGGATCACGTGTGAACGCAAAGATCTGCATCGAGCTTCTGGTGGTGGTCTGATGGTTGCAATTGAGCAAGATGAGGATTTAGGGAGAAAGTGGTGATGGTTTGATGGTGTTATCTTGCTGGATAGAGGACATAAAGAAAATATAGGTCGAAGTAGGAGAGAGGACAGAGAACAAAGAGGGGACACTAGCAGGAGAGTAGAAAGGGTGCCAAGGTCTTAGCTAGTCCTATGATTTTCGGGGACTCTCGCTAAGAACCTTTAGCAACACCTTTGATTTGGGCGAGTCCAGCTAATCTTGTTAACATTTTTCCTATGAGGTAACGAACAAATCTTGTTAACATTTTTCCTATGAGGTAACGAACACAGGACTGGACTAATAGTTAGTCTAGTTTAGTCCAGTTAGAGCTAATGAGGGCAAATAAACTCCCTTAAGTGTTTAACCTCCTGCACCCACCATTGGACTCTCCCTACCCCCACACAACCCAACCCACTCCAAATCTGCACCAACGCAGCCCCTCTATCTTTATACCGGCATGTTGTCTTCTCACTCGCGTCTATCTACGTGTCGAACATGTTTGTGTAGTTCATTTTCATTGCGTTGTCGAAAATGTTGTCATTTGGCTTGAAACTTGTGTAGTCGAGTCTTGGGTACCAATCTGAAACTGGTATGAATTTATTAGAGATGAAGAATTGGTATGGCAGTGGAATTTGAAAATCGGAGTACAGCGACTGGGTTGTAGCCAGTTCGAAATTGGTTTTGGCTCGGTAGGTGCATGTTGGGGGTGAGTAGGCCTATATAATGAGGTGTTGAGATCTAAATGATGGAGATATTGTGACTTGAGCACCGAGAGCAGATGTTGTGCCTACTCCCCAGAAAAAACAGAGGAGACGGAGGTTGGGATTGTAATGATTGCTAAAAGTGCACGCAAAGATTTTTCAATTGTGTAGTGTTTTTTTTTTTTTTAATTTATGATATTTATTCATTGCCCTAATATTTCTTTTTCATGATTTTAAATTTTTTTGGCAAAGCCTGCCACATCATTTAATGGAGAACTTAACGATTATACTAACAGAAGTATGATTTTAAGAGCAAATCGTAATTTTAGATATGAAAGTGAAACGAAAAAACTTAAGGGTAACAAAATGTGAATTTTACGATACTTGAGTGCAATAAAATGATTATTATCCAAAAGTATTTTTATTGGATTCCATTTAGTCATACAAATTTATTGAACAAATTGACAATGTATGTATAAGTAACATATTCATTATGATCATTCATCTATTTGATACGTATGAACGACTACATAATTTTTAAATCGAATGCATTTTTGTAAAGATTGATCTCCAAATGAAATTAATAAATTGAACAGTTTGATCATTAATTTTATTAAATCAAATTACAATAAGTGTAAATGAGGAAATATTTGCATCTACCAATGCAAGTATTATCCAAAAAGAAAACCCCATGGCATCGTTGTCCTCGTGCACAAAATGGGGACAACATTAATGAGTGAACATGAAGGCAAAGCGTTAAGATGCTAATCGGTGGATGGACGCGTGCTAAGAGCAACTGCAACATGGGCTGGTGCTCAGGGGACGGGGGACGAAATAGGGCCAAATAGCCCGGCCTTGAAGCTCAAGCGTGGGCAGCCTGAGGGAGAGTGAAGGCCCAAGCTCCGGGCCTATGAGGAATCGCCAGCCCGAGAGCTCGAGTGGATGTGACGCCAAGGCTGACGTCATCCTGGCATCAACCCAATTTTATATTTTTTTCTGTCAGGCGCGTGCGACTCACCCGCGCGTCAGCCGACAGCTTTTCAGAGTATGGGGCCCGCGTCGCAGTTTGCCAAGGTTACCGTTGGGAAGCCACGTGGCTTCCCACGATCTCAACGACTCTTTAAATTGGACCGTCCAATTTGCAACAGTAATAAAAATAAAAAATCTTATTTAATATCAACCGTTGGATCTGAGATCAATGGTTGATATTATTCTTCTTTATAAATAAATATAAAAAAAAAGAAAAAAAAGTTTTAAAAATAAGAAAAGTTATCGTTGTGACACGTGGCACATTCTGGAGTGTTGGAATTCAATAAAAATTTAAAAAAAATTGTAAAAAATCCGAAAAAAAATTCTGAATAATTTAAAAAAAAAAATTGTTTTTACTTTTCTAGTAAATACCTTCTCATTATCATCTACCTTACACCACAATTTCATATTTTCTCAACTACTTTCAATCTAATTCCTATCTTTTTCTCAAAGTTTCAATCCAATTTTTTTCAACAAAATGACTACTGATGCAGGTACGAATTGGTCACTTCTTGAAGATGTTGCGTTGTGTACTAGCTGGGTTAAAGTTACTTATAGTTCGGGTAATGAGATGCAATTACAAGAAATGTGGAGTCTTATTCATACGAATTATCTTGAGAAAATGGGTGGGAAAATAACTAAAGAATCGATATCCAGTCGTTGGAAATTACTTAACCAATCATTTAGTACATGGAGAGACACCTTGATACAAGCTAGTACTAATCTTCGAAGTGGGGAAAATTACACAGATCAGGTAACAATATATTATTTATTTGTTTGTACTATACCCAAATTTACATTACAATTATTTGTTTGTATTATTTATTTATTACCTACTTTCATTTATAATTATTTGTTTGTATTATTCATTTGTTAACTACTTTCATTATAATTATTTGTTTGTATTATTTTTTTTTTACCTACTTTCATTATAATTATTTCTTCTCTCGCATTGTGTAGCAACTTCAAGCATAAACTTGGTATGGTGCCAAAACCAAAAGCAAAAATAAATCATTCAACCAGTGGGAATGTTGGAATATTGTAAAAGATTGTCCTAAATTCAAAGTTGTGCATGTTGGTCCAGAAGTTTTCATGAACAGCACCTCTCTACACTCTACACTCGATCATGGCTCACATGTTCATGAAAATGATGCAGAAGAAGTGCTCGAAACGCCCCTCCTTGAACAAGCGTAGGGGTCGACCCGTTATCCAATTAGACCTTAAGGTAAGTAGGCTTCAAAGAGAAAAGATAGTGATTCCAAGAATGATTATGCAAAGTACATGGAAGAACTTGCTCGCCAAGGTGAATTGACTTTGGAGAGGGAAATGACGAAATTTGAGGCTGATAAGGCTAGAGATGAGGCAAAAGCTGCAGCTGTTAAGAGAGAATTTCAAGCTAATGAGAGGGAAAGAGAGCTACTTGCTAGAAAAGGAACATGTTAGAGAAGAAAGAATGGCTCAACGAGATCGTGACATTATGAGCATGCCTTTAGAAGAGAAGTCTCCAAATTCTAAATATTTTTAGAAGTCGGAGAAAGAGGATGTCGTGCGAAGGAGGCGTGCAAGAGAAGTAAGAGCAAGAGGAGATGGTCCTAGCACGACAAGAGCAGATCATCCTAGCACCACAAATTGGTTAAGTGATAATGAATAGAGTACGTTTTGTAATCGGAGCCCATAATTTTCCAATCACTTTGGGTTGTAATTTATTATTTATTGAATAGAGTACTTTATGTTGTTTCCAATTTATTGAATTTAAAACTTTATTTATAGTGAGAGTAAATTTATTTAATTTGGTAAGTTATTTATACTATAAGAGAATATTTATTCAAATGACAAAAACACACCAAATAAAATTACATAAACATACCAAATAATTTAAAACTCACTAAAAATGAATTAAAAAAAACACACCAAATAATTAAAAACTCACTAAAAATGAACTAAAAAAAACACACCAAATAAATTAAATAAACACACCAAATAAAAACAAACACACTAGATGAACTTAATTATCTTTAGCTTGTTTCAATGTCCACTGGTGCTCTATCAAGTCATTTTGCCGGGCATTGTGCATATATGGCCTTTGAAGTGCAGTATATCGTTGAATGATCAATACATTGTAACGTCCATCCCTCTCTAATGGCTCATGTTGCACGAGTTCTTCGATGGCGTCATGAGCACAATATATATGTGTTCTTGAATTGTTCATCATGTCTGGGTCATATTCATCAACAGCATCATAATCGTACTCATCTTCCACAATCATGTTGTGAAGAATGATGCACGTCATCATGATGGATTGAAGTGACTCTACATCAAACATTCTGGCAGCACCCCTGACAATCGCCCATCGAGCTTGAAAGATACCAAAACAACGCTCCACATCTTTCCTGCACCCTTCTTGACAGCTCACAAAGTGTTTCCTTTGCACTTCGTGGACGTGGCATTGTTTTGACAAACGATGCCCACCTTGGGTAAATGTCGTCTGCTAGGTAGTATGGCCCATCGTACATACGTCTGTTGACCTAGTACGTGACTTTTGGTGCATTTCCTTGCAGGACATCGTTGAACACTGGGGTTGGGTAAGGACGTTGAGGTCATTTTGAGCTCCTGGAACCCCGAAAAAGGCATGCCAAATCCATGTATCAAAAGATGCCACCATCTCCAAAATGATACTTTTTAATCCTTTTTTGTCCCCATAAGCGCCTTGCCATGCACTTGGACAGTTTTTCCAGGTCCAGTGCATACAATCGATGTTTCCAATCATCCCAGGAAACCTCGCATCTCGCCCTTCTTTAGAAGCCTTTGCAAGTCCATTTCAGTAGGTTTCCGAAGGTACTATGCGGTGTAGATAGATTCGATTGCTCCGCAAAACCTCATCAGGGACTCAAGAATGGTTAATTTCCCCATCCTCATTATTTCATCCACTTGGTCTGCAGATGCTCCATATGCAAGCATCCGCAAGGCAGCAGTAATTTTTTGGTAAGGAAGGAGACCTATAGCACCAAAAACATCATTCTTTTACATAAAGTAAGAATCATGGTTGCAAACAGCAATCATGATTTTGTTGAACAAATGTCGTTCCATTCTAAAACGACATCTAAAGTACGTATCAGGGAATGCACTATTACAGACAAAATAATCGTCCAGGAGTTCCGTACCTCGTCGTTGTCTGCTTTTATCAAGGTTTCCGGAACGGTTGGGCCTGTAAATCTAACCCACATCTTGGAAGACTCGACGGGAATGTGAGGATCTGCCCATTCTTGCTTCGTTATCTCTCATTCTACGCTTTTCATCCTCTTCCCTCTCAGTTTGGACCACCTGGAGATTGAACATTCCTTCTGATTGGTTAAACAATTCTTCCTCTTGCTAATCGATTTCCCACATCATCCTTGAAGAAGAAGAAATTGTAAAAATGAAGCAAAAACTATGAATAATGACAGAGATTTTGGTGAAGAAGGAAGCAGAAACTATGAATAATGATAGAGATGTTAAGAAAATTGGTGTGAGAATTGTGAGGATGGATGGTCGATTATATGGAGGATTCAATAAGGATTAGGTTGTAGATAATGTCATGTGCTATGTCGTCATTCGTTAAAAATCTGATTGAAATCTATCCTCAAAGATTGTAAACAGATTATGACACGTGGCGTGACGTGATTGATTAATAATCTTATCGGAAATCCATCACCAATAATTGTATTTTCGGATAATGACACGTGGCGCAACGAGAACGATTAAAAATCTTATCAGAAATTGTCACATCCTAGCCCGGGGCGGACCACTTCCTGAGCTCGCTCCATCACCGTAGCACGATATTGTCCGCTTTGAGCCCCAACCACACCCTCACAATTTTGTTTTTGGGAACTCACGAGCAACTTTCTAGTGGGTCACCCATCATGGGAGTGCTCTAGCCACCTTCTCGCTTAACTTCGGAGTTCTGACGGAACCCGAAGCCAGTGAGCTCCCAAAAGGGCTCGTGCTAGGTAGGGATGGGAATACATATTTAAGGATCGCTCCCCTAGGCGATGTGGGATGTTACAATCCACCCTCCTTAGGGGCTCGACGTCCTCGTCGGCTCACTTTCGGCCAGGGATTGGCTCTGATACCATTTGTCACATCCTGGCCCGGGGCGGACCACTTCTCGAGCCCGTTCCACCACTGTAGCACGATATTGTCCGCTTTGGGCCCCGACCATGCCCTCACGGTTTTGTTTCTGGAAACTCATGAGCAACTTCCTAGTGTGGGTCACCAATCATGGGAGTGCTCTAGCCACCTTTTCGCTTAACTTCGGAGTTCCGACGGAACCCGAAGCCAGTGAGCCCCCAAAAGGCCTCGTGCTAGTTAGGGAAGAGAATACATATTTAAGGATCACTCCCCTGGGCGATGTGGGATGTTACAGAAATTCATCACCAATAATTGTCTTTTTCGAATTATGACACGTGGCGCAACGAGAACGATTAAAAATTTTATTCGAAATTACAAATAAACTTATTTTGTATTATTTTATAACTTTTCGGATAATGACACGTGGTGCAACGAAAACGATTAAAAATCTTATCCGAAATTACAAATAAAATTATTTTGTATTATTTTATAAATATAAAAAAATACAAATATTTTATTGCTTATTGTTAGGGTTATTGAAGTGCAACGATGAGGATGCAAAAGGCGGTTACTGTTTATTAATGGTAGTTACTTTTCACTGGATGAATAACATAGTGTATTGCCTGGGGGGGTTCCCACGCTGGAACTGCTCTAATAGAATAATTAAAAGATTGACCCGTGTGATGGGAAAACTATGTGACAAATTTGTTGCTTGCCAAATGGTTAAAGAAGAAAGCTATTATAAGCGGTAAAGTGCCTTGGTGGGCAAATTTTTTTTTCAAATTATTTAGATTCGGTTTTAAACTCTCTCTGCTTTCAAAGGTGAAAACAAAAATTGCACAACTCCTGAAAACATATTTAGAGAAAGACACTTGTAGCTCAGCTATTTAAAAATGGAAAAGGATCATCGTTGAATCTTTTTTTCTAGGAATCCTGTAATTGTGACCGTTCATTGTACATCGTGCGGTCAGTTTTCGTTTGATACTATTTATATTTATTTATAAATTTTAAATTTTAAAATGATTTTTGACCGCATGATATACGATAAACGATCACGATCATAGAATCCATAAGAAAAAAATCCGGCAAGGATCATTTTCCTTTAAAAATATTCACATGTGTATTCAAGGAATCGTGTCTATTCTCTTTTCTTTCGACGTGGCTTGTATCAAGAGGAACTGCTGACCAACTTATGTGTTTGCATCCATTCTTGAAGGATTATTCCTTATTCTAGCTACAGAATCGAGGAAAAAACAATCTAAACATGATTGTCGACATACACTAGTATCTAAGTGTTAATTGAACCAGGTTGTCAAAACTTAGATAAAAGCATAAAATTTGAGGTGACAATCAGTCGCGGATCCAGGAAATAATATTAGGGGGTCAGTAAGAATAGCGAGCGCAGTGCGTAATTTTTTTTTATCAGAAATAACATGCATATCGCCATTTCATCAAGTCTTGATAAGCCTGAAGTCATTTGGAAAGACATATTGCACACCGGTTAATGTATGCAGGGGCAACACCTAAGGTATCCATGGACATTCACCGAGTCTTGGTAGGCCTGAAGTTAGTTGGAGGGCATGTATGAAGCCAACTCTAATCTTCATAAGGGTAGCACCCAAGGTATACATGGACATTCACCGAAGTTTGGGGGATCAGCACCCAAGTATCCATGAAAATTCACCGAAGTTCGGGAGGTCAGTTGACCCCCTGCCCTTCAATGCATCTACCCTTGGTGATAATGGCAACTAGAATACTTAAAAAGGCAACAAATTGGAAATGAAGTGTTTAGGAAATAGATTGAACTGCAAAGCATGTGTGTTATCGGTCACTTGATGGTGCTTTCAAATGGAATATTGTAAGTTTCTAGGGTGAACTGTTAATTTAGTCTTTGAATTATCACCTGAGTGAAAATTAGGTTCCTAAACTATTTTTTTCAGGAAAATCAATCCTTGAATTATAAAAATTTGTCAATTACATCCCTAATATTATATTCGAATCTAATACATTCAGTTTTTCGTCAATTTAAGTTACGTTACTTGTTTGTGATACACATTGGAGGATAGATTGATAATTTTAAATAAAGAAATAGTGTATGGAGCTAACTTTGGAGGTAAATTCGACGTTAGATTCGCACCCTATATGAAATGTCAAGGGCTTATAGAGGAGAAAAATGATGCTATTACACTCTAAAGTGTGTTAAGTGACTTAAGTTGACAAAAAATTAGATAAAATAATTTTGAATATAATAGTAGGGATAATATTAGTAATTTTAATAAATTTAAGAACTTATTTTATCGAAAAAATAATTCAAAAATCTAATTTTCATTAAAATGATAATTCATGAATTAAATCCGCACTTAAGCTTCTATATTGGGAAGGATCAAATCGTTTACTAGCTATTTTACTTTGAATAGTCAAAAATGATTTCAGCTCCTTCATATGATCACCATGCACTTACTGAGAAATAAAGCAAAACTGCAAAATTATTTATTAATTGGAGCAAGTGCTAACTTTCCTAGTCAAACTTTTCCTTGTCCGTACAAAATTATTTCTTCATGGAATAGTAGGGACGTGTTAAGGGGTCAGGAATCAAACTTTCCACTTGTTCACCAACTCCCCCGAGAAAATGCATGCAAATAGTGCGAAAACCCTAGATCACGCTAAACCACTAATAAAAATGCTAAAAGACTATTAAAAGTTATACTTTAGAATTCTACGTTACTTTACAATTTAACAATAATTTTCATACAATTATTATAAAATATTAAGCTAAAAATATAAAGTTATAGAAATTTTGTAAAAAGTTTTACTTTGAAAAAATCTCTTTAGCATCTCTCAACCCCTAATTACATAGGTCGACAAATTAAATGTACCATAAATTGTCAACATCATTGCGACCATTTGCTAGGTCAAGTCACAGAAGCAAAACCAAACAGGAAAACAAAGAGATTCAGACTTTCCAATGCTTTACAGATGAATTTAAAGATTTCCAAGCAATTGCATCAGCTATCAAGTAGTGACAAGTGCACTACAATACAAAAAGGACGTGCTACTTGTTCTATATATTGTCTTATAAAAGATAAATGGATGTTCCCTTAATAAAAATTAGCCATTGGACACGAACTATCAATGTCTTTATTCAAATTTTGAAAATAAAATCTACAAGGAGAGAGAATATACAATTATCGTTAAAGTTTTTTGGTGATCACCTTGAAACACTTTTTTCGTCATTGAAGATAATGTTTATATCTTTAGCGATTATTTCTCGATAATTATTTTCTCATTAACAATTTGTATTATTTGGAAGAAAAATGTATAAGAGAAAATGGGGGCAGCTAATACAGTTACCTTGCTGTGAGACTTTGAAAAATTTAGTAAAACTATTTTGTGTTTAACTTACTATATTGTCCATAACTTTTATTTTGGTTATTTTTTTTTGTAGAATGCTCCAGAAATCACATATTTTTACCACATTGGTGTACCATGTGGCAAGAGATATTTACATGTCGTATCAATTAATGAATTTCTCTTATTAGATGTTACATGTATACATTATTTTCCAAATGCATATAGTACTCTAATAATAAAAATAAAATAAAAAATAAAAACTAACGAAGTATAGCTTCTAAATCACTCTCCAATTGTGCACATTTACAAGAGAAAAGGCGCAAGACTGATTTCTAGAAATTAACTTGACTCCTCAATAAATGAGGAAGAGTTCCTTCTCAAGATGTTGTATCGATTTACGAAATTTTGTACTTATGATCAGAACCATTTATATTATAAATCACTTTGTAAATATCATCTCTACAAAAAATGATAAAGAATGAGATCGTTTAGTCATCAAACTGTATAAAATCATTACGAACGGTTTATCTATTTGCTACAGTTGAGTCACTAGACAACCTTATGTTAAATTGGCTCTTTGTATAGATGATCTTTACAGGATAATTTATAATATGAATGGTTTTTGTCATAAGCACAAAATTTCATGAATCAATTGCAAAGTGTTTTGATGAGGAAGAACTGCTCCTCAATCTTAAGGAGCCAAACTTTCATTTGACTTCAAAGAAATTAATTTCGCTCTTCAATGAATGAGCATGCATTCCTCCTCAATTCATTACGTGGCCGATTTACGGAACTTATGCTTATGATTATAACAGTTCATATTATAAAACACTGTGTAAAAATCATCTCCGGGAAAAACCAATAAAATATGAGATCGTTTATTCATCGAACTATATAAAAATAGATGAACATATTAGGTAAAAGTGTTAAGAACCATATATATATTTACTACAATTGATTGATTAAACAATCTTGATTTTAATTGATTTTTTATAGAGATGATCTTTACCAAAATTTCTATAACATAAACAGTTCCAATTATAAAACGCAGGTCTATGAATAAGCCATTAAAGAGATAATCATTGCTCAATTTTAAATGTGTGATTGGGGCAGGAAGTGGTAGCCATTGTAAACTAAATTGTTCCTGTCTTGAAAACTTTCTAAATGTGAAATGTCGGGTTGAAAACGGGCTTTTGATTGTTGTCACATTTTCGTTAACCAAGCAATTGTCATGGAAAGAACAGTTTAGGTTTTTTTCTTTAATGGAAACAGTTTAGTTTTATGTTTGTATTTATTTTAGTTACTCGCTTAGTAGTGGTCTATAAACGAATACATTTTGTGTCTTAAAAAAAAAAAAAAAGCTCTGTTCAGTCGAATTACTACATTTGTTTCTTTTCTACGACTTATCCTTTTACTTAATACCCATTTGTTGGTGCCAAAACTCGGAAAGAGGTTGGCGCGGGGTTCAACACGTACAGTATCCCGAATTTTTCTTTCGGTCTAGGTACCACGAGGTGGCTTGAGAGAACAAAAAAAAAAAAAACAAAAGGCGTATCCATTGAAGGATGCAAACCGACAAGGTTTGTGTTTGAGTCAGTGTGAGGTTGCATGGAAACTGCCTTCTTAGCCAAATAATGGTGCATAGATTGGGACACTTGTTTGGTTAAGTTCTTTTATGTATATTGAGTAAACGAACACTTAAAATTCAATGTAACCTTGTGTATGCTTGCCTAATAAATAAATGAAAGTAAAATAGAAACCAAAATAAAAAAACAGAATGTAATCATTTCAATGAAGTCAAGATTACAAATGTCCGTGAAAATAAAATCTAGGTCAATGGGCGAGCTACATGGCTTGAAATGTAAATAAAATAGTAAAACTCTTAGCATGCAATATTTAGGCCATGAAGGACAAGATAATGCTCAAGGAGTACCTGCTGAGGTCTTTGTCTTCGGACTGGACTTAGTACAAAACATACTCCTCAGAGAGGGAATCAGGGTGATTGGAATTGCACATCAACCAAATCATACGACGAGTGACACAACAATATTAATTTTAGGTCTCAGGGATCATAGGCAATGCTTGCTTTGAATGAAGGCTTTGAGATTGTAGCTGAAGAACTAAGTGTTTGCTGAAAAGTAATTGAGTTTATGCTGAAAAGCAGTTTGGTTAATTGAAGAATGAATCAAGGTTTGTATAATGTAGACATATTTTCACGAAGGTCCCGAGCTTGAAGGCCTCTGACTCTATGTATAGGCAGTGGAGAAGGAGTAACCTCGCCCATATACTTGAGCTGGAGCAGGGGTAGATCGATCATTGGGCATTGACATTAATTGTAATTTTTGGTTGGTTGCCTTCAACTGTTTCTTGAGGCGGTTCACATGATTGCAGTAGTGACATCACAATGTTGGATGATGCATACGTGTGCATTTAAGGGAGCGATATATTTTTGGGCTCTAGTCGTCTACGTGGAAAACACGCTTTAGAGGGATTTTTGTCCAAGGCCTCGTATAGGTTAGAGAAATGGGATGGTGTTTTAAGCCCTAATTTGAGCTTAAAAGTTGGTGGACCGAAAGTACAACTTTTATTTAAGGATAATGCTAGGGAAACTAAATTTGTTAACAAAATTTTGTAAACTATATGATATGAAAATTGATGATTGGATTATTATTAAGTGTTGATAAATGTGCTCATTGCCTATTGGTGACACATCATTTAGTTAGCAAATTTTGTCTACAAATTTAGTGCAGTACCCTTTGTGTAAATGATAATGCTAGGGAAACCAAAATTTTAAACTAAATTTGTAAACCAAATAATGTGTCATCAATAGGAAATAAGCACATTGATCAACACTTTAATTAATAATCCAATCACCAACAGCAACATCCCTTGGTTTATAAGATTTGGGTAATCAATACTTAGTTAACAATCTAATAAAAAAATAAGTAAGTCAATTAACACTTAACTAAGAAAATGCGTCATTTCTATCTATTTCTCAATTTCTTTTGGGGAATACCGGAATAGCACCCAGTGGGCAAGTTGGCATAAAACTCCAGTGGACAACTTGATATGAAAATTGAGAGGCACAAGCTCTTTTTACCAAGTGACAATCTAGAAAAGGCCACTAAAAACTTGATATGAAAAGTGAAAAGCACGAGCTGTTTACCCAGAGACAATCTAGAAAAAGCCACTAGTATTTCAACTTAGGGATTTATTTTTATTTTTATTATTGATAGAAAAAGACTTCATTAAAAAAACAAAGCTCCTAGGATAATCAGTTTGAGTACAATCAAATAAGAAAGCTTGACGAGCAGCTATAGGAATAGTTATATCCTAAACATGAAAATCAGCAACGGAGGAATAGTTAATAACATCTGTCAGAAGATTGACCTCTCAGCAGACATGCTTCCAACAAATGTCCTCAACTTTAGGACTGTGCTGGGTCCTGTTATATTGCCTCGTCCTGGCACTCTAAATTCCTCTAAAAATGTCGGTTGAACTTGCTCAAATGCGCCTAACATTTATTTGACAATATTTGATTAATTGTTACTCAAGAGAATCTCTTAAATAGTAACAAGTGCACAATTACTAATATCTAAGTCTTTTAAACTTTAACCCCTATATTCTTATATTTAGGTTAACAAAAATAGTGAGTTTGAGCATTTTGGTTTTCTCTTTCAATGCAAAGACCTATATTCTTAGACTCATATATTTTTAAATTTTGAGTTTTAAAATATGAGTCTTTACATGGAAGAAAAAAGGATTAAATTTAAATTTAAAAATTTTCCAATTTTAGTATGTGCATTAGAGATGGTTAGACTCAAAATTCAAAATCTCTTCGAATTTTGACAATTTAAGTATATATGATTTGAGTCTTTGCCTTGAACTCAAATATAATATTTGGACTCATGTTCGTTTAATGAATTATTTCATACTAGTAATCATATGGGATGGGAAGTCAAACACAAAGCTTCGAATATGTTGTAAACATTCATAGTTTAAGTATGATTGTGTAAATCCTAGATAAGATTTGATTCTAGTTATCCTTTCCTATTACAACTTGTATTACTTGGAGAAGAAGGAATATCTTCTCTCCCTTTACTACTATAAATAAAGGCACAATGTAGGAGGGATAACAACACACACATTCCCCTACAATTCTACAAACACACATCTCTCTCCTCTCTCTCTCTGCCGCCGGCCCTAGTCCCTCTGTCAGATAAAATAGACCACAACACGTTATCAGCACGCTCCTACCGCTGCGCTTAGGAATCTGACGTTGGAGATTTTTTCTGCATCAAACCAGTTCATCCATATCATCACGCAATCAGGTTCTTTCCAAACAACAGCTTTTAACTCGATATTTTGCAAGCCCTGATAGCATGAACATTCACCATGATGCATGATCCAACTTTACGTTTAACGTATTTTAGATTCTACATAAATTGTGTATGCTTCATCATCAAAATTGCTACAATTATGTGAATTTGATATTTGCCATGAATTGAATCTTACATATGTACATGAATTGAAACTATTATTTGCATATGCATCAAAGTAAATATGTGATTCATTGAATTATATATGCATCTAATTAAAAAAAAAAAAAAAAAAAAATTCTGGGCTCGCCTGGAACGGCCCGAGAAAAAAAAAAAAAAAATAAAATTTTTTAGGGCTGCACACAGCAGCCCATTCCCCTCTTCTCACCCCGTGGGCCTGTAATCCCACCCGAGGGTTCTTGGCTTATACTTTTAGGCCCCGAGATTTTATTATTTAATATTTTTTTTTAAATATGGGTTTTTATATTTTCACCCACACTTTAATTTGGCCCCGAAGACCAAAAATAAATTAATTCACTTATCATTATACAATATTTCTGCATATATTCTTTGCATATTTGTTTGCATATATATTTGTGTTTGCCTGCAGGAATATATGAACCTGAAGTTCATAATTACTTTGAAACCCGAAGTTTCTTATACACATGCCTTGTTAGAAAACCCGAAGTTTTCACTTAAATATATCACCCATGAAAACCCGAAGTTTTTCATGCAAAATTAAACCAATACATGTCTATTAGAACCTGTATGTTCTACTCCTATGTGAATGGATTGATTTTTCTCCATTACACTAACCACATCTTGTCCATCTATTTTGTGATAGGAACATGTCGAACTTGAACAAACTCGACTTCACCGCTTTGGAGGTTTCTGGAAGGAACTACCTCAAGTGGGTTCAAGATGTGAAGCTCCACCTCACTGCAAAGAACTTACGTCCTGCTATTGAAGAAGCAACAGATAAACCTGTTGGCGAGGCTGAAAAAGCCACTGCTATGATCTTCATTCGAAGACATATCCATGACGCTCTACAAACTGAGTACCTTGCTGAGGAGGATCCACGTGCATTATGGGTCGCTTTGGCTGATCGTTTCGATCACCAAAAGGACATATTCTTGCCTGAAGCAAGACACGACTGGCAGCACTTGCGCTTCCAAGACTTTAAGTCTGTGAATGAATATAATTCTGAAGTTTGTCGAATCCGATCACTTCTCAAGTTTTGCAATGAAACTTTGACTGAAGAGGATCTCCTGGAGAAGACCTACTCGACCTTCTCTGCTTCTAATATTGTCCTGCAGCAACAATATAGAGCTCAGAAGTTCACTAAGTTCTCGGATTTGATCTCTGTTTTACTTCTTGCTGAAAAGCAGAACCAGCTGTTGATGAAGAATCATCAAGCTCGACCTACTGGGGCTACTGCTGTGCCTGAAGCACATTATAGCACTAATCAGCACCCAAAACGCCAAAAGAGGCGTGGTAAGGGCGGCCAGAAGCCATCCCACCAAGGTCAACAGAGCCAAGGCCCATCCAAGGGAGGAAACAAAGCCCAGAAGTGCCCAAACCTCGCTCCCAAGGCCCCGAACTTCAAGAATAAGGGCAAAACACCTGCCACAATGAATGACGATATGTGCTATCGTTGTGGTTCCAAGGACCATTGGTCCCGTATTTGCCGTGCTCCCAAGAAGGTTGTGGATGCATATCATTCTCGTCATACGAAGTTTGAATCAAACTTCCTGCAAGTGGACGAACCGGAGACTACAAAGATGGAGGTTTCTGATTTTCAGGAGGATACCACTCCTATGGAAGATTAGAATCTTAGACATAGACTTATTTTTCAGTTAAAATAAGACAATTGGGGCCGAATTCCACCTTGTGGCCGAACCCCACCTTGTTTTTTGGTTGATTTTGAACAATTTTCCTTTATGTTTTGGATTATTAGTTGGCGATTTATTTTGGATATTAAGTTTTTCCCTTGAATAAATGAAATTATTTTGAATTGATACTTGTTTTTATAAACTTTATGCATGTGACCGATTCAAATTAATTTTTCATTCTAGGTATGACTAGTGGGAAAGTTAGTTGTCTGGCAGATAGTGCAACCACGCATACTGTTTTGCGTGAACGCATCTATTTCACTAACTTCGTACCTAAAAATGCACCTCTGACAACCCTCTCAGGCCCATCCAACCTGATCGAAGGATACGGTAAGGCACGTATAATGTTGTCCAATGGTACAATCTTGACCATTGCTGAGGCACTCTATTCTCCACGTTCCGGAAGAACGTTACTAAGTTTCAAGGACATTAGAGATAACAATTACCACGCTGAAACCCATGTAGAAAACGGAGTTGAATTTCTGTGCGTAACTTCCTACGAATATGGCCAGAAGCGTATTCTAGAGAAGATGGAGCGTAACCCGAGTGGTCTGTATATTACGACCATACGCCCCATAGAATGCCACTATGTGGCCGGCCCTACCACAGGGACCGCGCACGAAATTACACTTTGGCATGATCGTTTGGGACATCCTGGACGAATAGCGATGCGCCGTATCCTCAAAACTTCACACGGGCATCCACTAACCCGAAGCTTAGGTTCGATCCATGAACTTGCATGCCAAACATGTTCTATGGGAAAGCTTATTACTAAGCCTTCTTATGACAAGATTCGTTCGAATCCTCCCATTTTTCTACAACGGATTCAGGGGGACATTTGTGGACCGATTCAACCTCTCTGCGGACCATTTAGATATTTTATGGTTTTGGTTGACGCTTCTACACGTTGGTCACACGTGTGCTTGTTGTCCACAAGGAATGCTGCATTCTCCAAACTGTTGGCTCAGGTTATCAAGCTCAGGGCTCACCACCCTGATTATCCGATCAAATCTATTCGATTGGATAATGCTGGAGAATTCACATCTAAAACTTTTGATGACTATTGCATGTCGGTTGGGGTTGAAGTTGAACATCCTGTACCCCATGTTCACACCCAGAACGACCTGGCAGAGGCTTTCATTAAGCGTTTACAAATGATTGCTCGATCGTTGGTCATACGTACCAAGCTCCCGATCGCTGCTTGGGGCCATGCAATATTGCACGCAGCAAAGTTGGTCCGCCTGAGGCCTGTTGCGACACAACCATTTAGTGCCCTTCAGTTGGTCACCGGATGCGAACTCGACATATCGCATCTGCGCGTTTTTGGTTGTGCGGTCTATGTGCCGATCTCGCCGCCCTTACGTACAAAAATGGGGCCTCAGCGAAGGATGGGAATCTATGTCGGTTATGATTCTCCTTCGATTATTCGTTACTTAGAACCTTTGACAGGCGATCTGTTTACCGCTCGTTTCGCGGATTGTCACTTCTATGAGACAGTCTTCCCGTCGTTAGGGGGAGATAAGAACGTCAACGTTCCTAATGAACGACGCGAATTATCGTGGACGACTCCCACTTTGTCTCATTTAGATCCCCGCACCGCTCAGTCTGAAGCTGAAGTGCAGCGCATATTAGATCTCCAGAGCATAGCTCAGAGCATGCCAGATGCTTTCACCGATCTAGCGCGCGTGACAAGATCACATATTCCAGCTGCGAATACGCCTGCAAAGATGGATGTACCAAATGTACGACGGACTACCCTCCTGGAAGCCCGGGACGCCAATTCTGGTGATCCACGTACATTAGCGGCTAGCCAATCATCTGCCCCTACACAAAAGCGTGGCAGACCCCTTGGTTCAAAGGATTCACACCCCCGGAAGAGGAAAACCACGGCACAAGGTCCTGAAGAGCCTACCGTGAATCCGACTATCGCTTACTCATTTTACCCAACTCATGAGGAAATTCTAGATTATGGAAACGTCCTTGAAGAGACGAATCCTCCTCCCGAGAATCGTGAGATTTCGGTCTATTATGCTAGCTTAGATGATGTGTGGCGTAGAAATGAGATGATTGTCGACGATGCATTAGCATTTGCAGTAGCTACTGAGATCATGTTGAGCGATGACATTGAACCGCGTTCCGTTGATGAATGTCGACGTAGAGCTGATTGGTCAAACTGGAAACAAGCAATCCAAGTCGAACTTGATTCACTTGCGAAACGTAAGGTGTTTGGACCTGTAGTTCCTACTCCTCCACATGTGAAGCCCGTTGGCTACAAGTGGGTTTTCGTTCGGAAGCGTAATGAGAAGAACGAAATTGTGCGTTACAAAGCTCGTCTTGTAGCACAAGGTTTCTCACAACGCCCCGTGATTGACTATGACGAAACTTACTCACCCGTTATGGATGTGATTACTTTTCGATACCTTATCAGTTTGGTAGTTTCCGAAAAACTGGATATGCAGCTGATGGACGTAGTAACCGCGTATCTCTATGGGGATCTAGATACGGAAATTTATATGAAAGTTCCTGAAGGACTTACATTGACTGGTTCAAATATTTCCAAACCCCGGAACACGCTCTCAATTCGGCTGAGGCGTTCACTATACGGTTTGAAACAATCCGGAAGAATGTGGTATAACCGTTTAAGTGAGTATTTGACTAGTCAGGGATATGTGAATAACGAACTATGCCCTTGTGTGTTCATTAAGAAGTCACATTCCGGATTTGCGATTGTTGCAGTATATGTCGATGACATGAATCTCATCGGAACTCCTGAAGAGCTCGCGAGAACTGCTTCGCACCTGAAGTCGGAATTTGAGATGAAAGATCTAGGTAAGACTCGATACTGTCTCGGTCTCGAGATAGAGCATTGTTCGGATGGAATCCTAGTACATCAATCGAACTACACCCAGAAGGTGTTGCGTCGTTTTAATGAGGATAAAGCGAAGTCTTCGAGTACTCCTATGGTCGTTCGTACGCTAGATGCAAAGCGAGATCCCTTCCGTCCGAAGGAGGATGATGAAGAGATTTTGGAGCCTGAAGTTCCTTATCTAAGTGCGATAGGCGCTTTATTGTACTTAGCTCAATGCACTAGACCCGACATCTCCTTCGCTGTTAATCTTTTGGCAAGATACAGCAATGCACCAACACGCAGACATTGGACTGGCGTGAAAGACATCTTCCGTTACCTTAAGGCTACTACGGATTTGGGCTTATTCTATCCCTACGAATCCTCGAGTGATGCTGCACCCTATGCTCATCGGGTTGATTCTCGCCTTGTTGGTTATGCCAACGCTGGATACTTATCTGATCCGCACAAGGCGTGTTCTCAAACGGGTTATGTCTTTACCGTTGGAGGCACCGCAATATCTTGGAGGTTAACTAAACAGACCTTAGTTGCCACTTCGTCTAACCATGCTGAAATTCTCGCCTTACATGAAGCAACTCGGGAATGCTTTTGGTTGAGAGCAGTAGTGGGCCATATTCGAAGCTCCTGTGATCTTCATCCCGCCGTTAATGCCCCGACGACGATTTTTGAAGACAACGCAGCTTGCATTGAACAGCTCAAGAAGGGTTACATCAAAGGAGACAACACCAAACATATTGCGCCGAAGTTCTTCTTTACACATCAACAACAAGAGCATCAGAAGATTGAAGTCACGCAAATCCGATCACAAGACAATCTGGCCGACCTCTTCACCAAATCACTACCGAAGGCGACGTTTCAGAAGCTTGTTCATGGAATTGGTATGCGTAAACTTTCTGAGTTGTAACTTTGCTATTTCTCTTTGGAATTATGTCAAACTCAGGGGGAGTATCTTCTGGATACTTGCTTGATCTTAATGTACTCTTTTTCCCTACGATTAGGAGCATTTTTCCCACTGGGTTTTTGCTACCTAACTAGGTTTTAACGAGGCACCCACCTTGGGCTGGTCATATCCCTGATGACGTCCTGTAGACGTTTCTTTTGACTTTGCATTTCTCACGCATTTTTCCTTAGACTATGGATTTTGTCCCTACTTGGGTTTTTGCCATAGCCTTAGGGTTTTTTAGTGAGACTTACTACTTATGCAAGTTCCTACCTTATTGAGAATAAGCGTTGTTCCTTGGAATCAGTGCCAACAAGTCGACTTCCTCAACTTCTGCATGATGCTGAATCTACCTTGAGTATTTACACACTCAAGGGGGAGTGTTGTAAACATTCCTAGTTTAAGTATGATTGTGTAAATCCTAGATAAGATTTGATTCTAGTTATCCTTTCCTATTACAACTTGTATTACTTGGAGAAGAAGGAATATCTTCTCTCCCTTTACTACTATAAATAAAGGCACAATGTAGGAGAGATAACAACACACACATTCCCCTACAATTCTACAAACACACATCTCTCTCCTCTCTCTCTCTGCCGCCGGCCCTAGTCCCTCTGTCAGATAAAATAGACCACAACAGAATATAAAAATAAGGGAAATGTTATTAGCATTCCAAAAATCTTATTTTACACTCCCTTACAAGTGTATTTTTCTTTCTAATTATAGAAAGTTTGGAATGCCATATGAGATTTTTGGAGTGATAATAACAATTCCCAAAAATAAATGCTCTTAACTAATTTAGTTACAAACTCATTAAACTATTAAGTATTATATTTAAAATACATATAATAATTCATGTGGTAAAATTATATAATTACAGTAATGCATACCTCGTTATATTATCGTCACATATCAATGCGGTGCTACATACGCAACAGATTGTATGACACTAGGTCAACCTGAAATATAGCATAATATCTTTTCTGGTACAAGTTTACCATAGTTTCTCATGAATATTGCAACACTTACCAGTTTATTCACCATACACTTGGACCACAATATATTCGGCTTTTGTTTGGGCAATGCCATATATGACCTTACAATAAAATCCAACTGTTACATAGGAACAGGCCCAGTCCGAGAAAATTAGTAAGGTGTGATTATCCTTTAGACTGGACTGAGTATAGCAAAATCCTGTTGCAATTGTTATCAAGGTTGGGGTTATCTTCGTATGACCAATGGAGAAATTCTGAATTTAACGATAAAATTACATCAATTCTGGAGTATTAATACGTATGATACAAAATGGAAATATATACATACAAATAATATATTACACCAGGATTATCGTTTATCTATCTTATTCCCCCCAATAAAACCGTGGTTGTATATATATAAAAAATAATATATATATATATATATATATATATATATATATATAAATAATATATATATATATATATATATATATATTACACAATATGCACGAATTTAGGAAGCATAATTCGATTAAAACTCCTAAACATTGCTGTATATGGCTTATTACACCTATTTCGGAAAAGAAAGAATACTTTATGAAGGAATTCTAGTCCTATGCAAATAAGGCCCAAATCCCCGCTCAAAACCCTTCACGCCTACAGTTTTCAGGTTCTTATAAAGGGCTTCATATATAATCATAAATTAGGAGCATTATTTTATCTCCTTCAAAGTTAAAAAAATCATCAGTTCAACAACAACATGGTTCCAGTTCTCAATGAAGTAGGTCCAGTTGATGCATATATTGATTCTCTTCCACCGGGTTATCGATTTGTCCCTACCGACGATGAATTGATTTTACACTACTTGATGAGAAAGGTTTTGAATGAGCAGCTTCCCATTAACAGGTTTCGTATTGTTAATCTCTACGATCACCATCCTCGAGACCTTACCGGTTAGATTCTTGTTATCTTCTTCTCTTAACATTCTCTTTTTTTCTGCAATCCTCTTTATCATTACTGTCCTCTTACAAGCTAAAAATAAATAAATCTTGCCCCAAAAAGTAGTGCTTTGTGTTTCTTGTGTTTCAAGTATCTTTTACGTTTTCTTCTTTTCTTTGTCATAATATCTTCTTTTCTTTACGTTCTGAAATTTTATAATGTATGAAAACAATATTGCTCTACCGTTTTAGTTCTTTACCATGAATGCTTTATGGTAAGTACGTATTTTGTATACAAAAGTATGTTTTTATGTGTGTATGGTCAATATTATCCGGTTAGGTTTTGAAAACTATTTTACTCTCTTTAGTATATTAGTCTGTAGCCAATCTCTAGCTGTTAATCCTGCAATTCCTTCTAAATCTACGCATGCCAACGACAATGTTTTTCTTCTTTGGTAATATATAACTGGAAGCCATTGAAGTATCTGTTATACGTACTAGTAATACTACTCTAAATCGGTTCTCTATCCATGACTTGTAGTTGTAACAAATAAGATATAAAAGGCAAATTCTGAGGTTTTAATAAGATTGGTGTGGTTTTTTTATTTTTTATTTTTTATCCTTCCAGGAGATTACAATTTGATTAGAGAGAGTGAGTGGTACTTTTTCACTTCAAGGAGACGGAAGTACCCGAGAGGAGGACGGCCATGTCGAGCAGCAGATAATGGATACTGGAAGGCAACTGGCAAGCCTGATGACATTAAAGATGATAATGGTCAAGTAATTGGGTCTAAAAGGACTCTAGATTATTATGAAGGGAAACAAGGAAAAGGGACAAAGACGGACTGGAAAATGCATGAATATAAGCTCAATAAAGAGACCGCTCCTTCTAACCAAATTGATGGTACTAACATGAAGGTATGCAAGTGTGCACGTACATGTCTCTGTGTGTGTGTGTGAGGGGTGTGCAGAGTCATATGAATTAAAAATATTTGCGAGGGTCCAATTGTGGACTATTTTATGAAGCTCAATAGGAGATTGTTTATTATGATTTAGTGTATATAGGATACACCGAAGCATAGCACAATTTTTACCGCAAAACATGTTAGATCTTCTTTCAAATAGAACTGACGCCTTAAGACAAGTTGGTCACTTCATAGAGATGTTCACAATGCAGTCCACCCAAACCATCTTGAATTCTTGTATGTGCATGTGATTGAAAATTTGTGTATCTTGGTTTTAATCCAAGTGATCCTTTAGAAATCTAAGCGTTCTCTCCTATTATTTAGGGTTTAATAATAGAAATCCTAAAATTCTAAGGGTTCTTTCGTTTCTACTATTTTTTTGTTGGTGCAAGTGCTCTAGTACTCTTATGTCTTTGCATGCATGGGGACCTATATATATATATATATATATTAATCAAGAGTACTTTGTATGCCTGTACTAATTTTTTTCTTAATTCTGCAGTTAGATGATTGTGTTTTGTGTAAGATTTACAAGAATAGCAGAATCAAGAAGGATGGGAAGAACAACGACGACAATGCACCTCAGAGTACTATCAGAACTGATCAAGGAGCTATACTCCCTGCAGCTACAAATACTGTAACATCTCATGCTTTTCCAGATCAATCAATTCAACATCCGTATCTTTTTACTGGTGAATCTAGTGGCACCACTTCTTCCATTATAAATAAACATTGTGTTACGTCAACCTCGACAACACCGGCATATTATGAGCAGCATTATTTCCAAAATCAAACATGGTCCGATCATCCAGGACCAATCCACAACTGCAACAATCAAATTCCACCGCCAAGGGAGCCATTTTCTTCTCAATTTCCACTGCCAAATTCAATGGAACATCAGATTGGGGCAGGATGGGAGTCTGTTAATGGAATGCCAGTGGTTGATTCGAGTTCTATTCGGTTACTTCCCCATGTCAGGGAATATGAACGTGAGCTTAAGGCTATGAGAAACAACGAAGGCCAGGGAACGTGGTGATGATTTGTTGGACGAACTAGAGTCTAGAGAGCGTATTTTGCAATGGAGTCATCAAGATTCTTAGGAAAAAAAGTCAGGGTGCTAAACTAATGGTAAGTTGTTAATTAGTTAGTGTAGGTCTTAGTTTGAGGATAGTTTTTGTTTTTTGGTTGAAGCTATTATTTTATTGTGTTTTGGTGATCGATCGTTTTAAGTAAATAATTGTTGTGAGTTTGCTAATCGATTAAACTTTCCCATCATTAGAAAAATGTAATTTCTTTTGATTAATCTTGTTTTAACAGGATTAAAATGGGTTCGTATTTCACGGGTTTTGTTAAAGGGTAGACCTTCCCCTTCAAAGTTTAGTATACTAATTAACTTTACGAACAATATAATTGCATCAACTCTATCGGTGCGTCACTTTGTTGTAATTGTCATATTTTTATTGCATAAACTTTTTAATTAAAGAATATCCATGATTCCATGTGATAAATCACTTTTTAATAAAAGAATCCATGATTTTATACAATAAATCAATTAAGTTAGATATCATTTAATCATTCATATATCAAACAAATTGACCATTTTAGTAACTATTAATAACATCCTCATAATGAACCATTCATTTGTTTGATACATATAGTTTACTTAAAGATAACCAATTTGATTTTTGGATAAACGATGATTAGAAAATGGTCGGTTCTCAATTTCTAAATTTTTTTTGCCGAACGAAAGAAAGTTTTACTACGCTCAAATAAAAATATTCATATGAGCCGCTAAAGTATTGAAATGCCACAAAGATTCGAAACATTTTCATCTACAGGAAAGCTCCTATTCGTGGAGATAAGAGCCACGGTGTGAAGTCCTTACATTCTCATGAAGCATGGAGAAACACCAGAGACTTCAAATGTTGTGCCACCCTCTTTATATCAAATAGAAAGTCTTTTAAACTAGCCTCTGCAAGGATCTCTCCCTTAAGCATTCAAATAAAAGGCTGAGAATCAGACTCAGTCTTCACCTCCATAACCCTTGCTCTAAGCACGCTAAATCCAGCCCTCAATTCCGCTCCCTCTGCAAACATACCTGAACCACACTGAAACCCACCATAAGCCACACCGGCACCCTTGATACAATAAAAACTGTACACTAGTAAAAAAAAAACCCTTGCGTGACGAAAATTTAAACTTCGTCGCGCAAAGTCTTTACAAAAATAAAAAAAATAAATTCTAAATCTTTGCACGACGTAATTCAAATATTTCATCGCCTAAACCAATTTATTTTCGTTTTTTATTTTGTACGCGTAACACTTAAGAAATTGAATGGTATATATCTATATATATATATATAGTAGCTTTAAATTTATTATTGTAGTTCGGATCGAGTTTTTGTTAGAAAATTATATTATTGTAGTTTAGATTGAATTTTTGTTTGAAAAATATATTTTAAATTGACGATCGAATTAGTTCATTGTATTCATATAGGGTCAAGGAGTGTAGCTGTAAAAAAATCATCAAAATCGGAGTTGAAATAGTTGTTAAATTGTGATTTTTCGTTCATAACCGTCGAAAAGTTTTGTCCCGTTGCTTGATCTCTGAATGTTTGTTTTTTGTGATTTTTGGTGTATATGATCTCGAAGTACATACAAACAAGTTTGACTGTTGGATCGTTGAAACTAGTTTCGTAGAATGCGTATCCCATCAAAACAATAGATTCACTAATACGTAGAGTTTATTTATATTTTCATTTAGTATAACATAAGATTTTGTGGTATCCACTAGTGTAAATATTTTAAATTGAAGATCAAATTTAGTCATTGTATTCATATAGGGTCAAGGAGTGTAGCTGTAAAAAATCATCAAAATCAGAGTTAAAATAACCATTAAATCATGATTTTTCGTTTATAATCGTCGAAAAGTTTTGTCTCGTTACTTGATCTCTGAACGTTTGTTTTTTGTGATTTTTGGTGTATACGATCTCGAAGTATATAAAAACAAGTTTGACAGTTGGATCGTTGAAACTTGTTTCATATAATGCATATCCCATTAAAACAATAGATTCACTAACACTTAAAGAGTTTATTTGTATTTTCATCAAGTAAAACATAAGATTTTGTGGTATCCACTATTGTAAATATTTTAAATTGAAGATCGAATTAAGTCATTGTATTCATATAGGGTCAAGGAGTGTAGCTGTAAAAAATCATCAAAATCGGAATTACAATAACCGTTGAATCATGATTTTTAGTTTATAACCGTCGAAAAGTTTTGTCCCGTTACTTGATCTCTAAATGTTTGTTTTTTTGCAATTTTTGGCATATGCGATCTCTAAATATATACAAACAAGTTTGACGGTTGGATCATTGAAATCAGTTTCATAGAATGCGTATCCTATCAAAACAATAGATTCACTAACACTTGTAGTTTATTTATACTTTCATTAAGTATAACATAAGATTTTATAGTATCCACTAATGTAAATATTTTAAATTGAAGATCGAATTCAGTCATTGTATTCATATAGGATCATGGAGTGTAGCAGTAAAAAATCATCTAAATCGGAATTAAAATAACCGTTAAATCGTGATTTTTCGTTAATAACCGTCAAAAAGTTTTGTCCCATTACTTGATCTCTGAATATTTGTTTTTTGCAATTTTTGACATATATGATCTCGAAGTATATACAAACAAGTTTGATGGTTGGATCGTTGAATGGTATATGTATATTAAGTAGCGTTAAATTTGTTTATTTTGTATGTATAACACTTAAGAAATTAAATAGTAATATATTTATTAAGTAGCTTTAAATTTATTACTGTAGTGCGGATCGGGTTTTTGTTAGAAAAAAATATTATTGTGGGTTTTATGTAAAAAAAAATTGAATTTGAAGGGAGTAAAGTCACATTTTCAGTAAATTTTATTATTTATAAAAAATATTTTTATAAATTTTGCATGACAAACCAATAATCCTTAAATTTGGATGGGAGCAAAAAAAATGGGACACATGATTTTTTTTTTCAAATTTTTTTAAGACTTTGCGCGACCAATTTTTCGTCATGCAAAATTTTGCGCGACGAAACTCTAAAAATTTGGGTGGCCACAAAAAATGGGATGTGGGATTTTTTTTTTTAATTTTATTCATGTGGTCGTGCAAAACTTTGCGCGACCAACACTTCATCGCATAAAACTCTAAAAATTTGGGCGGGCACCAAAAATGGGCCACTGAATTTTTTTTTAAATTTTATTTTTTAGTGGTCGTGCAAAACTTTGCGCGACCAATTTTTCGTCACTCAAAACTTTGTACGACCAATACTTCATTGCGCAAAACTTTGCGCGACCAATACTTCGTCGGCAAAACTCTAAAAATTTGGGCGGGCAAAAAAATGGGATGCGGGAATTTTTTTTAAGACTTTTTTTTACTAATATTTCGTCGTGCAAACTCGTACCCTTCGCCGTGCAAAGTGATACGGTTTTTAAAACCAAAATGACTCCTCCACAATTTTCTCAATGTCTTTCTCTACTCTTACCACTCCTCTCTCTCCCTCTCCCCAAATCTGACCCTCTCTCTCAGTCTCACTCCTCTCACTTAATCTCTCTTCTCTCTCTTTACTATCTCTCACTCTCACTCATTCTCTCATCTCTCTCACTATCTCCTCTAATTCTCTCACACTCACTCCTCTCATTCTCACTCAAATGTATATTCTCCCCAAATTTTAATTTTTTTTTTCATTAGTATGTGTTTTTGAAGTTAGTTTTGAGTTTGGTACGGGGTTTGGGGTCGAGTAAAAGATGAGGAGTGGAGTTTGGGGTCGGATTTGGGTAGGGGAGATTATGCCAATTTTTTGTTATTTGACCATAAATATATATATATATATATATATATATATATATATATATATGTATATTTTGTAGGGAATCGTCGAGACTTTGACGGCTAAAGTTGAGGATTAGGACACTATCGAAACATATCCCCGGCCACTACCACCACAATAGACTTGTATTAAGATTTTATTATTGTACTTTGTTAATTTATGTGTACATTTTGAATATATTATATATACTGGATAATTTGATCACAATTTTTCATACGTAATTTTATTTTGAATATGTCAATTTAAATTAAAGTAATTAAAAAAAAATGACACACCCTGACCCGGTATGACCACTAGGACTCCGGATCGAGCTGTGCTGGCCAACACCTGGAAGGTGACGAAGCCATAAAGTGTAGTGATGTGGAAAATATGAATAAATTTAAACCTAAAGGTGCCTAAATATAAAAGTGCGTTGTGAGTGGAAATGATCCTAATTCACACGTGATGATAGAGCATAAGTACAGTACAATAAAATAGGGTAAGAATTATACCATCGATGGTAATCGTCTACACCAAGATTTGCCAATAATCCTTGTCGATACGAAAACTCCACTACTAGAACCTGGATAGGCGAAAAATAAGGGTGAGTGGGCCTGAAAATAAAGTTTTAAAAAAAACCTTTTGAAAACGTTATAATCCATCACCGTAAAACCTGTATAGTTTCCAGAAAATACTACTACGTATGTATGAAAACCAATGCACAAGAGCAACAAAAACTGAAGTATGCAATGTCATAATATCTCAGCAATAATAAATGTAAGCCAAGTGTGAAATCAATATAAAATAGTATGCCAGTCGGAGTCATCTAACGTGACCTGTACGACTGGACCTGTAGCTCATCAATCTAGGCTAGCACACGAGTCGGAGTCACCTAGTGTGACCTGTACAACAGACTGGGTATAAATATGTATGCTCAAGTGCTACGATCACGTAAAGGCTGTGCGATAATTAGCAGGTCACCTACGAGTCGGAACCACCTATTGTGGTCTGTACGACAGGCTAGCACCAGACTTGAATCCAAGGTGAGCATGCGGTGCGGGAGGTGAACGATCACATGAAGGTTGGCCCTAGCCCCAGGCATGAACAATAATACCGGGGTGCAGCCATGATGAGCTCTAAATAAATGTGTGCATACCAATGCATGCTCATATGATGCAACAATTCCAATCATAAAGTAAACTCACCTGAACTTACATGTGCCATGTGCATCCCGTAGGATCGTTTGGCATTTCACAATTTCATAACAACGCAACATTTTAAATATAACATTATTTAATAATGGCATGATATGCATAACTCAGTTCAAAGCATTTGTGGAAACTATAAAGTTTATATATATATAATATATACACACACTATAAAAAGGGAAAAAAAGACCCACTCACCTGCGGTCCGCGTTACAACTCCTTAGCACGAATATCGAGGTATCATGAACGATCGTCGCCTAAAAAAAAAAAATTCAGCCACATCTCAGAATTCTTATCAATATAACACGTAACTTACATAAAACAAATCCCCAAGGACGTTCTAGAAATATTTGAGACCCCTTGACCAAAAGTTAACCATCGGTCAAAGATCGACGGTAGGGTCTACAACCCTACGTAACTTAATCCGGAAGATCCGTATATCGGATTTCAAATTCGTAACTTCCAAATATCCAAATTATGCTTCTAAAACATCATACTAAAGTTTCATTACGATCCAACGGTCGGATCTCTGCCAATTGCAAATTCAAGTGACGGTTAACGTTTTATTTTACAAACTTACAAATTCAATTCGGGAAGATTAGTATGTCAGATTCCCGATCCATAAGTTCCTAAGGTCTTCAAATATTACGAATAATAACCTATTAAAGTTTGGTGACAATCCAAAGATCGGATTGTCGATTCTTATATTGACCAAGTAGCGGACCTTAGCGAAATTGTACCCAAACAATGGAATTTCATTCGGACATCACATATGGAATTGGGATATCAAGTTTAGCCTAGTAAGGTCCGGGGTGTCTAGGCCCATGCGCCGCCGCACATGACGGTCGACCGTCTCGACTCGCCGGAAAATTTCACTGTTTCTAAAAATTCTCAAATTTTACAGGAATAAAAATCTTAATGAGTAGAGCAAGTTTCATACCTGTGGCCAAGTCCAATTTGGCCGGGAAAAGCTTCAAATCACCAAGAACCCGTCGGAACCTTATAATAGGTGTTCATCGATTTGACTTCTCCGGTGGTCCAACACCCTTAACACTGGTTGGGTCTTGTTCCTGGGTCCAAGGGGAGTTGATTAAGAGTGGTGGTGGGTGGTGGAACTCGTCGGAACGTAGGAATCGCCGTCGAGCACCTCCGGTGCTCCAGTGAAGTTCATCGCGGGTTAGGACCTAAAAACCCTCAAATTAGGACGAGATGGTAGAGGGGAGGTGGTGGAATAGGTTGCAGGTGATGGATGTGTGAATTTCAACTAAAAAATGGTGGAGATTTGTCGGAATTTTGGCCGGATCGAAACTGGGTTCATGGTATGCACGGGTTGAAAAGGAGATAACCCTTTCTCTTTCATCTTCTAATTGGTCCCTTAACCTTTTAATTTGATTGGTCACTAACTCATCTTCTAAAACTATACCGTTATAATCCAGACTCGCAAACGGTTTTCGCCTATATGTTCGTACCAACAAGTACTACTCAAATACGCTGAAAGAATAAGTCATACATTTCTCTAGACGATGGTCAACGAAAGTCAAAGTCCTTGCCTCTAGGGCATTTTCGTCTATTCCCTCAATTAAAATAAATAAAAATGTAAATTTAGGGACGGGTTGTCACAATCTACCCACCTTAAAAAAATTTCATCCCCGAAATTTGAAATCATTTGCTATACATAAAAATAGTGAAAAATAGCTGAAAAATAAATATGTGAAGAAGATATCAAGTTAGAGCGGATCCATAAAAGAGAATGTCATTCCGTCACGATCGGAGTGCAATGATTCCTCTTTCATGCCTCCAAACTCAAACTTTCCTTCTCCTGCATTACAATGCCAAAATATAATACTTTTATAAAAACATTTTGTCAAAAATAGACGTATAAAAGCATAACATCCAAATATGTATATGTAATGACGTAGAAATAGTTGTACTAAAATCAAAACTGAGCATAGAAAAATTTTACCTACGCACTCGTAGTGTCACGTACTCTGGAGGTATGTACACAGTATCTTTGGGTTAAGCTCAAACAATAAATAGGTAAATATATAATAAATAAATAATTATACTAACGTAAATGAACCTATATGTCCACTTGCTTAATGAATCCAACAAATAAGTTATCAATATTACGGTATGCAACCCGCAATACCGACAACTCATAGTTGTCACAATAAGCAAGTAAATAATTTCCAAGGGTGCAATATTACCAACTTGCCCCTCATTGGGAAATACACCTACATCGTCGGATTAATGCCTCAATTGCGCTCACATGCTACTTTCTCGGTCACAACTTAAATAGCACACAATTTCCTAAATTGTAATCTCGATTATTTAAATACTTGTTCGCGATATTCATCTTTCAATCATTTATTATGCATAGAATTTTTGTACCACGTCTCAAGTGGTGACATGCCCAAAACTGAAAGTGTAACCGTAGTTACACGCGACTCTAACATAGCTAAGTGTCTAACATAATTCACTAAAACTATAAAACATACAAAGCAACAAGTACACTAAGGTTTGTGTAGTACAGGGTAAGAACTTTGTATCCATAGCATTCAAGAAGACTTCCCAATGCTTAGAAGTGAGACACGCATCGTGAGTTACAAAAGTGACAAACATACCATGTAGTCGAACAATGTAGTCCACAACGCCTTAGCGAGCAGCTTCACATTAATTTCCTCTTGAATTTAGCGAAAAATTATGTCTAGAGTTTGAGAGTTACATAAGTCCAACAAATTTCGAATACAAGGTAACTAAAATTAATGTGTGACATCTCGCTACAACGGTAGCTTCAGGAATATTCAATCACCAACGGTCAAGATTTGTTTAATAGAGTATTTGTTGGGTGATTGAAGAATTAATGATCACAACTACATTTCAATATCCAAGCAATTCCTTTAAACGGTTTCTCTGTTTCAAGAATAATACGAAGTGTAGTAGGGTAGACACATACCCAAGGTTGACTGGAATGCCTTCCAGCACATAGGGGTAAATATGGAATCACAGTCAGAATAGAAGTTGGTCGAAATGCTAGAAAAGATCTGACAATTTCAAGAATGAGGAATTTTACCAAGTGGTTTGAACATAGTCCATTTGGACCAACGGAAAATGAGCTAACTTGTCACATCGGTCGATGGTCATTGAAACATCATCATAACTCCACATGTACAAGATACCTCGTACCATGAGCTCAAGGTGAGATTTTCCATCTCTATTCGAATGCAAAAAGTGATTATAACCACTCGAACAAATTTTGATCATTTGCAGGTAACGTCAAATCGACACTCGTGAACCTCAACTAAAATGGGATAAGACAAACCAAAGATGTTCAAGGGTAGATATGCCTTTTTCTACTATAATAGTAATTACATTTGCACAACCGAAATAATACACGATAGTGCAATCGTAGACGTTGATTTGGTTCTTCTATCACTGCTGTCAGAAAGTTAGCTTATCACAAATAAGGATGTATTTGAGAAGTCTGAGGTTAGTAAAGATTTTTGACACGTTTCTCCTTAGAGAAATGTCATCCGATTTTCCCAATGAAGATGATGACAATTGACTCTAGGTCATGAATAAGGAGGTTCACTTCATATAGTTCCAACCGTTGAGAAACATAAACGTTACCCCATCATGCTGCATCTACACAGCCAAAACATCCAAAGAAAACATCATCATGGATTTCGAAATTCTCAATGTTATCGAGAAATGTAAGAATCATGCTTGGGAAAAAACAACACTTAAGCTGTCAGAAATTTTATTCATATCCCATATCCCAAACTAAACCAACTTTCCTCGATCAAAAAGTGAGGAAGAACACTATAGTCGAAAAATCGCTAACAAATTGTCGATAAATGAACAAGATCAAAGATATCTCGAACTTCACAACACTTCGTGAGAATGTCAACTTTCTTTGGCCACAACCTTTTTGGAAAAAGAAAAGAATATCTCCCGAGAAAAGTACCAATCTAAACAAAACTAACGTTTGAGAAATTTTGTATATAAAGCTAACTGTCGATATTTAGAGAATTTGGTCTCATTACTAAAGTGGATGAGAAAGTCATCCGTAAGACTACTATGAATTCAACATGCTACGAAAGAAAACTCAGGCTTAAGAAGTTGGTCGAAGAGACCATCAATTCGAAATAGGGCTAACTGTTTTTCGTCGTCACCTGATTTAGTTGCTAAAATCTAGATATAATCTCAAGGTTCGGCCCTTCGTTTTCGCAGATAGGTTCGAGGTTTCCTAGATAAGGGGTTGATTGGATAAATTCTTAATCGGTAAGCTTTCGTAACTAAGTTCTCTCAATGAAGTAAGACTTGTTCGAAAAGCCACAAGGAAATATGATATAGTACGAGAAAGAGGATTGATGGTGTACTTCGCTTCACCATTTGATGATATCCCAAGTGAGATTTTGGAATATGACGCCTAAATGTACGTCCTCGAAACGTACCATACTACTTCCTTTCACTCCGCCACGCGCTAATAGATCTTCATAGCTTCCTCAATACTCCATTCACTCTAACAGTGAGAAATTAACTCGTACTTCGATTCTACTATCTACCTGTGGAAGTGATCGAAAATGTGGCTAGTCGGAGAGGTTATGTTTACCTAGATAGGTGATAAGGTAAAAACAACTATGAGTTTACTATCCTAATACAAAGCTTGCTCCCAACTTTTCGAGATTTAGTTTGTTCGGCTCCAGCAGTCACTGTTAATCAGTCTATTAGTCGCGCGCTAATTAACAAATTTATGATATTTTGATATTGTTCGTTGCCTTGAAATTGTGAACCGACATTCTGGTATAAAGGTATCACTTCCAGATATTAGCACCTGTGTCTGGTATTAGAAATCATACCGCTTGAATACTAGTTGACAGTTCCTGGATATCGGACAATATCGTCAATTAGTAGCGCCACCATAGGCTGATTACAAACTAGAGCCCGCTCATGTGGGTGGTTTTGGATGACTGATAAGGAACTGGTCTATGAGGTGGTTCCATAATTCTAGGGGAAATACTAACTACTTCGGAGATTTTATACTAATCATAGGTATAACAACTCGTACTTCGGTGCCTATACTCATCGAAATGATGAGTACATCACCAAAAGAAATTCGGAAACTAGTATTGGTTAGAATGTCCCAAAGCTGGAAAGAGGAATTTGCTAATAATATACTTTAGAACGGCTTAAACAGAAGTCGATCTTTCTCCTAGAGAGCCGAAATGATAACTAGTGCGTTTAAGAAGATTAGTGCTATCGGGGACCAAAAGTGACTGTCCCCCAGATGATTCTTTCATCTAATGCTACCACTTTAGCACCGGGTTGTCGCTCAAGAAAATTTTAGAATCTTGACGAAGTAAACTTCGTAGGAATCCTAATAGATAATATGCTAACGGGTACTGCCAAGGAATCAAAATCAGTTCTGGTTTCCTAACTTGAAAAGGTTGATAATGATGGCATGAAAATAATGATGGGATTGATTTATAGATCCCTGGTGATACACCATTGGATACATTAGCCCTACTTTAGGGCCATCAACTTGTCTCTAATCTACATCTTTCCTTGGCAAGGAAGTTCTTTGCTTTAAGTCTAAAAACGTTCGCCAAAGTGATCTTCTAAAATGTCGACAAGTCGACAAAATTGCCCAAAACTTAGGAAAAGTTAACACATTTTTCATATTTGACGAGGTGGCAAGATTCGAACATTGGGCTCAAGAATCGAGAATGCTTACATCACGAATGTGATGAACACAATACTACCCAATTTATGCTCTGATACCAAACTGACACACCTCGACCCAGTATGTCCACTAGGACTCCGAATCGAGCTTTACTGGTCGACACCTGGAAGGTGACGAAGCCATAAAGTGTAGTGATGTGGAAAATATGAATAAATTTAAATCTAAAAGTGCCTAAATATAATAGTGCGCTGTGAGCGGAAATGAACCCAATTCACACGTGATGATAGAGCATAAGTATAGTACAGTAAAATAGGGTGAGAATTATACCATTGATGGTAATCGTCTACACCAAGATTTGCCAATAATCCTCGTCAATACGAAAACTCTGCTACTAGAACCTGGATGGGCGAAAAACAAGGGTGAGTGGGCCTGAAAATAAAGTTTTAATAAAAACCTTTTAAAAACGTTATAATCTCTCACCGTAAAACTCGTATAGTTTCCAGAAAATACTACTACGTATGGTATGAAAACCAATGCACAAGAGCAGCGAAAACTGAAGTATGCCATGTCATAATATCTCAGCAATAATAAATGTAAGTTAGGTGTGAAACCAATATAAAATAGTATGCCAGTTTGAGTCACCTAACGTGACCTGTACGACTGGACCTGTAGCTCATCAATCTAGACTAGCACAGGAGTCGAAGTCACCTAGTGTGACTTGTACGACAGGCTGGGTATAAATATGTGCGCTCAAGTGCTACTATCACGTGAAGGTTGTGCGATAATTCGCGAGTCACCTATGAGTCGGAACTACCTATTATTGTCTGTACGACAGGCTAGCACCAGGCTTGGATCCAAGGTGAGCGTGCGGTGCGGGAGATGAACAATCACGTGAAGGCTGGCCCTGGCCCCGGGCAGGAACACTAATACCGGGGTGCAGCCATGATGAGCTCTAAATAAATGTGTGCATACCAATGCATGCTTATATGATGCAACAATTCTAATCACAAAGTAAACTCACCTGAACTTACATGCGCATCCCGTAGGATCATTTGGCATTTCACAATTTCATAACAACGCAACATTTTAATTATAACATTATTTAATAATGGCATGATATGCATAACTCAGTTCAAAACATTTGTGGAAACTATAAAGTTTATACACACACACACACACACACACACACACACACACACACACACACACACACACACACACACACACTATAAAAAGAAAAAAAAAAGACTCGCTCACCTGAGGTCCGTGCTACAACTCCATAGCACGAAGATTGAGGCGTCATGAACGATCGTTGCCTAAAACAAATATTCAGCCACATCTTAGAATTCATATCGATAAAACACGTAACTTACATAAAACACATCCCCAAGGATGTTCTAGAATGATTTGAGACCCTTTGACCAAAAGTCAATCGTCGGTTAAATATCGACAGTAAGGTGCACAACCCTACGTAACTCAATCTGGATGATCCGTATATCAGATTTCCTATTTGTAACTTCCAAATATCCAAATTATGCTTCTAAAATATCATACTAAAGTTTCATTACGATCCAACAGTCGGATCTCCGCCAATTGCAAATTCAAGTGGCGGTTAACATTTTATTTTACAAACTTACAAATCCAATTCGGGAAGATCTGTAGGTCAGATTCCCGATCCATAAGTTCCTAAGGTCCTCAAATATTACGAATAATAAACTATTAAAGTTTGGTAACGATCCAACGATCGGATTGTCGATTCTTATATTGACCAAGCAGCAGACCTTAGCGAAATTGTACCCTAACAATGGAATTTTGTTAATCGGACATCACATATGGAATTGGGGTATCAATTTTAGCCTAGGAAGGTCAGGGGTGTCTTGGACCATGCACCACCGCACGTGACTGTTGGCCACCCCACGTGACTGTTAGCCACCCCGACTCGTCGGAAAATTTTACTATTTCTAAAAATTCTCAAATTTTACAGGAATAAAGATCTCAACGAGTAGAGCAAGTTTTCATACCTGTGGCCAAGTCCAATTTGGCCGGGAAAAGCTTCAAATCGCCAAGACCCACCGGAACCCTAGAATGTGTGTTCATCGATTTGACTTCTCCAATGTTCCAACACCCTTAACACTGGTTGGGTCTTGTTCATGGGTCAAAGGGGAGTTGATTAAGAGCAGTGGTGGGTTCTGGAGCTCGTCGGAATGGTGGAATCGTTGTCGAGCACCTCCAATGCCTTAGTGAAGTTCCTCGCAGGTTAGGACCTAAAAACCCTCAAATTAGGAGGAGATGGTAGATGGGAGGTGGTGGAGTAGGTTGCAGATGATGGATGTGTGAATTTCTATTGAAAAATGGTGGAGATTGGCCGGAATTTTGGCCGAATTGAAAATGGGTTCTTGGTATGCACAGGTTGAAAGGGAAATGACCATTTCTTTCTCATTTTCTAATTGGTCCCTTAACCTTTTGATTTGATTGGTCACTAACTCACCTTCTAATTGGTTCCCTTACCTTTCCTTTGTGATTGGGCCGAATTCCCACCTAGTGGGAATTCATTTAATTAAAGGATTAATGTGAAAAAAAGAAGGAAAACAACTTCAAACGTCCATAACTGTACTGTTATATTCTGGACTCACAAACAACTTTCACCTATACGTTCGTACCAACAAGTACTACTCAAATACGCTGAAAGAATACGTCATACGTTTCTCTAGACGATGGTCAACGGAAGTCAAAGTCCTTGCCTCTAGGGCATTTTCGTCAATTCCCTCAATTAAAATAAATAAAAATGTAAATTTAGGGACGGGTTGTCACATAAAATCATACAATTAAATTAAATTAAAAAAGTGAAAATTTGAAAAATCTTGCGCTACCAAATATTTTGTTGCATAAACAATTAATATAAGAGAAATAATAAAACATGTTAATGCACAAAATCAGCGAGGACTTTGGTACAACAGAAAGTGTTAAGTTTGTGACCTTCGCTAGATTGCTCCGGTCACTAGTATGGATAAGTAAGTAAATGGATAGGGACAAGGAAGCAAACAAAAGATGTACGTGGTTCACCCAGATTGGCTACGTCCACGGAGTAAAGGAGTTCTCATTAATTGTGAAGGGTTTACACAAGTACATAGGTTAAAGCTCTCCTTTAGTGAGTACTAGTGAATGATTTAGTACAAATGACATTAGGAAATATTGTGAAAGAATGATTTCTATTTATAGAAGAGAGTTTCTAGTTTCATTTTGACATTGACACGTATCGTGTTGTGATTGGCTTCTGATATTGACACGTGTTGCGCTATGATTGGCTTCTGATGTCGACACGTGTCGTGCTGTGATTGGCCTCCTGGTTGGAGGGAAACTCTTTTGGGTCCTTGACGGTCTAACGTTGACCGGTACTCAGTAGTTTGGGGATTGGTCAAGTATGGTACAAATAGTGCTCCCCTAAGTTCCCGAGTAAGGGAAGCTCTTCGGTTGGGGACTTGCAAGATCCAAGCTATTGAGTAATCACGAAACTTCTAAGTACCGAAGCGTGGTATCATTTTCACTTTCCTTATCTGTCTCATATGTAGATGTGGCATCTTCTCTAGAAGTACTTTTCTTCCATCCAAGGATGGTCTCTTTAACCGATGAAGATGCACAAGGTAATGTATCAATTTCACTTGAAGCTTACTTGTAGTTTCGGGCTTGGTCAAGTGTGATACAAACCCTATAGTAGGAGTCCCCTAAGTCGCCGAGCTAGGAGATTTGCCGAATGAGGTAACAGACAAGGTAAGCAATCAGACTTCCAAGCAAGCAACCTGGATCGAAGGTTCGGCTTCTTTTTCCGGTTGATTGTTCTCCTTCTCCTTGTGTCGTAAACAGCAACAAAGATAAGGAGAAGCAAATGGAGAAAAGATGATATGAGATATTTTTGCTTTTGAAGAAGTAACTTTCCACATGCTTATTCTTGAACTGGGCTAGAGGGTTTTCTTGTTTCCTCCAAAGTATAAGGTCGACTCAAGAATTTGAGGCTCAAAACAAGTCCTTCAAATCTAAAGTACGTTTGACCCTAATGATATGAGATACTTTTGCTGTTGACAAAGTAGTGGATGTATCAGCACGTGTTCTGTTACACTTATCTCCACATGCTTCCTTGTATCCTTCTCACTTGCCCTATTTGTTCATCAGACAGATGTGGTATCTTCTCTGGAAGCATAAGATGTTGAAGATGAGTACTCGAGAGCAATGCCAGGTAAGTAATCAGGCAAGAGGTTCTAGGCAGTCAGTTCCTAACTGGAAGCTTGATTCCAAGTGCCGACTGATTGCTCTCTTTCTCATTGTCTTGCAGGTAAGAACAAGGCCAAAGGAAAAGACAGGGAAAAACATGATATGGGATACTCTTGCTTTTAACCCTGATGATATGAGATACTCTTGCTCTGGTGTAGCTTGTTTGCAGAGGTATTATCGGGAGGAAAAGAAGCTGAGTATTTCGAGAGACTCTGTTGAGAGTGCCCTCTCGGATGTGAAGAAAAGTTGAGCATTTTTTTTATTTGCAGGTCTGCCTGGCTATGGAGGATGAAGGTCGACATATATAGGAGTCTCTCTAACAACAAGTAGTAGTGTTATTCCTTTACCCTTCTTGGTCATAGCAATGTAGTGGGAGTTGCAAGCTTCAAGTGTTTTAACTTTGTCAGAGCACTTTGAAAAAGTGGTCTGTGGTATTTGGAAAGTTGATGTTGCGTGTGAAGATTGCAGACAAGCTTTATCTAAGGAAATCTGGCTCTCGAAGTTCGGAGAGTGGCACCTCTTCGGTTTTCAAACAAGCAATCATGTCGGGGATCTGGCTTTTGAGATTCAGAGAATGGTGCCTCTTCAATTTTTGAGAAAGAAATCCTGTTGGGAGTCTGACTCTTGAGATTCGGAGAGCAGTGTCTCTTCGATTTTTTAGAAAGTAATCATGTTGGGAGTCTGGCTCTCGAGATTCGGAAGACGGTGCCTCTTTGATTTTTGAGCACGTAATCTTGTTGGGAGTTTGGCTCTCGAGATTCGGAGAGCGATGCCTCTTCGATTTTTGAGAAAGCAATCATGTTGGGAGTCTGACTCTTGAGATTCGGAGAGCAGTGTCTCTTTGATTTTTGAGAAAATAATCATGTTGGGAGTCTGGCTCTAAAGATTCGAAGGGCGGTGCCTCTTCGATTTTTGAGCAAGCAATCTTGTTGGGAGTGTTTTCTCGAATGTGAGTAAAAGTTTGGCATTTTTACCAGTCTGCCTTGCCACGGAGCACGAAGGTTGACACACATTGGGACTTTCTAGTTATCAAGCAGTGGTGCTGTTCCTTTACCCTTGTGGGTAATAGTAGGGTAGCTGGACCTTTAAAATTTATGTGTCTAAACTTTGTCAGAGATATTTGGCAAAGTTATATGTGTTACCCGAGGAGCTGATGTTGCGTGTGGAAAATGGTGTCTCTTCGGAATCCGGAGAGTGATACCTCTTCGATTTTTGAACCAATGGCCTCTTCGATTTGGTGAAGAGGCAACCATGCCTTCTCAAGACAACATATGGCACCCATCCTTCTTATCCCATACTGGTCTTCTTACCGTTGGGGACTCTGTGATGAAGAATGATATGACCGTTGCAGTGGTGGCCAAGAACCTTCTCACTTCCAAAGATAACAGACTACTTTCCAAACGGTCTGATGGGTTGGCTGTTAAGGATTCTCTGGCTCTCAGTGTTCAGTGTGCAGGTTCTATGTCTAATATGGCCCAACGTCTATTTGCTCAAACCCACCAAGTTAAATCATTGGCGGCTGAAGTGATAAGTATCAAACATGAGATTAGATGGCTCAGGCATGAGAATAAACAGTTGTACAGGCTCGCACATGACTATGCTACAAACATGAAGAGGAAGCTCGACCAGCTGCAGGAATCTGATGGTCAGATTTTATTTTATCATCAAAGGTTTATGGGTTTGTTCCAAAGGCATTTATTGCCTTAGTCTTTTGGGGCTGTACCGCGTAATGAAGCTCCAAATGATCAACCTTCGGTGCCTCCTCCTTCTGAGGTTCTGCCTAGTACTGAGGCTCTGAATAATCACCCTCTGGTGCCTCCTCTTTCTGAGGCTCTGTCGACTGCTGAGACTTCTCCTAAGCAACCTTTGTGAAGGCTCCATTTTGTTTGTTTATTTTGATTCATGTATAAATACACCAAGGCCTTCTTGACTAAGTTCTTTGAATTTTTCCTTTTGTTAAATCTTGTATGTTGAAGTTTTGTGAGTGAAACATGTAGGTTGAGGTAGTGCTCTCTTAATTTCCCGAGTGAGGAAAACTTCTCGATTGGAGACTTGAAAAAATCCAAGTCACTAAGTGGTCGTGAGACTTTCGAGTATCAAGGTGCAGTAGCATATGGTAGGAGTTCCCCAAGTCTCCGGTCGAGGGAGTTGACGAATGAGGTGTCTTGCTAGTAGCCAAGTTTTGGTTCACACTATCTTGATCAAGATAGTGTGAAGCTTTTGTAGTAGAAGATGTTGTGTTGAAGCTTTGTGGGTGAAGCTTTTGTGGGTGAAGCTTTTGTTGTGGGTAAAGCGTTTGTGGTGGGGGAAGCTTTTGTGGGTGAAGCTTTTGTGGGTGAAGCTTTTATGGGTGAAGCTTTTCTAGGTGAAGCTTTTGTGGTGGGTGAAGCTATTGTGGGTGAAGCTTTTGTAGGTGAAGCTTTGGAGTTGAAGCTTTGTAGGTGAAGCTTTGGAGTTGAAGCTTTTGTTGGGTACCATGAATTGATTTTGCTTCACACTATCTTGATCAAGATAGTGTGAAGCTTTTGAGAATTTGTAGTTGTCCTCCATTGATGAATCTTTTGTTGGTGAAGCTTTTATGGGTGAAGCTACTGTGGGTGAAGCTTTTGTAAGTGAAGCTTTTGTGGTAGGTGAAGCTTTTATGGGTGAAGCTTTTGTAAGTGAAGCTTTGGAGTTGAAGCTTTGTAGGTGAAGCTTTGGAGTTGACGCTTTTGTTGGGTACTATGAATTGATTTTGCTTCACACTATCTTGATATTGAGAATTTGTATTTGTCCTCCATTGATGAAGCTTTTGTTGGTGAAGCTTTGTTGAGTACCACGAATTGATTTTGTTTCACACTATCTTGATCAAGATAGTGTGAAGCTTTTGAGAATTTGTAGTTGTCCTCCATTGATGAAGCTTTGTTGAATTTCCCTTTTTTTTTCTTTTTTTTTCTTTTTTTTTTTTGGGAAACTAGAAATTTGAAAATGTGGGAGAGACAACATATACAAATTTTGCTTCCACACTGTTGAGCAAGAAATTGTGATACAAGCCACACCTTGTAGTAGTCGAAGGTTTGGATGAACCATATAAATTGAATTTGCTTCTAATAGTCTTGAATTTGCCTCGAAGGTTTGAGAATTGTAGTTGCCCTCCATTGATGAAGCTTTTGTTGGCACCATAAATTGGTTTTGCTTCACACTGTCTTGATCAAGAGTATGTGAAGCTTTTGAGAATTGTGGTTGCCCTCCATTGATGAAGCTCTTGTTGGCACCATAAATTGGTTTTGCTTCACACTGTCTTGATCAAGAGTGTGTGAAGCTTTTGAGAATTGTGGTTGAACTCCTTTGATGAAGCTTTTGTTAGCACCATAAATTGGTTTTGCTTCACTCTGTCTTGATCAAGAGTATGTGAAGCTTTTGAGAATTATGGTTGCCTTTCATTGATGAAGCTCTTGTTGGCACCATAAATTGGTTTTGCTTCACACTGTCTTGATCAAGAGTGTGTGAAGCTTTTGAGAATTATGGTTAAACTCCTTTGACGAAGCTCTTGTTGGCACCATAAATTGGTTTTGCTTCACACTGTCATGATCAAGAGTGTGAAGCTTTCTACGAGTTGTAGTGTTTGCATTGTTACAGAGGGGAAATGTCTGAAGCAGATGCAAGAGGGCTGAATAGCTTGATCTTCGTATGCCATGCACTGAAGTTGTTGTTGGCTTGCAATAAGACTTTGTTGGTGACTATAACTCTTGTTAGGCATAAGTGCTCCCCTAGTTGAATTGTCAAGCTTGAGGGTTTTTGATTATTTGTGAATGCTAGAAGTTCACATGTACAAGTTGTACCACTCGTCTTCTGGTAGATGGAATGAATGGTGAGTTGCTTTCATCACTTAGTTGGTGGTACGAAGGTGAGTTCCTTCATCACCTTTCATCACATTTCATCACCTGGTTGGTGGCACGAGGATAAGTTCCTTTTTCACCTGGTTGGTGGCATGAAGGAGAGTACGGGTTGTACATTTCATCACCTGGTTGGTGGCATGAAGATGAGTTTCTTCTTCACCTGGTTGGTGGCATGAGTGGCAAGTTGCCAAATGATATTAGAGTACTGGTTGTACATTTCATCACCTGGTTAGTGGCATGAAGGAGAGTACGGGTTGTACATTTCATCACCTGGTTTATGGCATGAAGATGAGTTCCTTCTTCACCTGGTTGGTGGCATGAATGGCAAGTTGCCAAATGATATTAGAGTACGGGGTTGTACATTTCATCACCTGATTGGTGGTATGAAGGAGAGTACGGGTTATACATTTCATCACCTGGTTGGTGGCACGAAGATAAGTTCTTTCTTCACCTAGTTAGTGGCATGAGTGGCAAGTTACCAAATGATATTAGAGTACGGGTTGTACATTTCATCACCTGGTTGGTGGCATGAAGGAGAGTACGGGTTGTACATTTCATCACCTGGTTTGTGGCATGAAGATGAGTTCCTTCTTCACCTGGTTGGTGGCATGAGTGGCAAGTTGCCAAATGATATAGAGTACGAGTTGTACATTTCATCACCTGGTTGGTAGCATGAAGGAGAGTATAGGTTGTACATTTCATCATCTGGTTGGTGGCATGAACATAAGTTCCTTCTTCACATTTCATCACATGGTTGGTGAGAATAAGGGCAAGGTGTCGAGGCACATTGTAGCAAGTGTCGAAGACACAAAGTATGTTGAACCTTTCGAAGCATAGTTGGCTTATGTATGGATGTGTTGGAATGTATGATGTTTATGTATGAATGTGTTGGATTGTATAATGTTTATGTTGATTGATATGAGTGATGTTTATGAATGTTTTGGTATGCATGAAGGGATCCATGCTTTTGATATGTGAACCATGTTGGTTGTAACACTTAGTATCACATACTTTGTGTCAAAGTACGCATGTTGAAGCTCTGAGTTAGAGTATAAGGGTAGGTCAACGTGGACCAAGTGTTCCAGTGTTAGGAACGCAAAAGACTCAGAAAAAGTTGTCTGAATTCCTTCTTCTTCAAATATTTGTCGAATAGCTTGTTTGACAAGATCTCAAGCGGTTGAGAGTCAAAACATTTGTAATGTGTATGCCTTCTTATAATAGCATTTCCTTCAGTACCTAGTCCTCCATTTTGAAAGAGTGAGGCTTGGCCCTATAGTCATAATAGTCGACGGTATGTTCACCCTTGGTTATCTTCATACGAACTTTTATCCCTCTTGTTGTAATGGGCTTGCTGAGAGTAAAAATCCTTCCTCTTACCAAGAGACAAATACGTTTGGTGACTTAGCAAGTAGCTAAATAAGGCAGGAGATGATGCAATGGTTGTCTGAATGGCCAATATCTCCTTACTTGGTAGAACTTAACTTCCACTTCCCATTTGTTGATAGGGGTTAACCATATGGGGGTTCCCTTGGTATGTCCTTGCTTCGGCAGAGTCGTGGTTGTAAGCATGTGCCATCACCTCAGAGTAAGTCTTCCAAGTGTTGGCATTGATCATGTACTTGAAGAAACAATCACGTAGGTCTGCCGTGAAGGCCTTAAGGGCAGTCTTGTCATCTGCCTCAGTGCAACGAGAATACTCATGGCTGAATCGACCGGAATATTCTCGTAATGACTCGTCCGGCATCTGGCGAATAATGTACAAGTCATCTGCAGAATGCAAGTGATCGGTCTGGAAGATGTGTTGAGAGACAAACAGTTTCCTCAATTCCTCAAATGAGTCTACTGTCTCAGGTGGAAGACGGTAATACTAGTTTAGAGCTCCGCCAGAGATGGTGGAGGGGAAGAAAAGACATCGCTCTTCGTTGGTGTGCATCCGATATGCCATGGTGGACTCAAAGAGGTTAAGGTGTTCAAGTAGGTCCTCCCTTCCAGTATAGAGTTGTAAACTAAGCTTTTGTTTTGTCTTCACTTGAAGAGGGTGTCGAGGATCCTTCTTGTGAGAGGGCCAGGCCTGGGTTAGTTCCAGTCAGGTATCTCGACCTAACGTTCGGCCTTCAACTTGTTTACTTCCTCAATGAGCTTTAGGACAAGGGGAGTTTGAGCAAGGGCGTGTGCTTTAGGACAAGTGGAGTTATGTACCACTGGAATTTTCTTTCGTAAGTCTCCATCGCCTCTTAGAAGTAAGAAATTTTGAGCAAGGGCGTGTGTTTTTTTTCTTGGACTCACCGTACTGAGTTCTAAGGCGAGTCTGTCGAAATACCTCAGAGTCCTCCGTACTTTTATGTTCCGCTGGGACCTGTCGTTTCTTCCTTAGATTGGCAGCTAGCTTGGGTCGTGAGCGGGGACCGAGTCTTTCAGAAACCCTTGGTCATTGATCTTCGAGCATATGTGGAGGGGATTCTCTCGACGTTGCTTTAGGAAGTCTCGGCAGTCACGATAAACGGCTTTCGATCCTTCCAACCCTTCTGCAATGAGGTGTCTTCCTCCACGTCTTCTACTTTGGGTCGAAGCATCTGGGTTGAGAGAAGTCTCATGTTGATCAATGTTTTGATGATTAGCTCGCTCATCATCAAGGATACCCATGTCGAAGGGAGGTGACCCTCCGTGTTGGGGGGTACCCAGATGATGGTTGATGTCCACAGGGGTAACGAGCTCGAGTGTTTGAGTACGCCTAGTTTCGTGGAGCGTCTCAAAGAGCTTCTCATACTGCTCCTGGAGGACCTCATTTTTCATTGCTATTTTGTTGTTCTGAGCTTCTAGCTCATTGACTTTAGCTTGAAGAGCAACCCTCTTTCCTTCCTTCTTTCATTGCTTCGCACTAGGTGCAAGAGGGGTGCCATTCTGTGTGTTGTGGTTTCCTTCGCTCCCCATGTTGGAAAGGGATGCATGGTCAAAAGAGAGTGTACGAATGATGGAAACCAGCTTGGTAAAGCTGAAGAAAGTGGGAATAAGTGTCTTTCCCACAGACAACGCCAAATGTTGATGCACAAAATTAGCGAGGACTTTGATACAACAGAAAGTGTTAAGTTTGTGACCTTCACTAGATTGCTCCGGTCACTAGTGTGGATAAATAAGTAAATGGATAGGGACAGGGAAGCAAACACAAGATGTACGTGGTTCACCCAGATTGGCTACATCCACGGAGCAGAGGAGTTCTCATTAATTGTGAAGGGTTTACACAAGTACATAGGTTGAAGCTCTCCTTAAGTGAGTGCTAGTGAATGATTTAGTACAAATGACATTAGGAAATATTGTGAGAGAATGATCTCTATTTATAGAAGAGAGTTTCTAGTTTCATTCTGACATTGACACGTATCGTGTTGTGATTGACTTCTGATGTTGACACGTGTCGCGCTATGATTGGCTTCTGATGTCGGCACGTGTCGCACTATGATTGGCCTCCTGGTTGGAGGGAAACACTTCTGGGTCCTTGACGGTATAACATTGACCGGTGCTCAGTAGTTTCGAGATTGGTCAAGTATGGTACAAACAAAACAAAAAGTCAAAAACCTTGTGCGACAAAATATTTCGTCGTGCAAAATATTAAATTAATTTATTTTAATTAAAAAAATTTAAAAACAAAAATTTAAAATTTAAAATATTTTGTCGCGCAAAGATACTACTTCATTGCGCAAAGTGATGAAGATTAATTTTCGTCGCGTAAATCTTTTGGTCACGAACTTTGCGAGATGAACCATGTGCGACCAAAATTTAGTCGTGCAAGGTCTTGCGCGACCAAATTGTACTTTGCATAACAAACTTATTTCGTTGAGCAAAATGTTTTTTGTAGTAGTGTTATGATTATTATTTATCTTTACAGATGAATTAAATCACAAAATGCACAAATTAAGGAAGCATAATATATGACCATTGCATAATATATATATATATATATATATATATATATATATATATATATATATATATATATATTATCCCCAAATTAAGGAGGCATGATCACAATGAAACTCCTAGACCTTGCGGTATATGGATTTTTACACTTATTTAGTAAAAAAAATACGTTATAAGTAGACCCTATTCCTATGCATAGAAAGCCCAAATTCCCGAAAATCTTTAACATCTATAATTTTCAAGTAGTTTGTCATGGGTATGGTTGGGTGATTCTATCCGCTCCAAAATGTATATAAATGTGTCTTGTATAGGTTTTTTTTTTAATTTAATTTAATTTATTTTTTTAGAAAACTTTGACGGTACAAGAAGAATTTTATTCATATTGAAAAAAAAAGGTATATCTACTCAGGAGGACATAAACCTAACCCCTCATAATACAAGAAAAAAAAAATTAAAAAATACATGAAAAAAAAGGACATAAACCTTACCCTTCTAGAAGCAAAAACAACAAAGATACAAGGAAGAGAGAGGGGGGGGGGGGGACGGGGACATGAAACCTCACCCCTTTAAAGCCAAACCTAAAGGTCTAAACCAGCAAAACAGAACATGGAACATCACAAGGTTAAGAAAAAAAAAACAAGAAAGTGAGACAAACCTGTATGCCGAGATGCACACTAATTTGAGAAGCAAAAATAAAGCGGTACAAACTGTCATCGGAGGGGAATCATGCCATATGAAAGTTGGAGAGGACAAGCCAATGTTAGCAAAATTGTCCGCAACTACATTTCCTTCACCATAAGTTTTTCAGAAGTTAGATATTATCACGTTAGGTTTTTCAGATTTTTTTTATCTTCAATTTAGTCAGCTGTCAATCTCTTTTTGTCTTGCAATTCGTTCTTCAGTATTTCTACACATGCCAACCACAATCAATTTGTCTTCATTGGTAATATATAATTGGAATCTAAAAGTCTTCGCCTAAGCCGATCAAAGACAGAATATATGGAGTGCAAGTTCATTGCAAATGGAGGCCAAAATGAGTTAGGGGTGAGGATCGGAGATCAGGAAATACCAAAGAGCGACCATTATCGCTACCTAGGATCTATCTTGCAAAAGAACGGAGAATTAGATGGAGATCTCAACCATAGAATACAAGCTGGATGGATGAAGTGGAAGAGTGCTTCCGACGTGTTGTGTAACCGTCGTAGGCCACTAAAGCTCAAGGGAAAATTTTATAGGACGGCAATAAGGTCGGCGATGCTGTATGGCACAGAATGTTGGGCGGTGAAGCATCAACACGTACACAAAATGGGTTTAGACATGTACAAAGAAGGCCTACTGACGCTCCGGTTCGAAGATAGGACTACGGGATAGAGGTTCAGGGCCGAAGGGGTAGAGGTAGATCTAGGAAAACTTTGGAAGAGACCCTAAGAAAAGACTTAGAGTACTTGGATCTAACGGAGGATATGACACAAAACCGCGCGCAATGGCGTTCTAGGATTCATATAGCCGACCCCACTTAGTGGGAAAAGGCTTTGTTGTTGTTGTTGTTGTTGTTGGTAATATATAACTGGAAGTCATTGATATAATTGGAACAAACCAGTAGGATGTTATACGTACTAATACTACTCTGAATCGATCGACTCTCCATCCATGACTTGTAATTGTAACGGTTACGATTTAGCAGAGATTCTAGGGTTGATATTTTTTCAAGAAGATTGATATTTTATTTCTTCTGATATACTGAGGTTTTAACAAGATTGGTAAGCCCAGTCTCGTTTTCCTTTTCTAATTATGGGAAATTTTCAACTTTGTTTGTTCATCGTTTAGGAGACTATCACTTAAACAGAGAGAGTTTGAGTGGTACGTTTTCACTCCAAATGGCACGGAAGTACCTGAAAGGACAACGGCCAAGTCGCAAAGCAAATAATGGATATTGGAAGGCAAATGGAAAGCCGTCGTCAGGACATTAGCATCTGTGATGTCTATAGAGAGTCCCACTTTATAAAATATTAAAAAATATTCTGCCAAAAGGACTGTGGACTTTTATGAAGGGAAACAATCAGAAGGGGTAAAAACAGACTGGAAAATGTATGAATATATGCTCGGTAATGAGACTGATCCTCTAAAGAAAATAGATGGTGCTGACATGAAAGTATGGATGGTGCACGTATGTGTGCGTGTGAGGCATCATAGGAGAAAAGTATTTGCGCTGGTACATTTGTGGACTTTATATTTTGAACCACAATAAATTTTTTTATCGTACATGCTCCGGAATATCCTATACATTGAAGCATAATAAAATTTTTCAGCCACAATAGAGGTTGGATTAACTTTCAAAATATATCCGACATCCTACGAGTTGATCCTAATTAACTTAATAGAGATGTTCACATTGCACTCCATAAATGTGATGTTTTACTTTTTGTTGATGCACAAAACCGGAGGTCTTGGTACAACGTAAATCCAACCGTGAATTAGCAAGTAATGTAAATAACATAAGATGTATCGTGGTTCACCCCAAGATTTGGGCTACGTCCACACTGGTTATGTATTTATCTGAGGGAGAGAGAGCTCTGAGAGTGAGAGCTTTGAAATGGTGAAGAGCCTTAGGAATTGGCATCCCCTAATTGTGAGGGTGAGGAGTCCTTTTATAGAATAAGGGCTCCTCACTTATTACATATTTGCCCCTTCCTTTATCACATGATTACATTTAAGTCCCCTGAGTATTTGTACGAGATCTAAATACGGAGGCCCTAAATATGGTATAAACAGTAATCCCCCAAGTCTTCAGTCAAAAGAGTCTTTTGGCTGGAGACTTGAAATTCAGTCCATGCGTGGGCCGAAATAACTAGATGTTGTCTTGAACTGATGCTCGATATGAGGCGGTGCTCAATCTGAAATGATGCTCAACTAGAAGTAGCACATACTGCGAGGCTGCTCGGCTCGTGGCTTATGTTGCCTTGGTTGGCTCGGCTTATGGCGTTGAAGGTGAAGGAGTCCCTTTTATAGAATAAGGGCTCGCTCATCAATACATGAATGATGGGTTAGAGTTGATGCTCTCTAATGATGGTGAATGAGTCTCTTTTATAGAATAAGGGCTCGCTCCTCACTACGTAAGTGATGGGTTATGAGTGATGCTTACGGCGAAGCGGTTGCTCAGCTGGCGGCAATGCTCTCTAATGGAGGTGAGGGAGTCCATTTTATAGAATAAGGGCTCGCTCCTCAATACATAAGTGATGGGCTAGGAGTGATGCTCGCGGTGAGGCGGTTGCTCAGCTGGCGGCGTTACTCTCTAATAAAGGTGAGGGAGTCCCTTTTATAAAATAAGGGCTCGCTCCTCAGTACATAAATAATGGGTGCTCTCTAATAAAAGTGAGGGAGTCCCTTTTATAGAATAAGAGCTCGCTCCTTAATACATAAATAATGAGCTAAGTCCCTCAAGTATTTTTCATGAGGCCCAGTTGAGGCCCAATATATGGTACATAATGTAGTCCCCCAAGTCTTCGGTCAATAGAGTCTGTTGGCTGGAGACTTCAAATTGAATCCGTGTATGGGCCGAAGTGGCGGTTGTTCGGAGGCGGTATTTGTATACCCTGCAATGAAGCTTTGTAGGTGAAGCTTTGTAGGTGAAGCTTTGCAAGTGAAGCTTTGTAGGTGAAGCTCTGTAAATAAAGCTTTGAAAGCTAGAGTTTTTGTAAATGAAGCTTTTGAAGCTGATTGACATGAGTAATGCTCATGAATGTTTATGTTGATTGACATGAGAGATGCTCATGGCTCATGGATGTTGACATGAGTGATGTTCACGAATGTTGACATGAGTGATGCTCATGAATGTTTATGTATGATTGATATGAGTGATGCTCATGAATGTTTATGTATGATTGACATGAGTAATGTTCATGTATAATTTGAAGTACTGAGCGTACATTTGATCACCTGGTTGGTGGCATGAAGGAGAGTACGGGCTGTACATTTCATCACCTGGTTGGTGGCATGAATGGCTAGTTGCCAAATGATATTAGAGTATGGGTTGTACATTTCATCACCTGGTTGGTGGCATGAATGGCTAATTGCCAAATGATATTAGAGTACGGATTGTACATTTCATCACCTGGTTGGTGGTAATAGCGGCAGGTTGCCGAATAATTATGGAGTACTTGGCGTACTTTTGATCACCTGATTAGTGGTAATAGCGGCAGGTTGCCAAATAATTGTGGAGTACTGGGCGTACTTTTGATCACCTGGTTGGTGGTCATAGCGGTAGGTTGCCGAATAATTGTGAAGTACTGGACGTACTTTGGTTCACCTGGTTGGTGCTATTTTGGGCTTATGGGCCTTCGCCCTTTACACAACATTCCCGCCCATTTATTTTGGGCTTTGTCGTTTTTTTTTTTTTTTACCCTCTGATGGGGTTTATACAGATATCTCCAAAAGATACGAAAAATAAATTACATCATTTCAAAAATAAGGAAAGTAAACCACATCATTCTGGTAGGGTGTTTATTCTTTGCTTTTGCTTTCTGCTTTTCTTTCTGCTTTTCTTGATCTCCCCGCTCCTTCTCTGTCCACCTTGTTTTGTAAGGTATCTTTTGCTTGCAAACCCACTTGCTTTGGTCGTACCCATCCATTCTCACTTCTCTTTTTCTTTTTTTTCTTTTTGCTTTTCTGTTCCTTTTCTTCCCTTTTTCTTTTTACTGTTGTCTGAACACCAGCTGTAAAACGTAACAGCTGCCTGGACAGCCGTGACACCAACCCACTTGCTTTTCTTGCTTTTTTCTAAAGTGACTGCTGAAAAAGCTAACTGACGGGATCATAGCAGCGTGCTTTCAACCGAAACAGTTTATCCAGTGCACACTCCATGTATTCAATTCCTATTGTGCTAGGATCAACTAGCTTATAAAAATTAACATCAATAAGAAAAAGCACAGCTGATGAACCCAAAACTCCATAGCACAAAAAAAACTTATCTTTTTTAGTCAATAGAGCGGCAGAGAGGGCAAGTCGTACTGTTGTTGTGGTCGAACCACTTTTCCAGACAACTTTTGTGGAAGAAGTGCTTGCAGGATAACTCAAATTCCCTCGCAAGACAGCCTGGAAGATCTTCGTCGCCAACTTGCTGTAAAACGGCGGAATACCGTCGGGCATTCTGGACATCATCACGTCGGCGCCACGCCCTGAACACTCCCAGAGCAGCTGATTCTGTACGGCCTGTAAGTTCATTCGCTGGTCGACGAATCCGAGTCAAACCTAGTCGACGACTCACATTTCTTAACAACCACGGTCTTGTTCACCTTGTTTAAGAACGTTGCGTTGTCGTACTTCCCAAAGCAGCCCTCGCAGGAGTCGAGGCACCACAACACGCCACTGCAGAAGTCGGGGCAGAGGGTTCCGAGTTGACTCACCGAGCGAGCAACGCACTGGGACTGGTTGATGTTGCTGCTGCTCGATGCGGCCTCTTCTCTGATCCATTAGCCCTCTAAGTAATTTTCAAGTGCACCTGGTGTGGAGCCTGGGGAAGACACGTATTTTTGAACCAACAATTGTTTTCTCCTCACCCAGTGAAAAGTCCAAGTCCACCTGGTCAAAGTAGTAGTCAGGCATTTTGTAATCCTTCAAAAATATTTCCTTTGGTGCAGCCACTTTGGATTCGTCAACTTGATCTGGCAAGTTTTATGTGGCAACTGAACAGATTAGCCTCATGCTCCCTTGTTTGTCCCTCTTGTGTGATTTTGCCGATTCACCGTGGAGTGTGGTGAGGTTTTCATGGTGGTGAGTTGAAAAATTGAGAGAGAACCGACATAGTTTTTTGTGTCGTTTCCCACATACGGCGCCAAATGTTGATGCACAGAACCGGATGTCTTGTTACAACATAAATCCGACCGTGAATCTGCAAGTAATGTAAATTACACAAGATGTATCGTGGTTCACCCCAAGATTTGGGCTACGTCCACACTGGTTATGTATTTATCTGAGGGAGAGAGCTCTGAGAGTGAGAGCTTTGAAAGGGTGAGGAGCCTTAGGAATTGGCCTCCCCTAATTGTGAGGGTGAGGAGTCCTTTTATAGAATAAGGGCTCATCACTTATTACATATTTGCCCCTTCCTTTATCACATTATTACATTTAAGTCCCCTGAGTATTTGTACGAGATCTAAATACGGAGACCCTAAATATGGTATAAACACTTTTAAATTACTCAAAGCCATCCATATTGTTGCATATGTGCATGTCAATACTGTTAATTTAAGTGTACTCTCAAATTATTTAGGGTTTAATGATATAAACCCTACACAAAATGTAACCCTTTAATAATAAACCACTCGGATTAGAAAAGCTAAGGGTACTCTCGTTATTACTATTTTTTGTGTACAATTGTTATTTGATCTTTGCATGTTGACCAATTAATTAACATAGAGTACTTTATATATGGCTCAAAAACTTTTTTGTTTCTTGTTGCAGTTGAATGATTGTGTTTTGTGTAAGATTTACAAGAATATATACCAGAAGCAAGGCGGACAAGAACAACGTCAATGAAGCTAAGGGTACTACAGAATCTGATCAAGGAGCCACTGATCTGCCTGCAGTTTCAAATAATTTAACATCTCATACTTTTCCCCAGATCAATCAATTTAGCATCCATCTTTTCTTGTTGGTGACTTGTGACACTTCTTCCACTGCAAGCAAACGTCTAAACCCCGCATATTATCAGCGCTATTCGAGACCAATCCACAACTTCAACAAGGACGAGGACCACTGCAAGTTACAAGTATTGTAAGAGCAATTCCACCGTTTGTTATTGCCTCGGGGATGGGCAACCCAATCCACTCTTCATCTCTTTAAAACACTCCAACCCACTTGGGCAATTGGACTCAAGGCAAGCTTGATAGAGAAGTTAGACAATAATCGCCTAGCCCAGTGCCCTGCCTATGTGATATAAGGTTGGTGTCATTATAAGGCCAGCCACATTTTAAATTATTAAAAAATTATAGAAATTATTAAAAATTATAAATAAAAAAAAACATTAAAATATAAATAATTTTTTCACTATAAATACCTAACTATGTTGTTTCACTTTACACTACATTTTAATATTTTCAAATACTTTCAACTGATCTTTTATTATTATCAGATACTAAAAATAAAGTTAAATCTTTAATTATAAATAAAAATACTAATATTTTTATATGAATTGCCTTGAATGTTCAATTTACGGTGGAAATGCACTTGGGCAGTTACTGTTCATTGCAGGAGATTGAATTGCATATTATCCAAAGAGCCCTACACTGGCAATGTTCTTACACCTCGGGCTTTCCTAAATCATCAATCAGTTCTGCAGCCTGATCATCATCCAGATCGACAAATTTGGAGCAAGCCCTCAGATTATCAAACCTTTTCAAAATGGAGCTTCAGGAAATTGCAACTTCATTAATCATCAATGACCTCTATTTTGCAAGAAGAAATATTCAAGCGAGATTATGACAAGTATCAATGTTTGGCTGGTTCAAGTACTACTACTCAGTTACCTCTGCATGATCATGAAATGGAATATTCTTCACCTGGTCCAAGTGCAGGACCGAGTGCAAGAAGGTGCTATTAGCAATATTCTGAAAACAGTAAGCTTGAAGGCGAAGGTGATGTTTCATTTGAGGATGCATGGTTCAGTTCCTTAATGGTGGCATAGATAATGCGATAATGTTAAATTAAATTTGCAAATTAAATGATGTGTCATCAATAAAAAATAAGCACGTTAATCAGTACTTAAATGATAATCCAATCATCAATCACCATATCATTTAGTTTACAAATTTAGTTTAAATAATTTGATCTCTGTAGAGCCAAAAATAATCACAAGGCGACACGTGGATTCTTGGGTAAAAGAGGACAAAAATACCATTGAGGCATACTGGGATTCCTACGCGTGAGCAGCGGGCAATCATCCCTAAACCAAGTCAAAAGTGCTCAAAATAGGTATCAACTTAAAACCTATTTCATTCCATATATTTCTTACCTCTTTTTCCCTCTTTTAGCTAATCAATTAGCTATTTATTTTATTCTTTCCATAACTTCTAAAACCTTCCTTCTAAAAATCATGATAAATGGCCAATTAAGGGGTTAATTGTCTATTTAATCCCTTAAATTGTCAATTAAGTGATCCCTTTGACCCATAAAACACCACATGGCCGGCCATCCTCCATGTTTTCTACCTTTTCTACCATATTTTCCCTTTTTAATTACCCTAATTAAACCTAAATTTAACCCAAAAACCCTAGCTAGGCCGGCCACCTCCTATCCCTATATATAGGCTCCCATTTCCACCAAAAAGCAATTCCAACACTTTGGCAAAAATCCCAAAATTCTCTAAACACTCTTTCTCTCTAAATTCTAACTTTGACATCGGAGGTTCTTCTGCCAAAGCCCCCCCCATTCATCGTGGGCGCGTGAGGCTCTTGGCCTTAACCTAAGGTGTTAATTGTTTTGTAGGTGCAAAATTATCCAAGATCAAGGAGGAAGAAATTTGCATCCACAAATTGGTGCTTTCATTGAGAGTTGAAATCCATACTCGTAGAAGACTCTCGCACAAAATGGTTTTTTCTTTATTTTCTAGTCCATTTGAATATTTTTCATACGTTCTTATTATTAGAATTTTTTACTTGCAAATGTTCTTTGATAAAACGTATAAGCAAAATATAATGGCTAGAAATTTAGAAAATTCTACAAGTGAAAATTCTAATGTTCAAGAAATGGGATTGCGGAGATCTGTGAGGCTAAATGTCACAATAAGTGGAGCAGCATCACTACCACGAGTTTCCACCACGGTGGCTACCTCGGTAGCCACTTGTGGCGAGGTCCATGGTGCTTTCACCACGGCCCAAGCCGTGCCATCCAAGGCTCACGGCACCAAGGCCACAGCCCAAGCCGTGCCATCCAAGCTTGCACGCGTTCGAGCCCAAGCCGTGCCATCCAAGCTTGCACGCGTTTGAGCCCAAGCCTCGCATTCGCATACATCACGCGTTGAGCAGCCTGCTCTCGATGAGCAGCCCACTCCCGTGGTCCAGCCTGCTCCCGACGAGCAGCCCACTCTCGCGGCCCAGCCTGTTCTCATGGCCCAACTTACTCTCACAGCCCAACTTGCTCCCGTCAAGCAGCCTACTTTTGTGGCCCAGCCTGCTCCCGACGAGCAGCCCACTCTCGTGGTTCAGTGTGCTCCCACCGAGCAGCCCACTCCCGTGGTCCAGCCTGCTTCCATCGAGCAGCCCACTCTTATGGCCCAGCCTGCTCTCGTGGCCCAGCCTGCTCACGTGGCTTTCCAAGCAGCCCAAGTCGGCCCAAAACTATCTCAACCATCCGGACCTACCATCGAGCCGGGGGCATTCTCACCACATTTTTTCACGGATTTGACATTTTCCAACTCAAATCTCGCTCATGGAGTCTACCACCATTCCACTGCCCAAGGAGGCGCATTCCTTCCAAGCTCTTCCAATCCAAATGGCAAACAACACTTGTCTCGACAAGTCATAGAGTTGACGAGCGCCCTTGCACAACAGACAACCTTGGTGAATCAATTTTTGCAACGCATCGGGATCCAACGTGCCCCGGACGAGGTATCCCGAAGTAGAACAAGGGCAGACGAACCTTTCCAACAGCGTCCCGGCAAGCAGCCACGAACCGAACGTTCGGGCAGTGTACATTTTTTATTGGGCCCCCGAGATAGTGTATACTCCCGTCTTAGCGCGCGAATGAGCATGCACTCTAGACTAGGCCCACGGATGAGCATACATTCACGGTTGGGGTCACACTCCGATAGTCAACATGAGCAACCTTCCGGGCAAAGTGTTCATTCGCGGCTAAGCCTGCAAGGAGCATCCTCCACCTCACATCAGAGTAGGCAACACGACGGACGGAGAGAAGCAGTCACTCAATCCAGCTCAAGTTCAACCAGCAGCCTGCGAAGAACTCGTTCGCCTGCTAGGAACGCACCACATGCACTGCATCCGCGGCATAGACGAGCCAAACACATAGAAGAGCAGCCTATACCAACAAATCATGGCTGGGGGCAACCGAGAGCTCTGCTACCCCCAATAAAGGCAAATTCAAGAAGAAGTAGATAGACTATTGACTAAGCGATTGCATGATTTCCAACGCAACAAGGTCACCGACGAGGCACTATGACGGAACATGACCAACATAAGCAGGTCACCCTTCACGGACGAGATCGAGCAGGCAGAGCCTCCACGCGAGTTCAGCATGCAACATTTCGCATCTTTCAAAGGGGATGAAGATCCAGAGAAACACTTAAAGCGCTACTGAAGCGCAATGATCCTTTATCGAAACAACAATGATCTCATGTGCAAGATATTCGCCACCACTCTACAGGGCGAGGCGTAAGATTGGTTCTACACCTTGCCGCCACAATCTATCCGAAATTTTGACAAACTTTCTTTGGTTTTCACCAAAGAATATTCATCCTATCGCTCGATCAAAAAGAAGTCTGACCATTTGTTCGACGTTAAGAGAAACCCAAAAGAGTCGCTTCGCGACTATGTGAGGAGGTTCAAAGCAGAAAAGGCAAAAATAGTCGGATGTAACGACTCAATAGCTAGAACAGCCTTCCAAAAAGAACTTCCAGCAGACCACCCACTGTTCGGAAAACTGATAATGAAAGAATATCTAACTATGGCAGACTCTTTCGCTCTGGCAGAGAAGCATGCACTTTGGGACGAGGATCGCCAATGCACATTCAAAAACTTGAAGAAGTACCCGACGTCACACCCCTACTATCTAAACCGGAAGCAGCAGAGGACTTATTCACGTGTTTGACGGTATCTAGAGCAGCAATAAGCTCAATCATCATGCGAGAAGAGTTGGGGGCCCGACTACCTGTATTCTACAGTTTAAAAGCTCTCCTCAATGCTATTAGAAATTCAAAAGTTAACTTTGGCAATATTTGTTGTAACCTGAAAGCTCTCCTCGCACGCAGTCATCATCTTGACACACTATTCCGCCGAATCCAGACGCACGACAATAAAGGCGTAGACCTTGGCGGATGCAAAGTTTTCTGACGAACGCAACAACTCGGCCCAAAAGACACGCCAAGGGCAAACGAACACTGGAAGGAACACTCATAAGCAAGTTTTATCCTCGTCACCCCAGAAGATTCTACATAAGAGCAACATGTACCGGCAGTTAAACACTACCTCCTGCTGCGTGTCACAGGGCCCTAGCCGACCCTTGCTCCATTATTCAGCTCTAAAGTGGCCCAATACCAGCAGTTGAGCATCTCCTGCCAAATGTAACATGGCCCTAGTTCCATGGCTCCCTACCGCGCCTTCACACCTAGCCTTGACAACGTAACAGAGCGGCCCAATGACACCTCGAAGGTAGCTGAGCACACCTCAGCCGCGCTTGCTCCACCCGATGGAGATTTCTGGCATTTGCATGTTAACAGTGCATCCAACTACAAAAGAGCGGACGTGGTCCTTGTCACCTCAAACGGTTCGATGCCCGAGCAGGCGATCATTCTAGGTTTCAAAGCATCTAACAACGAAGCAGAGTACGAAGCCCCACTAGCAGGCCTTCGAATGACAAAAGACTTGGCGGTGAAAAAGCTTTCAATTCATTCCAATTCCCAGCTAATCACCAGCCAGACTACTAGGGGCAAAGGCATGATGATCGTGACAACCAACTACTTCACCAAATAGGTAGAAGCAAAGCCCATGACGACCACGACTCATACAGACATAGAACGCTTCATATGGAGGAACATCATTTACCGATTTGGCATCCCTTAATCCATCGTAACCAACAACGGCCCACAATTCGTGGGCAAAGATTTGGCAAAGTTCTTCCAAAAATATGGCATCAAGCAGCATATGTCTACGCCAAGATATTCTCAAGGCAATAAGCAAGCCAAAGTATCCACCAAGATGATCTTCGACTGCCACAAGAAATCCCCCACCAGTAAGAAAAGAAAATGGACAGACGAACTCCCTGGATGTCTATGGGCATATCGCACCACCAAAAGACGAGTAACCGAAAAAAGATGGCCACAAGCTTAAATCTGGCAGAGAAAAAGTACGAGCAGACTATCACCCGCATCGCAGCTTACCAGCAGTAGTTCCTTTCCAGCTACAACAAAAAGGCCAAGATCCGGCAGTTCCAGCCCAAAAATCTAATCCTAAGAAAAGCCTTCATCATTGCCCACAAAGAAGGCTCCAAAAAGATGGATCTCATCTGGGAAAGTCTGTACAAGATCAGCAGAATAGGCGACAAGAGTAATTACACCATCGCCACCATGAAACGATAAAAAGATCGAAAAGTAGTGGAGCGCCTACAATCTGAAGAAGTACCATGTGTGATCTCCCACTACATCAAAGCCCGAAGACTCAAGAAGCTCGACGGGCACCACCTCACAAGTCGAGAACTATCCGGTTATTATGCAGTTCCTACCTTACAGCTAAGTTCTCGTTCATTTCACTTGTTTTTCAATGAGGAATTCAGAATTGATCACAACTTAGCTCAGCTGCATGCTTACAACAACTAATCACTCCGGCATTTCAAAAGAAGAATGCGCCCTTCTTAGGGACCCATAGCAGGAATTACGCCCCCCGAGGGACCAACCATGCTCTCCAGTGCAAGAGGGTAAACTAATTGCTCTCCAGTGCGAGAGGGTAAACCAATTCCCCGACACCCATATAGGTCAGCTCTCCAAGACGAGAGGATAAACTTTACACTCCGAATATCCAGACGTGGATGAGCCTGGCTGCCCTAGTATAACTAGATGCACGATGGCTTGCGCCGGGATTCCTAGAATTAGCCATGATGGTCTTTTTCAAGGCTTAGCTAACTGAAGGATTTTGGGTATCTTGGCCTAATCTGCGGGGAACCGGGCCCTAGAGACGGAGGGGGCACATTACACAGTACGCCCTATAAACGACTGCCCTAGAACCCTAAAGCTGCTACCGAGTGCACTAAGATAGCCTACGGATTCTGGAAGACTGCTTACGGCTTGCCTTTTTAGCAGTAAAGCCGCGCTAGACTTATACAACCGCACATTCTTGTGAAAGGTTAAACAAGCTAGCGCGCATATACGAAGTTTTATCCACTGCCGACATGCTATGTAGTCGATAAGCTTCACCTCTGCCAAGCGCGGAACAACTTACACCAAGTCCTAAAGTGTTGTGATACTTGCTACGCAACTTACAGAATTGAAGAAAGTCAAGGTTAACAGCCTAGTGGTTACGCAGACTTGTCTGCTTCTGTAAGTAAGGCATCCGGCTGCCAAACCTATGGCTAACAACTTTGCAAAGTTCTACACCAACACCTACGGCTGCATAGGTTACGCGAGCTTGTCTGCTTATAAAAAAGTAGCATGCATGCCACTAGTCTATCAAGTCTAAAGGTTAGGGCATGAACAAAAGAAGCGAAGATGAAGAAAACCGAAGGAAAACATGTTTATAAACAACTAGCAAAAGCCGAAAGAGTTCAAACAAAACAAGAGCTACAAGGAAAAACAAAGAAAATCCTAAAGGCTACCTAAAATACTACACTACAGCAATTTGGACATCCCACGACTACTCGGTCGCCACACCTTCAGCAACCGTAACGCTCTTAGCAGCGGCATCATCCGGCGCTTCACCCCCGGCTGCCCTAGCCTAGGCACTAACTTCTCCAACTACTTCACCAATAGAAGCCTCAAAAGTAAAAGCAAGCAAGTCTTCCGGAGAAATAGATAAGGTCTTGAAACCTCAAGCCCATCCTTCTCACCCTTCAGCTGCTCATTTCTTCTCAAGCTGACTAACACGGACGCGCTGCAGCTCATCCACTCCCTTCTTAGCATAAGCAGCAATCAACTTTTCATCATTTGCATAAGCAGCGAAACGAGGCTTAGAAACTGCAAACTCAAGATCTTGAATATGAGGTATTGTAACATTCAATCTCTTTTTTTGTACTTTCATGCTTAACTTGGATCACGTCAAGCCTAGTTTTCAAGTCAATGATCTGTCGGCGAACGGTCTCAAGCTGCAAAGAAGTGGGGGCAGAAATATTAGACCCCTTCAAAGCAACGAACTCAGAATCTTTCATAGTATTTGCCATCTCCTTAGCAGCCTTGCTATATCTGCATCATAGCAAGCAGAGCAATCCTTCTATATTGGGTCGTATGCTTCGTAAACGAGCTTGGGCAAATAACCTTTCTGATGCCATCAACAAACTTGGCACAAGCGTCCATGTTTTCAAGAGATCTGGTTTCAAAAGCACATAGATCTCAGCAGCCTCCCCAAAAGCAGGCTTAATGGATTTCTCACAGCTGCCTACGCGAGCAGTCTCCTCATTCCCAGCAGGCGAATCAGTCTCAGCAGCATAAAAAATGGGCCTTGGCGCCACTTCAGCAGCAGAGTCCACCTTATCACTTTTCATAATAGCAAGCCTCTCCAAAGGTGAACCGGACTTAGCTCCCAACAGACGTCTTGGTACAAAATTCGGTACTAGGGGCATGATAGGACCTTTATGCCGAACAATCCTATCAGCAATCATACTAGCCATTCTTGACATGGCAGACGCCACATGTTCAGATCTAGCAGCCTCATTTTTCGTCCCCTTGGAAAAAGTCAAGTCAATCACAAGCCTGGAGGCAGTTGGCGAGCCTGTGCGAGCAGAAAAAAAAGTCTTTCGTTTTTTCTCAGCCGGCATCTCTTGAGCAAGCAGGGAAGATCCTTTTTCCCACCTTCACTTGCAGTAGGATCCACAATAGTGATTGGACGAGCCAATGCATCCGCCTTGATCCTATTCACCTTTTTTTTTTTTTGGAGCAGCCTACGTTTCTCCTGACGAAGAGAGTTAAAGTAGCCAACGCCATTCCTGGTACCCAACAGGGGAGTTCAACTTAACATTCCAACAGCTCATGAGGCCCGCAACCTCTTCATTTATCTCAATCACCTGCCTAGCTAGCGTCATGTCCAAAAGCCTAAAAGGACATGAGCCATGTGACTCGCCTAGCACTGCGCCACAACGCCACAATCCGCGGCCCCAGCCATACAAACTGCCCTTGGTTCTAGCCAAGTCGAGCAGCTTAAAGCAGTGGTCCCTGCCACAATACCTCATCGGCCCATGTCGAGCCGACTCCTGCCCATGCCAACCAACATGCCGCACCACCCCGACGGTTGCACCACGGTAGCACCATCCAAGAACAAGACAAGGAAAATTAATTTTTTCTTACCTCGGTGCGGCACGAAAAAGATGAAGGGAGCAATGAAAGACAGTCCTTCACACGGGCAAGATGTAGAAGATTGCTAGATGAGGGAGAACAAATATCCTCTAAGCTATCTCTCTCTTGTAGGGTAGAATAAATCTCTCTCCAAAGTTGATTTAATAACCCACTTAAGGTGGACTTAAATAGGCTTTGAGAGAAATTTATTTCCCTTTCCTAGAAGGATCTAATTTCCTATTAAAGAGAGAATCACCATCAAAATAGGAAGCAGTCTTAAGTTTGCTAAAACAAGAAGATCTCTACACCTGCTGCCCTTTCTTGCGAGCAGCCCAACAGGTGTGGGGGCATTTGTGGAGCCAAAAATAATCACAAGGTGACACGTGGATTCTTGGGTAAAAGAGGACAAAAATACCCTTGAGGCATACTGGGATTCCTACGCGTGAGCAGCGGGCAATTATCCCTAAACCAATTCAAAAGTGCCCAAAATAGGTATCAACTTAAAACCTATTTCATTCCATATATTTCTTACCTCTTTTTCCCTCTTTTAGCTAATCAATTAGCTATTTATTTTATTCTTTCCATAACTTCTAAAACCTTCCTTCTAAAAATCATGATAAATGGCCAATTAAGGGGTTAATTGTCTATTTAATCCCTTAAATTGTCAATTAAGTGATCCCTTTGACCCATAAAACACCACATGGCCGGCCATCCTCCATGTTTTCTACCTTTTCTACCATATTTTCCCTTTTTAATTACCCTAATTAAACCTAAATTTAACCCAAAAACCCTAGCTAGGCCGGCCACCTACTATCCCTATATATAGGCTCCCATTTCCACCAAAAAGCAATTCCAACACTTTGGCAAAAATCCCAAAATTCTCTAAACACTATTTCTCTCTAAATTCTAAATTTGGCATCGGAGGTTCTTCGGCCAAAGCCCCCCCCATTCATCGTGGGCGCGTGAGGCTCTTGGCCTTAACCTAAGGTGTTAATTGTTTTGTAGGTGCAAAATTGTCCAAGATCAAGGAGGAAGAAATTTGCATCCACAATCTCCCTAGCATTACCCTACATCAAATTATGGGAGTTGATCAACAACATTTCAAAGTACATCATCCATAAAATATATAAAAAATAAAAAAGATTAGGATATGATATACATTTCATTTGATGATATTAACTTCATGGATAGTTTTTTGGGAACTTTAACGAAAAGTTCCCGAGTCAATTCTAGTACTATTTACTTTATCCTTTATTTTGTCCTTATCATTAAAACTCAAAATTTTCAAGCATTTTTCATTAGTTTTCCTTAGTTTTTTTATATCTCCTTATTTGCTTTGTTACTTAACTATGCTCTTTTTCTTTTGTCTTGTCTTATTCCCATGTTCTTTGAACTGCCTATTACTTTTTCTGTTTTTCCCTCAACCTAATGGTATAGTACTATGGAATTGTGTCCTCCTCACCATAATTGTTATAAAAAATTATAGGTTTTTATGGTAAATAGTTTCTGAAATTGATCATTTTCATTAAGATAGTTTTTAAAATTAAAAATCGATTAATGTAATCCATAGAGATGGGTGTAGCAAATTAATGTGATTCTTCCGTTAAAATTCTATTAAGTGTTGATATGGCACATAAATAGATCCCACAAATCTATTAAAAAATATTTGAATAATAAAAAAAAACCTTTTATTTTTACCCAAATAAAAAGACTGTTCAACATCTTCTTTCCTCTCCCACCAAGCAACCACTACAGTCTCACACCACTTTGTCGACTGCACCTCCAGGTCAAGCGACACCGAAGAGGTTTCAGTTCGATTATCAGCGCCGAAGAGCACGAGGACCGCGAGAACAGAGGTGCGGCCGATTAGACTGGCTAGAGCGGACAGCGTCGATACGATCTCAGGACGAGAGATGTCGATTAGGGAGAGCATGAGCTGAGGGTGGAGGTGGTGGTGGTTTCATTGGATGGCGGGGAGAGGTTGGGAGCAGAGGAGGAAGAGGAAGACATTGGTGGTGAGAGGGTGGTGGGTTTGGTGGTGCTGGGTGGGTGTGGGGGTTATGCATATGGCAATTGCATTGTGTGTTTGACAGGGTTTGGGTTGATGGTTGTGTCTCTATAGGAGACAGGGTTGGGTTTTTAGGGAGGGGATATTTTAAAGTTTTTAATTATCCTATTATAACAAAAAAAAAACAAAAACTTATCTAAATATTTTCTAATTCACATGGTAATATTTAATTAAATTTGTGGGATATAGTTATGTGCAACATCAGCACATAACAGAATTTTTTACATAATTGTAACGGAAGGATTAAATTGATTTGTAACATCCATTTTCAAGAATCACATTGATCAATTTTTAATTTCATGAACTATCTTGATGTGATGATTCAATTTTAGAGATAATTGTGATAAAATCCCCAAATTATATTATCACCGGTTCACAATAGACAGATGAATGGGTTATTTTCAATTCCCAATTTCCAATCAAAGATGCAAACAACTCCGCACCAAACTTTATTATTATTGTTAAGAGAAATGTTAAGACAACTCTTTGAAAAGTGACATTTTTTATGAATTTGCTGTTATCCTATGTTTTATCATAATATTTTATAATTTGAAATAAAATTTAACGTTAGATTATAAGGTGACAGAGAGTTCAAAGATAGTCTCACTTTAGAATGTGAAACTCCACTTTAAAATATGGGTAATGCTGCAAAGACTAAATTTGTAAATAAAGTTTGCAAACTAAATGATGTGTCACCAATAAAATTGAACACGTTTATCATCGTTTAAATAATAATCCATCATTTATTTTCATGGTATTTAATTTATAAAATTTTGTTTATAAATTTATTCTTTGTAACATTCCTCTTAAAATATTAACACTTCAATCACATCACTAAACAGCTTCAAAACATCAATCCCCAAACGTTGATCTCTACTTGGATGCTGAAACCCTACCCAAAATTTTAAAATTAAAAGACTAAAAAAGGACATTATTCTAAGAAGCACATTTCATCTTTTCTTACATGTCACCATTATAAAGATAACAGTAGACTACTAAGTATTAAGTGTCAAAAACACGTGAGACGTGGGCGTCTGTTAAACCTAAAATCAATATCTTATAGGTAACCGTATACGTGTCCTTGATACGGTGGTATGACGTCATCGCTTGCATGGAGGGAACCTACGTTGCACATCAAATGGGTCCATCTTCCATTGAAATTGTTCCACGTGTATCCCAAAAACAGGACCTTGATAGTTACGGTGCGACGCGTGATTAGCGTCCGAATCGTCCATCTCCCACTTAACCTAATTCCTTATATTTGTGGGAATCTCTCTTTTTTTTTTTTTGCTTTTTTTTTTTCAGATAAATCTTTCGGCCGACACTACGAATCGAATAGAATATGGTAAAGATTTGGATAAAGTGTGTTTCCAAAAAAAAAAAAAAAAAAAGATTTGGTTAAAGTGTACTTTTTGCAGCAGTGCCCCTTGATTTTTCTCCCTCCCACATCCTCCTCCATATTCTACAAACGTGAAGAGGTTGAACTATTGCACTTAACTATCTAGTTCTAAAGTTCTAACAAGGGTTGAAATTGTGGATATCTGGGTTTGGAATTTTTCATTCAAGTTTGAACGCGTGTCCGTGTCGCCATCTTTCTTTTTTTTTTTTTTTTTTTTTTTTTTTTAAGTTACCCACACTACTTGGCGTACCATTTGACCTGGAGGTCGAAAGTGCAATATCCTTATATTGGTATCGAGGTGATATGAGAGAGAAATATTTGTCTGCCAACAATAGTACGATATCTTCTACAATCCAAAAAGGAAAAGCGTAGTTCTTAATTTACTGGTAATATATTGAATATTTTTTCTACAGCTCGAAGAAGAAAATGCCTCAAATTCGAATATCTCATATATCGTTGTACACGACCACCATAAGGAACAAGCATAGCCGATAAAGATCTGTCACATATAGGGTTATAAACAAGCTGAGCGAAACTGAAGATCACCTTGCTCAAGTTTGGCTTGTTTAATTTTGGCCAAGTTTGGCTTGACTTGGTTTTGAACCAAAAAATTCGAGCCCCATACTGATCTCAACTTGCTTCGAGCTATTTCCAATGTAAGTTGGTTCGACTAATTTTCCCTTTTTTTTTTTTTTTGCAATATCGTGGTAGGGTTTAGGCTTAAGAGCTAACAATCATACCAAGTATTTTAAATATAGTGTTGTAGTAATCACTAATCATTAGTATGATATAGTATTCTATAAAAAATATATCAGGATATAGTTTTTTTTATACACTACTATACATATAAGATCATTAAGTTACCTCTAAAATGTTTTGAAGCATACTAGCACCGGAAAGAATGAACGGCAATGCATATGTTGTTATATGGTTTAGGCTTCTTTAAGCGGCAACCATGCATGAAGCCCTATTTGTACTTTCCACGAGAAAGAAGAAACCCATCAAACTATCATTTCTAGTTTTTTTTTTTTTTTTTTTAATACAATGATATATTTACACTAAGGGGGGTAGAGAAATAAATTGGTTATGAACTCACCATTATCGAGATTCGAACATAAGACATTTCACTTACAAGTAAAGAAAAATACTACTAGACCGTAGTACTTTACGGTTATTTCTTTGTTTTATTAATTCAGTTAGTTCGAATTGGGCCTCCAAAAAGGTACTTCACAAGAGTTGTCGAGCTTGGATGACCGAGGCAAGCTCAAGCCTATCTTGAGTTGTCTCATGAAAAATTTTGAGTTGTTCACGAGCTTTACAAGCCGAACATACTAATGCTCAAGCTTGGCATGTTTTTTAACCAACCCGACTAGGCTTGGCCTGGTTCTTTCATAAATTGAGCTTCGACAAACCAAACAAGAGCCGAATCTAGTGCAAGCTCAAATTGTTTTGAGCCAATATACAACTCTAGCCACATAAACGACCGACACGATGCACCTAAATATTTCAAGCAGGAGTAATTTATCAAATATTTCTCCAAGGAAGCCATTGTATCTGCTTGTTTTAGCAATCCTTGTTATTATTATTTTAAACCTAAGTCGTTGATTAGAAGTTTGTGAGTAAAGGACTTCAATATAAAATGGCGGAAGCCTCATGCATTGGATCACCATTTTATTTCTTCAAGTGCAATCATCATTCCCAATCATAATTCAACATGCAACTAACTAGACAACTAGTAAGTGCTTAGACACCCAAGTTTTGTAACTTTTTGTAAAAGAATAGTGCTACGCATTTTATTTTTCTAAGCGAAATCCCACATAATCAGCTAACTAGTACATGTTGATGCCGATATTCAAGGAGAGGATGCAAATTAAAGAGTCTATACAAGGTGAGGCAACAGAAGAATAAGACCAAAAATAAGGAACTACATAAATAAATAGATTTAAAAAGATAATCAAAACCCTAAGCCACTTTTTATCTCATTGGGATAATTGACCGCCCTAATTTGTCCTTATTCACGTTATGAGCCTTTCACTTCAAACGTCTCCAATCTACTTCCATGTGTGGCTCAAATTACGCGTTAATCAAACCATTGTTAACATTCAAGAGCAGCAAAAATAGACAATTCAGAAGCCCTTGGTACTCTTAAATTTCTCAGTTGATCCACCAATCCTAGTACTCTCTCTGCACAAATCAAAAGCTTGATTCACACACTCAAACACTCTGATATGAATGATCAAAGGGCTGGCACCAGGCAAGGAGTACAAGATCATCATGATGATCATGGTGAAGATGAGCAGAACATCAGGGACATCCATGCCTTGACACCGCCTCGCCTGCCGCCTCCCGCCAATGGCGGCGGCCGCAGAAGAGAAGCTTGGGAAACCAGTAGCCAAACATCTTTGTCCATGGCCAGTGCTGAATTAGGAACAGCTTCAAGTGAGAACTTCACCACCATGAGTAGAGAGTTCAGTGCTTTAGTAGTTGCTGGGTCGGCAATCGGGACAAATAATAGCACCACAAATGATAGTGACTATAATACTATGATTAATCAAGGGAACAATAATTTGGGTAGGATCGGAGAGGAGGACAATAATATGCATGAGCAGGAGCTGGAGAGCAACCATTTGGCTATAGTCCCGGATAATTACAACCATTTGGACCCAATTACCTACTCTCCAAGGAATAGTCAGGCTAATAACCATATTGGGTCTTCATCAAGCACGGTTAGGACTCGGGATCACCAAGAAGGCGGCGGCGGCGGCGATCAGATGGTTTCGGTGGATCGGGTGAAGAAGGAAGAGGTTGAAACAAAGATATCGGCTTGGCAAAACAACAAGATTGCCAAGCTTAATAACAGGTTTAAGAGGGAGGATGCTATTATTAATGGGTGGGAAAGTGAGCAGGTTCAGAAAGCTTCTTTATGGATGAAGAAAGTTGAGGTACGTTGCCAAAAAACTGATTTGGATAGTGATATTTTTGTGCATGCTGGAAAAATTGATTTCCCATGATGGTTTCTCTGACTAGTTGAAACTAGGATGATTTACCACTTGACTTCATACTATTTACCGTCCAATTATTCTTGAGAAATTGGCCGAAATGATTATTTTTCAAATCCCGTCAGTTTTTAGCATCTTGGCGATATGTGGTCTCTATATTGTCAATATTTGATCATTAGCGTCAGTATTTGGTTTTGATCAGTTCAGTAATTGAGATTTGATTTCTGATCGTTTTAGCCAATTTTTCAGTGTTCTTTTAGGATGCCATAATGAAAAATTTAATCATGACCATGATCATCGTCTATCAGATTCATTATCATCATCTTATGAACAATATTTGGACTTTGAAGCATCTCTATTTGGTGAAACTAAATTGTCTTAATAATATTTTTATCCTTGCCAATGTTTCAAATCACGATCAAACAACTAGTCATAATCGGGATCGTTAAACAGTGATAACTTTAATAATAAAGATGTTCCATCTGTTTCATCGTCTTATGGCATACAAGGCCTTTGAAGCTTCTTTGGGGAAGCTGGCCAAATTGATTGCTTTTTCACATCTCTTGTCGAAATGACAAATTTTTTATTAATGTAGTCAATCTTTGATCGTTATGTCATTGAATTTGATAGTTTAGCAAGTGTAATTTGATTTATGATAATTTTAGCCAATTTTCTATGTTTTTTTTCTTTTTATTCGCGTCTCTTTTTTCCGCGAATTTTAGTAGAAAATGTGAAGATGAATAATCGTTATAACACCACATATATCATCTAATGAATGTGCGGATGCAGAGGAAGTTGGAGGAGAAAAGAGCAAGAGCCCTAGAGAAGATGCAAAACGACATAGCCAAAGCACATAGGAAAGCAGAGGAGAGGAAGGCATCGGCAGAGGCTAAAAGGGGAACGAAGGTGGCTAGGGTTCTTGAAATTGCCAATCTAATGAGAGCTGTCGGAAGAGCACCTGCCAAAAAGTCCTTCTTTTAGCCCCCTTACCATCGGAATATTCCAAATTCCATGCCCGGAAACAAACCACCACCCCCAAAAAGGAAAATGATTAGGGAAAATAAGTGCCCCATAATCCTCGTATACAATGGCCTTTCCCTTTTGAACAAAGGCACCCCTGTAAGAAATGGAGCAGTGAAGTCAAAGAAATCTAGCAACTATAAATTTTGAGTGCTTTTGGTTGATGCGTATGTTTTTTTAGTGTGGTAAGTGTGCTGGGATGTTGGGATGGATTTGTTAGTGAAACGACGTCGAGCCTTGTACAGTTTTCTTATTCTTGGGCAGGACTCGGGAGTTCTAAAGTGTTTGATGTCGTACTACATATAATTTCCTAAGCGTAATTTGGTGTATTTTATTTTCCAATTATGGAATGGAATGATAATTTGCACTAATTTCGTATTCCCGAGCCTAATATCTTGGGCTTGTGAGTTTGTGAGTTGTGTCTAAGCAAAGTATTAAAGTCATAGATTGTTTGAAGGATAATGCATGTGTCCTCCATGAGGGACTTGTCATCCCGCTTACAATTAACGAACATTTGCCGTTTGAATATCATAATCGGAAATTCAGAACTGTTCAAGTATGAATATCATAACCGGAACCGTTTATTCTATTTATCATCACCTAAAAATTTTATCTGCAAAAAAAAAAAAATCATTTAATTTGAAGACCATTTAGTCATCTATATGTGTTAAACAAATCAACGATTTTAGTGACAAGTAACATCCTCATGATGATCCGTCCATTTGTTTCAGCATATGGATGGCTAAAAAATCGTCAAATTGAACAATTTTTTGCATAAATGATCTTCAGATGATGAAAAAGAGAATGAACGATTCCGATTATAACGTCGGGATAGTATATGTTTGTTAATCATAAGTGGGAAGATTCAAATCCAATCAGAAGACCAAAAACAAATGGCGACGTCCTTAACCTAATCAACCGAACTTTTTAAAGACAGGCCTGAAGGTGCCTTCTGACCTAGGACGTTTTGGTACCTACATACTTTATAATCCTCTATTACAATAAGGACTTTAAGCACCCACAGAATACTTTTTGAGTCAAAATAAATAAATGAAAGTTTGCTGAGTGCCTGGAATTACGACATACTGTACAAGCATGAATGCACTTCTGTTAATAAAAATGCAACACCAGCTTCAAAAGCAAAAGAAAAAGATTTTAACAGTATAAAGCATTATGTCTTCAGTCCGTGACAACGAGCCTGGACCATTTAGTATTCTCCAATGTGTTAACAATGTCCAAAGTTTCGAAACTCTGAAAATGATGTATCACCAACATTCAACGTATTATTTGTTTAGTACAAAAAAGGCCAACAAGAAAGATATTTCCCTACAAGGTTCAAACAAAGAAGATCTTCAAAAATCTCCCTTTCGAGGTTGCACTGCATTGAAAATACTTTCTTGCATTGGCCCCCATTTCATCTTTATGACTAGGAGTTCATGGCTCTACGTTTTGGCTAACAAAAAGGCAAGATAGATGCTTCCTATTTGTGTAGTATGCACTAAAGCAGATTATAACTCTCACACCGAAAGATAGAAGTAGCTCTTCTATTTCGATCATTTTATTGAATACAAAGTTTGAACTTTCAAACTTTCAATTTGAGATTTGGCTTTTTAGCCAAAATGGTCCCTGAGATTGGCATAACTCTTCACTTTGGTTCTTGAGATTTGATATCAATAGAAGTGGTTCATGAGGTTGTCTACCATCAATCATTTTGGTCTTTATGTGCAAAAACTATGTTAGATAGGACCAAAACGATAAATACCCTCATTAATAAACAATTGGCCAAAATGATTTGACAAATTTTGAGGGTATTTTTGTCATTGTGGTCATATTTAACAGAGATTTTTCACAGAATGACCAAAATGATTGACAGTGGACAAACTCAGGACCACTCTATCGAGTTCAAATCTCAGGGACCAATGAAGAGTTATGCTAATCTCAAAGACTATTTTGGATAAAAAGCCTAGAGATTTTTATCTCACAACCAACAAGAAAATGCAAAAATACCAAAGTCTGCACAGGTAAACAAAACAGATTACTTCTCTAATAGGGCCTGAACATTGCCACACACCGGGATCTCTAATCGAAATTCAGGTACCATTTACAAGACAAAATTGTGTGTATTAAGATATGGCATGTGTTTATTTACATAATGCCATCACAATGTTGAACTTTTACAATCAAGCAGTGGATGATATATTCATATGTTAGCTTGCATTCTCTTACTAATCTTATCCTCATGTCGTATTACAGAAAATCAAAACGTAAGCACATTCCATGTCCGTTTCAAGAAAAAGAGGACCACTTACAGAAATGGAAGCTCCTTGACTGATACCCTGCATCTGCATTGACATCTCCATCTAAGAGAAGCGATCAAGTTGCATGTGCTTCATGAGCAATGAATTGTACGAGTTATATTTGCGGAAAATCTCAAAGGAAGAAGACGACTGATATGTTAATACACAGATATCAAATCTCAAATCAGATGGAGATCACATCTATCATCACAGTTTTTTTTTATTAAAACCTTTAATAGATCGAGTTCTGCATAAATTTCAGTACTTTTTGGATGGTCCATATCACTTGCAACAAAATAATGAAATCTATTACCAACTTCAATCCAACTGCATCCTGCTTCTTTATTCATTTTCAAGTCATTCATAAGGGTTCGAACCTTTGCAGCCTCATCAAACACTCCTCCTCGAGCATACATATTTGAAACAAGTATGTAAGACCCAGCCTCTTCAGGTTGCAAGTCAAGCAAACGTTTTGAGGCTAACATGCCATAATTCAAATTCACATTGACTAAAGTTCTCCAAAGCAAAGGTGAATCTGGAAATGGACTTTTGTTGATGAAATCGATGGCTTCTGAAAAATTCCCAGACCGACCCAGAAGATCCACCGTGCATACAAAGTGCTCAATTCCTGACTTAGTTCCATACTTTGGCTCCATTTCGTTGAATAAGCGTAACCCAGTTTCCCATAGTCCAGCGTAACTGCAAGCTTGAAGAGTAGCCAATAACGTGATCTCATCTGGGGCAAATCCTACTTCCTTCATGGATTTAAAAAGTGAAAGTACTTTGTTGCCTTCTCCATGAAGGGCATGCGCCGAAATTATGGGGTTCCAGGATACGGAATCACAACTATTCATATCATTGAACATTTGATAAGCTTCTTCAATGCTACCACATTTGGCATACATGGTAATTACAGCATTAGCTACAGTGGATTTGGCTTCAAATCCAGCTTTAATAATGCAAGCATGGAGACTCTTCCCCCTTTCTAAGCAAGCTTCTTCAGCTGCTACACTAAGGAACTGTGAATACGTTATAAAATCTGGATTTATACCAGAAGATCTTAACTGACTAAATAAGACCATGGAATCCTCTTCAACATCTTTATGTGGTTCCATAAATCCAACAAGTACTGCATTAAATGAAGCGGTGTTTTTACCTGAAAGGCAATCAAAAACCTGTCTTGCAGATTGAAGGCTCCCACATCTAGCGTACATGTCAATCAATGCAGTGCCAACATTGATCCAAGAGACAAAATCAAGCTTTATGCAAAATGCATGGATCTGACATCCCAATTCCAGATTTCTGCACTCTGAACAGGCATCAAGCACAGTACATAAACAGTTAGAATCAACACATATACCTCGATCGAGTATTTTTAAGAAAGCATCGAGAGCCATATCATCACGGCCATTTTTAACATACATTGACAGAAGCGGGGTCCAAGAAATTAAATTTCTCTCACCCAATAAATAAAACATTGCCCCAGCTTCTTCAACCATCCGGTGCTTTCCATACATGGTTATTACTGCATTTCCAACAGAAGTTTCACCCATAATACTATATTTGACAGCAAGTCCATGTAATTGCAAGCATTCATCCGCACCCACATCTCCATCGCAAGCGCTAATCAAATTTGTAAAGGTATAATCAAATGGCTCCAAGCCAGAACTCAGAACATCTATAAAGACCCCAATTGCTTTCTCTCCATAGCCTGCCTTCCCATATTCCAAGATCATATAATTTAAACACTGAACATCTTTGTAATCCATGTCATTGAACACTTTCTGTGCGCCACCCAAGAAGCCACTTCTAGAGTACATAGAAACCAAAGAAGTGGCCGCAAAAACATTCTTCTGAAGCCCACTTTTTACAGCAGAACCATGAACCTGTTCCACACTTCTCCGGTCTTCAAGTGAACTACATGCCTCCAAAATCACCGAGCATGTATGCTCGTTAAACTTCTCGTTGCTGTGAAACATATCATGTGCAATGTGGAAGACAGATTCAAAGTCACCAATGTCAGAGTATCCCTTTATGAGAGAAGTCCAAGTGATTGTGTTTCTAAGAGGCATTTCATCGAAAAGGTGATGTGCATCATCCAGTCTTTTGAATTTCGAGTACAAGTTGACAAGATTGTTGCCCTGAAATGTGACATTCTGGCAGCCACATTTGAGTAAAAATGCATGAATTGCCTGACCCAGAATGAGATTTTTGGACCCAATTGAGAGTTGGAGGAGCTGAGGCCAATCATTGAAGAGAAATGTGTATTCTCGTTGTTTGAGGAAGGTTGTGCCTTCCAACCTAGTGTATACATAAAGTTGAGATAATCAGATAAAATGATGCATTTTCTAAGCAGAAAATTCAGTAATAACTGTCACTAGCCATAATCAGACAAACAAATGACAGTATTAGCCAAGCCAATGTTCTTTTGGTTTCATACTCCTAATCATTTCACAGCCAGACATGTGCATATTATTATATAAGAGAGCAACAGGACAAGCAATTGTGAGTGTGCAGAGAAATATTATGGGCTGGATGTTCAGGTGCAAGGTCAAATAACGCTCATTATGTGTACAGGGGAATATGTGAGTGTGCAAAGAAATTTCACCTGCAGAAGCAGATGCATATAGTTGGCAACTAATGTTTAAACATTTATGGTATATATTTGTCTATAAATCTAACTATTACATTGTGCACACTTTTGTTGCATAGTATGCTCTAAATATTATCATGCTATTATCGCTTCTGATTCTACTTTATGCATTTACGTTGAATTGATGATCAGTTAAAAATGAAAATAAAAGCAGGAAACTTCTACACACCCCACTCCTTGCATATCAAATCTGCCCCACCTTTTGCCAAGAAGCTCAACAACAGGGCCCGTATGTTCTTCTGGCACCTCCACAGTGGCGATCGCAAGCAATCCAAATGATAGAAATGACTGATATCAGACGACTGGTATGATCCGTAACTCGTAAGGATATTTGCCTCAAGAAAAGAAAAGTTAAGCATTTGGCAATACAGTTTCTATATTTGTAATTTTGTACGAACCACGGCATCACAGTTCTTATGAAAGAAGCACATTTACTATTAGTTTTAAGTAATATGACAATGTGCCTTATTTTGATTCCAATTCGTTCAAAATGGAGCAGACGTATTGGCGTTCAACCGTGACAGTAATTATTTATACCCTGCATGGCAAGTGCCTTCGCCCATGAGCGGTAGGTCTCGGGTTCGAGACTTGGGAGCAGCCTCTCCATAAATGGGGGTAAGGCTAGCCGACATTCACCTCTCCCAGACCCTGCGTAAAGCGGGAGCCTTGTGCACTGGGTACGACCTTTACTGTTTTCCTAAGCATCAGAAACAATAAAAGTTCAACACAATCACCTCATATGGTTACAAAGGCCCCTCTGAATAGGGATCCTTCCGAGGAGAACTAAAAGGGTGCATCGTTGGTGCCAATTTACAAAATGGTCTGGGCTATCTGAACTGTCTAAATTCTAGACTCCCATCTAAGAATCATCCCTGGAAAAAGAAAAAAAAAATCAGAAAATTTGAAAATTGCTTGCCCATTTGAGTTATCATCATATATATTTCAGTACTGTGTTCGCCTGTTTATTTAATCATAATAGATAAAGGGATTTCAAATTTGTTGTGTTTTTGAAAAGATCCAGAAAAAGAGAGACCTAACAAGTGAAGATGTTGGATCAACGACTGCAGTGAGGATTGAGCTACATGAGATCCCTCTTGACTTTCATCGAAAGAGACCCCTATTAATACAAAGACTGCACTTTACAAATGCAGATCGTTGTTACAAATATCCTAGACAGGTTCACCTCTTTCGCTTGTTCATACATACACCCTAAGGGAAAACTTAAGGAATTGGGGAAGTTATCATAGTATGAGACAGTAGACATCTATAGAAATTACATCATAGGCATACCTCACGTCCGACAACCGGTGAAGTGTTTACATCATCTCTGTCAGTAGCAGGTCCAGGTATGTTCCTTATGTTACTTGTCCTCATCAACTTACTCCTCCCTAAGACAATAACCCAGTTCCCAATCAGACTAACCTTACCCATTCCCAACCAACCAACACACACACACCCGATCAACAAATCAAGCAAGAAAACAACCTCTACCGCTACGAGACTATGTCGAAGATAAATTGTGAAACCTATTGGCTCTAAATAAGTAATTGATGCAGTAAACATGAAAAGAACGAACAGAAACATAGAAATGAAAGATTGCCAGAGAAGAAGAAGAAGCAAAAGTACCTGCAGCGGTGGCTGCGGCTTCGGTGGCTTCGGAGACGGAGCATTTGATTGGCGGCCGAGCGGAGAAGCGTTTCGGGTTTCGGGTTCCGGGAGCGATTACAAATAGTGGTCATGTTATTCAAAATTTATTTTTGTGGAAAAAAACAGGCCCATACATTTTTGAGTCATTGGAATAGTTGCTGGAATTGTCGGTGTTATAGGTGCGGCGGCCACCGCACTGAGGACGAGGTTCCATTAATTCAAGAAACAGGTGCCTTGGGCGCCAAGGATTTATCAAATTGCCGGTTTGGTAAGTTAATTCAAGTGGTTCGGGGTTAGGCGCCCTATCTGGAGCTTGGTTATCGTCAAATGTCAATCGCTCTAAGCGGACGATAATAGTTGGTTTCATAGTCAGTAGACTTTGTACGACTAAGCTTGATGTATAGTTTGACTCGCATAATCCTCAACTGCTCAAACCATACAACATGTCCTCAACTTGTAATTCCTTGTATCGGTAATTTCATATCGTTTGTTTCCCAAAAAATCAGAGCTCGTTTAGAAAGTGTTTTTCAATAACTAAAAACGTTTTTGAAGAAAATGTTTTTCTTATAACAATCATTTGTAAAAATACAAAGTAATCATGAAAAAGCACATGACTGAAGGCATCAAGGCACCAATCATGGGCTTCTTACGAGAAGCACTTCAAGTGCTTTTGGAACTCAAAAACAATTCTTGAAATGTGCTTTTAATCATTTAAAAGCATTTTTCAAACAAGCCCTTAATTCGAATCCGTATGAATCTCATAACTCACACCAAACAATGACTTTTGATGAAAATATACGTCCCAATTTGTAACATATTTACAATCACAATGAGCTTGTTTTCCAACCTACTCTTTCCCCCACCCAACCCTTACAACAAATACGTTACATGCATCACCATTCACCAAGACACGAACACCCTTGGCCCATGTCCTAGTAATAATCACAAAACGGTCTAAAAACAACGAAAAAAATGGAAAAAGAATTGCATAACACAACAAAAAAAATGAAAGATTGTTTCCTTAATATGCATCTTCCCCACAAGTACCGTGGGTCAATCCTCCAACGTTACGTACTCTCCGATTTACCTTCCAACGATCCATCCCTTATCAATTTCAAACTGAGACTATTGAACCGGTCTCGCGAATACTGCCTTGATGCTTTCCTCCAATCTGTCCCGGCCTTCATCATTGCGGCAAACTCCTCATAACTTATTCGTCCATCCTGCAATCATGGAAAGGATTCAGTCTGGATTCTAGGCAAATACTACAACAAGAAAAATTCAAGGTTTTGATTCATTTGCAGATTTGCAACAAGACTCCCATTAAGATAAAATTAGAAAAATGGTCGATGTGTGTTGGTTATAGATTTAACATGCAATTTGACTGACCTTGTCTGTATCTACGTCAAAAATAATGGCATTGATTACATCTTCAATGTTGTCATCAACTTCATTTCTCAAGGCATTTCGCAACTCTTCAATTTCAATATACCCACTCTGGTTTTGGTCGAAGAATTCAAATGCTTTGCGAAGGTGCTCCTCATCATTGCCCATCCTTCTTAGGTGAACGGAGATGGCTACAAATTCTCCATAGTCCAGATATCCATCGTTATCTACATCACCCTGTTTAAGAGAAAAGAAACCACTCTTATTATCACATGTAGCATTATACGGATCTTTAAAATGTAATGCAATGCAGAGTCATTTAAGCAAGAAGGTTTCAGATTCTTTGAGTTGAACATGCATATAGATTGTTATTAGCCCACAGGTCATAACTAATTAATCCTCTAACATAGCAAACCATACACTAATACAAGATAATACTTACAGCTTCCATCATAATATGAAGATCCCCATCAGGAATCTGATGGCCAAGTTTATGCAAACCAACTCTTAGCTCGTCAATGTTAATCTTGCCCTTGTTGTTAATATCCATGAGCTTAAATCCTTCCTGTATGCCAGCAACTTCTTCCATCGACAAAAACTCAGCTATAACCTGTTAATTTAAAAATTCCAAAAGAACCAAAAGAAACCATTAGTAACTGAGGACACATACATATCACACGTACAATAGAACACAGAAATCAGATGAAAGGTTATGAAAAAAATTATCAAACATAAATCTTTGGAAGACTACCTTGAGCGCACTTTTCTTGAGCTTGTTCATGATAGAGAATTGCTTGAGCCTTGACCGAACAGTTTCACCTAAAGAAACATTTGGAGCTTTCTTTGCATTTTGCAACCAAGGATGATCTGCACTCAAAGAAGCAAGAATAAGATGTACGTTCATAATATTATGTTTTGCACTTTCCAAATTCTTCAAGCAACAAAAGTCTCTTTATAATGATAAACAATAATGATAACCGTCAGCAGAACTGACATTACCTAGAACTTCTTGAGCTGTAAGCCTCCGCTTTGGATCAGGATTAAGCATCTTCTTCACAAGGTCTTTCGCATTATCAGAAACCATAGGCCAGGGGTCCCTCTTAAAATCTACAACAGACCGGATAATTGCTTGTGCAACTCCTTGTTCAGTTTCTGCACAGCAAGATAATAGATTCAAGTCAGAAATTGTCAGAGATGCTAACATAGGAAAGCCAGCAGGTAAATCAGAATTCGATAGAAGAAAAGTAAGCAATTCATTTCAATGGGTCTGAAATCCAAAATGGTGACGTTTAAATAGACACGCACATATACAAACACACACAAACCTGCCCAAAATGGTGGAACACCACAAAGTAAGATATATAGTATAACTCCAGCACTCCACACATCAACTTCAGGACCATAGTTGCGTTTAAGCACCTCAGGAGCCATGTAATAGGGACTTCCAACAATTTCACTAAATACTTCACCTGGAAACACATGAAATAAAAAATTATTAGTAAACTAATCAGAGAAATAAAAAATTATTAGTAAACTAATCAGAGCAAGAACAATCAAATGTCAATAGTTTTGGAGAGGACTTTACCAGGTTTAAAGAACACGGACAACCCAAAATCAATTGCCTTTAAAGGTGCTGTTTCCTTCTTGTTTCCAAATAAAAAGTTCTCGGGTTTGAGATCCCGATGCATCACACCGTGCTTGTGGCACATCTGCAAGAGAATTAAACACATTAAAATCATGCCAGTGCATGTAAACCTATCATAAGGTTGATTCCTCAAAGAATAATCTTGGGGAACAAAAAATCTATTCTATACACACAAAATGTCAAAAGAATCAATTCACCACAATTCGACAATTGCAATTTGACCACCAAAAGCTAGCTTAACTGATATACAATGAAAATGGAATATACTCGTCAAAGAATTAAACAAATGATCAAAATTTCAATCAGATCTAGATTTAATCAAAGTCTATCACTAGTAAAATACCCTCAGAAGATCCAATCAATCACCAATCCAACAGATCACAAAAAACCACCAAAACCCTCACCTGAACAACTTCAACAATCGTCTTCGTGACAGCGGCAGCCGCACGCTCTGTGTAGTGGCCTCTGGACACGATTCGATCGAAGAGCTCACCACCCTCACAGAGCTCCATAACAAGATGGACAGCATGGTCATCCTCATAGGTGTCTTTCAAGGTCACTATGTTGGGATGCTTAGGCAAATGCTTCATGATCTCAACTTCTCTCCTCACATCCTCTATATCCACAGCTGTCTTCAGCTTCTTCTTCGAAATCGATTTACATGCAAACGTCTCGCCGGAGTCCTTATCGGTGCAAAGGTAGGTAATTCCGAACTCTCCGCGGCCGAGCTCCCTACCCAGTTCGTATCTCTGCTCGATTTCAACGCCAGTTGGGTCTTTCAGCACAGAGAGCTTGGAGCCACCATTTCCATGGCCGGCAACGTAGTTAATCGCAAATGGATTCTTCCTGTTCTTCTTGTCCTTCAACGGCGAACCCGTCTGGGGGGTCACACAGCAATTACCCATCTGTGAAAGATCGGTCTCGGAGCCACAATCGTGTCAGAATTCGAATCGAAAACTCGAGATCTGAGGTTTTAGGGCAAAATCAAGAGATGGGTTTTTGAGTTCAAGATCCGAATTGCTATGTAGCCCAATTGAATTGAGAAAATTTTTGGAAGATGACCAGAATTTGAAACGAGAGATGGGATTTAAGGAAATGGGGAGAGAGGGTTTTGGGGTTTGGAATTGAAGAAGAAGATGAGAAGGGGAATTTCAGCGCGTGAGAGCCACCATTTGGAGGATTGGTGGAATATAGATAGAAAGACAGAGAAAGGGTCCAGCCTCTATCGCAGAGACTTCCCTCCTAACCCTATTTCTCTCTCTAGACCCTCTCTCTCTCTCTCTCTCTCTCTCTCTCTCGCTCCCTCCCTCCTTCTCTCTCTAGCCTCTCTATCTCTTTCTCTCTCTTAATACATTACACAGTAGAATAGGCAGAGAGAGAGAGAAGACGAGGTCCAGATTCCGGAAGGGGAGAGATTTGTTGTTTCCTAAATTATTGTAAACAAAATTAATATTATCTCAAACAATGCCCCTAACCAGTTATCATAATTACAAAATGGTACTATTATTCTTTTAGATGATGCTAGAGATACCATACCAATAAACGCGATGAAATATTGTTTTGATAGACCAAATTACCCTACAGAGTTTTCTTTTTCTTTTTCTTTTTCTTTTTCTTTTTCTTTTTTGGCCAGATGTACGGAGTTTAAATTATGCAATATTTTACTCGCTCTCACTAAGTTTCTGGTTGGCTTCTAGAAGGTCTTCTGTGGATAAGCATAACCAATTGTATTGAGCCATGACTTCATAAACTATCAGTATTTTCCTTTTTCTTTTTGGGACGCAAAATTTTTTAAATTAAATGATGTAAATGTTGCAAATTAAATTATTAATTATGTGTCGATTAACTTATTTATTTTTTATTAAAGACATATCATTTGCTTTCACAAACCAAATATTGTATAAATTAAACACGTTATAAAATTTGGTTTATGAAATAAGCATTATTCCTTTTTCTTTCAATAGTAGTTGTACTTAACGAGAAGGAGAATGCTTAGCGTGTCGGCCCATAACTCCTCATTTTCGTTATTGAGATTTAAAATTGACATAACTAGTCTCTGAATTTGTCTACCATCAATCACTTTGGTTTTTCCGTAAAAAAAATCTCGGTTTATTAATGATAAAATGATCAAAATCTCGGTTTTTCTTATTTACTAACCTTGTCAATATGAGATTAAAATAAGAGAACTTTAATGAAAATCTCTCAATACTGTTCACTTTAACGAAAAACCACATTTTTACACTAAAAAGTCAATCATGATACTATTCACTTTACCCTTTATTTTGTTTTTATCGTAAAACTCAAAGTTTTTAAGCTTTTTTCATTAGTTTTCCTTTTATTAAATTGGGGCTATTTTGTAATTTAGTCCTTATTTAACATAATTTTTTCACAGAATAACCAAAATTATTAATTGTGAACAAACTTAGGAACTACTTCAATCAATTTCAAATCTCTGAAACTAAAGTGAAAAGTTATGCAAATCTCATAAATCATTTTAAATAAAAAATCATTCTTAAATACTAACATCCAAGTCACGTTGCTAGCAGACCGCATACATACAGTGTCTTACTTTTCTTGTATTTCGGTCTCACACACTCTTTATTCATATATTTGTGTCTAATATTCTATACAAGCGTTCAGGCACAGAAATAATATGTATTAATAATTAAGTGAAAAAAAAAAGTTTTATCCTTTGTGAAGAAAATTATAGTTACAAGATAAAATTAAGACTTGATGGAAAAGTAATACGGAGATGATGAAGTCAAGCTGACAAAGAAGATGAAGGTATGATGGAAATAATTAATAAAGCTAATGGAAATTATTGAGGCAATAACAATAATTAGACATGTAATTAATTTTTCCTATATTTTGTTTGGTATGTCTTAGCTGTATATGCTCAAGATTAATTTGTTCGAGGGAAAATAAATCCAATATTTAATTTGTGTAATATGATTGTGGTGGGTACGTAGTACTATAAATATGATATTTGTCAAAATGATCTTTTGTCTTTTTTGTCTCCTAATAATTTAGGACGCGTTTGAAATGTTTTTAAAATAATTAAAAGAGTTTTTAAAAAAAATATTTTTCAAGTTTTAAAAGCATTTAAAGTGCTTTCTACAAGAAACAACAGTAATGTGCATCTTCCAGAAAGCATTTTAAGTGTTTTTTAATGATTTACTTGCATTTTTACTAAAAATTGGTTACAAAAACATTTCCACCAAAAAGCTTTCAGCGATTTTAAAAACACTTCCAAACGATCTCCTATTTTAAGATTCGTATTTTTTAATCTTGAGTCTTGATATATATATATAATATTTTTTTATAAATATTGTTTATACCATACCTAGGGGCAAATATGTAATAAGTGATGAGCCCTTATTTTATAAAAGGACTCTTCACCCTCACAATTGAAGGAGGCCATTTCTAAAGCCTTCCCACCCTTCTCACATCCCCTCTCATATTCAGAGGTTCTCTTCCTCACCTCTCAGAGAAATACAATATCAGTGTGGACGTAGCTCAAACCTTGGGGTGAACCACGATACATCTTGTGTTATTTACATTTCTTGCATATTCACGGTCGGATTTACGTTGTTCCAATACCTCCGATTTTGTGCATCAACATTTGGCCCCGTCTATGGGAATCGACACAAAAAACTATGTCGGTTCTCTATCATTTTCACCTCGACCGTGAATCTGCAAAATCACAAAAAAAAAAAAAAAAAAAAACTCAGAAACCCAGTAACCTGTCTCTCTCTCTCCCTTCAGTCGTAGTCAGTACTAGCACATTTTCCAATCTGAATCCATACTTGGGGGTCAAAGAAATCAAAATCCTAAAACCCAAACTCAAAATATCTCTCAGTTAGATTCTAGTGAGGAAGCTCTCATGGCGACAGAGAACACCAACAAAAGCTTCAGTACCGCCGCCTCCAGTTCCCTCTCTCTCCCAGTGGCCAGTACCCAGAGATGATTATGGCGACAATCGAGGCCCTGAACAACAGTAACGGGTTAAGCAAGTCTGCAATCGCAAGCACATCGAGTCAACATACGGAGATCTGCCGGAATCTCACACGGCCCTCCTCGCGCACCACCTCAACAAGATGAAGGACACCGGCAAGCTTGTCCTGGTCAAGAACAACTACATGAAGCCCGACCCCAACGCGGTCGTCCGCCCAAGGCCAAAACGACACCGTCTTCAGCTCCGGTTTCAGCTCCCACTCGAACTCTTCTCTTGGTCCTCATTCTCGGGAGTCCGCCTCTACTCATTTCTCAGGCTCCCGCAGTAAGAGCAACCACAATAGCGGTTCACGCTGCAAGGGTTGGAGGCCATGGAAGGATCAGTTTGGTTCTATTGAAGAAGAAGGGCTTCTCGATGAGGATAGAAACCTTTATGGTCTCACTCATGGGTATTACTTGCTTTTATTGGGGGATTCCTTGTGCTTTTCTCTTTCTTTTCTTTGATACTGTGGGGTGCAAGTCGATCTCAGAAGCCCATCATCACTATGAAGCGGTGGAGAAGAGAAGCTTCCGGTGGCAGGAATTCGAAGAGAGATCTAGCGCACCAAGTGCTTGCGAAAATGATAGAGTAAAAGTTCAGAATGGATCCTAGGGAGTCTGCACTGGCATGTGTGTGAGACAGTCAGCATCAAACAGTTGACTGCATATCGACGGACTGCATATCGACAGCGAAATATCCCGCTACAAAATTCATTCAGATCCATCAACATCATTTTCTGTCTTTACGAAGCGATATCAGTGTCTGAAGAAGCAGCGATCTCTATTTGGCTGTTGAAAACTGAGGAAAAGAAACTGCTTGCGGCGAAGCTGAGTTTGGAGTAAGATGGACGGCTCTGTGTGATTATATCACTTGATTCAGTTAATCTCTCAACAGACATTGCCATTCTCTCTCTTTGATCAGAAGAAACTGCATGCGTATCAACCATTCCTGCCTCCAGCAGTTCATCGCAAGCAGCCTGAGTGGCATCAGGCGATGCAACTCTCTTGATTTCCCTTTTCAACTTATTGAGATCAGATTTATATTCCCTTAGCTTGGCAAGAAGCACCGCCTTCACGCTTGGCTACAAGTTTCTGGCTTCGAGAAAGTTCAAATCGATTCAACCTTCTCTCGATCTGCCATCGCCATTTTCAAGAAAGAGACAGAGAGAAAGGTGCAGTGAACAGAGAGAAAGAAAAAGCAAAAAGAAAAAAAGAAGTGACAGCATAACGTGCAACTTCGCGACACTTTCACGTTGCTAGGCCTTATCTGCCATCTGCCAAAAGGCAAAAGAGAAAAGAAAAGGGAAAAGAGAAAGCAAAAGCAAGGAATAAACACCCCACCAGAATGATGTGATTTACTTTTTTGACAGATGTATGATGTAATTTATTTTTTATCTCTCGGAGACATCTGTATAAACCCCATCAGAGGGTAATAATACAAAAAAAATGATAAAGTCCAAAATAAATGGGTTGGAATGTTGTGTGGAGGGCGAAGACCCATATGCCCAAAAGAGCCAAGAAAAGCCAAGTAGTTATGCTAACGTAGACTTCGTAGTCTACATGCAATTAGCTCAGTGGTAAATGTGAGTTAGATAATGAGTAAAAATATGTTAGATCTAGTGTACGAAACGTTCCAATAACCCAAATTATAAAAAAAAAAAATAAATAAATAAATAAAAAGATTTGAATTGTGTACAATACTTCAAGCGTTGTTATCTTAATTATTTTACTCTCAACAACAACAACAACAACAACAAAGCCTTTTCCCACTAAGTGAGGTCGGCTATATGAATCCTAGAACGTCATTGTGCTCGGTTTTGTGTCATGTCCTCCGTTAGATCCAAGTACTCTAAGTCTTTTCTTAGGGTTTCTTCCAAAGTTCTCATAGGTCTTCCTCTACCCCTTCGGCCCTGCACCTCTGTCCCATAGTCACATCTTCGAACCGGAGCGTCAGTAGGCCTTCTTTGCACATGTCCAAACCACCGTAACTGATTTTCTCTCATCTTTCCTTCAATTTCGGCTACTCCTACTTTACCTCGGATATCCTCATTCCCAATCTTATCCTTTCTCGTGTGCCCACACATCCCACGAAGCATCCTCATCTCCGCTACACCCATTTTATGTACGTGTTGATGCTTCACCGCCCAACATTCTGTGCCATACAACATCGCTGGCCTTATTGTCGTCCTATAAAATTTTCCCTTGAGCTTCAGTGGCCTACGACAGTCACACAACACGCCGGATGCACTCTTACACTTCATCCATCCAACTTGTATTTTATGGTTGAGATCTCCATCTAATTCTCCGTTCTCTTGCAAGATAGATCCTAGGTAGCGAAAACGGTCGCTTTTTGTGATCTTCGCTAGATTGCTCCGGTCATTAGTGTGGATAAGTATATAAATGGATAGAGATAGGAAAGCAAACACAAGATGTACGTGGTTCACCCAGATTGGCTACGTCCACGGAATAGAGGAGTTCTCATTAATTGTGAAGGGTTTACACAAGTACATAGGTTCAAGCTCTCTTTTAGTGAGTACAAGTGAATGATTTAGTACAAATGACATTAGGAAATATTGTGGGAGAATGATCTCGTAATCACGAAACTTCTAAGTACCGGAGTGTGGTATCGTCTTGACTTGCCTTATCTGTCTCATAGGTAGATGTGGCATCTTCTCTGGAAGTACTCTTCCTCCATCCAGGGGTGGTATCTTTAACTGGTGGAGATGCATAAGATGTATCAATTTCACTTGAAGCTTACTTGTAGTTTCAGGCTTGGTCAAGCGCGATACAAACCATGTAGTAGGAGTCCCCCAAGTCGTCGAGTTAGGGGATTTGCTGAAAGAGGTGACAAATAAGGTAAGCAATCAGAGCTCTAAGCAATCAGTCCCAGATCAGAACTTTGATTTCGAGTTCCGGCTGATTGTTCACATTCTCCCTATCTTGCAGGCAGCATGAAGGATAAAGAGAAGAAAAATGAGAAGAGATGATATGGGATACCTTTGCTTTTGAAGACGTAACTTTCCACATGCTTATTCTTGAACTGGGCTGGAGGGTTTTCTGGTTTCCTCCAGAGTATAAAGCCGACTGAAGAATTTGAGGGTCAAAACAAGTCCATCAAATCTAGAGTACGTTCGACCCTGCTGATATGGGATACTTTTGCTTTTGACAGAGTAGTGGATGTATCGGCACGTGTGCTGTTACGCTTGTCTCCACATGCTTCCTTGTATCCTTCTCACTTGCCCTATTTGTTCCTCAGGCAGATGCGGTATCTTCCCTGGAAGCATAAGAAGTTGAAGATGAGTACTCGAGAGCAATGCCAGGTAAGTAATCAGGTAAGGGGTTCCAGGCAGTCAATTCCTGGCTGGAAGCTTGATTCCAAGTGCTGACTGATTGCTCTATTTCTCCTTGTCTTGCAGGTAAGAACAAGGCCAAAGGAAAAGACAGGGAAAAAGCATGATATGGGATACTCCTGCTTTTAACCCTGATGATATGAGATATTCTTGCTCTAGTATAGCTTGTTTGCAGAGGTATTATCGGGGGGAAAGAAAGCTGAATATTTCGAAAGGCTTCGTTGGGAGTGCCCTCTCAGATATGAGGAAGGGTTGAGCATTTTTGCAGGTCTGCCTGTCCGTTGGGGATAGAGGTCGACATATATAGGAGTCTCCCTAACAACAAGTAGTAATGCTATTCATTTATCCTGCTTGGTCATAGCACGATAATGGGAGCTGCTAGCTTCACATGTTTTAACTCTGTCAGAGCACTTTGAAAAAGTGGTATGTGGTATCTGGAAAGCTGATGTTGCGTGTGAAGATTACAGACAAGCTTTATCCAAAGAGATCCGGCTCTTGAAGTTAGGAAAGTGGTGCCTCTTCGGTTTTCGAACAAGCAATCCTGTCAGGGATCTGGCTCTCGAGATTCGGAGAACGATGCCTCTTCGACTTTTGAGAAAGCAATCCTGCTGGGGGTCTGGCTCTCGAGATTCGGATAGCGGTGTCTCTTCGATTTTTGAGAAAGTAATCATGTTGGGAGTCTGGCTCTCGAGATTCGGAGGGCGGTGCCTCTTCGATTTTGGAGCAAGCAATCTTGTTGGGAGTGTTTTCTCGAATGTGAGTAAAGGTTGGGCATGTTTGCTAGTCTACCTTGCCACGAAGCACAGAGGTTGACACACAGAGACTTTCCAATTATCCAGTAGTGGTACTGTACCTTTACCATTGTGGGTAATAATATGGTAGCTAGACCTTTAAAATTTATGTGTCTAAACTTTGTTAGTGATGTTTCTTTGCTATTCTTTTACCCTTCTTGGTCAGAGCTATGTAGTGGGAGCTGCAAGCTTCACGTGTCTCAACTTTGTCAGAGAACTTTGGCAAAGTTATCTGTGGTACCCATGAGCTAATGTTGCGTGTGGGAAGTGGGTGATTGAACAGTAAGATTCATGTGCTTTCTACTTCACCAGAAATCTTCGACAGAATGCCCATAATTTCCTCAAAGCTGAGTGTGCGTGTGACAGGTGCTGATAAAGTTGAAAAAGTAGGTGCTTCTTCGATTTCTGAGATCGGCCCTCGTGGTCTTTGAGCAGCCCAGCTTTTGAGAAAGCAAACGCCTCTTCGATTTCTGAGATCGACCCTCGTGGTCTCTGAGCAGCCCAGCTTTTGAGAAAGCATACGCCTCTTTGATTTCTGAGCAGGCGCCTCTTCGATTTCTGAAGCTCCGTCGAGTGCAGATTTTTATAGGGGCTGGCATTAAGTTCCAAAGCACACTTGAATCTCCACCAGTAGAAGCTCCATTCTTGCACTTCTAAGATCTTGATTTGTCCGACCTCTTTTCTCTTCAACACCTTTGAAAATGTATGGCCCATCCGACCGTCGTTTTGACTTGAACCTTGTTGAAGAGGCAGCCCCGCCTTCTCCAGACAACATATGGCGCCCATCATTCGTCTCCCCTACTGGTCCTCTTACCGTTGGAGATTCCGTGATGAAGAATGATATGACCGCTGCGGTGGTGGCCCAACGCCTATTTGCTCGAACCCGCCAAGTTGAATCATTGGCGGCTGAAGTGATGAGTCTCAAACAAGATATTAGAGGGCTTAAGCATGAGAATAAACAGTTGCACCGGCTCGTACATGACTATGCTACAAACATGAAGAGGAAGCTTGACCAGATGAAGGAATCTGATGGTCAGGTTTTACTTAATCATCAGAGATTTGTGGATTTGTTCCAAAGGCATTTATTGCCTTTGTCTTCTAGGGCTGTACCGCATAATGAAGCTCCAAATGATCAACCTCTGATGCCTCCTCATTCTAGGGTTCTGTCCAGTACTGAGGCTCCGAATGATCCCCCTCCGGTGCCTTCTCTTTCTGAGGCTCTACCGACTGCTGAGACTTCTCCTAAGCAACATTTGTGAAGGCTCCCTCTTGTTTGTTTATTTTGACTCATGTATATGTACATATTTATAACTTATCGGGGATATCAATTTCCTACATTCTTAATTATTTTACTCTCGATAATTTAAAAAAAATAAGCATATTGCTCGTATGAAAAGAATGAATGCAAAAAATAAAATAGAGTTGTTATTGATGCTTCAGAAATAGTATCATGCACTTTGCATTTCTTTGTGAAAATTGTCTCTCTTGTTTGTAAAGATAGAATGCATGGTAACAATTTTGATGTGCCAATAACATTTATACGAAAATAAATAAAATATAGTGTATTGTTTCTAAATACTAGTTAATTTTCTCAAAACTAAAAAAAAAAAATGGATGCCACTAATACTACAAGTATTCATTTGTACTTTTAGTGTGAGATTTGATTCAATATCCTTAGATGACAAGTTCAATACCAAATTTATTATTGATCTATAGCACAAATCTCCACTCTCATATCGTCATATTAATTTGACAAAAACAAAAAATCATTATATATATATATATAAAAGGATAATGCAAGGTAGATTAAATTATAAATTAAATTTTTTAAATAAAGTAATATGGTTGTTAATGATTGAATTATTATCCAATTGTTGTTAACGTGCTTTTTTTTTCTTGTGACATATCATTTAGTTTTAAAATTTGGTTTTAAAATCTTGATTCACCTAGCATTACCCTTTTTTAATATGATAATACACAGATGCAATGTAGCATCTTGTAGGGCACACATAAACACAACATAATTGTGGGTAATGTAAAAATGAGCATATTTATCTATGCTTAAGTATAAACCAACCATCAACTTTCATGTCCATTAGTTTTCAAAATTTATTTATAAATTTAATCTTCCTAACATTATCCTATAATTGCACCTTGTGGGGCCACAAGAGTTACTGAAATGACATAATTGCCCCTCTGCTAATAACTGAAGCATTCGAAGTATATATGGGTAGAGAGGTAATTTTACATTTCTTTACTTTTTTATCAGAAAGATGTGATTTGGCATTTCTTTCTTTGTCCTTTTATTCTAAAAGAGCAAAATTCGTTCTGATAAAACAAAAAGCTAGTTGCCGTCTGTCTTGCAGCCGTCCAGGTGTGGGAGAAAAGGGTAGTTTCGACATTTGACGCTGCAAAAATAAAATAAAATGGCATAAGAAGCTTCGCCAGCTTTTTGGCGTTATCGGGTTGACTAGTCAAACATGACGATTTTGACTTGGGGAGTTTTGGAGCAGCAGAGTGCACGCTATTTGTGTGCCCCCTCTTGTCGCTTTCAAGCTGATTTAAATTATTAATATTTTTCCAATAAATTAAAAAATAAAAAGGGAATTGGGCGATGCTTCAAATTGGACTCGGCAAAAGTGCTGTTGGGTTGGGATCTTTTATAAGCTATACCCGGATTACCTGAGGACAGTAGACGCCTTACATATCTTGCAATACAAGTATGACAAAAGGAGAGTACATATTTAATTCGTGTACCTCTATCTGTATTATAACATGTAGAGTATCGGTTTGTATAGCGGAGATCTTCACTCGGGCACCTAAATTTTTTCTTTTTGTGGCATTAAATTTTTTACTTTGGTTCTTTGATAATCATTTTGCTTTCAGTATTTGTTTTTATTTTTAAAATTAAAATTGAAATATTGTTTTGTAACTACTTTCAGTTTTCAAAAAGAATAAAAATTGAAAACTAGTTTTTAGTTTTCAAAATTTGGCCTTAAGTTTTGACTTTTTGATTTTCAGTTTCATTTTTTTTTTAAAGATTTTAGTTTTCAAATATTAAAAATAGTGAAAATGGCAAGTAAAACACTAAAAACTGAAAACAAAATAGTTATCAAATGACCTCTAAATTAATAAAGTTATGCTAAATTCAATTAGAAATGCACAGAGTCTTTTATGATATGGTTTTTTCTTAGTGAAGTGGATCATTCCTAAATTTTTATGATTATGTCAACTTCAATTACTCAATAAATACTCAATAAACGTATTTATGCTAGTAATTCGTATATAGTTCAAAGAAGTAGTTCATGTGAGCAAACTGTGGCTTATGTTCATCTAATTCTAATTTGTTAATAAGAATTTGTTAGCTAGGCCAGCCAAGTATTAGTAATTTAAACTCATTAAGAGTTAATGAAGTTGACCTTATCTATTTAATTTATTAATGTTTGTGTAGTTTATAAAGCTTGCACATTAATGAAACATGAAGGATTAAAGCATAGTTTAACGCTACCATAATTATGATTTAGTTGTATTATTTTCTATTTGTAAGTCATAAATTTCATGTTCAACTCACATGTATGACATTGAAATATTGCGTTAATTGTATTGTGTTTGATACCGAGTTAGTAGATGAACCATTGTGTGGCTTAGTTCAATCCCTCCCTCTTCTTAGAGTAGAAATATTGAGAGTGAATCCCAACATCAGAAAAATGAGGGACATTGTGACACGTCTCAACCCAAATATCCAAATGACACCTGGATGACATGTGTTGGCAGCCACTCGAGAGTGACGAAAGCCATGAATATATGAATTTGCGAGGCTATGAGGGAATAAGTAATCCAAAAATCATGCAACAAACAATAATCACAAGGGATATACAAACGCTAAGAGACAACAATCATAGTAATCCAAATTAAACATGAACGAAACAGAATGTCCAACAGCTACAAATCCAAAATAAAAGATACACAAATATGTCCAGAGCATACCACTAAACGGAAGTACCAGTGAAAGGTAAGACATCAAGTTACAATTATTCATAAGGAGACCATACACAAGTGGAAGAACGCAAGATCACTCGTAGGGAAATGCATCGATGCTCAGGTCGTATTCCTTGTCAATATGTCCTTAAGGGAGCGCAAAAACAAAAGGTGAGTGGACCATAATTTATATTAATAATAATAATAATAATAATAATAATAAACCAATTTCTTTCTTAACATACTAACCCCATGTTTTGAAAACGTATAAAATAATACTACATAGTAGGTTTTCTAAAAAACCTAGCATGCCATGAAAACGTCGTAAATCGTGTACGTATAAAACAATACTCAATAATGGTGATACAGTCACTCGAAGGTAAATCCGTAATTCTCATCAACGACGTACTCAACTAGGGGTAGCATAGTCGCCCGAAGGTGAAGTTGTACAACACTGGGTTATGCCAGTGAAGAAATATAATGGGTTCATCACCCGAAGGTGAAGTTGTACGACTCTTGGTTACACTAGAGAAGAAATATAATGGGTCCATCAATATAGTGGGTCCATCACCCGAAGATGAAGCTGTACGATTCTAGGTTACGCTAGATAAGAAATATACATATATATATACACACACACACGCACACATAACACACCGATACTACCTGTGGCTAGTGAAGCTGGGGGTATGTCATAAATATCATCAATTGTGTCCTATGGCCATAGACGTCTACATACTTGTGTTGTGTGTATGTGCGATATGATAACCCACTAGATAAGCACCAAAAACATATCTCAAAAACTCGTATTAAACCACCGGAGCTCAAAAGCTCAAAGCCTCATCTTATAAATCCATGATAAATCATATTCATAAATCCGTAAAATAAATCATATTCATAGTCCATAGAATTTCATATAGGAAAATCCAATAATTCATGACGTTTCGTAAAACATAAATTCGATAAATCATAAATAATGTACAAAACATAAAATCATGCTTTTCATGAATGCAAGCCTAATATTTTATAATAAAAAATGCTATTTAAGAAGGGGTCCACTCACAAATATTTCACTACTGGGGAGCCGTTCTAACTAGGGAGGACTGAGTCACTTCCAACCGATGCACCCAAACATAAATAGAGACCATTTAATAAAACTCAACTAAAACGATGGAATTTGGGAAAATGGACAGCTGATTCGGATTTGGCGCATCGAAAAACCTAAGAAGGAACCTCGAGTTCCCCCAAACCCCGCCACAGGGTGGCGGCCCTGGAAGCCACTCATCACAGGAAAAGTCACCAAAAAATTTGCCAGCACTACCATGGTCGCTGCCGTCGACGACGACAGAGCACAATACTTCAGGCACAGGCACATGTGCTTCATGCGCCGACCATGACAGCCTTCCACTCGCACCCATGTGTCGACCATGAAAAACAGGGAATTGGGTCTAGGTCGGGTTAGATCTGGGTTTTAGGTTGTTGGACTGGGCTGGTTATTGGGTTGGGCCTGGTAGTTGGGTTGGACCCGATTTTAGGTTACAAGTCGGGTCGACCCGGTTTCAGGCCGTGGGTCGATCGGAATCTAGGCAGAGTTTCTAGAGTTCTATTTGAGCTTATTTCTTCACCATTTTCAACATTCTAGCTATAGAAATAAAGCTTAGAATGAGAAGAATAGGTTCATACCATTTTGAAGTTGTGTCATGGCCAGAGTTGGCTATGAAATAGCCTAGAAGGCGACGGTTCTCATCGAAATCTGATGAAAGTTTCCCCCAAGCTGTTTCCTGCATCCAACACTCGATTAACACTTACTAACTACTCCAATCTAACCTAAAACATGATCTAAGGGGTTCTAGAGAGTTTACCATGGCCATAAACTGCGAAACTCATCGGAAAACACATGCACATAGATTGTGCTACAGTACCAAGAATGAGAGAAAGAGAGATGGGTGCCTAGTCGAGGATAAGTGGTTGTTGTCGCTACCAAATGGTGGTGATCAACTCTGGCATGATGAGAATGGCGATGAAAGTCTTGTCGTGGTTGTAGTGTTTGTGTGTTTTCCCAAAGAGGGGATGAGAATGTAGAGATGAACAATGAGCGAGAGAGTTTTAAAGAGAAAGGAGTCACGGGAGGAAAAAAAGAACACCACATAAATGGGGAGAAAATATGCCACATGTCAGCCAAGGAAAAGCCCAAAGTGGAGAAATATCTTTAATTGTGAAATTATCAAAATGCCCTTGATGAACAAAATTCGTAGAAGCTTCGTTTTAGCTCCGAATTCAATTTTGTTCATACCTGCGCGTTCATATCGACGAGGGCTACGAAAATAAAATAAAAGGAAAATTCCTACATGTCAATAGACGAAAGTCAATGGAAGTCAACCTTTCAATCATTAGGGGTATTTTTGTAATTTTAACTAATTAAAATGTAAATTTTAAAACGGGTCGTTACACATTGCATGTGCTTATAAGTAATTTGGCTACTTCTCATATTGTCAATTGGTTTTATGTTGGAACCTCAACTTTCTTGATGGTATCACTATCAGAGCAGATTGCCCTATGTGTGAAGCCTAATGGCCACACGTGCTCCATGTCACCCGATTTGTGTTGTCCACGTGTTAGGTTTGAAAATTCGTCACACATGATGGGGTGTGTAGAAAGTAAATCCACATTGGGGAAATGAGGGACCTCGCATGTGCTTATATGTAATTAGGCTACTTCATATACTGCTAATTAGTTTATGGTGGAACCTCAACCTTTTTAGGATATCAGGGCAGATTGCCCCATGTGTGAAACCCAACGGCCACAAGTGGTCCACATCACTTGGCTTGTGTTGTCTAAGTGTTAGGCTTGAAAATTCGCCCGATATAAGGGGGCATTGAGAGAGTGAATCCCACATCAGGGAAATGATAGACTTTGCATGTGTTTATAAATAATTAAGCTACTTCTCATATTACCAATTAGTTTTATGGTAGAATCTTAACTTTCTTCGTGGTAGCAGAATAGATTGCCCTATGTGTGAAGCCCAATGGTCACACATGTTCCACGTCACCCGATTTGTATTGTCTACGTGTTAGGCTTGAAAATTTGACAGAGGATGTGTAGAAAGTGAATCCCACATCAGGAAAATGAGGGACATTGTGCCTATAAGTAATTGGGCTACTTCTCATTTTGTAAATTCTTATGTTGAAATCTCAATTGTTTTCATAATACTCCTCTCCTAGGATAAAATATCCTTATATATTAGTAAATAAAATATTATAACACAACTCTTACTAATATCGATTGAGTATATACTCATTTTCACACTCATGATTACAAAATTAATCTAGGGCTCGTTTTTTAAATAATTGAAAACATGTTTGGTGAAAATATTTTTGAAACCAATTCTTAGTAAAAATTCAAGTGGATCCTCGAAAAGCACTTGAAGTGCTTCACATGCGATTCCTGCAAGAAGCACATATTTGGTGCTTCTTTCAAACTTGAAGTGCCTTGAAACTCAAAATCAATTACACAAGAAACAGTTTTAATTATTTTAAAGCACATCCAAACGAACCACTATACAATCGAACACGCTCACACATGCACATAAATTCTCAAACAACCACTAAATGAGTCACCAACACTTAATTCTTTTTAATCTTTCATAGCATTAAGAGGGTGTAGTCAATTTGGATTTTAGAATATTTTAATGGATTTTTTTAAGTGACAGATTTCAAAGGATTTTAATAAATTCTACAATTTCATATGGATTTTGACATATTATTATGGATTTGTAAGGATTTGTAAGGATTTCTTACATAGATTTCTTATAGTTTCTTTTTTGACTCCTACAACATAAAATATTTTCTCAGTGCACAATCTAAAGAGGACATAAACATATATATATATATATATATGGAAATATAAACCAATCAAATATGTCTTTTCTTTTCATTTCTCATTTAAATTGTGATTTCTTTACGAAAAATAATTTTAACTATCCAAAACATGTAGTTCTTAAATCAATCGTCTCAAAATTAACATTTTTTCCTCAACAATTGATTAGTTCATAATGTGTTGTTCAGTCTAAGTACAACTACTAATATACCAATATAAATAGGCTTTGGAAGATGCTTGCACACTTACACTAACATGATTACACGAAAAAGAATAGAAAGCTTGAATTGACAATAAGATTCTTAGTAGTAATTTTCAAGAGTTCAATTAACATAGTAAAAAATTAACACCTTCAGATAGAACGCATGATCATTACAAGAACTGCTAGTAGTTATTAACACTTCCCATCAAAGCATTACAAGAAATACTATTACATAGTCCAAAATAAAGGAAATAAAAAATTCAAAAAATATTGTACAATTCAAAAAATTCAAGTTTGCAACTAAGACCGGTGACGGAAGAAAGTGAAGGGAAATCAGGTGGTAGGTTCTATGTCTGGAAGAAAATGGAGAGTGAAAAAGAAAGACCGAGTTGCAGAATGGAGAGAGAGAGCGAGGGGGTTGAAGAGAAATCCTACGGGTGGAGGTAGGATTTTCTTATAAACTTATAATCCCTTCTCAAATCCTACAAAATCTCTTTTGAAAGAAATCCTTCAAAATCTATGAATTTTTTAATACCTAGAGATTTGCATGAACTCTATAAAAATCCTTTAAAATCCTAGTGGACTGCATCAAGGTTCTAAAGTATTTTAAAATCCTTTAATTGACTACCCCTGAATTTGAACGGATTCTTTTAAAATATTTTAAAATCCTAATTGACTACACCATGATTCTAAAGTCTTTTAAAATTCTTTAAAATCCTCATTTGACTACACCCCTTCAGTTTTAAGCTTATAAATTAACAATAAAACTATTTGAACGTACAAAATTGACATATTTTATAAAATGACTTTGCATATATTAAAAAATGTCAGCAAATATATATATTTTTTGTCTAAACAACATTAATTACATATTAATGAAGCTCAAACATTTTTCACTATATATGCAGTGAACTTTTTTTAAGAAGAGAACTAAAACTAAGAAAGAAAAAAAAACCCAATGAGTTTGGGTTTGCATTGTATCAAAGATATAAAATATCGATGATATCGGAAATATCGATGATATCGGAAATATCGATAGTCCAAAAACACGGAAATTTCGATGGAAATATTGGGATATTATCGATATCGATAAAAATTGAATAAAAACCACGAAAATTGTAAGAAAAACTTGGAAATTTTTATTGAAACTTTGCAGGATGTTTATATAGTCAATTATCTATTAGTTTATCACAAAAAATTGGAAGGAAATGCATTACATGATAGATATAACTGATTTAAGTTGATTATATAGCGAGCTGACAAACATTGTGAGTGTAGAAAATATGTAGTAATTAGTGAAAGAAGTTTAAACACAATATAATCATTTATATATAATGAATTAGTACAATATTTTACATTTTGTACATTGCATGGTAAGATACATGAGTGACTTAGGAAGGTCTAAAATATTGATGATATTGGAAATATCGGAAGTCCAAAAAAATATCGGTAGTTCAAAAACACGAAAATTTCGATAAAAATATCGAAATATTATGAATATTTTAGACCATGATTGTATCCCAAGCCATCGACATCTCACCAAACAAATTAATGGCCGGTGCCACGTTATTTTGACGACTTATGTGTAGAAGCAATTGGAATCCACGCGTCAATTAATTATTTTCAATCTTAATCAACATTTTTTCCACCATGCAAAGAGAAAAAGTCTGAATGAGGATCCTCTATGCGGATCCTATTTATGAGGATTCCGAGAATGCAAGCATTGTATTCGTTTATCGTGCGAATACAAATTATTTTAAATATTTTTATTTAAAATTAAACATAAATAGTATCTAATAAAAATTAATTGTCCGATATATAATAAACAGACACGATGTGAAAATCTTGGAGATCCAAAAGGGATTCTCATTCCAAGTCTAAAGCGCCTAACGTCGATTTAAATTTATCACAAATGGAACAGCAAGTTTTGTTTACTTTAGGAAAAATTAGTATCTAGTCCCTAGTTACTAATGTTCATTAACTGAAACCTTATTACTTTTCAAAATTTCATCAAAATCCCTAGCATTAATGTAATAATGAATTTACATGTTAGTTATATAATTTTTTAAAATAAAAATTAATAATAGATTTAGAATTTTAATACTCACACGTTTATTAAACTCGTAACTAATTTTCAATTCAAAACATTCCAAAATAAATAAAAAATTAGAATAAGTTTGTACCCATTAGCTTTTTTAAAAAATGTTTTCAATTTTTTAATCTTATATGTAGGGATAGGCAAATACGTATTGGTTATGGGAAATCGTGATTACCCGTCCATTTAAATTAAACGGTTACGGTTATGGATAATTGTTTAGACAAAGAAACGGTTATGGGTATAACCGTTTACCCGCGAAATTTAAATGGATGGTTATGGGTATTAACCGTGGTTATAAATGGGTAATCGTTTACTTATTCATTTTATATATGTAAAACTAACACAAATCATGTTCTTGATCCAATAATACTTAGCATCCAATAAATTAGCAAGGAATTCATCGGTCTTTCTCTCAATAACATTGCTACAGGAATGATGATTCACATCATCAAGGAATTCGCCAAATTAATTTAAATTCCTTGTGGGTAACTGTAAAATTTATATAAATGTCTTCTAAACAATTATTGTAACCCAATAATACTTAACAAATATTATATTTACCTTCATTGGTAACAGTTAAAAATATCGTCCGTAAATTATTATTTCAATTATTGGAATGATATAAGGACTTAAAAAATTAAAATGCAGAAATGTATGATATAACGATGTTTAATTGTCAAAAAGAAAAAAATTATGACAATATTTTTTTTTAATTTTCAAGTTGTTAAAAAACATGTAGACGGGTGAAAATGGGTAATGGTAAAAAAAAGATAAACGGGTTAAAAAGGGTAAATGGGTAAACGGGTATTAAACGGTTACGGTTAAATGGGTATGCGGTTATGGGTATGGTTAACCGTTTATAAACGGTTATGGGTATGGGTATAACCGTTTAGGCAATTACCCAACGGATAACGGTTATGCAGGTATGAGCATAAACGGTTATGGGTAAATAACCGCGGTTACCGGTCCATCATAACCGTTGCCCATCCCTACTTATATGTACTCATTCATGTAATTTTATCAAAATTTTAATCTTAAAATGTACTCCTTCTTAAATATACCAATTTGTCACATCCCAGCCCGGGACGGATCATTTCCCGGGCCCGCTCCACCACCGTAGCACGATATTGTCCACTTTGGGCTTACCATTCCCTCACGATTTTGTTTTTGGGAACTCACGAGCAACTTCCCAGTGGGTCACCCATCCTAGGAGTGCTCTAGCCACCTTCTCGCTTAACTTCAGAGTTCCGACGGAACCCGAAGCCAGTGAGCTCCCAAAAGGTCTCGTGCTAGGAAGGGATGTGAATATACATTTAAGGATCACTCCCCTGGGTGATGTGGGATGTTATAAATTTGTTATATGTAAAATGTACCTTTTTTTATTATAAAATCTATTCAATTTTTTTTTTTAATCCATTTTTAAACTTATATGGATGGGTACATTCTTTTTTCTTTGACTTGAAAATGTATTCATGTCAAGTTTAATCAAAGAAATTTACTAATGTTATTAAGCCTAATATTTTTTTTCATTGTTGTGATTTTGAAGAATGTACCCATGTTTTGGTACAATAATTTTTTGATTAATTTAGATGAATGTTGTTACATCCCACATCGCCTAAGGAAATGGATCATGTAAGCCTTTGTATATTCTCATTTCTATCTAGCACGAGACATTTTAGGACCTCACTAGCTTCGGGGTTCCGTAGGAACTCCAAAGTTAAGCGAGCTCAGGCGAGAGCATTCTCAAGATGGGTGACCCACTAGGAAGTTCTCGTGTGAGTTCCTAGAAACAAAACCATGAAGGCGTGGTAGGGGCCCAAAACGGATAATATCGTGGTAGGGGCCCAAAACGGATAATATCGTGCTACGGTGCAGTCGAGTCCGAGATGTGGTGGGGGCCCAGGCCGAGATGTGACAAATATACCCATGTTTATACACACACACACACACACACACAATAGTATAATTTATATTTTAATATTTTTAATCGCTCAAATTATGATTTTTTATTTAAAATCTCATTAATATAAACAACTATAAATTTCAATTTTTAATTACAAAATATAGTAATATACATAAAAATAAATTATCACATTAATTTCAGGAATTTCGATAAAAAATTAAAAACCAATAAGATTTCAATTAAAGAATATTCATAACCAGAAACAGCATCCAAAGTATCCTTTTACTTTATTTGAGGAAAAGTTAGTTTATGTGCATTAGTTTTTTCTTTGCCCCGATACTTTGACATGCTTTGTCAAGCAACTACGTTTCTCTTGATTGCTAAGCTCAGAGGAAATGTCATGTCCCAAGAGTTGAATATCAGAGTGCGCAACGAACGAGACTAAAAAAATAATAGGAATTATTATTAAACAAACGAGAATGCCAGAACGGCTACAAAACCTTAAGAGACTACATTTTGAATAACTTATTCTAAATTGAATAACAAGCATGCTATTTATAATAAACTAACCCTAACCTAAAAAGGTAAGAAACCGAAACTCTAATGTTAACGGGCTAAGCCCAGAAAACCAAATATTCAAATAAACTAAAATCCTAATATTTTCCAACACCCCCCCCCGCGTCAAACTCATGACGGTATACGACATGGGTTTGCAAACAAGCAGATGCGGCCTGGCTCCGTTTGACGGAATGACAGGCATGCAAACTTGACTTGACTTGACTTGACTTGATTGGCGAACTTGACTTGACTTGACTTGGCTGGCGAACTTGACTTGACTGGCAAACTGGCAAACTGATTCTTGATTTTTGACTTGATTCTTAATTCTGACTGGCAAACTAGTTCTGGTTCAAATTGGCTAGTGTTGAGAGTATGGAAAGAACCCGTCTATAAACGGACGAGACTTTCATATCTCAATTATAGCAACGAACAAAAAAACACAAATACTATCACTCGACTGGTCACAATTCAACACTTGAGTGACAGTCACAAAACAATTCCAAAGAGTATGTGGGCCTAAAACAAACGTAAACCATATGTTTTTTCTTTTGCCCGTGCGGGGGCCTCAAAAACTCCAAACAATTTTTTCTTTTTCCTTCTTTTTTCTCTCTTATTCTGTTTTTTTTTTCTTTTTCTTTCATTTTGTTTCTAGACTGGCAGATACAAACGCCCAGATTGTAACTGGATCTAGTACAAGTTCATGGGATCTAGGCTTGCGAAGATGGTACGACAAGGGTGCAGCTTCGGTGGTTTTGACAGGTGACAACAGGGAAATCATGGATGCAGAGCAACATTGGCAGGTCAGGTACTGGTGCGGGTCGAGCGAGGGTTGATTAAGCGACATGGTAGTGATGCGGAGATGCGAGTTGTTGCAGCAGCGGATGAGGATCATGCAGGTGATGGTGGGTGCGGGAAGCAAGTGGTGCAACGATGGCCTATTGCGGAATGGTTCACATAGAGACGACGAGGGTAGACCTACGAAGGCTGGTGGCTGGTGTTTCAGGTATGCAGGGATCTGAGGTGGTGCGACTTCAGAGCAAACATGTTCAATTTTTTTCTTTTCAAAACTAACACTGAAAACTAATATCAAACAAACAACAACAACATGGATACCTATTAAGAACAGATTAAATCCTGAAAGATTAAACCTGCTCTGATACCAAGTTGAATATCAGAGTGTGCAACGAACGAGACTAAAAAAATAATAGGAATTATTATTAAACAAATGAGAATGTCGAAACGGCTACAAAACCCTAAGAGACTACATTGTGAATAACTTATTCTAAACTGAATAACAAGCATGCTATTTATAATAAACTAACCCTAACCTAAAAAGGTAAGAAACCAAAACCCTAATGTTAACGGGCTAAGCCCAGAAAACCAAATATTCAAATAAAATAAAATCCTAATATTTTCCAACACCAAGGAGACTGAAACTTAGTTTAGATGGTGTGGCTTGCCAACACCTTCAATACTGTCACTTGGAAACATGTCTACAAAGAGGTCAACTTTTTCGCGAATGCTTTTACAAGTTGTGGCCTGAGCTTCCAGAATTATCATATTTGGGATCTTTCTTTGCCTTCAAAAGCTTGGAATGTGTTTTTCTTTGATTGTATTGAAACTGATTTTACTCTTAATTTCTCTTTCTAATGCATTCTCTTTTCTTGAGCAAAAATATAAAACGATGTTGCTAGTGTGTCGTGATAGGTTCAATCAGCATAATTGGTAAAATATGAAAAATGTCTGATACATGAAGAATACACACATATATATTATAGGAAAACAAACAAAAATGACTCATTTTATTAATTTTAAGATTAAAATAAGACAAATCGGTCATACATAAACCATGCTAATCATGCACAAAAGTGAAATGATGAAAATACTTAGATATAAATTGTAAAAACTCACAGGTGATGACGTGAGCTCTGGATGTTTGGGTTGAGCTTAGATATGTGAGCATATTATGTAGGTCATGTACATATTGTGTACATATAGTGTACATAGTGCGTATTTTTAACTCAATCATTACGCAAAACGAGATTTCTCCTTCTCCATCACTACCAATTTATCCTTCTCCGTCATAGATCCTACTCCCGACACCTCTGAAACCTCAAAGTTCAAGCACAACAAAGATTTGGAAAAAGAGAACAAAAACTCAGAAAAATTTGAAGTAACCAAAATCACTTGGAGAATCTATGTGTGAAAACAAGAAGAAACTTGGGAGGTAGAAACCCAATAAGATACGGGAATTTTAGTAAAACCCAAACAAGTAAACAGAAAATTAAGAAAACCCCAACAAGGATAAACCTCGCAGCAAGAAAAAAAAGTTGGCGGGATGGGAGAGAAGGAAGTGTTTAGGAGTTTTCAAGCAGAGAAAAAATGGTCGTGTGGTGATCCGAGAGAGAGAGAGAGAGAGAGAGAGAGAGAGAGAGAGAGAGAGAGAGAGAGAGAGAGAGAGTGGAGTGGCACCACCACATCCCACCTCTTGAAGCACCTTCTCATCCTTCAAATTCAACCCCACCATCGCCTCTCTCAACCCGTAGCTCAACTCCACCAGCACATCCAGGTTCTGATAGTGAAAATAACGTGGAAAAGTATGTATGCACATGTAGTGTACATTGGAATTTTAAAAAGATGTAATTTAACAAAACAATGAGATGTGCACGAAAAATGGATGAATTTTTGAAAAATATGTACATACGCGAATTTACTAACTATGTTAATTAGCTTTAAGCCGTTATCGTTTGATTTAAATAAGTCAAGTCTTTTCTTCTCTTACATGCCCATTTTTATTTATAACCTTTAAATTGAATAAATTAAACAATAGCAACAAAAATGATTAAACTGTTGCGAATTGTGTGTCTATTTAGGAATGTGATTGTATAAACTTAAAAGTAGAACCCAAGTAGGATTTTGAGACCAAATCTTCATAGCCTTTGTATTACTTGGAAGGCAAGAAAGCCTATCATGGTTAGTATAAATAACGGTACAAGGCCATAAGGGGAATACAATTATCATAAACATGAGCACTTCTCTCTTCCTATGTATTCCCACTCTCTCTCACCACTTTCAAAGTTTATTTCACAACACGTTATCAGCACAAAGTTTCTCTGCAAGAAAGAGAAGATCCTAAAGAAAATCTCACGAAAGCTTTTCACCATCTTATATCAACATTCAAGTAATCCTAAACCCTAGTTTATTTGGTTTCAATTTATTTCATGCCATGAATACTATGATTAGTGTTCTATGCTATATGCATGTTATATGTTGATGTACATGTGTGTGAGCATATCAAAAAATAAAAAATAAAGAAGAGAAAAGAAAGAAATTCCAAAACCCTATACCGTGAAAGTCCCGGTTGGAGTCGAGAACCCAAAACCTCCACCAAGTTTATAGGTGAAGATTCGTGCCCCGTGGTCCATGCCGGCATAAGTTCCCTCTGCTGTACCAAATTAAGGTTCCTTTGAGCACCCATGGCTTGTGCCTTGCCTGGAACCACCTCTCTCAGTTCGATCAAGGATGATAGCGAGGTTTGGAGTCTTTCGGCTCGATCCCATAAACCCCAGACGATGCCTGATATGGTGAGTCTAGTAATTTTGGCGAGAGAGACATACCAGTGATTCGGTTGGTGTGTGTCAAATTGTACAGGCCCAACTTTAGTTGGAATCTACCAAAATACCTACTTAGCTTCGGTAAGGGTCTACTGAAGGACACGCCCAGTCTCGGCTGGGGTGTATTGAACAAAGTGTTTTGCTTCGGCTGGAACCTATGGAATCACACCCCGAATTTCGATTGGGGTGTATCGAATCTATTCATCTAGCTTCGTGAAGAGTACCGTACAGACCCCGCATTCGGTTGGACCTTCCGAACCCATGTTTGGGTTTGTCCACCTTATGTTCTAGAATGGGCTTGAAGTCCACACGTACACATGTCCCGATACTTGGGTCCGAGAGGGTCAAACAAACCCTTTGACGAGTCTGGAAGACTCCCACACATAGTGATGAAAATATTAGCATAAAAAACGAAGTGATGAGGAGAAAAGATGACCTATGTTTTTAAGAGAATGAATGGTTGGAAGTGATAATAATTAGAAGTATATATATATAAACCACAATAATGGCCAGTAGTAAGAAAGCGGATTGCGGCTTCCTAATGAATAAAAAAATGTAGGAGATTCTAGGTACGATGTTCCGAGCTAGTAAGTCTGCCTGATTGTGATCACGGACATAGTGAAATTTGTTAGAAAATATTAGTATTTAGGGTTACTTTAATGTTTGGCTTTCTGGGTTTAGCCCGTTAGCATTAGGGTTTCGGTTTCAAGTTTAGTTTATTATAAATAACATGTTTGTTATTCAATTGAGAATAAGTTTGTCACGATGTAGCATTTTGAGATTTTGTAGCCGTTTCTGCATTCTTGTTTGTTTAATAATATTCTTATTATTTTGTAATCTTATTCGTCGCGCACCCTGATATTCAATTAAATTTTCATAGCCTTCCCGGGTTGGAAAGGAGTGGATAACAGTGACTTGCCACCAACTGCCCTCCTTTATTATTATTATTATTATTTTTAAAAAAGAAGTGTGTGTATATATATATATATATATTTTTTTTTTTTTAATTAGAATAAAATACTTGAAAAGCGCGCAGTTGGTATTGGGACATGAACAAAAACTATAGTGTTGTTAATTAAGTAGATCAAATAATTAGCACTAGAAGAAGAAGAGGAAAATAATTTGGTAGAGGTAACCAGATCAACAATGGATTGTGTTGAATCAGCCTCCCTTGCACGCCCACACCGTACACGACATTGACTCAACTCTTTGACACACAAAAAAGAAGACTCTAGAAAATTCATAATTTATGCTTTTTTTTTCCTACAACGAAGATACAAAATATTGAAAATCATTATTATGTACGTATGACATAGATATAAACTATTGTCTACCTAAGAAAAATATTTGAGTCCTTAGAAGAAAAAAAATGCAAAAATTGAACATCATTATCTACTTTGAGTAGTTTTCTTTCTTATAACAAAGATGAAATCGGAAAAAACTTCATCAAAAGAGTATAATATCATGTTACAAATGTCAATAAAAGAATATTAAACAAGAGAAAAATTCAAGGAGAGACAAAATTTAATAGCAAGGATAATAAAGTCATAAAAAGGATAATTAAAGACTTGAATATAGAATATTTTAAATTTTTGGGTTACCTCTAAAATATGCTTAGGCTTTTGGGTTGATATTAAATTTTGTAGGGGAGATTTTTAATTGTCACCGAGGTATACATACTTGGTGAATCTAATCTTCATAATCAAATATGAGATAGATTAATGACTACATACAACTGATGATAGAATAAATTTTCTCGGTGCTTCATATATGAAGGTTTTTTAGTTTATGAGAAAAATAATGTGAGCTTTACTTGAATTGCATGGTAAGAAAAACATTTGAAGTTAGAAGCAACTTGGTTTTCTATATTAATGTTAATTGGCAAGCGCTTGACCTTTGAGACCCTTTACTCAAAGTTTTAACTACCAAACGAGGAGTACGCAAACCAAAAACGACAGCCATACATGAAGCATTTCGTCTCATCTCATGGCCTGTGGTTCCAAGCGTTCCGGAGAACCTCCAAAGGATTCTCTATTTGGTTAGCGAGTTAATGTGGTTCATTTTCGTCTTTAGCAAAAATTAAACTTAAGACCTCTCACTTACAAGTGAAGAAGTACACCACTATAGTGTAATACTAAGTGGCACTCCCATCCAGCGGCTGAGGACTCGTACATGATTCGAGTTCTGTAAACTAGATGATTATGAATTATTTTATTTCTATATTATATATTAATAGATTAATGAATAGAATATTAAATCTGGTAAGAAAATAAAATCTCAAATCACCAATTCGTCTGAAATTTTTGTTATTTTTTCTTTCGGGCAAAAGACTGTTTACTACCCTCATGTTTCGTGGTTTTCAACATTTGGTACATCAAGTTTTTTTCGTCCCAGAGTCATACCTAAAGTGTAAATTTTGGGACAGTGTCATACATCCATCAGTCAAACTGTTAATTCTCCCGTTAAGTGATGACGTGGCGCCCATGTGGACAATGATTGGGCGCCACGTGGGTCCACGTGGATTTTTTAAAATATTTTTTTTTATTTCTTTCTTCTTTTTTCTTCTCATTTCTTTCTTCTCTTCAGGGACGTGAAATTTTTCTTCTTCTTCTATCTTTCTTCTCTTCAGAAGGGCACCCACCCATTCCCCCTCCCTCTTCCTCCCTCCCTTCTCTTCCTTGCACCCATCCTCCATGCACACCCACCCATTACCCTCCTTCTCCATCCCTTCTCTCATCTGCACGCCATGTCAAGATTCAGATCTCCAAAGTTGCCTTTCTCCTTGAGGTACTGGCAAAGCATGTTGCATGTCTGAGTGAAGTTCGAAAGCTTCTCGCCGTCCTCATCCCTCTCTGGCCTGAAACCTCCTCAGTCTCCGATGAACTCGACATTTCTCCACCGACACAATACACAATCCCACAATCCAAACACAACCCATAACTCAAAATCCAATATTTTCCCACAAACCCAGTTCGAAATCAAAGAAACCAAACACAACCCACAATTCAAAAGGTACACAAACAGAATCAACACATTGAAAGAAAACAAATTAAACCCCGGTGGACTTTCGAGCAGTTTGCTTGGTGCGGGCCATCTGCAAACACAAATTAAACCCCAACAATCAAAACCCAATTCGATTTTACAAAATCCCAATCTGAAACGCAACCCAAGAACCCTAATTCCCAATCGAAGAAGCAATCGCGGTAAATTGGTAAGTGCAGAGGAGAGAAGGAGGGGAATTGGTAGGTGTGCGTGGAGGATGGGTGCAGGGAAGAGAAGGGAGGAAGGAGGAGGGAGGGGGAATGGGTGGGTGCCCCTGAGAGAAGAAAGAAAGAAGAAGAAGAAGAAGAAGGGGAAAAAAATTCCACGTCCCAGAAGAGAAGAAAGAGAGAAGAAGAAAGAAAGAATTTTTTTTTTTAAATCCACGTGGACCCCCGTGGCGGCCAGTCATTGTCCACATGGGCGCCACGTCATCACTTAACGGGAGAATTAACAGTTTGACTGACGGATGTATGAAACTGTCCCAAAATTTACACTTTAGGTATGACTCTGGGACCAAAAAAACTTAATGTACTAAATGTTGAAAACCACGAAACATAAGGGTAGTAAACAGTTTTTTGCCTTTTTCTTTTTTAGTCAGTCACTACAAGATCACCAATTCCATGAGCTTGGGCTTCAAAGGAAAATGAAGAGGCCTTAGGAAGGAAAGAAGTATTCCCCCTGCACTCTTCTGGAGCAGATTAGTCTCGTCTCTGGGACGAAATGGCATCACCCAAGGCAAATAAGGCACTTCAACGTTAATGTTCTCACCATCTGATGGAAAGGTATCAACGATGACTATTGAGCCTCTTAGGGAAAGAACGTGCATGCGCGCTTCCGTGCTCCATAACCTGGGAGGGATGAGGCTCAAAGGCGGTGTTGAGGGGGTGCGAAAAGTGCAATCGCACAGGGCTCCCAAAATTTTTGTCACCTACTAATATGTAATAATATTATATATTTAAAATTGTTTTTGTTATGAAATAATGTTCTATATTCAAAAATTGATTTTGTTAGCACTTTAAAATCTCATCTTACACTGCTTATAAGCGTTTTTTTTTCTTTCTAAATACAAAAATTTAAAGTACAATAAGATATTTTGAGTGCCAATAATACACCATAAAAGATGGTATTTTTTAATATTATTATATAATAATGTTACATATTCAAGTGAAACTTTAAAGTTAGAGTTTTTGCAGTTTGTTTTCTTGTTTGGTTGTAAGATTGAACTACTTTTGATTATTTAGTGAACATTATGTTTGTAACTCTTTTTACTTATTATTAATGACATTTTTAAACTTGCAATCAATGAGTGCTAAACTTTGTTTTGATTTAAATGATTGTTTTCTAGCGTTAATACATTGTCCTACATTTTTTAAGACCTATCTTAAGGAAGGGCGCTTTTATAAATTTTCCACAGGGTCCCCAAAATCTCAGAGACGGCCCTGGGATGAGGCATCCAATAAAACTCTTGTTTCAACCAATGCATGTCTCCGTAGGCAAATTGACGACATTTTGACAGAATGTGACGGAGACCAAATAGTCACGCATGATAGAATTGGGGGGCACCATAGTTCAATAAACGAGTTGGAGGTTCGAAAATGACACTCGAAAATTCAAAACCTTTGATAGGAAGCTCGATGAGATGACTATGCCTTGGGCAACTTTATTTCTTTCTATCCATCTAGAAATATACTCTTGAAGAAAAATCCGCAACTCACGTTTGATATTTCTCTTCTCCCTTGTATGTATGTGACAATTATATAGAGATGAATGTTTTAAAAGGCGAAGGCGTAGTCGACACATTTTATGGATAGTCCTGCCTAGGCGAAAGTCTTAAGGGACCTAAATAACTAGGGAACACTGTGGGTGTTGAAAAAAAAAATTGGGGACTGCTGTGGGTTATTAAAAAAAAAATTATACTTAGACAAGACGACGTTGTTTTGGGCCAAGTGTCACAAAAAATCCTTCTTCTTCGCGGGCATCTTTTTCGTGAAGACACTGCCGCCGCAACTGGAAAAGAACTAGAGGGCAAAGCCTCAAAGGCCCAGCCTTCGACTTCGATGGGTCCCAAGAAAATTTCAAACAAGGATTTCGGCCGCCTCAAAACACCTTAAGGCGCAACTCGACCACATCTAGGCAAGGTTTCGCCTACTCCCACTGGGCACATGCCATTTCACTCCCGCCTAGTCACGCCTTGAGGCGCATGTTTTAAAACACTGATGGAGATTTCACGATATGCATTTGGAATTTTCTATGAAATGAGGACAATTTCATAGGTGGGGTGCAATTGATAAAATTATTAGCAGAAAAATATGGAATGAGTAGAAGAAAAACAAACGTCGACGCTTGCGTTTTTATGACAAATAATTAGGAGAAAAATATTTGAAAAGCAGTTGGTATCGAGACATAGACAGAATTAGTCTTAGTTTTTTGTAATGAAAATAAACTATTGATCTTGTTAAGTATAACAATTAGTACTAGAAGACGAGAAAGAAGACCATCTGTAGAGCTACCAAGTCAATACTACATTGCGTTGAATCAGCCCTTGTACCGTACACCACACCACAAATGACAGAGACTCGACTGTTTGACCGAATATAAAACGATCATACTTGGGTCCAGATCGGTGTTTTTATACAAGCGATACTACAAGAGGAGGGGCAGAACAACCAAGAACTTATCGTCTTCTAGGCCTTTAATACTAGTCCCTTCGCTTAAAAAGTCAACAAAACGAAACGAAATGCTCTTTCGTGTACGTATGACTCTCTCTTAGGGTTTGGTCTTACATATCTTCTTTGTCCCGGGTCGTATGAATCACGGTTTCGTTATATATCTCACAAACACACAAATGTTGAAATGTTCCACGTCGGGCAGAAATTGAGAAAAAAGAAGAGTTTAAATATCCTAAGTTGGTATGACCTCACTTCAACTAATACCGATGCTTTTTGTGACAAATCCACACCACGATCAAACTGTGCATGCGGTAATTAACAAGTTAGGGTCGGTGTCGTTGGAAGTGGGTTGTTTCTCTATAATTTGACAACAAATTGTTCTAACCAATAGATAGGTCTTGGAATATCTTAACAATAAGAGAGTTTGAGCAAGTGACAAAACGTACCTGTTAAGCAACTGATGACAGGCCTGAGCTCGAACAAGCAGCAGTTAAAATTCGCAAAATAATATATCCTTTGATAACATTTCCGTTCCATTAGCTAAAAGTATTGATTTCTTCGATAAAATAAAAACTATGTGACAATGGCAGTCTCCATTACAACTCAAAGTCAGAAATCTTCATCAATTCAATTTGTCTTTTCACATCACCAGTGAACATCTTATAGTACCACAACTTTGAGTCTCATTCTTTTATATACAACCAATTAAGATTGCAAAACTTTGCTTACTCTTTCTCCTTAATGTCTAAACATAAAGCAATGAGCTTTGCCGGTATAATCATCGGTTCACATCATATATGTATTAACGAAAACTTACTACCTGTTTGATTTCTTTGAAAACTTTGGGTTCTTGCACATTCGGATACTCGCAGGAGTTACCTCCACCAATTCATCCTCTTGAATATACTCAATGCAGTCATCCAGACTGTAATCCAATGGGGTGTCAAGAATCACTGCACAGAGAAAAGGGAGATTCGAGATTATCAAATGCTATAAACTGAGGCTTGCTTCTGCGGATGTACTAACTCAAGAAAATTGAATTACTCGTAAAAAACTTAGAAGAAAACATGAGAACCCAACCATTTTATAAGCAATTAATGCCTTGGTAGATTATTGAAGTGGGAAATTGGAGAGACCTTTCAGAAAATACTAGCCTAATTGAAGGGCTATTGCACTAGTTCTGACAAATATTAAGCATAAGACACCATTAAACTTAAGAAACATCAAATATCCTGTTCTCCTCACAAATATAAGGATAATTTTGTTCTGGGAAAAAAAGAGCGGACATTCGAATCATGTAGAGCAAAAGCAAAATTATTCTGATGAAAATTCAATCTATTTAGGTTGCCCCATGTAGTACTATGTTTATTGGGTCTGCCTAAAAGTACTCTTCACAATGGGATAAATAGCTTACAAATACAAAGTAACAACTTGGTTAGACATAATTGGAATGTTAGGAAAAAAATTTAGTTTTTATTATTTACTCAGCATTATTGCCTTAAAACAGCTAAATTTCACCGATATATCTTTTTGGTCAACCTATCATAGCTTAATAAATTTAAACTTAACAATATCAGAAGGGAGTTAACTCTTTTGCGCAATAGACAGGAAAAAAAATTAGCAAGCACTATAGTTGCTTCTCACCAGTTTGTTCTTTGTTGGAACGGATATTTGTTGCTGCCTTCTTCTTACACACATTAAGGGACAAGTCCCCAGGCCGCTGATGGATGCCGACTATCTGACCTTTATAAACTTCCACCCCGGGACCAATAAACAACTGCCCCCTCTCCTGTGAACTAGAAATGGCATAAGAAGTACTCGTTCCACCCTCAAAGGCAACCTGAAAATAAATCTCTCACAGTTCAAATTTAGTTATCCTGACACTGGGGAGACATATATGCAAGTCACATATATGATCTTATTGTTATTTTGGATGACTTGGAATGCTTGAACTTGAGTTTCACTTTAATGCAAAAAATCATCTCAGCTTTAGATGTCCAAAAGTGTGACAAGTGATATAACAACTATTGTAGTCAGTACCATAACAGACATTGGCAAAAGGCTTTCACCATCACTAAGACTTGTAAAGTTAAACATCAAAATAATGAATTATATATCAGAAGTTACCAGTGAACCCTGATCCCGGGTACTCATATCACCAGCCCAAGGTCCGTAGCTATCAAATATTGTGTTGAGAATTGCAGTGCCACGAGAAGCTGTTAAAATTGCATTTCGCAAACCAAGAAGGCCACGAGTTGGAATTTTATATTTGAGGAAGGTTGTGCCTTCAGACCTGGTGCATGCATAGTCCAGACAGATAATCAGATCAGATGTTGCATTCACCAAGTAGAAAATTCAATAACTTTCACGGCCATAATCAGACAAAAAAAAGGAGAGTATGTGAAAGCACTATGACCCTCCATGATACCCACTGCGGGGGAAGGGGACCATTATTAGATGACAATTAAGTATTGGTTTACTAATGTTCTTTCAGTTACATAGTCTAATAATTTCAAAACCAAAAGTGCATAATTTTAGTTAAGAGAGTTCTACATGGAAATTTATTTGCATCAGTTCAGGAAGAGTGATGGCAAGTGCCTTCGCTCATAAGCGGTAGGTCTCGGGTTCGAGACTTGGGAGCAGCCTCTCCATAAATGGGGGTAAGGTTAGCCGACATTCACCTCTCCCAGACCCTGCGTAAAGCGGGAGCCTTGTGCACTGGGTACGACCTTTTTTAGTTCAGGAAGAGTGAAACTGACAAGCAATTGTGGTATAGAAAGCACAATAAATTACTAAAGGAGCAACAATCTTTCTCACAAGGTCTTCATTATGGGCTCGACATTCAGGTGCAAGGTCAACTAATGTGCATTGCATATACAGGGGAAATGTGAGGGTGCATGGATATTGCACCTGCACAAGCAGATGCATAAAATTATAGATTGGCAACTGATTTTAGGTAATTACTGTATCCTTATCTAAAAATCCATCTTTTACAGGGTGCAAACTTTTGTTGCACCCTAACCACTGCTAGAGTTACAGAGAAAATTATGCTCTAAATATTTTCATGTGCTTGATCATCGCCTACTATGCATTCACATTGATAAAAGATGATTAGTTATAGATGAAAATAGAAACAGGATAATGTCTACACACCCAACTCCTTGCATATCAAACATCTGCCCCCTCCTTTTGCCAAGAAGCTCAACAACAGGGCCCATGTGTTCTTCTGGCACCTCCACAGTGGCGATCTGCAAGCAATCCACATGACATAAACGACTGCTATCAGATGAGCGGTAGCATGATTCGTAACTTATAGGGGATATTTTCCTCGAAAAGAAAAGCATTTGGCCAACCGTTTATTTGTAATTTTGAATGAACCACCGCTTTGCAGTTCTTAAAAATTAAGCAATGCATTTATTATTATTTTTAAGTAGTATGACGATGTGCCCTGTTTTCATTCCAATCAAAGTGGAAATATTGGCCTTCAACCATGATAGTAAGTAATTTCAAAATTCGCCCATTTCATACACATAAGAAACAATAAAGTTTCAACACTCACCTCATATGGTTCCAGCAATTTGTCATTCACCCTTTTGTTAATAACTTTGGGAGGTCCCACCATGAATTCATATCCTTCTCTTCGCCTGAATTGAATAACCATTTAAAATGGTGCATATAGAAGAAACAGGATTGTGGAATAACAACAAAATAACCGTACTCACATGTTCTCGATCAATATCGTAATATGTAAAGTACCCCGTCCACTAACAATGAAGGTGTCTGCTGTTTCGCCATCTTCAACCTTCATAGCCAAGTTACGCTCAAGCTCACGAGAAAGACGATCGCGTAAGTTCCTACTGGTAACATACTTTCCCTGAAAAGGACCAAATACATTTCCAATTAAGGTCACACAAGATAAAGATCCCTTGACATTTGTGCCAGAACTAATAACCTGTAGGACATTAACAAAAGATATGAACCATTGACCAGGCAGAAACTTAAGTTGTCAGATAATTTGCATGCAATGTTGACAGACCGTCAATCAAGAACCACTGATTAGGTGGACTCTTGTTTGAATCTACAGTGCCAGACCAACAGTCTAACATCATACTATTCCATAATGTGGCAATTGAACTTACCCTATTTCGACCAGAAACAAAAAACATCACCCTATTTATGTTAATACAAAATCATCTCTACTTTCACACATTTTTAAAATGCAGCATGTCTTACATCTTCTGCTCCAATTGCCCACAGGGTATATACTTTAGAATATAGAATGACTGTTTAGGAGTTTTAGGTTTTAATAATAAGGTCTCAGATGAGTGACTTAACGTAAGTACCAAGCCATTCAAATGCTCCTGTAAGGCTTGAAATCCAGATGTGGGATGTTAAGCATTCTCAAGAATATATCCAATTATATAAACAGTACATCTCAAGTATAGTGTGTATATTTTTGAGAGCCAGGATGCTGGGAAAGAGATTATGATGTAATGAAACTAGTGTACCCAGTAAGCCGCTCAATCTATTAATGTAGTTTGAGAAACTGTTGGATGGACATAATATATGCATATGTAATTATAAAGGCTCATTTTGAATAGGGATCCCTTCCAAGGAGAATTAAGGGGAGCATTGTTGGTGCCACTTTGCAAAATGGCCTGGCTATACAAACCGTATAAGTTTTAGACTCCCATCTAACAGTCATCCCTGGAAAAAGATCAGAAAAGTTGGAAATTGATTGCCCATTTGAATTATCATCTATATTTCAGTTCTCAACGAAAGGACTCTGTTTGTCTATATATTTGATCATAATTAGATAACTGATTTCAGATTTGTTGGATTTTTACAAGGATGATCCACGAAGAGACTAAAAAAGTGAAGACTTGGAATTGACTGCATTGAGGATTGGGCCCACATTGTGATCCCATCATCGAAAGAGATCCCTATTGATAAGGTGTCTCTGTACTTTACAAAGCGCAGATTGTTCAGATTATTCTGGCTTGTTTCATACATATACCTAAAAGGAAATCTTAAGGAATTGGGGCAAGTTGTAAAAGTATGAGACAGTAAACATCTGTAGAAATTATTTTGTAGGCATACCTCACGTCCAACAAACGGTGAAGTGTTTATGGCAAAAGCCATTTTCACTGTTGGTTCCTCAACCCTAATGGCAGGTAATGGTGTCCCAGCGATCTTACAAGCAATTGTCTCGCCAATCTGAGTAAATTTAAAATATTAAATAAACCAAGAAATAACTCTCAAATTTATAAATAAAAAAATGTGATAGCAATGGCATCAACAAAGTTATAACCTGAATATCATTGATTCCACAAACAGCACATATATCACCAGCCTCCACACTTTCTGCAGGAACCCTACTAAATTTCTCATACACAAAAAGCTCACTAACTCTTGCAACTCGACATGCATCTTCTGAGGTGCATACCTATAAAATCACATCATAAGCAGAAGTTTAGAAAACTTGTTTCTTTTCCTGTATTGAAGAAAATGCATTAAGATGAACTTTATGCCTTCCCTTTCTTTTTGGAAATGAACTTCAATCGTGAAGAAAAAAAAATACAATCTTATGAATTCATATAAAATATGTAAAAATAATACTGATATGGGTTAAATATTAACAGCAATAGTCAGATATCATGAAAATAATATCCCAAGCTATTTAATTTGGTGAAGAAAATAAATGAAAAGAAAAAGCTAGAACACATTGACCAGGTTTCCAGATTTGGCTCAAACTCACCTTCACATCCATCCCTTTCTTCAGAACCCCAGCATGCAAACGTCCAATAGCTATTCGTCCTTTATGTTCATCATACTCGATATTTGTAACCTGCAATATTTCGATTAAAATTACGTACAGAATAGTCTATAGATGCCTAAGTTGAATACTAAGAAAACTCGAAAAATAAAAAGAGTAAAGTAAAAGCAAATGCAGCTAAGTTTCGTAGCAACAAGTTAAAGCTACACAAGTATTATGGTGACAAAATAAAAGCTTTTTGTACTACAGTTCACTTTGCCTTAGCTAGCCACTCTACTGAATTGTTTTAATATGACCAGAAATTTTGTAATTCATAACAGTCAACTTTAGCCATTAACTTTTTTCATTTTCCTGAAATGTAGTAAAAGGTCGTCTTGGTCTGAAACGTGATAGGTAATTTTTGAACTCACTATTCCAAAGTATGCAAGCATCAGCTCATATTGCCTTAATCATTTACAAATATTAACAGGTAAATACAAGAAAACCCCTGTGATCTCATTATATTGATCAGCCTTCTCTATGCTGTATTATTTTGTACAGTTCTTTAAGTAAGAACTAGTTAAATCCGGATATTACACTCAATATTAGTTGTAAATATTCATAAAATAAAGGGACAAAGAACAATGAGATTAAAGAAAAGGTACTAACAAGCATTTGAAGTGCACCATCTTTGTCAATAGCAGGCCCAGGTATGCATCTCATTATGGCCTCGAAAAGGGGCCCAAGATCATCTGCCAATTTATCAGCTGACAACCCAGCCTTTCCTTTAATACCACTAGCATATATTGCTTGGAAATCACACTGCAAGGAAAACAACGAGATTAGACTTTTAATGCCACAGACTTTTTAGCCGACCCCACTTAGTATAGCCGACCCCACTTAGTGGGAAAAGGCTTTGTTGTTGTTGTTGTTGTTGTTGTTGTAGACTTTTTAGCTTTCTCAGTCTGATCAAGATTTAAAACAGGTTTTCAAAAAGGAAATTTCTTGCTATTATATTCCACAATAGCCACAAACTAGTTCCTAGTATTCCAAGATACCATTTCAACACCCCAGATATATCGTTTCAGAGGCACTAGGAGTCAAAATAAAGCACCCGGTTTGAGAAACAAATGGAAATCCAAAAAATTTGTTACCTGTTCATCAGTCGCATTTAGTTCGATAAATAGTTCAAAAGTGGAATTGATGACAAAATCGGGACGAGCTGAAGGCCTATCAATCTTATTAACAACAACAACAACTGCATGGCCAAATTCTAGAGCCTTCTTCAAAACAAATCTTGTTTGTGGCATTGGGCCCTCGACAGAATCTACCTACAAAGACATAGCAAGCAAAATGCTGACATGAAAAACACTACACATAAGGATTACAATCCAAAGCAACAGAACGTGCAAAAGGGTACCACTAGAAGAATGCCTTCCACCATATTAAGGATGCGTTCGACTTCGCCTCCAAAGTCAGAATGTCCAGGAGTATCAATTATATTAATCTTTGAGTCTTTATAAGTAATAGAGGTATTTTTGCTTAGTATAGTAATTCCCCTTTCACGCTCTAGATCATTCGAGTCCATTATCCTTTCCTGTACAAATTGGTTATCACGAAAGACCTGCACAAAATCCCCCAACAATGTCATTAAGAAATTTAGAAATACAAACCAAATCATATAGACATGAAGAATTTTGATGAGGTTTCTAGTCTTACCTTTGATTGCCTCAACATTGCATCAACCAAAGTTGTTTTTCCGTGGTCAACATGCGCTACGATTGCTATGTTCCTTATGTCAGCTCTCCTCATCAATTTACTCCTCCTCTCTAAGACAAGAACCAAGTTCCCAATCAGACTAACATTACCCACCATTCCAAACCAACACACACACACACACACACAATCAACAAATCACGGAAGAAAACAACCTCTGTTGCTACGAGACTACTTCGAAGATAAACCTCTTCAAATACCAAACTAACGTAATGAATTGCTGCAGTAAATGGGAAAACGAGGAGCAGAGGCATAGAAATGAAAGGTTGCAAGAGAAGAAGAAGCGGAAGTACCTGTTTCGATGGCTGCGGCTTCGGTGGCTTCGGTGGCTTCGGAGACGGAGCATTTGATTGGCGGGTGAGCGGAGAAGCGATTCGAGTTCCGGGAGCGGAGTTTGAGTGTGGTGGTTTTGGCGGTTGAGGAAGAAGGCAAGGTGAAGCCGAAGAGTTGCTTGGAGGAAAGGGTAGTAATTCTAGGGTTGTTGGTGTTAGGGTTTGGAAGGGTGAAGGAGGAGCTGTGGAAGCTGCAGGTTGCCATCTCCATGGCTCTCACTCACTCTGTGCTCGCAGTGGCTCGGAGAGAGAGATAACGAGGAGATTTGGGAAATGTGGCTGCTGTTGGAAGTTCCAAAGCAAACAAATACAGTTGCGGTAAGAGGAGCTCTTTACTCCACGTCATCGTTGGGCGGGCCCCTCTAGGTGAGTCCATGTCAGCTAGGGTCCACCATGGGAGAAATTTTTCATTGTAATCAAAACATAGATGGTACACTACATATTTTTATATAAATTGTGAGAAATTTTTTTTTTTTTAAATTATTAACTTTTTAACACATATGCTGTGTTCCGATCACAACAACAACAACAACAACAACAAAGCCTTTTCCCACTAAGTGGGATCGGCTATATGAATCCTAGAACGCCATTGCGCTCGGTTTTGTGTCATGTCCTCCGTTAGATCCAAGTACTCTAAGTCTTTTCTTAGAGTCTCTTCCAAAGTTTTCCTAGGTCTTCCTCTACCCCTTTGGCCCTGAACCTCTGTTCCGTAGTCACATCTTCGAACCGGAGCGTCAGTCGGCCTTCTTTGCACATGTCCAAATCATCGGAGCCGATTTTCTCTCATCTTTCCTACAATTTCGGCTACTCCTACTTTACCTCGGATATCCTCATTCCCAATCTTATCCTTTCTCGTGTGCCCGCACATCCCACGAAGCATCCTCATCTCCTCTACACCTATTTTGTGTACGTGTTGATGCTTCACCGCCCAACATTCTGTGCCATACAACATCGCTGGCCTTATTGCCGTCCTATAAAATTTTCCCTTGAGCTTCAGTGGCCTACGACGGTCACACAACACGCCGGATGCACTCTTACACTTCATCCATCCAGCTCGTATTCTATGGTTGAGATCTCCATCTAATTCTCCGTTCTCTTGCAAGATAGATCCTAGGTAGCGAAAACGGTCACTTTTTGTGATCTTCGCTAGATTGCTCCGGTCAAGTATATAAATGGATAGAGATAGGAAAGCAAACACAAGATGTACGTGGTTCACCCAGATTGGCTACGTCCACGGAATAGAAGAGTTCTCATTAATTGTGAAGGGTTTACACAAGTACATAGGTTCAAGCTCTCCTTTAGTGAGTACAAGTGAATGATTTAGTACAAATGACATTAGGAAATATTGTGGGAGAATGATCTCGTAATCACGAAACTTCTAAGTATCGGAGTGTGGTGTCGTCTTGACTTGCCTTATCTGTCTCATAGGTAGATGTGGCATCTTCTCTGGAAGTACTCTTCCTCCATCCAGGGGTGGTATCTTTAACTAGTGGAGATGCACAAGGTAATGTATCAATTTCACTTGAAGCTTACTTGTAGTCTCAGGCTTGGTCAAGCGCGATACAAACCATGTAGTAGGAGTCCCCCAAGTCGCCGAGCTAGGGGGTCTGCTGAAAGAGGTGACAGACAAAGTAAGTAATCAGAGCTCCGACTGATTGTTCACCTTCTCCCCATCTTGCAGCAGCATGAAGGATAAAGAGAAGAAAAATGAGAAGAGATGATATGAGATACTTTTGCTTTTGAAGAAGTAACTTTCCACAGGCTTATTCTTGAACTGAGCTGGAGGGTTTTCTGGTTTCCTCCAGAGTATAAGGCCGACTGAAGAATTTGAGGGTCAAAACAAGTCCATCAAATCTAGAGTACGTTCCACCCTGCTGATATGGGATACTTTTGCTTTTGACAGAGTAATGGATGTATCGGCACGTGTGCTGTTACGCTTGTCTCCACATGCTTCCTTGTATCCTTCGCACTTGCCCTATCTGTTCCTCAAGCAGATGCGGAATCTTCCCTGGAAACATAAGATGTTGAAGATGAGTACTCGAGAGCAATGCCAGGTAAGTACTCAGGTAAGGGGTTCCAGGCAGTCAGTTCCTGGCTGGAAGCTTGATTCCAAGTGCTGACTAATTGCTCTCTTTCTCCTTGTCTTGCAGGTAAAAACAAGGCCAAAGGAAAAGACAGGGAAAAAGCATGATATGGGATACTCTTGCTTTTAACCCTGATGATATGAGATATTCTTGCTCTAGTATAACTTGTTTGCAGAGGTATTATCGGGGGGAAAGAAAGCTGAATATTTCGAAAGGCTTCGTTGGGAGTGCCCTCTCAGATATGATGAAGGGTTGAGCATTTTTGCAGGTCTGCCTGTCCGTTGGGGATGGAGGTCGACATATATAGGAGTCTCCCTAACAACAAGTAGTAATGCTATTCCTTTACCCTGCTTGGTCATAGCACGGTAGTGGGAGCTGCCAGTTTCACATGTTTTAACTCTGTCAGAGCACTTTGAAAAAGTGGTCTGTGGTATCTGGCTCTCGAGATTCGGAGAACGATGCCTCTTCGATTTTTGAGAAAGCAATCATGCTGGGGGTCTGGCTCTCGAGATTCGTAGAGCAGTGTCTCTTCGATTTTTGAGGAAGTAATCATGTTGGGAGTCTGGCTCTCGAGATTCGGAGGGCGGTGCCTCTTCAATTTTGGAGCAAGCAATCCTGTTGGGAGTGTTGTCTCGAGTGTGAGTAAAGGTTGGGCATGTTTGCTAGTCTACCTTGCCACGAGGCACAAAGGTTGACACACAGGGACTTTCCAATTATCCAGCAATGGTACTGTTCCTTTACCCTCTCTTCGCTTTTGAGAAAGTAGTCATGTTGGGAGTCTGGCTCTCGAGATTCGGAGGACGGTGCCTCTTCGATTTTGGAGCAAGCAATCTTGTTGGGAGTGTTTTCTCGAAAGTGAGTAAAGGTTGGGCATGTTTGCTAGTCTACCTTGCCACGAAGCACAGAGGTTGACACACACGGACTTTCCAATTATCCAGCAGTGGTACTGTTCCTTTACCCTTGTGGGTAATAATATGGTAGCTAGACCTTCAAAATTTATGTGTCTAAACTTTGTTAGTGCTGTTTCTTTGCTATTCTTTTACCTTTCTTGGTCAGAGCGATGTAGTGGGAGCTGCAAGCTTCACGTGCTCAACTTTGGCAGAGAACTTTGGCAAAGTTATCTGTGGTACCCATGAGCTATTGTTGCGTGTGGGAAGTGGGTGATTGAACAGTAAGATTCATGTGCTTTCTACTTCACCAGAAGTCTTCGACAGAATGCCCATAATTTCTGCAAAGCTGAGTGTGCGTGTGACAGGTGCTGACAAGGCTAGAAAAGTAGGTGCCTCTTCGATTTCTGAGATCGGCCCTCGTGGTCTCTGAGCAGCCCAGCTTTTGAGAAAGCGAGCGCCTCATCGATTGATTCGGAGAACGATGCCTCATCGATTTTTGAGAAAGCAATCATGCTGGGGGTCTGGCTCTCGAAGATTCGGGGAGCAGTGTCTCTTCGATTTTTGAGAAAGTAATCACGTTGGGAGTCTGGCTCTCGAGATTCGGAGGGCGGTGCCTCTTCGATTTTGGAGCAAGCAATCTTGTTGGGAGTGTTTTCTCGAATGTGAGTAAAGGTTGGGCATGTTTGCTAGTCTACCTTGCCACGAAGCACAGAGGTTGACACACAGGGACTTTCCAATTATCCAGCAATGGTACTGTTCCTTTACCCTCTCTTCGATTTTTAAGAAAGTAGTCATGTTGGGAGTCTGGCTCTCGAGATTCGGAGGACGGTGCCTCTTCGATTTTGGAGCAAGCAATCTTATTGGGAGTGTTTTCTCGAATGTGAGTAAAGGTTGGGCATGTTTGCTAGTCTACCTTGCCACGAAGCACAGAGGTTGACACACAGGGACTTTCCAATTATCCAGCAGTGGTACTGTTCCTTTACCCTTGTGGGTAATAATATGGTAGCTAGACCTTCAAAATTTATGGGTCTAAACTTTGTTAGTGCTGTTTCTTTGCTATTCTTTTACCCTTCTTGGTCAGAGCGATGTAGTGGGAGCTGCAAGCTTCACGTGCTCAACTTTGGCAGAGAACTTTGGCAAAGTTATCTGTGGTACCCATGAGCTATTGTTGCGTGTGGGAAGTGGGTGATTGAACAGTAAGATTCATGTGTTTTCTACTTCCCCAGAAGTCTTCGACAGAATGCCCATAATTTCTGCAAAGCTGAGTGTGCGTGTGACGGGTGCTGACAAGGCTGGAAAAGTAGGTGCCTCTTCGATTTCTGAGATCGGCCCTCGTGGTCTCTGGGGAGCCCAGCTTTTGAGAAAGCGAGCGCCTCTTCGATTTCTGAGATCGGCCTTCGTGGTCTTTGAGCAGCCCAACTTTTGAGAAAGCAAACGCCTCTTCGATTTCTGAGATCAACCCTCGTGATTTCTAAGCAGCCCAGCTTTTGAGAAAGCAAACGTCTCTTCGATTTCTGAGCAGGAGTCTTCGATTTCTGAAGCTTCGTCGAGTGCAGATTTTTATAGAGGCTGGCATTAAGTTCCAAAGCACACTTGAATCTCCACCAGTAGAAGCTTCATTCTTGCACTTCTAAGATCTTGATTTGTCCGACCTCTTCTCTCTTCAACACCTTTGAAAATGTCTGGCCCCTCCGACCGTCGTTTTGACTTGAACCTTGTTGAAGAGGCAGCCCCGCCTTCTCCAGACAACATATGGCGCCCATCCTTCGTCTCCCCTACTGGTCCTCTTACCGTTGGGGATTCTGTGATGAAGAATGATATGACCGCTGCGGTGGTGGCCAGGAACCTTCTCACTCCCAAAGATAACAGACTACTTTCCAAACGGTCTGATGAGTTAGCTGTTAAGGATTCGCTGGCTCTCAGTGTTCAGTGTGCAGGTTCTGTGTCTAATATGGCCCAACGCCTATTTGCTCGAACCCGCCAAGTTGAATCCTTGGCGGCTGAAGTGATGAGTCTCAAACAGGAGATTAGAGGGCTCAAGCATGAGAATAAACAGTTGCACCGGCTCGCACATGACTATGCTACAAACATGAAGAGGAAGCTTGACCAGATGAAGGAAACTGATGGTCAGGTTTTACTTGATCATCAGAGATTTGTGGGTTTGTTCCAAAGGCATTTATTGCCTTCGTTTTCTGGGGCTGTACCGCGTAATGAAGCTCCGAATGATCAACCTCTGATGCCTCCTCCTTCTAGGGTTCTGTCCAGTACTGAGGTTCCAAATGATCCCCCTCCGGTGCCTTCTCTTTCTGGGGCTCTACCGACTGTTGAGACTTCTCCTAAGCAACCTTTGTGAAGGCTCCGTCTTGTGTGTTTATTTTGACTCATGTATATGTACATATTTGTAGCTGATCGGGGATATCAATAAATAAGTTTTCCTTCATTTCAACGTATTGTGTTAAATACACCAAAGCCTTCTTCGCTAAGTTCTTTGAATTTTCTTTTGTTGAAGCTTTCTGAGTGGAGCATGTAGGTTGGGGTAATGTTCCCTTAATTTCCCGAGTGAGGAAAACTTCTCGGTTGGAGACTTGGAAAATCCAAGTCACTGAGTGGGATCGGCTATATGAATCTTAGAACGCCATTGTGCTCGATCCTGTGTCATGTCCTTCGTTAGATCCAAGTACTCTAAGTCTTTTCTTAGAGTCTCTTCCAAAGTTTTCCTAGGTCTTCCTCTACCCCTTCGGCCATGAACCTCTGTCCCATAGTCGCATCTTCTAATCGGAGCGTCAGTAGGCCTTCTTTGCACATGTCCAAACCACCGTAACCGATTTTCTTTCATCTTTCCTTCAATTTCGGCTACTCCTACTTTACCCCGGATATCCTCATTCCTAATCTTATCCTTTCTCGTGTGCCCACACATCCAACGAAGCATCCTCATCTCCGCTACACCCATTTTGTGTACGTGTTGATGTTTCACCGCCCAACATTCTGTGTCATACAGCATCGCCGGCCTTATTGCCGTCCTATAAAATTTTCCCTTGAGCTTCAATGGCATACGGCGGTCACACAACACGCCGGATGCACTCTTCCACTTCATCCATCCAGCTTGTATTCTATGGTTGAGATCTCCATCTAATTCTCCGTTCTTTTGCAAGATAGATCCTAGGTAACGAAAACGGTCGCTTTTTGGTATTTCTTGATCTCCGATCCTCACCCCTAACTCGTTTTGGCCTCCATTTGCACTGAACTTGCACTCCATATATTCTGTCTTTGATCGGCTTAGGCGAAGACCTTTAGATTCCAACACTTCTCTCCAAAGGTTAAGCTTTGCATTTACCCCTTCCTGAGTTTCATCTATCAACACTATATCGTCTGCGAAAAGCATACACCAAGGAATATCATCTTGAATATGTCCTGTTAACTCATCCATTACCAACGCAAAAAGGTAAGGACTTAAGGATGAGCCTTGATGTAATCCTACAGTTATGGGAAAGCTTTCGGTTTGTCCTTCACACTAAACAATTTCTCCCACAATGGAGAGTTTTGGTAGCAGTCACATTTTTCTTTCATGTGGAACGGTTGAGATTTAATTAAATTCATTCGTACAGAAAAATGTGCCGGGAAGAATTTTCTTCACAATGGTTGCTATTCAGTTTTCGATTTTAGAGTTTGCTTATTGGATGTGTTTCCACTCAATTTTTATCTTTGTATCCACCAAGTAATGTATATTCTATTTATTGGATATATTTAAGCTCTACACTGATGCAAAAATATTTTGTTGTACATGAACCCTAATTGAAAGAAACCCCAAAATCTATAGAAAACGAGACCCTAAAATCCAATTCACAAAGAGTATGGGGTGTGAGAATAGTATTGGAAAGTAAAGATAAATTTTAATTTAAAAAGTGGATGTGGGGTGCCATTTAATACTACGGCTTAGTAATATTCCTCTTCACTTGTAAGTAAGAGGTTTTGGGTTTGATTCCCGCTAAAAGCAAATTTGAACCACAATATTGCTAACATATTATGAGGCTAAACCCACCACCTCTATCATAATATAGATAATATCGTTTGTTAAAAAAAAAATGGATGTGAGGTATACTAAGCACATCTTGATTAACAAAAATGTGAGGTGTGATAAAACAACCCCTAAATTTATTGTCATAAACCTCAATTATCCAACAAAATGCATATATTTAAACCATGATCATGAGCGCAAGTGATCCTTTACCATAGTGGTGGATAGATGCTGAGCCATTGCATGACGGCGTGAGTTCAAATCCCATCAATGATTAATCTAACAAAATCTATTGTTTGACAAAGACAAAATGAACCGTGATCATGAGCAAGCCCATAAATGTATCATGAGCTTTGGACACAACATGAGAAGAGTGTGCCCTGGGACCACAGCAGAACTTTGGGCTTTTTACCATGGGCTAAGGAAAATTTATCGTTGGGTCGAAAGGGCCCATCCCAACTTCATACTTAAAACAGATTGGCAAACAAAGATATTTCATGCTTTAACTGTTTTAACATCATGAAATTATGTACAAGGTGAATGAAGATGATTCGTCAACTTTTTCATATTTACATAACTTGGGAATGAACAAAAAATAACAATTGGTCGCCTCTTTTGACTCTCCTCAGGGCCGGTCCTAGTGTTACAAACAACTCCCAAAAAAAAATTATAATGTAATTGTCAATTTATGTAGTTCAGCAAGAAAATAATCTTAACCATACAAAATGTAAAAATTTGTGAATAATTACAATCCTATATAGAAAAGTGAGGGAAGTTTCTAATTTAAGCATGAATCTCTTGGAGAACAATTACACCCACACTCACATCATCTTAGGCTAATGAAATAAAGATAAGCCAAATCGGATAAATGGTCATCGTGGTTATAGGATACAAATTTGAAACTCCCGTTCGTTGCTTCTTAACGCCACCCTCTCTCTCTTCCCTCTTCCCTCTTCCTCTTCCTTTCTTTCTTCTATCTCTGCAACCTGCCGAACTAGAAACAAAACCAAACGCAACAATTTCATCTTCTCGATCAGTCGATTCGATTTCCCCATCTCAAATGGAAGCTACTCCTTCTTCACCTCTCTCTGCCCCAACCTATAGCCATCTCCTCTGACCAATTGAGGTTTTTGAACCTCCATTCTCAGCCCACGAACATGTACTTCACAAAGCTCCTCCACTGTTGGCAACACTTCTCTCTCACTTCTTTGATTTGAATTCTTATCTCCAAAGAGCTCTCAAACAACGCATCGTGTCGTGAATTTACTGCTCATCTTTGACGAAAACTGCCCTCCACAATCTTAACATTAGTCTTTAGAATCTCAGCCTCGTCACTTCCCAATGTACATTCTTCTATCTCCATCTAAGTTTTTGAAATTTGGGTCATTTAATTTTTGTTTTCTCTTTTGGGTGTTGCAAGTTATCAAGATTGCAGCAATACTTGATTATTTTGGTGCAATGTCTCTATCCACTCTTCTCTTAGCCATTGATGTGGCTAACCAAACATGAACTAAAACCTTTCTGATTTCCATCAAAGAATTCTACTTGTGATTTCATTGCTTCAGAATTGGG